>NC_073380.1:90348756-90998899 GCF_028641065.1 Leucoraja erinaceus | reverse complement strand
AAGGACCCCGCGGAGGGAGGAGCGAGCCCAGAGAGCGATGAGGAAGAGACGACCGACGCCGATGATGCCGCCCGGCACGAGACCAGAGGGAGCAGAGACGAGTGACGAGAGAGAGATTTGAAGAGATGAGAGGAGCGACGAGAGAGTGCAGGGGATGGAGGGTATTTCCAGTGGGCGCTTGGTCACCGCGTGGGGTGAGAGTATGGAATAATGATTGTTAATTTGTATATAATGACAAGATAAGTAAGTTACTTTATGAGTATGGCTTGATTGTGTATGATTGATGTGTTGAATAAGAGTCTTTGATGAAAAAAAAAAAAAAAAAAAAAGAAAAAGAGAGACTGCCTGACCCCCGCTGAGTTCCTCCAATAGTTGTTCTTGTGTGCTCAAGGATGTCAGCATCTGCAGGGTCAGAAAAGGTAATAAGAACCCTGCTACACTTCAAGACGGAATTCCAAAAGAGATTGTGACAATCTCAATGGACCCTTAGTTACTCACCATGGCCTCCCAGGAGAGTTTTCAAGTGATAGAGATTCAAAGCCAGTATGATCCTTGAGTGACACGCCCCAATGGGCTTTGTGTCAGCCCTGGCTTCAATGAGCTACGCTTCTCTGATCCTACAACACCATTATTTTAAAACCATTGCTTCAACGACTTGAGCACAAAATCAACGCACTCCAGTGCTGGCGCGGAACTTTTCTCCAGACTGCTGGTAGTAAGGGGGACGAAGAGAACAGGGACTGTCGGAGGTTAAACACAAAAATATACGAGCTTACTCCAACAGGACAGACCAGCCTCTCTGGAAAAGCAGGACATGGGCGGACGTTTGGGTCGAGCCCCTTCTGTCAGCTTTCTTCAGTCTGAAAGGGTCTCAACTCAAAACATATTGAGAGGGACACCGAGGTGTAGATCGAGAGGGGGGGAGACAGCGGCCAACCCCCCCCCCGGCTATTGCCACCAGGCTAAGGTGAGGGCAGATACCGGCAGGTGAGGGTGCGGGGTGGCTGGGAGCAGATTATAAAGGAACAGGGGGTTATGGGGCGGGAAGGCTCAGAATGGGAGAATGGGGGGTTGGGGGAGAAAGATGGTTCGCTATGATTGAAGGGTGGATGGTATTATTCGGCTCCTAACGGCATATGACCTATGAAAGGTTAGAGAAAATAGAATAATGGGATTAAGGAAGACAATAGGAAATAGACAATAGGTGCAGGGAGTAGGGCCATTTGGCCACTACCCCGACGCACGCCACACCAAGCCCTATTCAATGTGATCATGGGGATGTACCATACCAATCAAGGACAAATTGTCGCGAGTGTAGATACTTGAGAGCACCCCTGTCTTACTGTCCCCCCCCCCCCCCCTCAATCACCACACCCCCCCCACCTCCCCACCCCCTCCCCCCTCCTCCCCCCTTCTTCTCTCTCTTTCCTTCTCCTTTCCCCCCATATCCCATGACCTCCACTAAGCAGCCCCACATCTAGCTCATAGTTTTGGACCCCCCCACGGCCACGAAACACGCAGAAACACCCAATCCACCACCTCTAACCCTATGAGCGGCCCAAGAGGAGAGCAAGCACTCCCCACGACACCCTCCACCCCCCATCTTGACGCCCGAGCCAAAAGTGTCCCTCTACCCACCTAGACCACTACCACCCGTCGAAATCCCCGGCCCACACCACCCCACTTATTATGAAACATCAGTGGCCCAGCGACCCTCGAGACACGCCCAGCAACCCTCCCCACACAAACACTCGGGAAACATGTTTCGGCCTCACAGAGAACCGTCCGAGCCTTTCAGTCCAAGCCCTTCACAATTTGAGATGTTTCAATGAGAGGCCATATAATCCTTTCATCCTGCTAATTCTCCAGGCGTGTAAAAGCCCAGCCGCCCCCAATCTTTCTCAGCATATGACCAGTCCCGGCACCCCGGACCGCGACCCCCACACCCCCATAATAGAAAATAGAAACCGGTAGGCCGACGACGACCCCCAGGCACACAGCCACCCGGGGTAGGGGATGTGAGTAGGGGAGGGGTAGGACAAAGAGAGAAAAAGGAGGGTGCTATCAACTATCAGCAGTGGTGAAGACAGTAATGTTGACACTGCGGATTAAAGATAACGACAATCTTGAAGGAAACAAAACTCCGAAGAAATGGCTCCCTGACAGGAAATATTGTCCGTCCAATTCCTCTCATAAATACTGCCTGGACCTGTTGAAGATATCTCCAACACGTTGTAAATTGCATCAAAGATAATGTAGTAGACCCCTAGACCGCCCCGCCCCTCAACGACCCCCAGAACCGACCACGTCCACGCCAAGAATCCCCAAGCAGTGAAATAGAAGTTATTGCCCAGCAGCAAGGACACATGCCCCATTTCTGCGGTACATTGTCCAGCTGCTCATGAACGATATCTTGCAAACTCTAGGAAGTTCAGTTTAGTTTATGTGTCAATTGTACAGAAGGTAACAGGTGAAAAGCTTGTGTTGCGTGCTTAACCAGTTAGTATAAAGGACACCCAACCCCCACCACACGATTAAATGATACATTGACGTTGGAGATTGGCACCCATAACCCTTATCAACTCTCTACCCTCCTCTAACGGGTAGGACAGGCATGAAGAAGCTTATCCACACTACCTGTGTTTCCACACCGATCAACGTACACTCGACCCCCTCAACCTAAATCTTTTTTTTTTGGTTTTTTTTTTTTTTTATTTATTAGAAAGTTAATACAGCACAAAACAGTACAGTGGCACCTAATTTTGAGGTGCCAGCTATGTCAATACCGTAATCCATTCTATGTACAACCTCTAGTTTTATGTTATAAGAGGAAAGTAAGCAGGACAAGAAAAAGAGAAAACAATAGAAAGGGGAAAAAGTGGGAAAAACTAGATGGTAGAGAGTAGACAAAACGTGAAGTGTGTATATAAAAATAAAAAAAGGAGAGAGAGAAAGTGGAAAGTAGATAATGAAGAGAAGGCCCCTTAAAAGAGAATTTTTCAAATCTGTATTCGGAGATGTAGCTCTAATCGCGGTCCATGGAACTGAAATCAGCAATCCTTACGGTACCGCTGCATCACATGATTCCAAAAGTCGATGAAAGGAGACCAACTCCTCCTTTTTCCCCTTGTTGTGTTTTTGCCCCCCTTCGTAAGAATTGGTCATATTATATCTTATTAGTCGGAAGGAGTCTCATTCTTAAAGGCGTGCTATGTCCATCATATTCCTAATCCACATTTTAACGGTTGGTTGTGGTTGTATTTTTCCAAAAATTTAAGTATCAATTCTTACAATTATTAACACCTAATTAAAAAAAACAATGTTTGATCTTTATTTAAATTGGTATCTTCTCCTATTATCAACCTAAATCTATACGGAGACCGTGAGCTGTTTATGTTTTGGAAGGCGGGAATGTCATTGCTGGGGGCTGACGGTCTTTGTTACACCGTGTCCTCATTATCCGCAAGGATTAAGGGCAAGAAAAGAACCCCAGTGCTGATAAGAGAAAGAAAAACAATGGCAACAGGAACTCTCTTTCGGGTACCATTGCTCTAACACCCCCCTAAACATAAATAACTATAATATTCTTAAAATCATTTCAAAAAAACACATGAAAACATTAAAATGCCCTTAAAGGAACATGATATTGGCTCCCTACCAACAACTGAAGGTATTTGACCACTCCAAAGGCCGATTTTGAACTCATTCAAAGATGCAGATGTATAAAACATAGACAGACTGCCTAGTTAGAATAGAATAAGGACCATTTGACACACGTGTCTAGGAGAAACTGGTCCTAGTATTTGTACAAAGGTAGGGTCCACCAAAAGTACAGGCATGTTTATTTTAAAAGATTCAAGATGGAGCCTAGGGCCATGGTGAATATTTGGATAGCCAAATCAGCAGAAAACGAGGACTGAGGGAAGTTTGACAGGTCAGGCGCAAGGCCTTTCCCGAAATGAGAAACGTGGAGATATCTTATTGATTGTCAGAAACTTGAAATACTTTGGCATTTGTACAGCAATGAAAATTCCCAGTGTAATTCACAAGTGTTATCAGCTTAGATTTGGATTAGAGCCATGTATGGAGATATTAGAACATTCATTTTTTTAATAACTCAATGTTCAATCCATAACTTCAATGTACACATCTTTTTCTTTTGTAGAGTAGGTGGAATCAACTGCTCTCACATCTCCATGTGGGAAGGAACTGCAGATGCTGGTTTACACCAAAGATAGACACGAAATGTTGGAGTAACTCAGCGGTACAGGCAGCATCTCTGGATTGAAGGGTGGGTGACGTTTCGAGTCGAGACGCTGCTGAGTTACTCCAGTTCTCACACACCTCCTGTGGACCCGCCTTTTGTTCCATTTATTTATCTATTCCCGTTGACTGTCCCCTATGTCTTGCACTTTTGTTACTTTTGTCTCTGAATCTCTCCACCCTTCCATCCTATCACAAACCATTACATCAGCTCTTTCTTCCTCCTTTTCTCCCCCCCCCCCTTCCTCTCCTCCTCCAACACATTTCTTGCAGAAACAACTGCTTAGAAGTGTTGAATTTTCAAATCTCAACCAAAACTTTCGCTTTCCTCAAAGATAATCCGTAAAAGTGAGAGTATTTCAACCATTTCCTAGTGTTTTACAACTGAGATATATGTCATCGGGTAACGCCACGAGCGGCGTCTGTCCTTTTGACTTTTTTTGTTATATTTTAGTGCATCTAGAAACATAGAAACATAGAAACATAGAAAATAGATGCAGGAGTAGGCCATTCGGCCCTTCAAGCATGCTCCGCCATTCAATATGATCATGGCTGATCATCCAACTCAGTATCCTGTTCCTGCCTTCTCTCCATACCCCCTGATCCATTTAGCCACAAGGGCCACATCTAACTCCCTCTTAAATATAGCCAATGAACTGGCCTCAACTACCTTCTGTGGCAGAGAATTCCAGAGATTCACCACTCTCTGTGTGAAAAAATGTTTTTCTCATCTCGGTCCTAAAAGATTTCCCCCTTATCCTTAAACTGTGACCCCTTGTTCTGGACTTCCCCTACATTGGGAACAATCTTCCTGCATCTAGCCTGTCCAACCCCTTACGAATTTTGTAAGTCTAAATGTATGATTTAATGTTTCTCGGTATGTTTTATGTGGGGGGTGGTGGGGGGGGGGGAATAAGGGGAAACCTCGATGTTTTCACCTCGACGGAGATGCGACTTTTCTCCTTGTCGTATCTTCGCCCCCCTCGCGGCCTAACAACTGGTTTGGCACGACCTCTCCAGACCGCAGTCAGGCCCAGGACTTCAGCAGCAGGTGTGGTGCGGACTTACCATCGCGGAGCCTGGGATCCCTTGTCGGGGATTGCCAGAAGAAGTGCTCCGACCACTGGCCCGTGGTCTTTAACATCGTGAAGCCGCGGTCTCCGGTAAGAAGCGGCCGATTCGGGAACTCCAAGTGTGTTCTGACCCGTCCCGACATCGGAGTTTCGATCATCCCGACGAGAGGGCTTGTACATCGGGCCGTCCGTAGCGGCGACTGCGGAGGGTTCACGGCCCCGACCACGGGTGAACAAGAGGAGAAAGATGACTGAACTTTATCGCCTTCCATCACAGTGAGGAATGCTGATTCCACTGTGATGGATGTTTACGTTAAACTCTATCATGTATTGTGTTCTTTTTTGTTTTATGGCAACTCAAATATCACTGTACCTTAATTGCTGCATGAGACATTAAATGTGAACTTGAACTTGAACCTGAGATATTAAAGGCAACCAGACAAATATTTGAAACTATAATAAAAAATGCTGGAAGTACTCTGCAGGTCAGGCCACATTTGTTGGAAGAGAAACAGAATTAACATTAAGACACTTTGATAGAAGTCGAGGGAGGATGTGGTGTGGGGGTGGGGGCTCAACGCCTTGTATGGATGCCTTGAAATGGAGAACAATAACGCGCCTACACATGTCCCCCATAGCCGTTGACTATGTTTTGATTTCATAATCTAGGTGATGGGTGTGAAGCGTCAGGAATTAGGCACATTCCCTTTCCCTCTTGCTTAGCCTTACCTTTTTTAGATTCCTAACTTATTTTCTTTTTCTTTTCTTAAGGCTGCCCTTTTCTGTGGGGCCTTTTTTTTCTTCTTTTCTTCTCACATTTTCAAGCACGCAGTATACTTAACACCAACTACTGCGGACTACACTCCACTACTATCCTCACTCTTATCTTCTTCTCTTTTTTCCTTTCTCTTTTTTTAATTATAGGTTGAAGTTTAGAAACAAAGTTGTACAAGAAATGTAATATGTTGCATATTATGATTAAGATGTATGTCCATTGCTTCTAATAAAACATTTTTTTTAAATAAATAAATAGAAACATAATCTCTGAGGCTGACAACACAGCATCCTTCTAGAGAATGAATTCATGAAAAGTGTGCAACCCAGATGGTTCACTGGCCAAGTACTAAAGACCCGTAGACTCACCTTACTCGTGCCTGTGAGAATAAACTCACCGTGACCTGATTTGAATTGTAGAATGATCAGTTTTCCTAATGAATCTTTCGGGGTTAAGGATGAACACACCAAGGGGCTGCTTGAATCTTGAGAAAAAAAACAAACATTTGGAGGAAGTCACCAGGTCAGACAGCATTTACATAGAAAACATAGAAACATAGAAAATAGGTGCAGGAGGAGGCCATTTGGCCCTTCGAGCCAGCACCGCCATTCATTGTGATCATGGCTGATCATCCTAATATCAATAACCTGTGCCTCCCTTCACCCCATATCCCTTGACTCCATTAACCCCTAGAGCTCTATCTAACTCTCTCTTAAATCCATCCAGTGACTTGGCCTCCACTGCCCTCTGTGGCAAGGAATTCCATAAATTCGCAGCTCTCTGGGTGAAAACGTTTTTTCTCATCTCAGTCTTACATGACTTCCCCTTTATTAGAAACATAGAAAATAGGTGTAGGAGTAGGCCATTCGGCCCTTCGAGCCTGCACCGCCATTCAATATGATCATGGCTGATCATCCAACTCAGTATCCTGTACCTGCTTTCTCTCCAAACTCCCTGATCCCTTTAGCCACAAGGGCCACATCTAACTCTTTCTTAAATATATTCTAAGACTGTGGCCCCTGGTTCTGGACTCGCCAAACATTGGGAACATTTTTCCTGCATCTAGCTTGTCCAGTCTTTTTATACTTTTAAATGTTTCTTTAAGATTCCCCCTCATCCTTCTAAACTCCAGTGAATACAATCCTAGTCTTTTCAATCTTTCCTCATATGGCAGTCCCGCCATCCCAGGGATCAATCTCATGAACCTACGCTGCACTGCCCCAATCACAAGGATGTCCTTCCTCAAATTAGGAGACCAAAACTGTACACAATACTCCAGATGTGATCTCACCAGAGCCCTATAGAACTGCAGAAAAACCTCTTTACTCCTATACTTAAATCCTCTTGTTATGAAGGCCAACATTCCATTAGCTTTCTTCACTGCCTGCTGTACCTGTAAGCCAACTTTCAGTGACCGGTGTACAAGGACGCCCAGGTCTCGCTGCATCTCCCCGTTACCTAACCCAACCCCATTGAGATAATAATCTGCCCCCTTGTTTTGGTCGCCTAAGTGGATAACCTCACACTTATCTATATTATACTGCATCTGCCACGCATCTGCCCACTCACTCAACCTGTCCTGGTCACCCTGCAACCTCCTAACATCCTCTTCGCAGTTCAATTTGTGGTGGAAAATTGAAAAACAACGGTTCGGATTGGTATTGGTCATTCTGAAGAAGGGTCCCGAAATGAAACATTGTTTGTGCGTTTCCCTCCAGAGGGTTAAAGATGACTTGCTTCCACTCACAAATTCATTTCACTTGCACTCTATGTGCAATGTGACGAATAAAACCGTATTGTATTGTATTGTATCAAATTCTGTTGGTTGATCAGGCCTGTGGAGCAGGAGGCGCATAAAGGTGAACATGTGGGATTTTCTGATGTATGGAAGGACTGACAGTGCCTGTGAAGAAAGAAGAGACTTCAATTTTGTGGAGAAGGTGGACCAAAGCAGGTTAAGGAGCCATTTAATACCAATGTTCAAAAAAATGATTCAGGATTTTGATCGTCATGAAATAACTCTTTCAACTTCAGATGGTCTTGTAAACATTGTCTTGGGATATGTACAAAAAAATAGAGATGCATTTAGGGGAGCACTGAATTTTGGATTGCTCCACCCTAATGAATGGTGGGATAGAAAAATCAATAATAACTTTCAAAAGATTATTGGAAAAATATTTGAAAAACAAACATAAGGCTATGAATAATCAACAAGCAAATGGGGATAAATAGATAAAAACAAAATGCTTTTCCCAGCAGATTAGGCAGAATTGAAAATTGATGTCTTGAGTCAGGACATTTCTTCATACTGATGGGGAGAAAGCTATTAATGAGAGGCGGTGGGGGGGGGGGGGGGGGGGGGGGGGGGGGACGGGGGGGACGGGGGAATAAGTGGATAGTTTCTTTCAAGAAGCTAGCCCAGTCACAATGAGTTGAATGGTCTCTTGCTGTGCTACAGAGTGCGATGAGTTAGAGCAGAAGGCTTTTAATGGTTGGGATCATTTATTTTTTGTGTATGATTGTACGAGACCTGGTGGAATCATTGTTGCCAGGCTGTATGGGGATAAACAAAGTGTTATCAATGCTCATCTGCAAGGCACAATTCAGCAAAGCGGATCAAATTAATGAATTAATGTTTTGCAACAGTTTCACGGGCCATGATCACAACACAGCTACAAACTGTTCCATCAGGCCTTCCGTTGGGAAGGTCCTGTGAATACACTGGCACTCGGCGTGTTACACATGGGGTGTTTTTCTGCTTTCCTCGCTTCTTCGTTTCCTGTGATCTCTCGACATTACTCTGACTACCATATTGTGTGATAAAAATTTGGCAACACCTCCTTCTGTGGCAATGAAATTGCCCTGTATAAATGCCATGTCTTTGTTAAAATACCTTCCGGTAGAATGGCCCAGTATGTGAGATAGCAAAGCTTCAGAATGGAGATAGAAAGCAAAATGTGTTAAGCTTTGTCCCCAGCACCAACCCTAACCTGACAGACAAGCTACACTCTCTGTAAGGGCACACTCTATGTATTGTATCATCAGCTGTTTTGTATGTCACCAACGAAACACCCCTTTCTAGAAACCTTTGACATTAGTTAATTTAATTGCATAGCAAACATGAAATGCCTGGGAAGTGGTATTGTTTTGTAGCAGTCGTTTAACACTCATTCATTTACCACAAACGTGTAAAACTCAAAGATATTTCATTTTACTGCCAAATTAAGACATACTCTCACAATCATTGTGGAGGATTAGTCACAAATGTAATCTATCTCTTCTGCTTATTGTGCACAGCCTAAAGTTGTCGGACAACTTGAATCTACCTCTAATGATACGGTATCTGTGTATTTGTTCACCTACAGACTTGTATATTTTCCAATTGAACAGATTTGAGTCTATTGTTGGATAACCAGCAAAGATATAAATTTAAAAATTATTTGATCTAACTTCAATTTATTTTAAATCCAATACACATTTCGCTTCAAGGCAGCTTCAGTGCAGCACTTGACTATATAGTTTTTCGCTGCCTCACCTCTCAAATCTGTAAAATCCCAGATAAAGAATGCAGAAATGATTGCCTGGTATGACAGTGTGAGGCACCGTTTTTTTAGTTCCGTTTAGAGATACAGTGCAGAAACAGGCCCTTTGGCCCACCGAGTCCGCATTGCCCAGCCAACCCTGCACACTAACACCATCCTACATACACTAGGGATAATTTACAATTTTATTTTACCAAGGCCCATGCACCTACAAATCTACAAATGCACCTACAAATCTGTACGTCTTTGGCGTGTGGGAGGAAACCAGAGCACACGGAGAAAACATACGCAGGTCACGGGGAGAACATACAAACTCTCTACAGACAGCACCCATTGTCAGGATCGAACCCAGGCACTGTAAGGCAGCAACTCTACCGCTGCACCACCATGACGCTCCTTCTCAGAATTAGTGTCATATAGAATCATAGCTTCCCCATTACCTAGAAGGCCATTCAGCCCATCAAATCCATCTCTCTGCAGAGCAATCAAATCAATTCCATTCCCCTGCTTTTAATCCACAGTCGAAAAAAAAGTATTTTCCAACACTTGCCTATTCAGTTCCTTCTGATTTTGAACACAGAACATAGAAAGATACATTACAGGAGAAGGCCCTTCAGCCACATTGTCAATGCCAAACATCATACCAAGATAAACTAATCTAATCTGCCTGCATATGATTCAGATCTCTCCTGTAACTGCATTTCCAGGTGCCTATCTAAAAGCCTCTTAAACCAACTACTGTACTGCATATGCCTCCACCACCACCCCAGGTAACGCATTCCCGGCATCCACCACCCTCTGTTTAAACAACCCGCAGTTCATATCTTCTTTAAACTCTTCCCCCCCTTACGCAAAAGCTCAGCCCCCTCTAGTCTTTGACATTTCCACTCTTGAAAAAAAGTTCTGTCTACCCCATCAATTGCTCTCATGATTGTATGTACTTCCATCATATCTCCTCTCAACCTCTGGCATTCTAGACTTTGTCCAACAGCTAATACCCCCCTATACCAGACAGCATTCTGGTAAAACTTTTCTGCCCCTTCTCCACAGCATTTACATCCTTCCTGTGTATGAAAACATTTGCCTCAATTTAAATCTATGCTCCTTGGTCCTTGGACAAACAACAATGGAAACAGCTTTACCTGTCTATTCCATCTAAACCCACTATTATTAGAAACATAGAAACATAGAAATTAGGTGCAGGAGTAGGCCATTCGGCCCTTCGAGCCTGCACCGCCATTCAATATGATCATGGCTGATCATCCAACTCAGTATCCCGTACCTGCCTTCTCTCCATACCCCCTGATCCCCTTAGCCACAAGGGCCACATCTAACTCCTCTTAAATATAGCCAATGAACTGGCCTCAACTACCCTCTGTGGCAGAGAGTTCCAGAGATTCACCACTCTCTGTGTGAAAAAAGTTCTTCTCATCTCGGTTTTAAAGGATTTCCCCCTTATCTTTAAGCTGTGACCCCTTGTCCTGGACTTCCCCAACATCGGGAACAATCTTCCTCCTGCATCTAGCCTGTCCAACCCCTTAAGAATTTTGTAAGTTTCTATAAGATCCCCTCTCAATCTCCTAAATTCTAGAGAGTATATAAACCAAGTCTATCCAGTCTTTCTTCATAAGACAGTCCTGACCTCCCAGGAATCAGTCTGGTGAACCGTCTCTGCACTCCCTCTATGGCAATAATGTCCTTCCTCAGATTTTTGTTGGTTTTTTTATATGTACGTATGTGTGTGTGTATGATACTGTTTACAATGTACCATGTTTACATATTCTGTTGTGGTGCTGCAAGTAAGAATGTCATTGTTCTATGTGGGACATATGACAATAAAACACTCTTGACTCTTTTTTGACTCTTGATCATGTATATACCTCTTACCACATCTCCTTTTAGCCTTCTTTGGTCCACGGCAAACAAAATTAGTTGTTCAATTTTCTTTTTAATTTTAGGTATTAGTTGCAAACATTTACCCCTTATTAAGCACAGAATCTGTACTTGGGTCCTTATTAATGGATATTGGCGATCATATATATATGCAATGAAAAGTATAAAAAACTAGATTATATAAAAATTGTTATAACATTTTAAATGAACTTTTGAATATTGGATAATAGCGTTTATTGCTGTGTTGCAGTAATTTGCTGTTTTTTTCTGCATCTAATGACTCGCTGATAGCTCAACCACTCTGTAGGGACACCAAATGATTATAGTAAGGATGAGCGATCTTTGTAGGATATGACTGATTGGTACGATAATATGCAGCTAGACTGTAAGCTCTTATAGGCAATCAATTATACCAGTGTGTGGAACTCCAATGCATACTTTGTTTACAGTTTGTCAACTGGGATTATGGCATTACATTATAACACTTAATTTTACTTAACATTCAGCTCAAATTATACACAACAGCTAAATAGTTAATACATTTGGCTACAAGACATCTTTATGGATGCAGCTCAATCGAATCAAGTCGACTTTTTAAGCTAATTTCCTGGCAATTTGTTGTAATTTCCAGAGGAAGTTTTATATTAGTGGGAAAATGGAAAGTTCCAAAATATATAATTATATCATTTCGGAAAATCAATGAGAGAGGTTGGGTGATGCACACTGCGTTAATCAGACCATGTTGTAATATTAATTGATGTAGCAACTGTAAAATATGAGGCAACGATTGTGTAATATTTTATAGCTTTTTATACAAGATTAGATTAATAAATTTAAATTAGTCCAATAAAGCCATTTAGGAACACATTATAGCCAGATAAAACACAACAGTTAACAATTAACGTGTTCCACCTCAAAGGGCCAGACATCTGATTTATTAAGTGTATCATTTTAGGGAACACTAGGCCAAGTGGGACCTGTTGGGCCCTGTTCCCCCAACACAATATTCCAACACTTACCCATAGCACCCAACTGCGCAGGCGCGGCTGACGGGTTCCCGTTGTGACGCGAGTCACAGCAACCCTCCCCCAACAGCACCTCGCCATCCCTCTTCCTACCCCTATCCTCCTCCATTCCCCCTCATCCCCAGCACTCCCCCCCCCTCCTTTACACCCTCCCTTTTCTTTCCCCTCTCCTCCTCCCCTCCCCCACTCACCTCTCTTCTCCCTCCTCCTTTCCCCTACCCTCAGTCACTCCCTTCCTCCATAAGCCCAATCCCCTCCCTACCCTCCCCTGCTCTCCCTCTATCTCACTGCTCCCCCACTCCACACCTCCTCAATATTCCCACTCCCCCATTCTCCCTCCTCACCTCCCCCATTGCCCTCCTCTCCCTCTACCCCCCCTCCCAACCTCCCCCACTCCATCCATCCTCTCTCCTCTCCCTCTAACCCCCCTCCTCCCCCACTCCATCCCCTCCTCTCCCCTCTACCCCCTCCTCCTCCATCCCCTCCTCTCCCTCTACCCCCTCCTCCCCCACTCCATCCCCCTCCTCTCTCTCTACCCCCTCCTTCCCCTTTGCCCCTCCTCTCCCTCTATCCCCCCACTCCCCCTTCCTCTACCTCTATCCCCCCTCTTCCCCCACTCTCCCTCCTCACCTCCCCTTTCCCCTCCATGCCCCCTCCTCGCCCTCAATCCCCCTGCTCCCCTACTCCTCACCGAAATAATAGTATCGAAACTATCGAAATAATATTAAACTTACTCATGTCAGAATGATTTACATTTCCATGCAATCATAATCTATGCAAGCTCCTGGCAACTATTGTGTTTGCTACTGAATTTCCATTTTGCGTCAATCATGATCAGTAAGAGCGGCACAGTGGTGCAGCAGTAGAGTGTGCTACTTTACAGTGCTTGAAGTGCCAGAGATCCCGACTACAGGTGACGTCACTACGGAGTTTGTACATTCTCCCCGTGACCGCATGGGTTTTCTCCCACACTCCGGTTTCCTCCCACACTCTAAAGACGTACAGGTTTGTAAGTTAATTGGCTTGGGTTTGTATAATTGGCATAAGTGTACATTGTTCCTGGTGTGTGTAGGCGAGGATCATGGTCGGCATGAACTCGGTGGGCCGAAGGGCCTTCTTCCGCGCTGTATCTCTGCACTAAGCAGAACTAAAACTAATGGCAACATCAATCAATGTGAATCAGTCTCATTGACTCACTCATATCTGCTTTTAAGCTATTATTTGCTTGTGCATTCCATTTTACTGCACATAATGCCAATGGTATGTTAGCATTAATAGCAAAAGGATTGAGTATAGGAGCAGGGAGGTTCTACTGCAGTTGTACAGTGTCTTGGTGAGACCACACCTGGAGTATTGCGTACAGTTTTGGTCTCCAAATCTGAGGAAAGACATTCTTGCCATAGAGGGAGTACAGAGAAGGTTCACCAGACTGATTCCTGGGATGTCAGGACTTTCATATGAAGAAAGACTGGATAGACTCGGCTTGTACTCGCTAGAATTTAGGAGATTGAGTGGGGATCTTATAGAAACTAACAAAATTCTTAAAGGGTTGGACAGGCTAGATGTAGGAAGATTGTTCCCGATGTTGGGGAAGTCCAGGACAAGGGGTCACAGTTTAAGGATAAAGGGAAAATCCTTTACGACTGAGATGAGAAAAACATTTTTCACACAGAGAGTGGTGAATCTCTGAAACTTTCTGCCACATAAGGTAGTTGAGGCCAGTTCATTGGCTATATTTAAGAGGGGGTTAGATGTGGCCCTTGTGGCTAAAGGGATCAGGGGGTATGGCGAGAAGGCAGGTACAGGATACTGAGTTGGATGATCAGCCATGATCATATTGAATGGCGGTGCAGGCTCGAAGGGCCGAATGGCCTACTCCTGCACCTATTTTCTATGTTTCTATAATGGACATATAGCATCCTTATATTTATAATGTCACCTTAAATATCCCTGTAGCTGAAGCAAATACTTGCTCAGTGAGAGGATGAAGGAGCTAAATTGAATATTCAAAGCACCCGATTCTCAACCATCCCCACCCTTCAGTAATTAAACTTAGCTGCCTGAAAATTAGCAGGATCATGATCATGTGTACTGATCTCCATATCTGATTCCCAGGTCTTCCATTATTTTCCCATGGAATTACAGCCCCTAGAATGTGCCTCCCTAATTTGGTTTGCCAGTTCTAGATTTCCTGGCAATTTCATTACAGGATATTACATCTTCCAATCTCCACAACTGCTCGCCCATCGTGTCTAATCAGGAAGATCCAAATCCTTCCCACAGCACAATCTTCAATATCTAGATTAGATCAATCCTGGCCATTTATCAATGAACTATAACAATGAACAAATGTGCTTCAGCTCGTGGATAGAACTAAGAAAATAAAACCTTTAAAACATACTAACTAATTTCACATTATTTTGCTATTAGAGGCAGGATGCTGGTAGCATTGCACTGGAGGTGAATTATTAAGTCCCAAGACAGTTGTAGTTTGCGGAACAACACTGGCATTTGTTGCTGAGTGAGAAGATGCTATGGTCAAGACCCTCAGCAAGAACATTGGATGCAAAGATCTAGGCTGATGCTTCAGTTTAGTAATGAGGGTAAGCTGTACTGCATGATGTTCGCTCCTTCGAATGTTATATGAAACTAGACTAAGTTAGACCCACTGGGTCCCTTTCACACGGGAGGCCTGGTCCTCCAACGCAACCCGTTCCCCAATGCAATATTCCACCACTCACCCATTCCCCGAATGAAACCAGTCCCACCAACATAATATTGCACCACTTACATATAGCCCCCAACTGCGCAGACTCATTTCCCCTCATCCCCCAACACTCCCTCCTCCTCCTCTTCACCCTCCCTCTTCTTTCCCCTTTCCTCCTCCCCTCCCCAAATCCCTCCCTCACCGCTCCCTCCATTTCCTTTCCCCTACCCTCAGTCACTCCCTCCCTCCATAACTCCTCTCGCATCCCTACCCCCCTCCTATCCCTCTATCCCCCACTCCTCAACCCCCAACTATTCCTCCTGACCTCCCCCACTGCCCTCCTCTCCCACCATTAACCATGCCCAGCCGCCCCAATCTCCCCTCCCTCTATTCCCCCTCCTCTCCCTCTATTCCCCCTCCTCTCCCACTCTCCTCACCTCCCCCACTTTCCTCCGTCTCCCTCCATACCCCTTCATCTCCCTCAATCCCTCCACTCTCCCTCCTCACCTCCCCAGGATTTTTCCCCTCTCCTCCCTCCCTCCCTCCCTCCATCCATAAAGAGCAGCATCTGCAGTTCCTTCCTTCACAGGCCATTCATTGTTAGCTGTGGTTTAGATCCTGTTGACATGACAATTGGACCAGTTTGCATTGTGTGCGCGTGCGTGCGTGCGAGTTACTCAAACTCCACGCAAATTGTTCGGCCACCCTGCAACCCGACTCTCCCTCCCTCGCTCTGCCCACTCCGGCTCAGCCGCTGCTTGGCCTGTCCTACCATTCTGCTGCTGCCGCTTGGCCTGTCCTCGCCCTGCCCACCTAGCTACCTGCTCGCTATCGTTGCCGGGCCATGGCTGGGGGGGGGGGGGGGGAATGGAGTTGGTGTTCGTCCCGGTGGGCACCACGAGTTTCGATGAGATGAGACAGACCCGAGAGGACGAGTAGACAGGACCCGCCATTGCCGCAGAGGGTGGGCGGGGGAGAGGGGTGTGTAATATATGCTGTTGTGTAGATAAATTCACTTCAGGCAGAGAGAGATGGTATCAGGGCCTCCACTGGGCCTCCACTGAACCCCCCGCGGCCGCTGCCACTGGTGGGGGAGTCGAAAGACAAGTTGCTGTGAGGAGGGGAGAGAGGAGTTTGTGTGTGAGGCGGGACAGGCCACCGCCGGTGGGGCAGGGAGGGGCGTCGCCATCCCGGCCATGGCATTGACTGACAGAAGAGACCAATCTGCGTGGCACTGACTGAAGGAACTGCACGCACGGTTTAAAAAATGTTTAAGCCTCAATAACTTTCACAATATACCACCTATCAGAACGGAACTTGTTGCACTAGCAGCACAGGAGAACGGTGAGTAACCTGGTAAAAAATCGTAGCGCTATCGCATACCTTTTTTGTGCGAATAGAAAAACCCCGCAAACCGGAAGAGCACAAGATCAGTCAGACAGACAGACAGACAGACAGACAGACAGACAGACAGACAGACAGACAGACAGACAGACAGACAGACAGACAGACAGATAGGTAGATGCCATTTCTGTTCACTCAGATGGAAGTCAAAGATCCTATGCGACTTGCTTGAAGAGGAACAGGTGAGTTATCATACAGGATTAGACATGGCATTATATGGAGAACTAAGCCATTCTACCCAAGTAATGCGAACAGGTGCCTTTGATACACATAAACCCTACTCTGTCCTGTTTCATCTACATCCATCAGCATGGCCCTGAACATCCTCTTCCTTATCCAGCTTCCCCTTAAATGTAATTCTATTATTTATTACAACCTCTCCCAGTGGTATCGAGATGCCCATTCATTTTAGATTAGAAAAGTTTCTCCTGAATTCTCTGTTGGATTTATCACAGGTGTCTTGGCCAAAACCCATTCCTCAAATAGCATAACTGAAGTGAATTTATCTACACAACAGCATTTTGCAGATTGTGGAGCTTGCTGTACACAAACTGGCAGCCATGTTTCACAGAACATAGAACAGTACAGCACAGGAACATGTCCTTCAGCCCACATTTTCCACACGAGAAACATGATGCCAGGTTACACTAATCTTCCCTGCTCGCAATTGATCCATGGCCACCCATTCCCTTCATATCCATGTGCCAATCTAAAAGCCTGTTAAATGCCACTTTTATATCTGCCTCCACCACCCCTCTAGTCCAGCATGTTACACTCGCTTGTAAAAATCTGCCCTCTCGCCTTAAAGATATGCCCCGTAGTCTTTGATATTTTCACCCTGAAAAGGGATTCTGACTGTCTAATTTTGTATACTCTACCAGTTCTCCCCTCAGCTTCTGACAATTCAGAGAAAACAATCAAATATTGTCCAACCTCTTCATGTAGCCAATACCCTCCAATCCAGGCAGCATTCTAACAAACTCTCCAAAGGCACGTCCTTCTTCCAAAGGGGCGACCAGAACTGGCCACTATTCTCCAAATGTGACCTAACCAAAGCCCTACAAAGCCCCACAAAGTTGCAACATGGCTTCCTAACTTATACTCGATGCCTCAACCAATGAAGGCAAGCCTATCATATGTCTTCTTTGCCACTCTATCTACTTGTGTTGTCACTTTTAGGGAGCTGTGGATTTGGACCTCAATATCTCTGTGTACATCAATGCGATCAAATGGTTTTGCCATAAACTGTATATTTTGCCCTTACTAATCTTTACCATTATCTACTGACCTTATTGTCACATGAATATTATTTCCTCATAAGATCATAAGTGATAGAAACATAGAAACATAGAAAATAGGTGCAGGAGTAGGCCATTCGGCCCTTCGAGCCTGCACCGCCATTCAATATGATCATGGCTGATCATCCAACTCAGTATCCTGTTCCTGCCTTCTCTCCATACCCCCTGATCCCTTTAGCCACAAGGGCCATCTCTAACTCCCTCTTAAATATAGCCAATGAACTGACATCAACTACCTTCTGCGGCAGAGAATTCCAGAGATTCACCACTCTCTGTGTGAAAAATGTTTTCCTCATCTCAGTCCTAAAAGATTTCCCCCTTTATCCTTAAACTGTGACCCCTTGTTCTGGACTTCCCCAACATCGGGAACAATCTTCCTGCATCTAGCCTGTCCAACCCCTTAAGAATGTTGTGCGTTTCTATAAGATTCCCCCTCAACCTTCTAAATTCTAGCGAGTACAAACTGAGTCTACCCAGTCTTTCTTCATATGAAAGTCCTGACATCCCAGGAATCAGTCTGGTGAACCTTCTCTGTACTCCCTCTATGGCAAGAATGTCTTTCCTCAGATTAGGAGACCAAAACTGTATGCAATACTCCAGGTGTGGTCTCACCAAGACCCTGTACAACTGCAGTAGAACCTCCCTGCTCCTATACTCAAATCCTTTTGCTGTGAATGGTAACATACCATTCGCCTTCTTCACTGCCTGCTGGACCTGCATGCCTACTTTTAATGACTGGTGTACCATGACACCCAGGTCTCGTTGCATCTTCCCCTTTCCTAATTGGCCACCATTCAGATAATAATCTAGGTAGGAGCAGAATTAAGCCATTTGGTCCATCAAGTCTACTCCACCATTCAATCAAGGCTAATCTATCTCCAGGACCAACACTCAAAATGTATAGTTATTCCAAAGAACCTACTTCCTCAGGAATAGAACATATCTTGCACTTGCTCATAGATCACTTATTTTACTGTGAAAAACTGGACCCGGATCATCAGGCGTATTGCGTTGCATAGAATCCTTCTTGAGAAAGGGAAGATGTGCACAATATGAAAAAATACAATTGGAAGGAAAGCGAAAGGAATCATTTCTCAGAAAACCCTCCAAATTGTTTGGAGGAACATGGCTGCATAGCATTGCAGAGACGGATATCATATTCTCCAAGAATCAAGTATCAGATCAAGCTCAGCTTTGCTTGATGTAGCCAAGTTTCACCATGCCCCAATGGTTCCTTTGTCTGCAGCTCCTTCCCGGCTGCCTCAGGGCTCAGTATCAATGACTTCAGCCAAACTGTGGCCAATGTTTATAATAAACAGGCGACTGACGCTGAATGAAACAAGTCCATTATTTTTGTTTATGGGTATCTTGGATAGGGTGGTGAACTTGCAAGATGTCTGAAGGGGGGAGGGAAGACAATAAACATCACAGAATTGTTACCTTATGTATCAGCAGAGCTCCAATTTCCTCAGGTTTGGAATCGACCATAGTCCTCCTTTCATTTACCATTGTTATTGCCTTGCTTCATGACTACGGAAATGGGTGATGTGGGAACGCAAGCATTTATGGCCCATTTATATCTGCCCCGGAGAAGGTTACATTTTAAAGAAATAAATATGTTTCCACAATACTGTAATGTCCCTGTCCCACTTAGGAAACCTGAACGGAAACCTCTGGAGACTTTGCGCCCCACCCAAGGTTTCCGTGCAGTCGCCGCAGGTTGCAGGTGGTTGCTGGAGGTTGCAGGTGGTTGCCGGAGGTTGCAGGTGGTTGCCGGAGGTCGCAGGTAGTGGAAGCAGGTAGGGAGACTGACAAAAACCTCCGGGAAACCTTGGGCGGGGCGCAAAGTCTCCAGAGGTTTCCGTTCAGGTTTCCTAAGTGGGACAGGGGCATTAGTCAGACAGTTGCATGTTTTTGCCCCAATCTAGATGTTTCCATGTCAAGGTGCTATGTAAATTGGAGTGGAGCTTAGAATTTGTGGCCTTCTCGTGCATCTACTGCCCTTGCCCTTCAAGTTTGGTGGTGTGGATGAAGCATTGAAGAAATACAAGGACGGAGGAAATACCTGCATTCATTCCATGATGTTTACATCATTTTCAGAACATCCCACTACATTTAAAGTGTAAGCACTAATATTGTGAAGACGCTGCAGTATGTTCAGCATTCTAGACATGGGGAGTTGTTTTTCGATTTGATCAGATCCCAGTCAATCTGGAGTTTAATTCTATTTGTCCATTTTGTGTTGCATCCATTTGCCAAAAAATTAGAGTCTAGACCAGAATGATATTAAAAACCACCAACAACAGAAGTTTATATTATGCATGTTATGAAAGAAAACTTAAGACAGTAATTATTATATCTAATATTTGGGGAATGGGAAGATTTGAGTCAGTAAGTCTAGCAAATCATAAATACATTCAGAAAGGACACCGCATTTAACGATCGGAGTAATTTTGCCCAGGGGTTCTGCTGACATTTAGAAGTCATGAGCCTAGCTCAGTCCTAGTATGCTATTAGTCAACCAAGAGAGACACTTCAATATAACAGCACACATTCTCAACGCAGATGATTCTAGTTATCACTGGAATATTACTAACTTTCCGTAGAATTTTTTTTTTTTCTAGACAAACCGGTCAGGTACTCTGATGAAAGAGATATGGTGAACCTTATTTTCTTGTCTATTTTGTCTGCTTTTCACCTTTAATTGAATGCCATTTTGTTGTTAGAAAATATTATGCATCAAAAATCAAACATAGTGACTTCTCTGATTTAAAATCACATGTCACTATCTTGCTATTGCTCTGAATAGAATAGAATAGAATGAATAGAATGCCTTTTATTGTCATTTAAACAGCTTGGTTTGAACGAAATTGCATTTTCTACAGTTTTACATTACAAAAAAAAAACCCAAGACACACACTTAACACAGTTTACATAAACATCCATCATAGTGAGTCTCCAACACCCCCTCACTGTGATGGAAGGCAAAGTCTTATCTCTTCCCTTTGTTCTTCTCCCACGGTCCAGCAGTCCAACTGCAGCGTCGAGGCGACTGGGGCTCACGATGTTAAAGCCCCCGGCGGACGATGGTAAGTCCTGCAGCCGTTTAAGGCACGCCGGGCGATATTAGTCCCCGGCTCCGTGTCCTTTAAACCCCGCGATTCCAGCGGGGGAAGTTGCAGTCTCCCACCAGGGACCTGGAGCGCCCGATGTTCCTGTCCACCGGGCCTGCGGCCGGAGCCTCTGAAGCTCCGAAGTCGGGTCGCAGCCGCAAGCCACCACAGCTCTTCCAGCTCCGAAGTCGGCTAGCTCCGTGATGGCGAGTCCGCAGGCTCCGCGACTGTAGCCCTCAGATTAGTCCCGGCTGGAGGCCGCCGCCGGCTCCTCGATGTTAGGCCCAACGACATCGGAGACAGGGAAAAAGTTAAAAAAAAAAAAAAAAAAATAAAAAAAAAACAAAAAAAAAAAAGGGTCCCCGTGCAGGGAAGAGATGAACAGTTTCCCCCACCCCCCCCCCCCCCCCCCCCTCCCCTCCCCCCCCCCCCCCCCCCCCCACCTCCCACATATACACAGCTAAAAAATAACAACTAGGCTCAAGCCATACATTTACAAGACACAATTTTTTTAAAAGACAGACGGATTGTAGTCGAGCCGCTGCCGTTAGGCGCCACCACACTAAATTGTATACCAATGTTTCCTCTGGTATACAATATTCAGGCCAATAGCAAGATAGTGACAAGATTTTGTGACAAGGATTTCTGCCTGGCAATGCCTCAATGTAACATTGGAGAATTTGTATACCAACAAATATTTCAAACCACTCATGTTTCTTATGTGACTTATCTGTCTTTTAGACTCTTAATTCCTACTCTTTCACATCAATGAAATCCATGTCAAATGTTAAGAAGAATGATTAGGTGATTCACCAGAAGCCAAGAGTTAAGAATTGCTGCGTGTGACACGAATGGCTGTCTTAGATTGATTCTGAGTCACAGAGTCACGCAGCACAGAAACAAACCCTTCAACCCAACCATGCTGATCAACATGCTCTATCTAAGCTATATCCCATTTGTACATGTTTGGCCCATATCCATTTTAACTTTTTCTCGTACTTATCTTGAGTGTTGTTATTATACCTGCCTCAACTACTTCCTCTGGCTGCTTATTACATATACCCACCAACCACACCCTTGTGAAAAAGTTGCCCTTCAGGTTACTATTACATTTTTCTCCTCTCTTCTGCAACCTAGAACTAGCCACGTCCTCAACAATCCTCTCCTCACCCACTTCTATCTTTGATGTGGAAGCCAAAGCCTTGCTCTGGGGTTTAAGAGGGAACTGCAGATGCTGGAGAATGTTTTGTCCGACTGCTGAATGATCGGAGCAGAACACAGAATCTTGTCACTTAGTTACTCATTCAAGGAATGTGTGCTTTGCAAGCTGAGCCAGCATTACGTTTCCCATCTCTAATTGCCTTTAGAAGGCGTGGGTGAACCAGTTCAGTCCTTGAGGTATGGGGATGCCACAATCCAGTTAGGAAAGGAGTTCCAAGCTATTGATTCAGTAATAGTGAAGGAAAGATGATTCTTGCCATAGAGGGAGTACAGAGAAGGTTCACCAGACTGATTCCTGGGATGTCAGGACTTTCATATGAAGAAAGACTGGATAGACTCGGCTTGTACTCGCTAGAATTTAGAAGATTGAGGGGGGATCTTATAGAAACTTATAAAATTCTTAAGAGGTTGGACGGGCTAGATGCAGGAAGATTGTTCCCGATGTTGGGGAAGTCCAGAACAAGGGGTCACAGTTTAAGGATAAGGGGGAAATCATTTTGGACTGAGATGAGAAAAACATTTTTCACACAGAGAGTGGTGAATCTCTGGAACTCTCTGCCACAGAGAGTAGTTGAGGCCAGTTCATTGGCTATATTTAAGAGGGAGTTAGATGTGGCCCTTGTGGCTAAGGGGATCAGGGGGTATGGAGAGAAGGCAGGTACGGGATACTGAGTTGGATGATCAGCCATGATCATATTGAATGGCGGTGCAGGCTCGAAGGGCCGAATGGCCTACTCCTGCACCTAATTTCTATGTTTCTATGTTTCTATATATTTCCAAGTCAGGATGGTGTGTGGCTGGTATTGACTGGTGCCATCACAGCCTGCTTCATCAACTCGAACGTCCAGGAACAAGGAAGATTACAAAAAGTCATGAACACTGCCCAGTCCATCACAGATACTGACTTTCCCACCATCGAAGGGATCTACAGGAGTCTGTGCTTCAAAAAGGCAGCCAGCATCATCAGAAACCATAACCAAGTAAGAATGTCATCGTTCTATCTGGGACAAATGGCAATAAAGCACTCATGACTTGACTCTTGACAGTCCTGACCAAGTTCTCATTTCACTTCTGCCATCAGAAAGAAGATATAAGAGCCTGAAAATTGTAATGTCCAGGTTTAGGAGCAGCTTCTCCCTAACACCCATCAGGCTATTAAACACCTCCAAATAAACTCCAAATAACATAGACCTGGGGAAGATTATTTTTGGCTTTGCACTATTATTGTTCATTTGTTTTTACAAATATATATATTGATTTTTCTTTGTAGTTTATTATGGGTTTACAGAGTATTATATTTGCATATCTTTTGTGCTGCTGCAAGTAAGGAATTAATTGTTCCATTTTGTGACACTAAAACGTTCTTGACTCTCAAGGGCCTGTCCCACCAGCATGCGATCTGCATGCGGCAAGCGCGACCAAACCGGAAGCGGGGGCCGCGCGGAGGTCGAGTGATCCCGTACGAGTTGACGTGAAGTTCGAGCGAAGTCCGCGGGAAGTTCGCGCATGACGTACGGCGTCAAGACGCTGCGTACGGCTTCGAGACGGTGCACACGCCCGTCGAGGCAGTGCGTACGGCCTCAATGCGGCTGCGGGCCGGCAGGCCGTTGCCGCGTGGAATTTTGGGACAGTGTCAGTTTTTCGGAGCCCCGCGCGATGTCAGGACCAGCTCCGCACAACTCCATACGGCTCCGGAGATCGAAGCGGGACCGGCCCCGCAAGGCCGTACGGCTGAAGCGACCACGTTAGGTCGCGCTTGCCGCATGTAGTTGCATGCTCGTGGGACAGGCCCTTTAATGTGTGGAATGCACTGTGAAGTGAGGTGGTGGAATCAGATACATTAATAATTTTAAGAGATAATTTGCAAGCCACTTGAAAGTATGGACTTACTGCAGACCAATGAGATTAGTATAAATAGGCTGAAAAATCAGCCTGGTCAAGGTGGAGGTGAAAGGCCTGTTTCTGTGCAGTACAACACTATGACTCGTTAATTCCACCGTTTACCACTGTCTGGATGAAATGTTTTTTTCCTTCAGCTCAGTCTTATATAGCATATAGCTTACCTCTTACCCTTGATCCTGGACTCTGTCGGTATCTGAAACATCATTAGCACATTTAATTAATCGTTGGGTGGCATAGTGGTGCAGCTGGTAGAGCCGCTGACTCACAGCGCCAGAGACACAGGCTTGATCCAGAACTCAGGCTCTGCCTATGTGGAGTTTATACGTTCTCCCTATGACTGCGTGGATTCTGTTGAACTCCGAACTGCAGTCTATGAGCAACAGCCTGATCTATGTGTTTTCATATCTGGAATGAGCTGCCAGAGGAAGCTATAGAAGCAGATACAATTACAACCTTCAAAGATATTTGCACAGATATATGGATAGGAAGAGTTTAGAACACAATGGGCCATATGCGGGAAATGGTACGAGCCCAGTTTGCTGACTTGACTTGGACAAGGTGGGTTTAAGGACCTGTTTCTGTGTTGTGGGTCTATGTCGCTATATATGTTTGAACTGCTGACAGCAACTAAAATCAGAAAGTCCACGCGATACAGGTCACCAGAGGCTTTCTCGCATCAAGGGCAAAAGTCAATAATGTCACTGTGAAATCTGGACCTGTTAGTTTTGAATAAATATGGTACTAAGATAAAATAAATTACAAGAAGATAATGTTGTAATGAAGGATATTGCTGGCTAACAATGAATCATAGAACTATCCCAATTTAGAAACTATATATGCAGCCAGGATGGAGTGACCCTCCTACTGACATTGAATAGATTGATCTGAGCTCTTGGCTCTTGGTTCTTGGTTCTTGGTCCTCCAAAATATTCCAACTGGAATTTAAACTGGAGGTGGTGAAGGGAGGGCTTAAGCCAGAAAGGGTTATTGGGAAGAAAGAGCTACTTTAAATTTAGTTGCATCTGGTTGGGTAACTATAGTTTGGTGGAGATTATTCCATGCTTTAATTGTGCGGGGGAAGAACAAATTGCTGTACACATCTGTCTTTGTAGCTGGGATCACAAATTGGATCGAATGCCCTCGTCTGCTCCTAATTGGTTTGGGTTTGGTGTAGGTCTTGTGATCTATGTCGAGCTGACCATTTAACATTTTGTAAAAACAGGTCAAACGGTGAGCTTCACGTCTGTCTTGGCGAGGGTTCCACCCCAGAGAATTCAGACGTTTGGTGACACTCGTTTCTCTCTCATAGGTGTTAGTAACAAATCGAGTTGCCTGTCTTTGGACACGTTCGATGGAAGAAATGTTTTTATCTGTGTATGGGTCCCAAGCTGCAACTACGTAGTCTAAATGAGGTCTAACGAGGGTGAAATATAGTTTCTCCTTGACAGAAGCTGAACAATGATGAAAGTGTTGCCTCAGGAAGGTTAGGACACCTATTGCTTTCACTGTTGCATGATGAGTCTGACCATTCCAATGCAGATCATTTTGCAATTTGATGCCAAGATACTTGGTTTGTTTGGATTCTTCAAGGGTGGCACCAAGTATGTTGTAGGATGTGACGCCTGGATTCCTCTTTCTGGTGACACGCATGGGTTTCACATTTGGAAGGGTTGAACTCTGAAGGGTTGAGCTCTGAGGTTTCCAAGAACTAGTTGCTTGAGTTTCTTACTGGCACAGAAGATGTCATACTGTACACTGGGATGTTCAGAACTAATATCTTATTCCACATAAGAGAATGATTTTCTGCTCAGTTGCAATGCTTATGATGAAATAGTGGATGCGTTTTTCATTGCAACTTTAAAATGCATTTTACATGGAATATTCCTCCTACAATGTTGCATTTCTACTTTTTGTCATCCATGATACTTTCACACACAAACACCAAGTCTAAAGCAAACAAACATTGGAGCTGTAATTAAAGTGTCTAGATTCAAAGCTGGGCTTAATCGGGAAAGCATTACCTACATACTGTAGGTAAAGAATAATTAGCTTTTTTTTATTTCTTTCCTGTCAATGCAAAACTTCCTACTTTTCTTTGAAAAGTTTGCATTTCACATATTTCATTTTCTAGTATTCAGCTTCCTCTATGCTCAGAGTTATACACCTCACTAGCTGTGAAGGCAATGCCATTGCACAGAGCTTGCTAAATGCACGTTCAAGCACAAAGTGTCTCCCATGTATGTTTAAATGAAGCTTGCTGTAATATGTATCATATTCCATGCACAATCATAATGTTTGGTCTACAGCGAATGCACACCATGCATCATTAATTAAGCAGACAATTTGATTGTCCTAATTTTCCTTTTTGTAAGCATTAACCTGTTAATCATATATAATTGAGCAAATTAGGTAGAAGCTTCCGTTTTGCTGAAAATACCGGTGTCTGGCCACTCTGATCAACCCAGCTCAAGTGTGCTATATTGGATGAATACATTTTTTTTTTTCGCAGCATAACAAGAACAACTATTACCAGTGTAGGAAGGAACTGCAAATGCTGGTTTACACCAAAGATAGACACAAAATGTTGGAGTAACTCAGCAGATCAGACAGCAATCTGGAGAAAAGGAATAGGTGACATTTTGGGTCGAAACCCTTCTTCAGGACAACTATTTACCAGATGTCTTTAGGGCAGCAAAATAACCATGAAGCAAGAAAAATGAACACAAGCAACAATGGATGGCCCACCACATATCGGAGCAGCCGGCCATAAGCTAAGTAAGGGGCGTAGGTTTTAAGTGCCTTCACGGAAGAGAAGGAGGTAGAATGGTTTACAGTGTGGGTGTTGATGAGGGGTACAAACTTGAAGGATGAAAGGTAGCAAATATGACAAAGGTGGCAAAAGAAAGGAAGGCAAAGCCTGTTACCCTAAAGAAACAAAGTTCTTGCCATCTATAAGAGTATAATAACAGAAAACCCAGTAAAGAATGATAAGATTGAGCAGAGTTGGCATGAGTTTATGAAAGGCAAATTATGTTTGACCAATCGTTATGTATTCCCCTCATGATTCTATCATTTTCTGTAAGGTTATTCCTCAGCCTCTTATGCTCCAGGGATAAATGTCCTTGCATATACAATCTCTCCTTATAACTGCGCCCCTCCGGACTAGATAACAACCTCGTCAATTTGTTTTACATCTTCTTCCAGTTTAATGACATCCTTCCAATGTCACAGAGTGACCAAACCTGTATCCAGTACTCCAAAAGTGGCCTATCCAATGTCCTGTAATGTGATGTCTTAACGTACTCAACACTCTGGCCAATGAAGGCAAGCATGCCAAATGCTTTCTTGACCACCATATGCATGCTTAAGCATCAAATGCCCATCTTAACCCATTGTTCATGTATCAAAGAACAAGTATGGGTTCCATAGCAACAATACTGTGGTACACCACTGGTCACTGAATTCCAATCACAAAAATAATCCCATCATCCTCTGCCGTCTATTACTGACCTAATTTTGTATCTGGTTTGTCAAATTACTGTGGGTTACACGGGCTCTAAATTTTTCAACGCCTTCCATGTGAAACCTTATCAAAGGCCTTATTGAGATCCATGGAAACTACCTCAATAGTACCTCCCTCTTTGTTACTCTTCAAAAAATCCAATCATATTGGTCAAACATGATCTCCTAGCAAACCCATGCTAACTATGTTTGATTCACCTCTGCCTTGCCAAGTGTTCATTAATTTTAACTCTCTGATTTTTTTTTTTACAATTATGGTCAAACATAATTTGGAAAATGGACGTGGACTTGGAAAAAAAAAGCTTGCGTTCACACCAGACATTGTGGCTACGACACTCCGGCCAGACATGGTCCTGTGGTCCACAACAGCCATGTTGGCATATGTTGTTGAATTAACAGTACATGATGATGGTGTTGATGGTGAGGAAAAAGACCAAGCACTCTGAACTAGCAACTGAAGATGCCCAGAATGTCTGGAAGACCACGATTTTCCCTGTAGAAATGGGATGCAGGGGATTTGTTGCTACATGTATGACCAGTCTATTGAAGGAAATGAGGGTGAGGGATCATTCTCTCCAACAAGCAATCAAGTCATTGTCAAATTCAGCAGGAAAAAGCAGCGTGGCTTTGGATTAAAAGAAAATACAACATTGGGCTTCAAGATGAAGACAGGAGGGTATGGAACTGAGGGGGGTGTAACTGAGATGCCAGGTATCACCGTTGAGCCCTCTGGAGATGTTGCGGGCTTATCAATGAAACGTCAAAGAAGGAGAGTGCCCACCTGATGACCCCGATGACGTACCTACCCTACCTTTCACCACTCCAATCCCACTGCAAATAGCAAAAGTGCCGATTTATGACAGGGATTGAAACATCAAGTCCTGTTAGCTCTACTGCCCAGCCAAGTGTTAATTAATTTTAGCCCTCTTATTTTTTTTTACAATTATTTCCCCAACATAACTGTTGGACACACTGACCTGTAATTACATCTTATGCCTGCTGCCCTTCGAGTAGAAAGTTATCACATTTGCTGTCTACAGTCTGTGGCTCTCACAAAGGTTGGGAATTTTAATTAAATCTTTAATCCAGATTTAAAATATGATGATTGTGTAATTTTTTGGTGCATTTCATTGGAATTGGGAATTGAGAAAGGAGCAATTTCTCTGGAATTGTTAGTTGAGAATGCATTCTTGATGCGTATGTAACATAAGAGCTGACATCTTGGAAATTGTGTCCAAAAATTGCAATTTTGTTTCCTGGTTACAATGATACAAAATGGTACAAAATACCTCCCCTCACTCCCCTCCCCAATCGTGAGCCTTCCCCACCAACAAAATCCTATTTTATGCCTTATTCTAAATGCTGCAGCCACCATAACATTCACCAAAGTAAGATAATTTTGTTTAGTTTCGAGTTTAGAGAAACAGCATGGAAACAGGCCATTCGGCCCTATGATTCCGCAAAGACCTATGATCACCCATACACAAGTTTTATCTTATACATTAGGGACAATTTTCAGAAGCTAATTAACCTACTAACCACACGTCTTTGGAATGTGGGTGGAAACTGGGGCACACAGAGAAAAAAACCCTAGTGGTCTCAGGGAGAACGCACAAATTCCACACAGACAGCTCCCATTGTCCAGATCCAATCTAGGTCTGAGGTGGGGGGCGAGGACGCGACTCGGAGAAATAGTCGCGTCCCCGCCAGGAGACGGTTTCCCCCTTACCCTGCCCCCCTCCCCCACATAGAAAAGTTAAAGTTTCCCCCAACACAAGACTTTAGACTAACTAAAAATTTTAAAAAAGATTGAAATGACAGACAGGCTGTATTGTAGGCAGAGGCTGCTGCCAGTGCAGCGCCCCTAGAGGATAGGTAAGGTTTCAGGTTGCGACCCTAAATGTCACCTATCCCTGTTCCCCGGAGATGCTGCCTGATCTGCTGAGTAATGCCCCTGTCCCACTTAGGAAACCTGAACGGAAACCTCTGGAGACTTTGCGCCCCACCCAAGGTTTCCGTGCGGTTCCCGGAGGTTGCTGGTGGTTGCCGGAGGTTGCAGGTAGTGGAAGCAGGTAGGGAGACTGACAAAAACCTCCTGGAACCTCCGGGAACCTCCGGAAACCTTGGGTGGGGCGCAAAGTCTCCAGAGGTTTCCGTTCAGGTTTCCTAAGTGGGACAGGGGCATGCGGCAGCAACTCTACCACTGCGCCACTGTGCCGCCCAAAAATGGAAGGGGGAAAATCCAATCAACAGGGTTCACAGAAGTATAGAATTTAATATAAAACTTGCAGATGCTGGAAACGTGAAACAAAGAAGAAAATCTGGAAACTATCAGCAGGTCAGGCAGCATCTGTAATGAGAGAAACATTTCAGATCCGGGAATCTTAATATGAACTGTTTCTCTTTCCACAAATATGTCTGGCCTGCTGAGTATTCCAACTTTTTTGTTTTGGTTCACAGAAATGTAATTTTAAAGAGATTACATTAACTACAAGTTACCATTCTATAACAGTAAATTAACTTCAGCACGTGAAATATTTATCATTTTTAAAACAAGCTCATTTTGGAGATGTAGTTGAGTTGATAGTGATAAATTGCTTTACCTAATATTAACTGATTAAATTGAACAATTAATTATTCAGGTTTTAAGAAATCTAACAAATTCATTTCCATATGTTCCTTCTTCTCTGGTAATGTCGTGATTTTGTATAATTACAGAGTTAATCTCGTTTAGTTGCTCTGAATAGCAGACGTTGGAGTTCTATTGGGGTCCTTGTCACCAATGCACAAGGGGAAAGATATTTTGTATAGTTCTCAAACAGTCCCAGTGAATGGTCAAGACCCGAAACATTGATTATTCCATCCCCCTTCCTCATAGATGCTTTTCAGCCCAAAGTTCCTCGAGCAGATTGTTTGTTACTCCAGATTCCAGCATCCGCAGCCTCTTGTGCCTCTAACCTGGTACAATGGTTTGGTCGCCCAATTATAGGAAGGATGTCAACAAAATAGAGAGAGTACAGAGGAGATTTATTAGAAAGTTGCCTGGGTTTCAGCAACTAAGTTACAAAGATAGGTTGAATAAGTTAGGTCTTTATTCTCTGGAGCGCAGAAGGTTAAGGGGGGACTTGATAGAGGTCTTTAAAATGATGAGAGGGATAGACAGAGTTGATGTGGACAAGCTTTTCCCTTTGAGAATAGGGAAGATTCAAACAAGAGGACATGACTTCAGAATTAAGGGACAGAAGTTTAGGGGTAATATGAGGGGGAACTTCTTTACTCAGATAGTGGTAGCGGTGTGGAATGAGCTTCCAGTGGAAGTGGTGGAGGCAGGTTCATTGGTATCATTTAAAAATAAATTGGATAGGCATATGGATGAGAAGGGAATGGAGGGTTATGGTATGAGTGCAGGCAGGTGGGACTAAGGGGAAAAAAAATTGTTTGGCACGGACTTGTAGGGCCGAGATGGCCTGTTTCCGTGCTGTAATTGTTATATGGTTATATGGTAATGCTTGCACCCAATTTCAGCCAAACGTTACAGCTTGAAGTGTATATTGTATTGTAACTATCGTTATTGTACTGTATCGTTATTGTATTGTATCGGTATTGTACTGAACGGGAGTCAAGCTTGTTTAAACATCATAAGCACCAGAGCCCGATCAAAGAATTTCGTACTTGATGCAGCCTCACAGGGACATTAACAGCAACACAACAAATAAATATTCAATCAATTATCTTTTATTTTAGGGAAGCCAGACAATAATATTTTAATCCAAAGTACATAATGCAACCTTAGTCATGCAAAGTCATGCATAGCAGTTTGGTGCGGAGGTGGGATTATGCTTATGGTTGTGCAGGGTGGTTCAAGACCCGGGTTCTTGACGGGGATACGTTTTTCTTGAACCTGGAGGTAATGATTCTAAAGGGCCGGTCCCACCAGCATGTGCCTGCATGCGGCGAGCATGACCAAACCGGATGTGGGGGCCACGCGGAGGTCGAGTGAGTGACGTGAAGTTCGAGTGAAGTCCGCGGGAAGTTCGCGTGTGACGTACGGTGTCAAGGCGCTGCGTACGGCGGCGAGACGCTGCGCACACCTGTCAAGGCGGTGCGTACGCCGTCGAGGCGGCTGCGGGCCGGCAGGCCGTTGCCGCGCGGAATTTTTGAACACGGTCAGATTTTTGGAGCCCTGCGCGATGTCGGGACCAGCTCCGCACAACTCCATACGGCCCCGCAAGGCCGTACGGCTCAATCGACCACGTTAGGTCGCGCTTGCCGCATGGAGTCGCATGCTCGTGGGACAGGCCCTTTAGCCTCCTGTTCCTTCTGTAGCAGTGAGATGAGAGCGTGGCCAGGGTTGTGTGGATCTTTGATGATATTAGCTACCTTCTTAAGCAACACCCTCTGTAAATCCCTTTGACATTTGGAGGACAATACCCGTGATGGACCGGGATAATGTCCACAAATTTAGTTTAGTTTAGATTTAGGTTAGTTTAGTTTAGAGATACAGCGTGGAAACAGGATCTTCAACACAATCGGTCCGCACCGACCAGCGATCCCCATGCATTAACACTATCCTACACACTAGGAACAGCTTACAATTTTACCAAGCCAATTAGCCTACAAACCTGTCCATCTTTGGAATGATGGAGGAAACCAGAGCACCCAGAGAAAATCCACGCAGTCACAGAGAGAACGTACAAACTCCGTACAGCCAGCAACTGTAGTCAGGATGGAAGTTGGGTCTCTACCGCTGTAAGGCAGCAACTCTACCACTTCACCATCATGCCACGCTACGATCTGTTGCCTCCTGAATGATCAAATTACTGAACCAGGCCATGATGCATGCAGTCAGAATGCTCTACAATGTACACCTGTAGAGGTTCAGCAGTATATTCGGCACTATGCTGAAAACACTGTTACTGTACTCATTTTGTAGTTAGTTTATAGTTATAGAATAGAAACTATAGTAAAGGTGATATTAAAGCTGGTGTACTCTTATTGTACCTAACTCCAGACATTGTATTATTATTGTATTATATTATAAAGAGTAGGAGTAAACGGGTCCTTTTCACAATGGCAGGCAGTGACTAGTGGGGTACCCCAAGGCTCAGTGCTGGGACCCCAGCTATTTACAATATATATTAATGATTTGGACGAGGGAATTGAATGCAACATCTCCAAGTTTGCAGATGACACAAAGCTGGGGGGCAGTGTTAGCTGTGAGGAGGATGCTAGGAGATTGCAAGGTGACTTGGATAGGCTGGGTGAGTGGGCAAATGTTTGGCAGATGAAGTATAATGTGGATAAGTGTGAGGTTATCCATTTTGGTAGCAAAAACAGGAAAGTAGACAATTATCTGAATGGTGGCCGATTAGGAAAAGGGGAGACCTGGGTGTCATGGTACACCAGTCATTGAAAGTAGGCATGCAGGTGCAGCAGGCAGTGAAGAAAGCAAATGGTATGTTAACATTCATAGCAAAAGGATTTGAGTATTGGAGCAGGGAGGTTCTACTGCAGTTGTACAGGGTCTTGGTGAGACCACACCTGGAGTATTGCGTACAGTTTTGGTCTCCTAATCTGAGGAAAGACATTCTTGCCATAGAGGGAGTACAGAGAAGGTTCACCAAACTGATTCCTGGGATGTCAGGACTTTCATATGAAGAAAGACTGGATAGACTCGGCTTGTACTCGCTAGAATTTAGAAGATTGAGGGGGGATCTTATAGAAACTTACAAAATTCTTAAGGGGTTGGACAGGCTAGATGCAGGAAGATTGTTACCGATGTTGGGGAAGTCCAGAACAAGGGGTCACAGTTTAAGGATAAGGGGGAAATCTTTTAGGACCGAGATGAGAAAAACATTTTTCACACAGAGAGTGGTGAATCTCTGGAATTCTCTGCCACAGAAGGTAGTTGAGGCCAGTTCATTGGCTATATTTAAGAGGGAGTTAGATGTGGCCCTTGTGGCTAAAGGGATCAGGGGGTATAGAGAGAAGGCAGGTACGGGATACTGAGTTGGATGATCAGCCATGATCATATTGAATGGCAGTGCAGGCTCGAAGGGCCAAATGGCCTACTCCTGCACCTAATTTCTATGTTTCTATTGTAAATGTTGAGGTAATTAATCAAAAAAAAAAACAACACACAATTGCAAATGCTGGAAATCAGAAATAAAAATAAAATTTTCTGGAAGCACCCTGCAGGTCAAATATCATCTCTAGGAAGAAAAATAGACAAGGATCCTTCAACTTGAAACATTAACTTTGTCTCTCTTTCCACAGATATCTGACCTGCTGAGTGTTTCCAGCATTTTCGGTGTGCATGTTGGGTATTCATTCATACCACACTGCTGATGTAAATTACTGAGGCTCAGTCTTCAGAGAGGTACCACTGTACATCCACCAGTCACTGAACAGATTCAGAAAAGTCAGAGATAGGAATATTCAGTGGAGGTTGGTGAAATATGTCAGAATTAAAAAATAGTATTATAGAATGGCGTTATACTTGAAATATTATTGGAGCTAAAGTGGACACACACTTACCAGGTGATTTAGCTGAGCAGGTTACCTAGGTGCTGTGTCAGAGGCCTCTGATTAGCATAGTTTAGGCTATCATTGTCATGTGTACCGAGATACTGTGAAAAACTTTGTGTTGCGTGCTATCCAGTCAGCAAAAACAAAACTATATGTGATTACAATGAACCGCCCACCGTCTACAGATGCAGGATCAAGGGTATGATGTTTAGAGCACGATAAAGTCCAGTAAAGTCCAATTAAAGATAGTTCAAACTTCTCCGATATGGTAGATAGGAGGTCAGGACCGTTCTCTAGTTGTTGAGAGGACATTTCGGTTGCCATATAACAGCTGGGAAGAAACCGCACCTGAATCTGGGGTTATGCGTTTCCAAATAACTGGATCTCTTCCCTGATGGGAGAGGAGATAAGAGGGATGGGGTGCTGTTAAGTTAATAAGGCTTGCACTTCCAAGCTTAAAAACTTGCTCCCTGGGAGCTTCTGGACAGGTTCCAGTCAACACAGTAAAAATAAAGTAGGATTGGTTTAATCACAGCAAGAGTACAGAGATATTGCATTACCTCCAGTTACAATTCCATAATGGTGCATTAATTACCCCAAGATTACAGTAATAATGCAGTGTCTACAACCATGTACAATATGGGTCCATCATTTTCAGTGAGAGCACAGTAATATTACACTAACTACAGCTACCATTCTATAACGGTAAATTAACTTCAGCAGGAGTACCGTAACAATGCAATAACTACAATTACAACACAATAATAGTGCATAAATGATTGCAAGATTACACTAATAATCCAGTAACTACAGTTACAGTATTATAAAAGCAAATAAACTACAGCAAGAATGTAGTCACATTGTGCCCGAACCTCAAGTGCAGTTCAATAACAGCACAGTAACTAAAGTAAGCCTTGGTTAAAACAAAATATTTCAAATTGTTGACATTATTTACTCAATTCCCAAATCCAGAGTCATACTGCACATAAATATATTTGTCCGTCTCCACCAATGGAAAGGGAAATACATTTTGTCTGTGAGAAGCTGTACAAAAAAGAACCAATCTAAAAAACTCTCAAAGATGCAAAGATGACTAACAAATAAATGGAAGCACAATGGCCTGCTGATGCTGGAATCCATAGCGAGAAAGTTGCTGGAGGAATTCAATGGATCAGGAAGCATCTCAATGGTGAAGGATCTCAACCTAAAGAGTCAATAATCCATTTCCCTCCACAGATGCTGCATGACCCACCTGGTTCCCCCAGAAGCTCTCCTTTTCTTAACGTAGCGTTAACATGTTTGACATCTTTAATGTTTTAACATATTTTGCATTGCCCTTTTCCTGATCTGTAATTTTCTATTATCCGTAAAGACTCTCCCCGAATCATTAGCCCAGTTTATGAGTGGTCATCACTGGTTTGCCGCTACCTTTCAAACTAAAGTCTGGTAATGAAAAATAGAACAGTCCATCCATCGAATCGCTGTTTGATTTATATTATGGAAAGTTAAATGACCATGAGAGAAATTTGTCTTTAATTGCCTGCGATTAACACTCGTGAGGGTGTTATAGGAATTATTTGTATAGGAAGAAACTGCAGATGCTGGTTTACACCGAAGATAGACACAAAATGCTGGAGTGTAAGTCAGCGGGTCAGAGAGCATAGGTGACGTTTTGGGTCAAGATCCTTTTTCAGACTGAGAGTCAGGGCAGATGGAAACTAGAGGTGAGAAAAGGTTCAGAACAAAACACGGCCAGCACTGATGGTGAAGGAAAGGTGGAGACTACAATGATCCATTGTTGGCTGTGGAAGAGGTGAAAGTGAAGGGATATATAGATGTAGATATAGAACAGTGGAACTAGCAGGACAATTAGGGCGGGGAGGGGCGGAGAGAGAGGGAATGCAAGATTTACTTGAAATTAGAGAAATTAATATTCATGCCGCTGGGTTGCCAAGCAAAATATGAAGGACTGTTCCTCCAATTTGCACGTGGCCTCACTCTGACAGTAGAACAGGCACAGGACAGAAAGGCCAGTGTGGGAATGGGAAGGGGAGTTAACATTTTTGGCAACCAGGAGATCGCATAGGCCAAGGCAGACTAAGCCTAGGTGTTCAGCGAAAGGATCGCTTTGTGGTACTCATTTCATCAGTTCAATCCCCTTCAACGGATTGGCTTTTTTGAATATGCAAATATCAATATGCAGTTATTTACCTGCATGACTGGCAATGCTTGCACAGCTCCAGAGCCACTGTCAGTTGTTGTCCACTGTTATATCAACTATGCTGCATCAACAAACTCCCACTGGCGTACCATACAAAGGTAAGGAGTTGCAGTAATTTACCAGCACACATGTTGAAGAATCTCAAAGAAATTCATTTTCTCAGGTTGGAGCTTGTCCAATGGTTTCCATGGATGAGAATGGCTATGATGGACTAAGTATGAGTTCATTTTTTAAAACATTTTTTGAGTGCACTTAATTATATTTTTGATGCATTTTGCTACCTTATGTTTTTTAATAATTATTTGAGTCTTCACAGTTATAGTATTTGATTGTTCTTGAATGTCAGGACCATAGGAACCCTTGAACCCAAGAACAATGAGCAGACTTGCAATGATCAGGAGCAGGTTTGTCCCTTGGTTTTCCTTCCCCGTCTCATGAAACCAATGCAAGCTGCAGTGACAGTGCTGGCGCTCCTTTAATAGGGTCGGCACAGAGCAGCGATCAAACCAGGTGACTCGCTGAACTGCAGACCTCAGGAGCAGTCACCAAGTTATGACCTTCAGTCACCAAGTCACTAAAAGATGCTCAAGTAACAAAGGCTATAACCATATAACCATATAACAATTACAGCACGGAAACAGGCCATTTCGGCCCTACAAGTCCGTGCCGAACAACTTTTTTCCCTTAGTCCCACCTGCCTGCACTCATACCATAACCCTCCATTCCCTTCTCATCCATATGCCTATCCAATTTATTTTTAAATGTTACCAACGAACCTGCCGCCACCACTTCCACTGGAAGCTCATTCCACACCACCACCACTCTCTGAGTAAAGAAGTTCCCCCTCATGTTACCCCTAAACTTCTGTCCCTTAATTCTGAAGTCATGTCCTCTTGTTTGAATCTTCCCTATTCTCAAAGGGAAAAGCTTGTCCACATCAACTCTGTCTATCCCTCTCATCATTTTAAAGACCTCTATCAAGTCCCCCCTTAACCTTTTGTGCTCCAGAGAATAATGACCTAACTTATTCAACCTTTCTCTGTAACTTAGTTGTTGAAACCCAGGCAACATTTTAGTAAATCTCCTCTGTACTCTCTCTATTTTGTTGACATCCTTCCTATAATTGGGCGACCAAAATTGTACACCATACTCCAGATTTGGTCTCACCAATGCCTTGTACAATTTTAACATTACATCCCAGCTTCTATACTCAATGCTCTGATTTATAAAGGCCAGCACACCAAAAGCTTTCTTTACCACTTACTTTCTTTGCTATACTGGAGGAACTCAGTGGATTGGACAATCTCCGTGGAGGCAAAGGGATATTCAATGTTTCATGTCGAGACCCTACATTCGGACTGAGAGGGGAGGCAGCCAATATAAAGATGCGAGTGGGAGGGGTGCAGCCAGAGCTGGCAAGTGTTGGAGGGAAGATAGACACAAAATACTGGAGTAACTCAGCGGGACAGGCAGCATCTCTGGAGAGAAAGGGATGTGACGTTTCGGGTCGAGGCCATTCTTCATGCCCTGTCTTTCAGTTTAAACCGGCATCTGCAGTTCCTCCCCACACAAGTGATAGAGGGATCCAGGTGAGCAGCGGTTAATTGGCAGATGAAACTAGATGCCAGAGGGAGGGGTGGAGATAGCAACTGAGGCTGGGAGGTGACTAGTGGCGGCAACAAAGGTCTGAAGAAGGGTCTCAACCCGAAAGGTCACCCATTCCTTCTATCCAGAGATGTTGCCTGGCCTGCTGAGTTACTCCAACATGTTGTGTCTATCTTTAGTGTAAACCAGTAGCATAAGATCATAAGGGATGGGAGCAGAATTCAGCCATTCAGCCCATCACGTCTACTCTGCCATTCAATCATGGCTGATCTATTTCTGCCTTCTAACCCCATTCTCCTGCCTTTTCTCCATTATCTCTGACCCTTACTAATCAATCATAGCTGTAGTTCCTTCCTACACAAGGGTCTACAGGCTATGGAAGCCAATAAGAAAGAAAGGCGAAGAATGGAATCCAATAAGGGAGGAGTGGTGGATAGGGGGGATTAGTGATAGAGAGAGAGAAGGGATATGGGACCCAGTGAGTTGAGAATGTGGGTGATAGGCAGATAGAAATAGGTGGGGGAGGGAACTGAACTGAACTGAACTGAACTTTATTTATAGAGCACTTTAAAAACAACCACTGTTGCAACAAAGTGCTGTACATGACTAATCATAAACATAAAACAAAACAATAAAAACATTAAAAGACAGTAAAAACAATAAAAAACAATAATAGAAACACAAAAAAAAGAGCAAAGTCTCATGCAGGGGTGAAAGCCAAGGAATAGAAAAGGGTTTTAAGAATAGTTTTGAAAATGGACAGTGAAGGGGCCTGGCTAATGTGCAAAGGTAGAGTGTTCCATATAAACAAAATAAACAATATCATGGTGTTGGGTGGATGTTCAAAATAAGAGGGTGTGTGAGAGGGTTTGGGATGATCAGAAGGAGAAAGAAAGAGAAGGAGTGCAAGTTAGATGAAATTGGAGACTTTGCTCCAGATTCCAGCATCTGCAGTCTCTTGTGTCTACATCAATGAAAATATTAATGACCTTGAATTTGCATCAAAAAAGATTGTGCATTAAGGAACCATCTTTACTGCAATATAGTACATGCTAAGCACCATAAAACACATTATTGTCCATAATACTATTTCCTGTAGTGCTTCCAGTCACTTTCTAATTAAATACTGAACATTTATTTTGCAATTCAGCATTGTTTATACACTTGCTACTAACATGTAAAAAATATGAACATTACTGGCTCCAGAGAACCTACAAGGTGGTGAATAGTCCAATAGCCCAAACTCCTAGCTTAATCGTGTAGCACAAACCATTCAGTCAAATACATTAAAGGAAATTGAGCATGGCACCAAGTAGTATACTCACCAGCAAAGTTCATTGAAAGCTGATAATTTACAAATTTATAGTGTCATTTTTCATGTTCCTACTTTGTTTGCCGTTGGAAGAGCTTCCTCAGATCTAAGGAATTTCAGATGAGAATGTCAAATGCTGACAAACCACTTTACAAATATAGCAACCCATCAGATGGGTTCTGGCCCTGTGCAATGAGAATGCTTAGTTTCCAACACTTTCCAAGGACCACCTGGATGGTCAGAGCATTTTACCTCCCATGAATAATAACGCAGATGGCGGGTGCGGGGCGATGCGATAGAGTGTTCGGGGTGCGATGCGATAGAGTTGTTCGGGGGGGGGGGGGGGGGGGGGGGGGGGGGGGGGGGGGGGGGGGGAGAGTCGTTTGGATAATCTATCCTCGATAGCATTATCTTATAACATTGGAACTACTTGAAATCGGCTTGTACTCGCTAGAATTTAAAAGATTGAGGGGGGATCTTATAGAAACTTACAAAATTCTTAAGAGGTTGGACAGGCTAGATGCAGGAAGATTGTTCCCGTTGTTGGGGAAGTCCAGAACAAGGGGTCACAGTTTAAGGATAAAGGGGAAATCCTTTAGGACTGAGATGAGAAAAACATTTTTTGTGTGGTGAATCTCTGGAATTCACTGCCACAGAAGGTAGTTGAGGCCAGTTCTTTGGCTATATTTAAGAGGGTTAGATGTGGCCCTTGTGGCTATAGGGATCAGGGGGTATGGAGAGAAGGCAGGTACGGGATACTGAGTTGGATGATCAGCCATGATCATATTGAATGGCGGTGCAGGATCGAAGGGCTGAATGGCCTACTCCTGCACCTATTTTCTATGTTTCTATGTTTATTAAATAGCAATAGATTATTCCATTATTAATTCTTTTTATTATATCTCCAGAAATGTATAACATTTTTTGCTTTTGATGCGGCATGTTTCTGTACAAGGACTGCATTGTGGGTTGCTTCTCCTGTCCTGTTGCCTGTTAATTTCCATGACTGGATTAATACATTTGGCAGGGAATTAGCAGTGACAATGGTTATTCTCCATCTATAAGAAGGCTTGTCAGCAATTTATGGAATGGTGGACAAGGGCTGCGGATTTTTCTGTGGTCTAGCTCAGTGTGGTCTGTTTAAACATTTCAGTGCTGTCGCCGAGAGAAAGTTAACATGATAATGGGTGTGTGTAGTAAGCATGACTAGATATAGTCCAGATTCAGCCAAGCTTCAGCGTACAGATATCGTGCAATTTAAATTCCACAGATGTGACATTAGATAGTAGCTACAAGGCTTTTGTGAGGCTGAAAATTCAAAACTAGGAAGAACAAAGATTCCTTTAATACTTGAAACAGCAAACCACCGACGCAAACTGTTAATGTGAATTCACCAATTTGAATCAAGACTTTCGTAATAGTCAGAATAGGAAATAAATGCAAATTTAGTCATTCAAAATAAGCACGGCATAAAAAACACAAAGGCATCAGTGATAGATTCTAAGATGTCATGAAGGATTAATTGACATTGGATTTCCGACATTGAACAGACAAATCTTCTGAGTACTTATAATTTTGTAAGAATTAATCACCTTCTCTTTTAGCTGATGCTATCTGGATACAGTGTATATATTAATGCTATCAATTTCAATTGTTAGCAACATAGAACATAGAACAGGACATGAACTGGCCTTTCAGCCCACCATATCTGAGCCAACCATGATGCTAGGTTAAAATAATTCCATCTGTTTGCCCATGGTCCATATCCCTCTATTTCCTGCCTGTTCATGTATCCATCTAAATACCTCCTGAAATGCCACTGTATATGTCTCCAACACTACCCCTCATGTAAAAAAAACTTGCCTCATAAATCTTCATTCCAGCACACCTTCGAATTATCCCATCCAGTATTTGACATTTCCACCCTGGGAAAACGACTCTTGACCATATACCCTATCTCCGTATTTCTCTTATTTCTTTACGTACTTCTATCAGGTTGCCCCTCAGCCTCTGACCCTCCAGAGGAAACAACTTCCCATAGTGAATACACTCCAATCTAGGCAACATCCTGGTGAACTTCTTTTGCGCATTCCAAAATCTCCACATCCATCATATAGTGTGGCAAGTATTACCTCAAAGTGGCCTAATCAAAGTTTTATACAGCAGCAACATGACTTTATGCTCAATGTCCCGACCACCTGAAATCCACCTTTTTCATCATATCTACTTGTGTGTCACTTTCAAAGAGCAATGGACTCGCCCCCACCCTTGCCTTGGATGGGTGAAGAAATACCCCATCTCTTCACCTCTGCCTATCCTTAGCCCCACGTCCTCCTCCCTTTTCATCTGTGCATTAATTGCCACATATTGTGTTTTGTATTGAATTCTGTCTTTACTTGGTGTACTAGTCATGTCTCTACTATTTATTTCATTCCCCTTACATGTTTTTTTTTCCTCTACCTGCTAAATTTTTGTAAGGTGTCCTTGAGACTCATGAAAGGCGCCCATAAATACAATTTATTATTATATTATTATTATTGGATAAATGTCTCAGTGCATTCACCCTATCTATTCTCCTTACAAATTTGTACACATCTTTCAGTTGGCCACTCAGCTTTTGGCATTCCAAGAAATAGAGTCCGAGTCTGCCAACCTCTCCCTATAGCTTAGCACCTTGAATCCGGGCAACATCACCTGCTATTTCTCTGTCCAACTTTTCAACTGGTCTATATCCTGTTACACACTTTGACAATCTTCCTCGTTATCCACCACATTTTAGCGTTTTTGTCAACTTACTAATCACCTACATTTTCCATGAAATCATATACATATATATAACAAACTAGAGGTCCCAGCACCAATCCTTGTGAAACACCTCTAGTCACAGACCTCCAGTAGGAAAAAAACATGCTCTACCACTACTCCTCATTTTGGTTCCAATTTCCACTTAACATTTGTTAGATGTTAGATTCTTATTTCTGTGAATTCAAATGCAAGGCAACTTAAAAGGAAAAGTTATTGCAGCATTCTGCAGATTTTGTAATAGCAACTAGTTTGGCGGGATTATTTTAAGTTGGGTGAATTGCTGTTTGGCTACTGATAAACCATCAAAGCCACATTTACTGATTGAAATGGAGACTCACAGTTAAAGAGGTCATTGGATTTCATCACAAGATCATAAGAGATAGGAGTAGAATTAGGCCATTTGGCCAATCAAGTCTACTCCACCATTCAATCATGGATGATCTATATCTCCCTCCTAACCCCATTCTCCTGCCTTCTCATAACCTCTGACATCCATACTAATCAAGAATCTATCTATCTCTGCCTTAAATATATCTACTGATTGCCTCCACAGCCTTATGCAGCAAAGAATTCCACAGCTTCACCACCCTCTGAACAAAGAAATTCCTTCTCATCTCCTTCCTAAAAGAATGTCTTTTAATTCTGTGGCTATGACCAATAGTCCTAGACTCTCGCAGTAGTGGAAACATCCTCTTCACATCTACTCTATCCTAGCCTTTCACTATTTTGTATGTTTCAATAAGGTCCAAATTCATTCTTCTAAACTCCAGCGAGTACAGACCAAGTGCCGTCAAACGCTCATCATATGTTAACATACTAATTCCTGGGATCATTCTTGTAAACCTCCTCTTGTAAAATTCCAGAGCCAGCACATGCTTCCTCAGATACAGTGCCCAAAATTGCTCATAATATTCCAATTGCGGCCTGACCAGCGCCTTATACAGCCTCAGCTGTCAGGTCTCGGGTTTGATCTAGTTTCTGTTTCTTATTGTTTTTTAGTATTAGAGTGTGCATTCTTGTTTTATTTTGGTGTCTCGCATCTCCTCTTGTTTCAGGTCCCATTTCCTGTCAGGTCGTTTACCCTCATGTGATTATTGGCCCCGCCCTGATGTGTTTCACCTGTGTCTCGTTATCCCCTGCTAGTCTGTATTTAAGCCCTTTGTGTTTTAGTTCTCATTGCCAGTTCGTTGTGTATGCTACTTGGTATCACCTCGTTCCAGCTCTAGAAATCTTGTGACCTCGACCATTGCCTGTTTTTCGACCTCTGTTTTTTGCCTGCTCCTAGTTGTACTGTTGCCTCTGTTTTGCTTACCTGTGTACCGACTTGGACCGATTAAACTCTGAAGACTGATCTGCCCTGTGTCTGAGCCTGCATTTGTGTCCTCCTCCTTGTTCAGTTCTGATATCAGCATTACACACCTGTTTTTGAATACAAGCCCTCTCAAAATAAATGCTAGCATTGAGTTTGCTTTCTTGACTACCGTTTCGGCTTGCAGATTAACATTTTGGGAATCCTACACCAGCACTCCCAATCCCTTTGCATCTCTGATTTCTGGACTCTCTCCCTATTTAGAAAATAACCTAAACCTTTATTCCTTTATTCGTGCAGTTGGATTTACCAGAGTAGGCAATGCTGCAATTCGAAGCCAATGGAAGTAGGATTGTTAGAAGGATCATTAGCTTTGATGGAGTGGAGCTGGTATTGTTGGACTATGAGATGCGCTGTCCATCCATTGGTGTCCACTATCACTGGCATTCTCCAAATTCATAATGTTCCATGACTCTCTTCCCTGTCAAGTGAAGTGAAGTGAAGTGAAGTGAGTTTCTTGTCATGTGTCCCTGATAGGACAATGAAATTCTTACTTTGCTTCAGCACAACAGAACATAGTGGGCTTGAATACAAAACAGATCAGTGTGTCCATATACCATAATATAAATATATATATACACATGAATAAATAAACCGATAAAGTGCAAATAACAGAAAATGGGTTATTAAGAGTTTTGACCGAGTTTTGTCCGAGCCAGGTTTAATAGCCTGATGGCTGTGTGGAAGTAGCTATTCCTGAACCTGGTCATTGCAGTCTTCAGGCTCCTGTACCTTCTACCTGAAGGTAGCAGGGAAATGAGTGTGTGGCCAGGATGGTGTGTGGTGTGAGTCACATCATTCCCCTGGATATGAAGAGGATGATTACTACACGCGAGCCAACCTAGGAGCTGCAGGTCAAGTCAAGCCAAGAGAGTTTATTGTCATGTGTCCCAGATAGGACAATTAAATTCTTGTTTGCTGCAGCACAACAGAATATTGTCGGCATAAATATAGAACATATCAGTGTGTGCATATACCATAAATATATATATATACACACACATATAAGCAGATAAAGTGCAATAAGATTTTAAGTCAATCCCATGTTTGCATAGGTGTCTTGCTCCCAGGTATAACATTATTATACCATGGAAGGATGCTACTCAATTAATCAAGTCTATCCCCATTCCAAACAGAGCGATCCTCTCATCATCACATATATCCCTGCCATTTCCAAAGCCTGACAGACTTTCCTCCCTCAAATGTCCAGCCTAATATGGGCAAATTGGATAAGTACTGATGGGTACAATGTTTGGTATGGACTTTGATGGGCTGAAGGGCCTGATTCTGTTTTTGAACTAATCTATGACTAATGCTGAGAATATTTACGAGGCCAGGCAGCATCGTGATGAGAGAAGCAGGGATGAATGCTTCAAATTGATGAGTTTGATTAATGTTCTCTCTTCACAGATGCAGCCTGGCCAGAGGTTCTGCAAACCTCAGCAGTCTGACCCAAGTTTGAGAGGCTTAAAGTTTGAAATGTGAAAACACACCAGAATAATAATAGAAGGCATAGTGGATGTGGACAGGATGTTTCCACTGGTGGGAGAGTCTAGGATCAGAGGTCATAGCCTCAGAATAAAAGGGAGCTCTTTTAGAAAGGAGGTGAGGAGGAACTTCTTTAGTCAGAGGGCAGTTAATCAGAGGGCTATAGAGGTCACAGAGGGCTATAGAGGTCAAGTCAGGATATTTTTAAGGCAGAGATAGACCAATTCTTGATTAGAACGGGGTGTCCAGGGTTATGGGGAGAAGGCAGGAAAATGGGATTAGGATGCAGAGATCAGCCATGATTGAATGGCAGAGTAGACTTGATGGGCCGAATGGCCCAACTCTACTCCAAAACCTGTGAACTAGAGTTCTCATCCATTTTTCAAATCCCTTTATTGCCTTGGCTTTCCATATTGTTGTTGATTCCTATTGGTATTGGTAAGTGTTTATTATTATAATGTGTATGGAGATACAATTTAAAAAAAACGGATGCTATCCAGGCAAATCATCATGAAGTGCAAAAGAGAAAATAATCAGAGTGCAGAATGCAGTTTTACAGCTACATAGAAAGTGCAGATAAAAAATGTTGTGAACTTGTGAAGTGGACACTTCTGCTGGGACCTGAAAGAATCCATTGTAAAGTTAAGGGCCTGTCCCACTTGGGTGTAATTTGCGCGTCATGACGCACGATGCGCGTGTCGTGACACGTGCATTACACACGCATGGCGTGCATTACACACGCATGGCGCATGATGAGGCGCAGTGCATAGGCAGTGACGCGCAGTAGCACGTGGCGCCCCAGGATTTTGGGATTCGTGAAATCCTCGCGCAACACCTGCGTGACGCGCAAATGACGCCCAAGTGTGACAGGCCCTTTAGCTTCTGCGTTTGGCATGGGAAGGCGTGTGTTCCGGAAGTTAAACACTTCATTAGATTTTCTTAGAATTGGGGAACTCCCTAACAAACTTAATTGGGCATGTCCCATTTTCTGATATTATTATTAATAAGTGACAGCATCTAATCAAGAAAATAGGTGCAGGAGTAGATAATTCGACCCTTCAAAGCCATCACCGCCATTCAATGTAATTATGGCTGATCATCCACAGTCAGCAACCCGTTCCTGTCTTCTCCCCATTCCCCTTGATTCCGCTAGCCCAAAGAGCTCTATCTAACTCTCTTACGAAAGGTAAATCATGTCTGACGAATCTTATAGAATTTTTCGAGGATGTAACTAGTAGCGTTGATAGGGGAGAACCAGTGGATGTGGTGTATCTGGACTTCCAGAAGGCTTTCGACAAGGTCCCACATAAGAGATTAGTATACAAACTTAAAGTACAAGGCATTGGGGGTTCAGTATTGATGTGGATAGAGAACTGGCTGGCAAACAGGAAGCAAAGAGTAGGAGTAAACGGGTCCTTTTCACAATGGCAGGCAGTGACTAGTGGGGTACCCCAAGGTTCAGTACTGGGACCCCAGCTATTTACAATATATATTAATGATCTGGATGAGGGAATTGAAGGCAATATCTCCAAGTTTGCGGATGACACTAAGCTGGGGGGCAGTGTTAGCTGTGAGGAAGATGCTAGGAGACTGCAGGGGTGACTTGGATAGGCTGGGTGAGTGGGCAAATGTTTGGCAGATGCAGTATAATGTGGATAAATGTGAGGTTATCCATTTTGGTGGCAAAAAAAAACAGGAAAGCAGACTATTATCTAAATGGTGGCCGATTGGGAAAGGGGGAGATGCAGCGAGACCTGGGTGTCATGGTACACCAGTCATTGAAGGTAGGCATGCAGGTGCAGCAGGCAGTAAAGAAAGCGAATGGTATGTTAGCTTTCATTGCAAAAGGATTAGAGTATAGGAGCAGAGAGGTTCTACTGCAGTTGTACAGGGTCTTGGTGAGACCACACCTGGAGTATTGCGTACAGTTTTGGTCTCCAAATCTGAGGAAGGACATTATTGCCATAGAGGGAGTGCAGAGACGGTTCACCAGACTGATTCCTGGGATGTCAGGACTGTCTTATGAAGAAAGACTGGATAGACTTGGTTTATACTCTCTAGAATTTAGAAGATTGAGAGGGGATCTTATAGAAACTTACAAAATTCTTAAGGGGGTTGGACAGGCTAGATGCAGGAAGATTGTTCCCGATGTTGGGGAAGTCCAGGACAAGGGGTCACAGCTTAAGGATAAAGGGGAAATCCTTTAAAACCGAGATGAGAAGAACTTTTTTTCACACAGAGAGTGGTGAATCTCTGGAACTCTCTGCCACAGAGGGTAGTTGAGGCCAGTTCATTGGCTATATTTAAGAGGGAGTTAGATGTGGCCCTTGTGGCTAAGGGGATCAGGGGGTATGGAGAGAAGGCAGGTACGGGATACTGAGTTGGATGATCAGCCATGATCATATTGAATGGCCTACTCCTGCACCTAATTTCTATGTTTCTATGTTTCTATGTTTTCAATATATCCAGTGAATCAGCTACCACTGCCTTCTGAGGCAGAGAACTCCACAAATTCCCATCTCAGTTCTAAATGGCCTACCCCTTATTCTTAATTCTAAATGGCCTACCCCTTATTCTTTAAACTCTTTAAACTGCCTGAAACACACAGTCCATTATGAGCAGAACTATTGTATTTGAATTTGTCATGTTAAATCATTAGGAACATTTGCACTAAATAGAAAAATGGGAGGCAACTCACAACAGGTGTACAAGAAGGAACTGCAGATGCTGGAAGATCGAAGGTACACAATATTGCTGGAGAAACTCAGCGGGTGCAGCAGCATCTATGGAGTGAAGAAAATAGGCGACGTTTCGGGCCGTCTGAAGAAGGGTTTCGGCCCGAAATGTCGCCTATTTTCTTCGCTCCATAGATGCTGCTGCACCCGCTGAGTTTCTCCAGCAATTTTGTGTACCTTCACAACAGGTGTAACCAGGCAAGTGGTAGGTCCAGATAGATCTTGAGAACCCCCCCCCCAGCTCTTCAAAAGGTTATCTCAGAGAAGGAACAACATGGCTACCAAGGTTAAGGGCACCACAAAGCAAGTGCATCATGTTATCTTATGCTTGCTGCACACAGCCCATTCTTACATTATCAAAGGCAAATCCTGAACATCATAAACGCTGTATTCAGTACTCGGCTGGGTAAAAATTATGTCCCATAGCAATTTGTTTGAGAGCACAATAGTAGAAAAGAAGTACTTAGTTTAGCATTCGCCCAGAAAGCCCAGGGCAATTTTCGTTCAAATGTTTGTATAAACGTTCCTCCTTCTGTCCTTTTGTTTAATGAAAGGACTGTTTGCAGGCCTCCAGGGGGCAAAAGTCACCAATGGATTCCCATCACGTGCCTCTCACACTTGATACAGGATGATGCACTTTAGACAGTTCATCTTCTCCCTCGACCTCCAACTGCCCAGCTGCAGTTATTTTTTTCACCTGCAGGAGAATATGCTCCTCTCATTGTCAATACTCGTCAGCATTCAATGAACCATTTTAACACAGCTGCCTCGTAACCAGAGCTTCTGAAAACCTCAACAGTTTGACCCAAATATGAGATGTCCAAAAGTCTCAATGTTTGGACATTTCTACTGGGACCTGGAAGATATCATCGTCAAGTTAAGCTCTGCATTTGGCATGGGAATCCGTCTGTTCAAGAAGTTCAACTTCATTATATTCTCTCAGATTTGGGGAACACTCAAGCTAAGGAAATTTGGCATGTCCCAATGATTCTTAGCAATTTGTGCAGATGCACCATAGAAAGCTTCGCAGTTTGGTATGGCGACTGCTATGCCCTAGACCGCAAGAAATCACAGAGAGTTGTGAACACAGCCCAGTGGATATTTTTAAGGCAGAGATAGATAGATTCTTGATTAGAACAGGTGCCAAGGGTTATGGGGGGAAGGCAGGAAAATGGAATTAGGAGGCCGAGATCAACCATGAATGAATAGCGGAGTAGACTTGATGGGCAGAATGGCCTAATTCTACTCCTTTAACTCGTGAGCTTGTGAATTTAAAGTTCCCTCCTAACCTTAAAAGAAGGAGTGTTGGCACAGAGAGTCATGGGATCATGAGATGTCACAGCACTGAAGGAGGTCATTTTGGTTTTCAGTAGACCATCTCCGTTAGTCCTATCCACCTGCTCTATCCCCACAGTCTTGCATATTAGCTTCTACCCGTTGTCTACTAAATTTGTTTTCAAAGATGCTCATTGGTTTTGATTCCACCACCCTTACAGTCAGTGAATTCCACAACCTATTTACTGTGTGTGAAAAATACTTCTTCTCAAACCCTCTTTATGCCCTTGATCCTTGATCCATCTGTGAATGAAAAACATTGTCCTTTATTAATAAATGTGCACATTTCTATTAAACCTCCACTCAACCCTCTTTATTGCAAGATGAATAACTTATGGAGACTCATAATAATAATAATAATAATAATAATAATAAATTTTAATAAATTTAATTTATGGGCGCCTTTCAAGACTCTCAAGGACACCTTACAATATTTAGTAAACAGAATACAAAACATGTAAGCGGAATGAAACAAAACAAAAAATAACGACAAAAAAAAAAAAAATAGTAAAGACATCAACAATACACAATTCAAAGACACAATTCAAAGACACAATTCAAAGACACAATTCAAAGAGAGAGCAGCGGCAGCTAATCGCGCCAGCGTTCACTCTCCCTTCCGGCAGCCATCTTGGAAACGGAACAATAAGGATCTTTAACATAGAAACATCCCCCCACAATGGTTACCATTATGGGGGAAGGCACAATGTCCAGTCCCCATCCCCAGTTCACCCATAATTGGGCCTATTGAGGCCTCCACAGTTGCCTCTACGGAGGCCCGATGTTCCAGGCCGTTCTCGCCGGGAGATGGTGCTCCGGCGTCGGGAGAGTACTCTCAGCGGCTAGGGACACCTGGAACGGCCGCTTCCTTACCGGAGACCGCGGCTTCCGAAGCCGACAAGGCCGCGACGGTTGGAGCTCCACCACTGGCGATCTCATCGAGAGATCCCAGGCTCCAGATGTTGAAGTCAGCGCCGCCGCCCGCAGCTGCCCGCTCCGCAGACCCGCAGCTCCGCGATGTTTTTAGGCAGTCTTCAGCTTACCAGAGCTCCAGCACGGCGACCCAGGCAAGGCTCCGCGATAGCGCTCCAGCGCTGTGCCCCGCCGAAGCCGAGGTGCTGGGCGGTCCCCTCGGGAAAACGCTGCTCCAGGCCCGCTGCTAGGCCGCGAGGCCGCGAGGACTCATGTGGACGATAAAGCACCAATCTCATTCTATTGAGCCTAAAAGCTTGGTGCAACTTTTATGCAATAACTGTTATTTCTGGAAACGTTTCCCAGAAATTTGTGAAATAGAAAAGATTTATGCATTATATTATAAAACTACATAGAATGCAGTGGATCGTATATTCAACATGTTCCTGAATTTTCCAGATGGAATTTTATCTCAGATTTTCACGGACAGAGAAATTTGTCTTTGCTCAAAGCGCTAAATACATAGTTAGTATCCGCCAACAAATTTACTCATCTCCAACGCTTACTTTTCCATTGACATGAATAAAATCATATATGCAAAGACTCTCACCCTTGAACACCCTTGTGACAACTCTGCCCCTCACCTTGTCCCAGGGAGTAATCAACCAGAACTGGGTTTTGAAATTACATGAAAAATAAGAAACTGACTTAGTTGTCCATCCCTTCCACGCCACCCCCCCCCCCCCCCTCCACCCCCCCCATCCCCACCCCATACACCCCCACACCCCCACCACCCCCCCACTCCACGCCACAACCCCCCCACCCACACTTTGCTAAATGACTTTACGAACATGAGATGGTAAATGATAATTACAGTCAATGTAATCGCTTGCTGAGAGAGCACCTTGTCCTTGCAGTGTTTATATCATCGCCAATGATCTGCCTTTAGGCTTTAACTTGTTAATAATTTAAGTTGTGCTCTGCATACTTTTATCAGCAAGCCCGGTTATTGAGTTTGTAAACGTGATGATGATTTATGGCAACACCTTTACATGAGTCATGCTCATTAAATTGGCTAGCAGAGAACAACCCCAACAAGAGGTGCAGCATCCCTTTCCTTGAAGAGGGCAGGAAACATTAGGCATTTATAAACTTTATTTGGCCGCATAGATCAATTGTTGTGTCTCTCAGAATCATAGAATCTGAACAGCACAGGGCACGAATATTCCAATGTCCATTTCAAAAGTTTTTTGTAATCTTTTTATCTTCTACACTTTTGGCCAGTTAACTCCAGACCACAACTAACTGTCAATGTCAGTAATGATGACCGTGAAAATAACAGATTGTGTTAACCACCCTTGTGGTTCATTAATGTCATTTAGGGAAGGAAATGTGCTTTTGTTACCTGGTCTGGCATTTGTGCAACTGCAGTCCCACAGTTATGTTTTCAACTCTAAACTCTCCTCCAAAATGTTCCAGCAAACTGCTTGTCCCAAAGATAATTAGAGATGGGCTATAAATGCTATCCTTAGCAATAAAACATACACATCTTGCGACTGACTATTTAAAAAAAGATTTCATTATGTTTCCTCTGGATCTTTTCCTAATTATCTTAAATTTTGGCTTAGAATAAATACTATTTGAATATATCTTTAATTGTTATTAAAGGAAAATAAATATCTGAAAATCATTTTTTTTTAAGGGTGTGCAGAGATAAATTAGGAGATTAGATTATTTTATCAAAGGAGCAATCTTGATTTAAATAGCACTGTTTTTTTCCCCCAATGCTGTGAGAATTAATGAATCCAAAGGGGAGTAGGTTTGGTAAATTACTAGATACAGCCAAGGGCAGGAAAGGAGGTGCCATTATTGACTCAGCATCCCCAGACTAAATGACATAAAATCTAAGGTTACTATTGAGTTGTTCCTGTATTCAATAAATCTTCCAGTATCAACCAGAACGTATATAATACCTATGATGCCTGGTGAATTCAATGTTTTGGGCTATGTTTGAGGTCTTGATCCTCAATAGCCTATTATCGAGTCAGCCAAAGACTGCTGGTGCACTGAAAACAATAGTGAAATTCATCGTTTTCCAGGGTTTTTCCATTAATGTTTATTGCCAGGGTGGAGGGTTGTACAGGAGGGGCAGTTTTGCAGAGGAAATTAATTTTGCAGATGCTTAGCATAAGGTCCACCTCGCCATCTCATTATAAACCTTTTGCACTCTCTGAGGTTCTTGCACAAGTCACATCAGAATCCATAAAACTGGAATAGAACCATGCTGAGACACAACATACTGGAATAACTCAGCATGTGCTGGAGCTCCGGTATGCTGAGACCGCCGTGACCAACACTGTCGAGCTGCGGGACTGTGGAGCGGCCAGCCGCGGGCGGCGGCGCCGACTTTAACATCGAGAGCCGCGGAGCACCAACCGACGCGGCCCTGTCGGCTTCGGAATGCCACAGACTCCGGTAGGGAATCGGCCGTTCCAGCCATCCCAGCCACTGTGAGGACTCTCCCGACACCGGAGCAACACCACCCGGCGAGAACGACCAGGAACATCCGTAGAGGCAACTGTGGAGGCCTCAATAGGCCTGACTATGGGAGAACTGGGGATGGGGACTGGACATTGTGCCTTCCCCCACAGTGGTAACCATTGTGGGGGGATGTTTCTTTGTATGTAATTGATTATTTTATTCTGTGTCCAAGATGGCTGTCGGAAGGGAGAGTGTACGCTGGCGCGCTTTAGCTGCCGCTGCTCTCTCTTCATATTGTGTTTTTGATTTTTGTCTTTGGATTGAATTCTGTCTTTAATTTGTGTACTGGTGATGTCTTTACTATTTATTTCATTCCGCTTACATGTTTTTACTCTATTTGCTAAATTTTGTAAGGTGTCCTTGAGACTCTTGAAAGGCGCCCATAAATAAAATTTATTATTATTATTATTATTATTATGTCAGGCAGCATCCCTGAAGACCATGATGTTCCTTCTTCTGACAGCTTTGTGTCTTTCCTTGGTAATACTGCAGCATGTTGTATATTTCCTTGGTAAGCAAGCATCTGAGGTTCCTTGCTTCAACATAGAAACATGTCATCCTGATCCCAAGGGAGCATTTATGAAGGAGCAATACCAGTGTTGGTTCATGCTCCAAATGTTGAGCCAGAATCATAAAAGTAGGATCAGCGGGTTTGGGAATTGGAAGTCATCGGATTGAAATGTAATTCTGAGAAAGTAAAGAATCATTATTTAAGAATGTGAGGGTTGCACCAGACCTTCCAAGAAAGTGATGCATTCATAGAAACATAGAAACATAGAAAATAGGTGGAGGAGGAGATCAATCTCGTTACACCTACGCTGCACTGCCTCAATCACAAGGATGTCCTTCCTCGAATTAGGAGACCAAAACTGTACACAATACTCCAGATGTGGTCTTACCAGAGCCCTATGCAATTAGTGACTCAAATCTTTGTAGCTAAATGCATTCCTGCTATTCACAAAGGAACGATGGTGCAAGAGCAAGGTGTGGGTGCTTGCAAATGGTGCAGAACATTCTGAACTTTTACCAGTGGCAACACAGCTTTTCGCTGTTATCTAAGGTGGTTGCAAACAAAAAATGTATCTTCATCTCCATAATCCTGTTTCAAAATGTTTAAGTTCTGCAATCTTCACTGATATTGAAAATATTCCCGCAGATTTTATTGAATGCTGCCAATAAACTGACGGTTGAAAGGCGGAAATTCTCTCCAAGGAAATAGAAGAATGAATTACCTTTCAACATTTTGGAAGCTCCAAGGGGCTAGTTAATAGTGTTAGCAACAGTAATATACTTAGGCTCATGTGTGTTTTACTATCCATCTTTGAGGCCTTTCAATCACCGTTTTATGTCTTTTCTGAAATGTGTAAAGCCCATCATTTTTGTACTGTTCTTGGCAACTACTTTAAACAGCTTTGCTTAAATAATTGACCACAAACAAGTACTTAGCTCATAAAGGTAAAACGAGATAAACATTGGTTCATGAAAAGCCGGGCTACTTCTTTAATTGTGTATTGCAACTAATTGTTAGAAAGATGGTTTCCTCTGCCTTTATTGAGTATGCAGTTTCACAAAATGCCTGGAGGCGAGAGATGATTTCTTTGCAGTGGATGCAATCAGCTCTGACCAATCAGTAATGAGGGTTAATCAGCTGATCGATTGGTCCCTGAACAGTTCGGTGCTGGCTCCTCTCTGACTGGCTCTAGCCTGGCCTGAGGGCAAGGGTTGAGAACTTTTAATTATCAGCAGCTACTCCACTGATTGAATGGTCAATGGTTTTACTACTCAGGCATCACATCTTGAATAATAATAGAAAACAAAGCAAGCTCAGAACAGTGCAAAAACAGTGGGCTAGCACGACACTTGGGATCGGTATGCCAGAAGATAAGGAGAAATCTAACTTCAGAGAAGGGAACAAAATAGAGACATTTTGAGGGTTTTCTGAGAAAAAAAAACCCCAACATCTTCAAAAATTGTTCAAATAGTTATATTTGAAGGATGATGATTTTTTTTTAAATGAAACCATTCATCAAAAGCAGACAATCTTGTTGTAAGATCATTACAGTATGATTTCACACACATTTAGATATACGTACCCTACACATCACTGAATGCCAGCTTCATTACTATTTATATTTCCATACACTGGCATTGTGCAGTCAATTCATAATTGTCCAGTTTTTCTAATTAATCACAAAAGATTTTTGTTTTGCCTCCAGCTAATACTGGGGTGACTCACGATGGCAAGCCATAGCTCATACATCAAACACAGGCCGTATTTTGCTAGCTCCTTCTGCTGGGGAATGTTGCTCTGCTTCTAACTACCACGGAGGCATTCACTGGGCATGCTCAGCCTGAAGCTAAGGAGAGAGGCATTGCGATCTGTCCTCAGCCTTGTGACTTGTTATTTTTATCAGATGATGCTTTCTGGGGCCGTCATAACTCCAGATATGTTGGCACAATTTCATTAATTGACACAAAGGTCCAACTCTTTTCAAGCACTCCGACAACCAAGTGGTTACAAAACAATTTCTGTGCATTTTTTAATCATCTGTCAAATATTTTTTTTTATGAAGGGATGATGGAAAACGAATCTCTCTTATAAATATTCAGTCAATACTGCCACCATTCAGCAAAGGTGATAGGTTATGCTGAATTTGAAAAAAATCAAGGAAGCGATTTGCTATGTTTGGAATCAAAGGATCCAATGAGATTTTATAAAATGGCTTCAGTTTCCTTCAAGCGGGGAAGTTGGATGTGCATTCTGATGCTACTAATTATTCTGCTGAATCTTACTATATATATTTTAATTTAGTTCTGTTTTATTTTGTTGTGTGTACCGAGATATAGTGCAAAGCCTGTTCTGCATGCTATTGTCAAATCATATTACACATGATTACAATAATTCCTCTTTCGGAAAAACACACAAAGGGTTGTCATGTTAAGGAGGTCCCACATAAGGTCCCACACAGGAGATGAGTGGGCAAAATTAGAGAACATGGTATTGGGGGTAGGGTACTGACATGGATAGAAAATTGGTTGGCAGACATGAAATAAAGAGTAGGGATTGACATGTCCCTTTCAGAATGGCAGGCAGTGGCTAGTGGGGTAATGGAAGGCCCGGTGCTGGGACTGCAGCTATTTACAACATACATCAATGATTTAGATGAAGGGAATAAGAGTAAAATTAGCAAATTTGCAGATGACACAAAGCTGGGTGGCAGTGTGCACTGAGCAGGATGCTATGAGCATGCAGTGTGACTTGGACAGGTTGGGTGAGTGGGAAGATGCATGGCAGATGTAGTTTAATGTGGATAAATGTGAAGTTATCCCCTTTGGTGGCAAGAACAGGAAGGCAGATTATTATCTGAATGGTGTAAAGTTAGGAAAAGGGGAAGCACAACGAGATCTTGGTGTCCTAGTTCATCGGTCACTGAAAGTAAGCATGCTGATACAACAGGTAGTGAAGAAAGCTAGTGGCATGTTGTCCAAGAGGAGTTGAGTATAAGAGCAAAGAGATCCTTCTACAGTTGTTCAGGGCCCTATTGAGACCACACCTGGAGTATTGTGTGCAGTTTTGGTCAACAAATTTGGGGAAGGGCATTCTTACTATTGAGGGAGTGCAGCGTAGGTTCACGAGGTTAATTCCCGGGATGGCGAGACTGTCATATGTTGAAAGAATGGAGCGACTGGGCTTGTATATACTGGAAATTAGAAGGATGAGAGGGCATCTTATTGAAATATATAAGATTATTAAGGGATTGGACACGCTAGAAGCAGGAAACAGGTTCCCAATGTTGGGGGAGTCCAGAACCAGGGGACACAGAGAATTGTGAATTTGTGGAATTCTCTGCCTTAGAAGGCAGTGGAGGCCAATTATCTGGATGCTTGCAAGATTGCAAGAGAGAGTTAGAAAGAGCTTTTAAAGATAGTGGAGTCAAGGGATACGGGGAGAAGGCAGGAACGGGGTACTGAATGTGGATGATCAGCCATGATCACAGTGAATGGCGTGCTGTCTCGAAGAAGCCGAATGGCCTACTGCACCTATTGTCTATTGTCTATTGTTACGGCATCATCTTGTGACTTACAAATCTCTCAAAATTCCAACCTTGGCCTAAGGAGACATGCAATTTCTTATAGTCACACCTTAAGGCTCGTGTCCTGGTGGCATTAGATCAATGAGATAGGGGTCAGCCTGGCTCAGTATAATGCCATCGGCTCTCTCCACCACCACTCCACGCAGCTAGCTGCCTTGGACTGTGATCGATCCAGCCGCTCACTCATCTGCTGTAGGGGGTCACTATTTTCCTCTTGGCTGTGCTATCAGCTGAAGCCCACTGTTTGGATCGACTTGGCTGAGGTGATCCGAAGGTGACCACCAGCCACAGAATGGATAAGAGGGATGGTGATCGTTTACAAGGGAGCAAAGAAGAGAAGAAGCACAATGTTAAATAGTGGTTTAGTAACTGCCTAGACACAAAGCAGGTGGAATTCCAAAGAAGTTTGGGGATCAATTGAAAGTTTCAAAACTCTGCTATATAGATTTTACTTTTGTCGGAAAGACAGATTGGATTTTCTTTCACAGCCTCAAGACATCCCAAAGTGCTTTACAACCAATGAAGTACTTTTGAAGTGTTATCAGGCTGTAAAGGCCGACAAGGATATTAGAGTTATGGACCAAGATAGAGTTAAGATAGAGATTAAGACATGAACTAATTGAATGGTTGAAAAGGCTCGAGGGGCTGCAAGGCTTATTCCTATGACTCGGGTACATCCAGAGAATACTTGAGCCAGAGAGACCATAAGTGACCCAGATTCAATCTCCATCTGTGAGAAATTAACTCTGCTTAAAAATGTCATATGACACCAATATCAGTCCCTATGTACCTACGTCAGCCATGGTTTTACAATATTCACTGTAAGGGAAAAGGTCACATCAGAAAGGAACAGGAGAACAATTGGTTCTCACAAAACCAAATACAGGAGAGTCTGCACCTTCAAAGGATGAGAGCAAATAATCTCCTGAGTCATGTTGTGCTTTAGTAATCATCACCACATCAAATACCAGACAGAATATATCATATCAATGATTGAACAATTAGCTGAAAATGCAACCAAATTGTTTAAAACTGGTTTTTAACATCTCAATAAATCGACACAGTTCGAACAGGTTTTATTCTGATCACAGGGACTTAGTTGTTACTGCGCATAAATGCCGCTGAACTGAGGATGCAGTGAAGTGTCAACCTCATCGGTGGGTCTGCAGTCAGATATACTGTAAGCTCGGGACTAGATGAACAAATGGGTCTTTAAAGCAATCCATTAGTTGTCTCTTAATGGCTATATTTATGTTTTAACCAGAATATTTGCATAAAACATGCTAGGGCTGCAGGAATACAAATTTAAAGCAGTGATGAAAGGTATTATGCCTATCTCTTCATATTTTAAAACTGGACAAAATGCACACAATCAAACAGTATACGAGAGATTTGAGCTATGGGACATACAAAAATAGCTCACACTCAATAAGGAAAGAGTGAGGGAATTAAGTAGCTAACATTCAATGGCACAAGATACAACTTCCATTCACATTTTTTCTACAGTATTGGAAGCAAAGTTTTTGAATTTGGAACATACTGACCTACTTTATGAAGAAGTAATCAATTCCCCTTAAATACTGCAGAACTTAAAATCAATTTGAAATGGAGGGTGCTAATTTTGCTAAAGGTAATTTTTGTTTTCTGATTTTAAAAAAAAAACCTTTAAATATCACATGCACATTTCTCAAGTTGCTAAATTACTCCAAAACCAGTATCTTGTTCAGCTCACGAACGGTTATTTAATGGTTTCTGATTCAGAGGTTTTGATTGGCAATGTATTAGCAAGGCATAGTAAACTGTTTCTTCCAGTTTAGGGATAACAAACTCTAGCCAGGATTTAGTCTATCACCAGTTGGGTCACATCAAGGTCAACCATTGTGAGGATGGAGGAGGATATCAACAAGACTTTTATGACATGAAAACAAATGGCAAGGAAGGGACAGACTATTATTCTCTCTTAATATGGAGATGAAGGACATATGTGGGTGAAGTTGGAGAGTTAAATAGAATTACAAAATGGCAATGCTGACTGATGAATTTGTGGATGTCATCGGCAATTTCCAATGTCGATAGGTGACAAATATATATATTTTATTTTATTAAAATCCACACATATTTATTATATATGTATACATACACACACGCACATATACATAATATGTGTGTGTGTGTATGTATACATATATAATAAATATAAGTCGATTTTAATAAATGGACCAAAGTCACTTCAGGGCAGTGTTACCAAATGAAATGTGACACCAAGCAACAAGATATAATCGCAGGTAACCAAAAGCTTTGTCCAAAATGCAAATCTTGAGAAACATTCTGAAGGGGGAAAAAAAAGGATTGCAAGAAAAAGGTTTAGAGATGGAAATCTATTGATGCGGGCCAAGTTGGCTGAAAGCATTGCGACTATTTTTAGAGAAACTAAACTAGGAAATAATCAAATGGCCAAAGTTAGTGGAGCATAGATATCCTAGAAGGTGTAAGACTAGCTCTGCCCAAGACTGCAGGAAAGTGTAGAGAGTTCTGAACACAACCTAATCCAATATCTAAAAACCAACCTCCTCCCCCCCAACACCGAAACCCCCTCCCCGACCATGAATAAAATTAGGCCATTTGGCCCATCGAGTCTACTCCGCCATTCAATCATGTCTGATCTCTGCCTCCTATTCCCATTTTCCTACCTTCTCCCCTTAACCCTTGACACCCATTCTAATCAGGAATTTGACTATCTCTGCCTTAAAAATATCCTCTGACTTGGCCTCCACAGTCCTCTGCAGCAATGAATTCCACAGTTTAACTACCCTCTAGTGCAGGGATATTCCTCGACTGACACCAACATAGGATAGCAAGCAGAAAGATAACAGGTGAATCCGATGTGATGTGATTTAGGATAAAGTTAGGTTATGGAATGTAGTATGAGATAAGCCAGGACTCAGGAGTCCTTTGGAATAGTCAATTCTGGAGGTAACAAGTGCATGGATGGATGCTTCAGCAACAGATGCCCAAGCCAGAGTGAAGTCAGATAATGTTATGAAAATTAGTTTAAGTGGGCTTAGTAATCACACTCATCTTATGGGGTAAATACGCCTTCACTTTGGCAAGCAGTCTGGTTCAGTTTCAAACAGATGCCAAAGGGAGGGAGAGAAAGCAGGAAAGAAGTGTAAATTTAAATGTGAACTCACTGTGTACCCCGCAGCATGTCAAATTGTATTTTCTGATGGCAGGATTATACATTTTCATATCATTTTGAAATTCATACTAATCTAAAGTTTAAAAATCAATTTGCACTGAAAAAGCCAACAAGCACTAGGTGTGTGAGAAGTTAGCAAAACGCAGGCAATAACGTCACAAAAGGGAAATAGCTGTTGAATGAATAGGTTAATAATCCATGGAAGTCACTGTGTCACAAATGCTGGGAATGCAGACAAACCGTCTATAAGTTCAGCACTGAGCACTGTCAAGTCTTTTGTTTGTGATGTTGAACAAAGCTCTGCCCTTCTACTCTGAGAGACCCCAAGCCCAATCGTAACAAAGCAGAGGAGATCCCGTCCATTAGTTATCACTTAACTAGAATCACTAAAACAGTTGATCAGTTTTGTCATTGCTGTTCATCGAACCTCGCTGTGGGAAAATTGGCCACACATTTTCCGCATTGCTTCAGCAAACACATGTCAAAAATTCTTTGTTTGGAGCTATTTGAGTATATTAAATTATGAAAGATGCTTAATAAATGCGAGCCTTTAGGGTGCCCAATTGTAAGAATCACGTTGTGTGTTACATCGATGTTTCCGACGACAGAAATAACAAGCAAGGGCTTTGTGGCTTGCGTAATGAAAATGCAATATGGAAAGAGAGATGTGTGGTTATTAATAATGTCCCATCTGCTGCCTTCACAAGCACTGAGAAGCCAATGATCTTCAGAGAGCATATGAACATATGGGACAACACCAAATGTCATCTGCACTCACATTGCTACCAAAAGGAGCCCAATACATTATTTGTGATCAGGATGTAGAAGCATAGATCATTGGTGCTGAATTTTAAACAGATCTGGTGACTGCTGAGGAGCCACATGGTGAGGAAGAGCCGATCCTGGACTGACTCTGGACTCTGGTCCTGTCCACGGAGGGGAAATGGAGGAGGACTGGACAGATTTTTGTGCCTTCCACCACAGTGTTGAATGCTGTGGTGGATGTTTGTGTTACATTTTTTATTGTGGCTGTGTGCTCTTTATTATTGTATCGCTGCTGACAACCCAGAATTCCACCAGCCTGGCTGTGTGGTCATTAAAATACAATACAATACAATACAATATAATACAATGAGTTGATTTAAGATATTGACTTTGAAGAGCTTGTTTTGAAACAGTTCATGTTACCACACCTACACATTATTACATAGCCACTTGATTTCACATCTGACGCAGTGAAAAAGATAGGCAAATATTTGCTCTGCAGCATTACATAGGAAAAGCAATGCCATCATCAGTTAGGTTTAGATTTAGAATAATTATTGTCACCTACTGGGGTACGATGAAAAGCTTGTGCCATCCAAACAGATCAGCCAATTTAGTCAAGCTCTTGTATAATAGTTAGAGTAAAGTGAAAGATACAGAGAGAAAGATTCTCAGTATTAGAATACATCTCGTCCATAGACAAAGACCAATGTTTGTAATGGAGTGTAGGTGAATTGGACACTTGCGTATGGAAGGACCAGATAACAGAGGCCAGAATGGTGGTGCAGCAGTAGAGTTGCTGCCTTACAGTGTCAGAGTCCAGGTTTGATCCTGACTACGGATACTGTCTGTTTCACTGGAGGAATTATAGTTTGGGTTGTACTATTAAAATACAGCACAAGCGTTTCTATGATACCTTATCTTCTAGAAAATTCTTGGGGCAGCTCAGTGGTAATAAAGTATAGAAAGATAGAAACATAGAAAATAGGTCAGAGAACATAGGTGACGTTTTGGGTTAAGACTGAGAGTCAGGGCAGATGAAAACTAGAGGTGAGAAAAGTTTCAGAACAAAACGCGGCCGGCACTGATGGTGAAGGAAAGGTGGAGACCACAATGGTCCATTGTTGGCTGTGGAAGAGGTGAAACATAGACATAGAAAACATAGAAACATAGAAAATAGGTGCAGGAGTAGGCCATTCGGCCCTTCGAGCCTGCACCGCCATTCAACTCTGGTGCCAGGATAACAGCCTACTCTTGAACATCAAAAAAACGAAGGAGCTGATCATGGACTTTAGGAGGGCACATCATCCGAGGACGTACACTCCATTGAGGATAAATGGGGATCCTGGGGATAGGGTGAACTGTTTTAAATATCTGGGAACCCACATCTCTGAGGACATGACATGGGCATCACACGCCTCAGCACTCGTGAGTAAGGCAAAGCAGCGCCTTTACCACCTCAGGCAATTGAGGAAATTCAGTGTCTCCGAGGATCCTCCAGTGCTTCTACGCAGCGGCGGTGCAAAGCATCTTGTCCAGGAACATTACCATCTGGTTTGGGAATTGCTCTGCCAAGGACAAGAAGGCTCTGCAGAGAGTAGTGCGTTCGGCCAAACGCACTATGGGAACTTCACTCACCCCCCTGCAGGAACTATACAACAGGAGGTGCAACTCCAGAGCAAATACAATCATGGGAGACCCCTTCCACCCCTGCAACGGACTGTTCCAGCTGCTATGGTCAGGCAAACGCCTCCGTTGCCATGCGGTGAGAACGGAGAGGTTGAGAAGGAGTTTCTTCCCAGAGGCAATTCGGACTGTAAACGCCTATCTCACCATGGTCTAACTCTACCGAACGTTTTTCCTTCCATTATTTATTATGTAAAAGAATATGTGTGTTATGATTGTGTTTATAATTTGTTTGGTTGTTTTGTTGTTTGTCTTTTGCACAAAAGTCCGCGAGCATTGCCACTTTCATTTCACTGCACATCTCGTATGTGTATGTGACAAATAAACTTGACTTGACTTGACTTGACAATATGATCATGGCTGATCATCCAACTCAGTATCCTGTACCTGCCTTCTCTCCATACCCCCTGATCCCTTTAGCCACAAGGGCCACATCTAACTCCCTCTTAAATATAGCCAATGAACTGGCCTCAACTACCTTCTGTGGCAGGAAATCCCAGAGATTCACCACTCTCTGTGTGAAAAATGTTTTCCTCATCTCGGTGCTAAAAGATTTCCCCCTTATCCTTAAACTGTGACCCCTTGTTCTGGACTTCCCCAACATCGGGAACAACCTGCCTGCATCTAGCCTGTCCAACCCCTTAAGAATTTTGTAAGTTTCTATAAGATACCCCCTGAATCTTCTAAATTCTAGCGAGTACAAGCCGAGTCTATCCAGTATCATTCATTCGGTCAGTGGCGCAGCGGTAGAGTAGCACCAGAGACCCAGGTTTGATTCTGACTGTGGGGCGGAGTCTGTATGGCTGTCTGTATGGAGTTTGTATGTTCTGCCTGTGTACGTTGATTTTCTCCAGATGCTCCGGTTTGCCTGTACACTCCAGATATGTACAGGTTTGTAGGTTAATTGGCTTCGGAAAAAATTTAAATTGTCAGTAGAGTGTACGATAGCTCTGGTGTAGGACAGTGCTGGTGAGTGCTGGCCAGCACAGACTTGGTGGGCCAAAGGGTCTGTTTCTGCACTGTATCTCTGAAGTCTAAAGTCTAAAAATTGAATTATTAACTCCATTGTGTGAATGGAGAAAGAGGGTGAGGTACTGAAGTGTTTCAGACTCCCTTTAGTAAAGTTATTTTTTCTACAGGATTATCAAAAAAATAAGGTCTTTACTTTATTTTTAAACTAAAATACTGAAGGATATATAACATATTACATTATTTAATCATTTTATCATTGCACATGTCAATAAAAGTGATTGTTCATGAATTTCAATGTTCACAAAAAGGCTAAGAGCAGCTGAGTTCATAAGAAACAATGGTGTCTGATTGCTGCGAGGAAGTTACATGGAAACAGTTTCCCCCTTGACTGATATTTTTACAAGACAGCTTATTTTTTTCTGCTTGTTAATTTTCAAAGTAACTTTTAAGTGGTTATCCAGTTCCTAACCGAGCTTGCAATATAGTCAATTCCACCCAGGTAGTGCAGTTAGTATTCCCTAATTCATCACCCCTGTGATATCCACTTTGTGTTATAGAAACACGTGTTATAACATAACTATCACAACATCCTTTGAGGCCATTTTAGAGATTATGTATAACTGAACCACATTGGCAGCTTTGAAGTCACATACAGCGTGAGGATGGCATATTGCTTTCCAAAGGACATGAGTCGATCAGATTGGAACAATGATTAAAATGAGAAAAGCCCATGCCTGTACTCATCTACTTGTTGGATCACCCCATTCAACCCTTTTGAAGACTTGAAAATATGGTTGTCAGTCAATCTTTATGGATCACTAGATGGAACACACGACATTGCTCCACCGAAGTTCATTCTTATTCTATTGCCAGTCTTTCAATAACATACCAATGGCAAATTAAACATTATTTCCAATCAGATATTAAATGCTTCTAAATAAAATTAACAATGTTCATATTTCACAGACCTTAAAAGAAGATGGACCAAATTTCGCTTTTGAGGTATTACTTCTTTTTAAAGTTTTATTTGGACTCAATCAACAAATTAAATGACTAAAGAAATCTTATGGTCTATAAGAATGTGTAATTACAAAATGTAGGAATGTATTTCAAAATGCTTCTTTTTAGGCTCATTTCCAGACCCGTAGATCTGGGCCTTTTGGTCTCCATCTGCACTGGTTTCTGGACTTCCTGACTGGCAGACCTCGGTCAGTTAGAATTGGTCATTTCCTATCACCCCTGCTATTTGCCCTTATGATAGAACCCCTGGCTGAAAGTATAAGAATTCATCCAAATATTCAGGGCTATAATACCAGGGGCTCAAAGAATAAAATCTCATTATATGCAGACGATATACTTTTATATATTACAAAGTTACAAACGAGCATACCAAGTTTATTAAATTTAATAGAGGAATTTGGGTCTTTTTTTGGATATAGAATAAACTGGAATAAAAGTGAAATCATGACATTAAAACCTCAAGAACCTACACATTTATTGAAGTTCCCCTTTAAAATCGATTGCAATTATGTTGGACACCGCTCATCTTGAGGAAATGCGATTCCTCCTAATGGATAAATCAGACCAATTCATAACGAGTTGGTCTCCATTTGTCGTCTTTTTGGAATCATATGGTGCAACACAATTGTAAAAAATAATTGTTTCAGGACTGGACGAGGGTTGGTCAAGATTATAAACATTGATCTCCTTACCTTTTATTTATTTTTATTTTTTTTAATGTTTTATTCTCTTTTTTCTATTTTCTTTTTCTCAACTTTCTTCACTCATTCGTCTTTTTTCTTTTTCTTCACACACTATATCTCTCACGTCTTTCTATTCTTTACTATCTAATTTCTTTTTTTTATTCTAATCTTTCTTTAATATAAATTTTTTTTAAAAAGAAGCTGTACATAAAATGTATTATGAAAATATATATTAGGCACTTTGGTGCCATATGATTGTACTTACTTCTAATAAAATAAAATATTTAAACAAAAAGAATTGGTCATTTGCTCCACTCAGACACTCAATTACATCCCCTCCTTGAGGCTGAATGCTCTGTCCCTTTCTCTATTCCTAGTACACCCATGACCGCGTGGCCAAATATGTCGCCAATACGTTCTGTAAGTTCGCCACTGATACTACTGCCAAAATCAACAAACTTAATGAGACAGACTACAGGAAAAAGATCAGGAATGTTTTATCATGATGTCAGATTAACAACTGAGCTCTTCACATCAGAAAAAGAGTTGGTGATAACCTATGAAACAGGGGGGTGAACACATCCTGTCCTCATCAATCGAACTGCCATAGAGATGGGGTCGACAGCTTTGGGTTCCTAAGCATCCATATCACCTGCTTCATATCACCAAGGACCTGATTCCTTCACACTGATGCGGCGATTTAGACAGTGCAGCAGTGTATTTATTTCCTGAGATGTCTCCGTAGATTCAGCATGTCATGAGAATTCTCTCAAAATCCTACAATTGGTGGCTCCGTAAACAGTAAACTATTTTATGCATAAACATTCTTAAGTGTGGCTTTAACTTGTTCCCAGGTCGTCTCTCACCGCATGTATACTATTTACTCTGTGAGGTTCATGTAAACAAGGAATCTCTTTGCACCCTATGACAATATGTACATGGCAATAAACTACTCTGAACGTGAATCTGCACACAATTTCCAAGATGTGGCCTCAACTTTATAGTCATGAAGGTCTGGCTGGGTACAACTTCTCCCTATCTGTCTCATCCTTTGCCCCTTACCCCCATTCTCTCCAACCGTCCAAGGTTTGGACATCGTGTCGTTCAAGGCTCTGAATCTTGCTCTCACCTAACAAATGGTGAATTGTAGTGTTTAGACCTCCCTCTGGTTTCGACACGGGTCAAGGAAGGCAACATGCAAAAGATACACACACAACTTAACTGTTGGAATACTAAAATCGTTATTCCTTTCAAAAACATGTGTGAACATAGCCTTCCATTATATTTTCTCTTTGTCAGTAAATTCCGCTTCTAAATACTCTAGATGATTATAGAGAAATTATATTCTTTCCGTCTTGGTTTCATGAGAATTAACAATCATTGCATTTTACAGCTTTGAGGTGATTCTAACTGGATAAAAAGAAGGATGCTTGTCCTTAAAACCTTTTATCTGCATGGTTCTTCCCAAATCTGTTTATCATAGTTTGTTAACAATGTCAAGTACAAAAGAAATGAAGCAAGAATTGACATGACACTATATTAACTTAATAACACTTAATACATTAACCAATGATCCATTAATATTGCACTGAGCAATTATAGACCAACATTCCATCAGAGGCCTTTTATACACTGAGTACACTCATGTCAATTAGAATTTAAAAAAAGTATTATCATTTTCATTTTCATTTACCATTGATTTCACTCAGGAAGAGTGCACTTTTGCACAATATAGTCAATAATTGTTATAATCTATGATAATAAAGGTTAAAGAACAAATGGGTTCTTGCATAGATAATTAACATTTTTCCTTAGCATCTGTTTTGTTTCATTTTAAAGTAAAGATATAAAATTATTAGAATAATAGGGCCTTGATTATAGTTATGTGAGGCCATTGTGCTTGATTTTATTGCAGACATAGGCCTAAACTTTGATAATATTCGGGAGAGGGATTCAAAAAAGTGTTGCTGCATTCCATCAAGTATATCCTTGAGTTTCATCACTCTGAAGAATGTTCCCAACCTGAAATATCGTCTGTTCCTTTCCCTCCACTCATGCTTTCTGGCCCATTGGGTTCCTCCAGCGTTTGGCTCTGTGACATTTTGATTTATTAACTTGTAGTATTTCTGAAAACATGAATAGAATATAGGTTAGGTTTGTAGGGGTATCATCGTAGGATAAGAAAGATTGAAAGGAGCATGGCTTTGGAATCTTGGTAATATTGATCTCAAATGGTGATGCATACTCAGTCATTCAATATATTCAAAATTACGACAGTTGTTTTTCCCCTCTTAGGAAAACAGACGATATTATGATTGGGTGGATCTAAAATAAAAGTATGCCATCATTTAATGGAATGATGGAGCAGGATCCAGGGATCATATGACCTGCTGCTGATTCTATTTTCTTATTTTCTTTTTTTTTTTAACTCCAGTCTCTTCATTCATTCTCAATCGCTGTCTCCGTAAACAGTAAACTATTTTTTTTAAGCACAAACATTCTTAAGTGTGGCTTTAACTTGGTCCCAGATCATCTCTCACTGCATGAATTTCCTCCTCCATTTAAACCTCCATTTTCAGGCTGGAGCAGTCATGAAATCTATCTTGAACAACCAGACGTCACTGACACATGTTTTCTCTCCCTCCTTATTGCTGCCAACCCCCTTGCCAGGAGGTAGAGGGGTACCAAGCTCAATAAGCTATTGGACATAGAAAAGTACAATAAAGGCCCTTCAGCCACATTGTCTGTGACAAACATGGTGCCAAGATTAACTAATCTCTTCTGTCTGCACATGATCCATATCGAAGCATAAAATGATGTTGGTATGAATATTTGTTGATCTTATGAGAACATCCTGAGAACATCCTGAGATGTTACATGAAACCCTCACTCTTTTGGTTTGATCTAAACTGAGAACTATTGCTTCGTTAGTTCCAATGAAACTTCTTTCTTTGATGTGTTTAATTGGTGTGAATTAATCTTTCGGCAGAACTCAATCCCAAAATCTAATGGATCTTGTCCAAAAAAAACACAGAAGTAGACTATTTGTTCATCTTAAATAAACATTCAAGCATTTTTTGTGTATATTCAAAGGTTTTGTCCCTACTACACTTTCAGGCAGTAAGTTCTGTGTACAACATTCCTGAAACATGACATACATGGCAGTAACCGCAATATTCCCCACAATCAGACTTGAACGTTACTTACATTTCTTACCAATGCAATCTTATGCTGTGAAAATCAGAAAAACTGCAGGTACTAGAATCTAAAATGAAAAAAAGGGAAAAAACAAAGCCAACATTTTGGGTCAAAGACTCTTTGTAAGAACTGAGAGAGGGGGAGAGACAAAAGGAGGTTGCATAACTATAGGGGAAAAGTCAAGAGAATATAGAGTATTTAATTAGCATTTGTATCGACAATGGAACAATAAAATTATTACTTGTAGCACCATAACACATTGCACATTACACTAGAATCTAAAATATTATTGCACTTATTGCACTTTAATAACATACCTCAAAATTTTACTACAGTCTGGCACACTGTGAATATTTTAAATAATGTATATTGTCTATCTTATTGGTATATTGTCTGTCTGTGTTATAAATATTACTTGCACATTTGGAGTATGGGGAAACGCAATTTCAATCCAATTTATTTGAATTGACAATAAAGTTTACTTTGAACTTTGAACTTTGAACATAGATAATACTATGCAACAAACAGAAATTCAATTAATAAATAACAATACCAGTGGAAAAAAAACCCAAAGTCTTTTGTGCAATCATGAAAGCTCAGTGTTGAGGTTAGTGCTGTGTAGTGCTCAAGACCCTAATGTTATTGGGAAGAAGCTATTCTTCAACCTGGTGGTCAGGTTTTCAGACTCTTCACAATAGTAAAGACCCAGGGTGATGTGGGTCTTTGATATTATTTGGTTGGGGTTTTTTTTAATGTTCAGTCCCATTCTAATGGTGCGGAATAAGTATAAATAACCAAATAATGGGATTTTGTGAGAAGGGTATTATAATTCTGGGTGGGTTTTAATCACCATTTAGATTGGTAAATACATTTTGCAAGGTAGCATCAAGCAGGAGTTCATGAAAGGTATTTGAGATGGTTTGTTGGAGCAATATATCGAGAATCAACCAGGGAGCAGGCAATGTAGGTCTGGGTATTGTGTAACGGGACAGGATTAATTAATATTCTTGTAGCAAAGGATCCCATAGGAAACAGAGATTTTAAATTCAGTTTGAGGGTGAAATTTTGAGCTTGAAATACGTTTCCTAAACTTAAATAAAGGCAACTGCAATGATATGAGGACAGTGGATTGGGAAGAAAGATAATGAACAAGGTGATAGATTAGCAGGAGCAGATATTTAAAGATAAAATCATAAAGGTATATTGCAATGAAAAACTAAAGCACCCCCTGCACCCAACACCACATTCCTTTCCCCTCCTCATCCATCCATCTTTCATTCCTCCCTACAATTCCCTAATTTCCTATATCCCCCCCCCCCCCCCCCCCCCCCCACCTCCCTCCCCTCCCCATTCCTTCTACCCATGATCATTCTCACTGGCTCTCCATTTCATTTCCATCTTCCTTCTGTTTTATAGAAATTTTGTTTGGAATATTGCATGCAATTCTGGTCACCCCATTACAGGAATGATATGGAGGCTTTGGAATGAATGCAGAGGAGGTTCATCAGAATGTTGCCTGGTATTAGCTACAGGCAGAGCTTGGACAGACTTGGATTATTTAGATGGGACACCTTAGTCAGCATAGACAAGCTGGGCTGAAGGGCCTGTTCCCAGGCTGGATGGCTCTATGACACTATAAAAGTAAAGTGGCAAATAATAATAATATAACTAAACAGAAAAAAACCTCAAAAAGTTTATAAAAAGGAAAAGAGTTGTTAAAATATTTATTTTCTCTTTCAGTCCAGATGAAGGATCCCCACTCAAAACATCCACTAGTTTATTTTAGATAAGTTTAGTTTAGTTTAGTTTATTGTCACATGTACCGAGTTATGGTGAAGAGCTTTTGTTGTGTGCCAACCAGTCAGCGGAAAGACTACATGTTTACAATCGAGCCATCCACAGTATACAGGCACATGATAAAGGGAATAACTGTCCATGTCCCTCCACAGACACTGCCTGGCCCACTGAGTTCCTCCAGCAGCTTGTATATGCAGCTGAATTAAACCTAGCATCCTTGGGGGATGAGATTGAAAATTAGATATGAGATACAGAGATTCTACTTAATTATCTCCGTCAGTCTTCCTGGAAGAAGAAACAAAAAACATCAAATCAATAATTGATAATCACTAGGGTGGTATGTTGATCAAGGCAGTCTCTATCATTAGAAAAAATGAGCTGAAAAGACTAATGGAGCTAAAGGCCAACAAGTCCCCTGGATCTGATGGCCACACGTAAGATTATTGTGCAAAAGAGCATAGGATTGGGGTGGATTGAGGTGTGTGGGAATTTGATGAAATGTTGCATGTGAGTAAGCAGAAACAACTGACGGAGGAAATGTTTGATAATTTATGTAATGAGAAAGAAAAATTTTACATGACTCTACCTCATCAAGTGTTACAGCAATCATTTTGAAGAGTGGCTTAGGTAGAGATACATGTATTTCAAACGGAAGCATGATCTAACTGCACCATACGACATTCACTAGAACCACTGCAATGAAAATATTAATGGACTAGAGAAATGTCAATAATTATTGGAAGACTTTGCCACATGTCAGGCATAGAAGCCTGCTCGATTGTACCTAACTTTTCCGATTCTGTGTCAGCTAGTTTAAGTGATTGATTACCAGAAAGTGTGTCTCTTTGCAGCTCTTTAGATGTATAATCTAATGTATAATCCTCAGAGTAGCAGTCAATGATGCCAATGTTTACCAGAATCTTAGAGCCTGGCAGTAGAACGTGTTCCCTTCATTTCTTTACCATAATTATCATTAACCACAAGGCAGCTATATTGAGTCTCAACATGTTGTCTCTTGAGATCTTCCATTTCTGGCTTCTTGCCCATCTTTGCAATAATTACTCCACCACTGGCAGCCAAGTCTTCAAATGCCACAGCGCTAAGCTCTGGAATTTTCAAAGTAAACATGTCTTTCCCTAAAAATGAGATGTCTTTCCCTCTACCTTCCCTTTTAAGACATTTAAACTTACCTCTTTCACCAAGCCTTTGGTCACCTCCCCATACCTCTGTATGGCAGAGGCTCATTGTTTAATGCTGTTAACAAATGCTTCTCTTTGAAATACTTGTAGTAACACTTGATGAGGTAGGTAATGTAAATTAGTTATTTCCCAATTCTGGTGGGTCTTTTTGTTTTAATGGTATGATGTAAAAACAAGTTGTATATTCTACCGTACACAAAAATGCTGGAGAAACTCAGTGGGTGCAGCAGCATCTATGGAGCAAAGGAGATAGGCAACGTTTCGGGCCGAAAACCCTTCTTCAGACTGATAGGGGGTGGCGGGGGGCGGGAGGAAGAAAGGAAAAAGGAGGAGTTGCCCGAGGTAGGAAGAGGAGGAGACAGCAAGGGTTAACAGAATTGTGAGAATTCAATGTTCATGCCACCAGGATGCAGACTCCCCAAGCGGAATATGAGGTGCTGTTCCTCCAATTTCCAGTGTTGCTCACTCCAGCCGTCGAGGAGGCCCAGGACAGAGAGGTCGGATACGAAATGGGAGGGAGAGTTGAAGTGCTGAGCCACCGGGAGGTCAGGTTGGTTAGTGCGGACCGAGCGGAGGTGTTCGGCGAAAAGATCGCCCAGCCTCCGCTTGGTCTCACCGATATAAATCAGCTGACATCTAGAGCAGCGGATGCAATAGATGAGGTTGGAGGAGAGGCAGGTGAACCTCTGTTGCACCTGGAATGTATATTCTACCAGTGGAGGACAGGAATAACCCTGATCTAGAAATGAAGGCTTCCTTTAATCCTAGCAGGCACATGCAGCAGAGACATGCAATACATCTTTCTATCATACAGGGTTGCTGATTGTTTTCTTACAGAGCCCTTTTCTTGTTCTGATGAAGGTGTGAGCAATTGTCCTATTGTTATGTAGCCAAGAGTCACAAATGATTGACCATTGTGCTCTTATATTGCAATATCGCATGACTCCATTTTTTAATTTTAGTTTAGAGACACAGCATGAAAGCAGGCCCTCTAGCCTAGCGAGTTCGTGCCCACCATCCATCACCCGTTCACAATATTCTACTTTATGCCATTTTCTCATCCACTCTTTACACACTTGTGGACAATTTACAGAGGCCAATGAACTTACAACCCCACACATCTTTGGGATGTGGGAGGAAATCGAAGCACCCGGAAGAAACCCACATGGTCAGCGAGACCATGTAAACTCCACACAGCCAGCACCCAAGGTCAGAATCTAACCTGGGTCTCTGCACTTTGGGGCAACAACTCTACCACTGCGCTACTGTGCCTGCCTGGATGGACAGGGTAATCTTCAATCATGAGCACATTCTCTGGTTAAAAAAAGGGTGTGTGAAAGGCGACCTTACAAAAAAACAAAGAAAAATAGGTGGCAAAAACAAATCCATAAATTATAGGATAATTTCACAAGCAAATAAAACTAACGCTCCTAATATTCTGGTAATGAATTGTGAATACTTGGAATACTCTGCATGGGAGGCTGGCAGATATTCAGTCAATTAGTTTATTTAAGACTGTGGTCAATTAATTTTTTTGGCATGATGACACCCAAGGATAAGGCAAGGAGGAAGAGGTGATGTAAATTATCAGCCATTATCTTTTTGATTTGGACGAGGGAATTGAATATTAATGATTTGGACGAGGGAATTGAATGCAATATCTCCAAGTTTGCGGATGACACGATGCTGGGGGGTAGTGTTAGCTGTGAGGAGGATGCTAGGAGACTGCAAGGTGACTTGGATAGGCTGGGTGAGTGGGTAAATGCATGGCAGATGCAGTATAATGTGGATAAATGTGAGGTTATCCACTTTGGTGGCAAAAACAGGAAAGCAGACTATTATCTAAATGGTGGCCGATTAGGAAAAGGGGAGATGCAGCGAGACCTGGGTGTCATGGTACACCAGTCATTGGAAGTAGGCATGCAGGTGCAGCAGGCAGTGAAGAAAGCGAATGGTATGTTAGCATTCATAGCAAAAGGATTTGAGTATAGGAGCAGGGAGGTTTTACTGCAGTTGTACAGGGTCTTGGTGAGACCACACCTGGAGTATTGCGTACAGTTTTGGTCTCCTAATCTGAGGAAAGACATTCTTGCCATAAAGGGAGTACAGAGAAGGTTCACCAGACTAATTTCTGGGATGTCAGGACTTTCATATGAAGAAAGACTGGATAAACTCGGCTTGTACACGCTAGAATTTAGAAGATTGAGGGGGGATCTTATAGAAACTTACAAAATTCTTAAGGGGTTAGACAAGGGACTAAAACAACCGCAATCCAGTTGGAATTGTTCCATCAGTGGGCTTGCTGCCATAGCATTAGTATAGGGAAACAACACAAAGGGATCCACCACTTTTCTTTTGGCCTTCCATCACAGGGAGGAATGTGGAGAAGACACTGTGGTGGATGTTCATGTTAAAATGTATTTTATGTGTTTTGTTACTTTTTATTTATATGACTGTATGGCAAATGAAATTCCTCATATGTTGCAATACATATGTGGCTAATAAATTATGATTATGATTATGATTATTATGATTAATGGAGCGTTTCAGCTTAGTTAATGTTTGTGGTTAACACATACTAACTAAATCAAACGTTTGCATTCCATCATTGTATATCAATCAATGCATCAATATTGTGCATGTCCATCACCCTCCCATTCTGCTAAAAACATGTCTGAGCGTTCACACGTTATAGGAGTAGACATCGGGTCTACATGGCTGACCTCTGCCTCCTAATCCCATTTTCCTGCCTTCTCCTCATAACCCTTGGCACCCGTTCTAATCGAGAAATTGTCTATCTCTGCCTTATAAATACCCATTCAAGTGCTGGCTCGAAGGGCCGAATGGCCTCCTCCTGCACCTATTTTCTGTTTTCTATGACCCTGAAGAGTTATTTGAGAGTAAAAGTGTATTAAAGCTGACTATTTGGTTTCTAATCCTTTTTTGGAGATACCTGCCTTATCCAGAAACTACTGCTCACTTATGTGTCCCCCTTTCACCCACACGCGTCATGATTCTGGATACCAAGAATAGCCTACAGCTTTTTCATGCCCAACTCAAGCTGACATTCATTCATATGAATTTTGCTGACGCATGCCAGCAAGAGAGAGGGCAGTGCATATTTCAGACAACATTGATCCAGTCTGACGTTATAAAAACAGGATCTTTCCTAGGTGAAGGAGGATGTGCTGAGGAACATACTGGTGTTGATGCAGCCTCAACAGTCTTTGTGGGGAGGGCTGCAGTCCAAGGGCCTGCTGACACTGGACATCGAGGGGCTTGAGCCCATGCACTAACCTCTCAAACCCCTTCATAGGTGCTTGGTTTAAAGACGAGATTCTGTGGCATTGGTACTTTGTTGGAGGGTGTTTAGTTTCGTACTTTGTTGGAGGGTGTTTAATTTAGCAATTAATCCATTGCTTTGATAACACACTTGATGGATGGGGAAGAATCATAATGATTTTTATTTTATTTCCTGTACAACTTTTTAAGAATAGAGGTTATTTTTTTAAAAATAAATGAAACGCCGGATTTTTGGGCAGTGGGAACACTGGCTAAAAGTTTCACATGTTCTGAGGCCAAGTTAAGATCTTCAAATTAGTCTTGGGATGTCTTTCCCCGGTGCTTGGCACTGTTCCCTAATAGGAAAATTTGCCAACCTAACTATTGCGAAAGTGAGTCAGGGGTGTTATCTGATATCTTAAATAATTCAGAACCATAACATTATGCTTTTATACCTGAGTTTATCTTTGTGCAGGTTTATAAATTGCTGTGCTCCGTAGTATTGACGTTCAATATTGTTCGCGAGAAGATTGACGATCATAATATCATTACAGCAAATCTTTAGTGAAAGAACCTGCTGTTGATTAGTTGGGAAATATGTGTCGCCGATTATGTTACAATTGAAGTCACAGATGGGCATCACACACTGTTTTTCATATATTAAACAAACCCAGGTGTTTCCAAAGAGCTACAGCACAATCTCATTGAGTTATGCTACATAAAGAAACAAAGAAGAGGTTTGTAAATCCATTGATATCTCATTTATATTGACATAGCAGTAAATCAATGTAATGGCTTTGATGAAAGCTAGAGTGTTTTTTCCTTGTTACTGGTCAAAAATCATTGTGAATTTGTTGCATTTCCTATTGACTTTACTTCCTCTCGCTAATCTTGTCAAACTATCCCTGAGTACAACTAGATTAAGTATATCAACCTTTTGGGTGTAGACAACTGAAATCTATTTCTTCTAGTGACGTCGTCAAATACACCCTGTGCGGTGTAAATTCCTTCCCTTTCAGTGACATTCAGACTCCCCTGTCTGTCAGAGCTCTCTCTCTCACTCAGGGGAATCCTTGAACTAATGTCTGAAATGAAATGTCAACTACCCATGGAAAATGGTCTTATAGTGTATATATGTAGTGTTTACTTATTGAGATTTAACTGAAGATGCAATATGCTAGTAAATCAACCCAAATCGGATATGAATTGTATATAAGATCCAATCACAATTCCCTTCTTGTCTGTGAGTTTCACTTACAGCTATGACTCTGACTTCACACTCAAGATTTGCAAAATACTCTTTACTGCAGTTAGTCTATTTCACACATCATCTATATCTAAATTACATATTTCAGTGATGATATTTGATAGACACAAAATGCTGGAGTAACTCAGCAGGTCAAGCAGTATCTCTGAAGAAAATGAATAGGTGATGTTTCAGGTCAGAACCCTTCCTCGGACTATTCCTTTTCTTCAGAGATGCTGTTCGGCCTGCGGAGTTACTCCACCATTTGTGTCTATCGTGGGTTTTAACCCGCATTTGCAGTTCCTTCCTACTTCATACACGCCGTGCGGTAAGCTCCGGGGCGCTGTGGCCGGCGACTCCCAACATCGCGGAGCTGTGGCTGTGGGCGTCCGGCCGTGGGGGGCGCTGGATTTGGAGCTCCAACCAGCGCGGCCTGAGGGCTACGAGTGCCCCGGTCTCCGGTCTCCGGGGAAGAGGCAGCCGCTCCAGACTTTCCAAGCCGCTGAAGAATGTTTCACCCGACGCCGGAGTTCCATCTTCATGGCAAGAGGGCCCTGAAAATCATCGGACTGGCTGCAAGGCCTCAAATGGGCCCCGACCTCGGGTGTTTCAGAGGACGAGGACTTAACTTTCTGGTGCCTTTCCCCACAGTGGAAATTTTTGATTCTGCTGTGGGGGGACGTTTGTGTTGAACTCTATAATGTGTTGTGTCCATTTCCTTTATTTTTTTTAACCTTTTTGTATGGTTTGTATGGAAACTTATTATTTTATGTAAAGCACTTTGGTGTCAATGCGAGTTGACTTAAAATGTGCTATATAAATAAAACTTACTTACATTTTGACTACCAGTTGAGCAGCTTTAGATACAAAATGTTGGAGAAACTCAGCAGATCAGGCAGCATCTCTGGAGAAAATGAATGGGTGATTATATTGGGTCGGCACCCTTCTTCAGACTGATTGTAGTAAGGAAAGTGGGGGAAACATATTTTGAGCATCTTTGTTCAGTGGACATCCACCCTCCACCCAACACATTGGATCTAAGTGCATTTTTGTTTTCAGAGAATTCCAATTCTTTAGCTTCCCATTTAGCTAGCAGGATTTTAATGGGACAAAGTCTTACACATGTCCTCAGGGTCTTTGGCCAGTCATGCTAAATGGACGCTACAGTATGAAGTGCCTATTGTGTGGTGCATTGACACAGGCAGCAGAGTTTTTGATGACCTCGAGTACACAGAGAAAAGGATGAATGAGGCCAAACAGAAGCTTGCGGGAATAGTTGAGTCTGGAGGTTAAAACAAAAAGCATGTCCGAGGAATTTAGCGGACACTGAACTGAGCACGGCTGCAGCTGGGTGGCATAACAGAGGTGAAAATAGACATGCTTAGTAATATGTGGTCCAACACTCACTTTGTGAGACCAGAAAACGTGCCAAGATTGCAAACAGCCTGGTTCATTTTCATGTAAGTGTTACATTTCTTAATGTCGCAGGGGATTGGTCAACTGATTTATTCCAACTGCCAAACTGGTGTTTAAAATACCAAGTGTCCAATTTATGCCAATCAGTTTGGCGTAAATATCAGTCCTCCCAATTACGTTGCAACAAATCTTATCCCAAATATTTATTTTATGGCTTAAGCAGCATGAATGCTAAAATTAAATGAATTCCATGCCCCCCCCCCCCCCCCCCCCCCCCTCAACTACTACTACAATGTCGTGTGTCTCACTTGCTCTATGTCCTGTGATATCATTGGCCATCTAAGACTTTGTTCCCATGACATACATTAATCTCTCCCTTTCCCTCTCCCCTGTCTCTCCCTCCTCTCCCCTCTCTCTCTCTCTCTCTCTCTCTCTCTCCCTCCCCCTCCCCCCCCCCCTCTCTCTCTCTTCCTCTCCCTTTCTCTTGCCCTCTCTCCTTTTTCTCCTCTCTATCTCCTGTCTAAGACACCTCACCAAGAAACGTGGAGAATAATGTATTGCCTGCACATTGTACTCTGCTTCCAAAACGGAGATATATTCCACAAGTAAATAAAGAGAAAATGTGTCTATTGGCTGGAGCAGGGGTATGGTATCACAGTTATTAAAGTATTGGCATGTTAGCCAGGAGCCTGGATGACTGAATCAGAGATTAGTTCAAATCCTAGCATGGTGGCTGTTCAAGTAATTAAACAAAGATGGAATTTTCTATTTTCCTAAAGAAAAGCTAGCCTTAACAGCCATAATCATCGCCTTTTAACTGCCCTATCCAAGGAGGTCACCTTTTAACTGCCTTCTTGGATAGGGCATCTAGGAGTGTGGAAATAAATGCCAGCATTGAATAATTAGTAAAAATGCCCTGGACTAGGAGGTGTTGCGTTCCAGTAAATAAGACACAAAATGCTGGAGAATATAGCTAGGTGATGTTTCGGGTCGGGATCCTCCTTCAGACTCCATTGAATTCCAATGGCCGGCAAAAGAACTAACATGAGGAATAACCTATCCTGATAATGATAATGGATTGAGATTCAACTGAAGACTGCAAAGGCAAATGGAGAAACATAAGGAAGTACTTAGATCATAAAACAATACAGCACAGGAACAGGCCCTTCGTCCTATAATGTCCATGACAAACAAGTGGATGGTATTGCAGATAATGAGGATGGTTATTAAAAATTGCAGCAGGATCTTGATCGGTTGGCCAGGTAGGCTGAGAAATGGTTGACGGAATTTAATGCAGAAAAATGTGATGCGTTGCATTTTGGAATGTCTAACATGGGCAGGACCTACACGGTACATGGTAGGCTCTGGGAAGTGTTATAGAGCAGGGGAATCTAGGAGTGCAGGTATACAGTTCCTTGATGGGGGAGCAATAGATAGTTGGCTGGTCATACAGGCTTTCGGGACATTGCTTTTCTTCAGTCAGAGTTTTGGGTATAGAAGTTAAGAGATGATAGCAAAAGGATTTGAGTATAGGAGCAGGGAGGTTCTACTGCAGTTGTACAGGGTCTTGGTGAGACCACACCTGGAGTATTGCGTACAGTTTTGGTCTCCTAATCTGAGAAAAGACATTCTTGCCATAGAGGGAGTACAGAGAAGGTTCACCAGACTGATTCCTGGGATGTCAGCACTTTCATATGAAGAAAGACTGGATAGACTCGGCTTGTACTCGCTGGAATTTAGAAGATTGAGGGGGGATCTTATAGAAACTTACAAAATTCTTAAGGGGTTGGACAGGCTAGATGCAGGAAGATTGTTCCCGATGTTGGGGAAGTCCAGGACAAGGGGTCCCAGTTTAAGGATAAGGGGGAAATCTTTTAGGACCGAGATGAGAAAAACATTTTTCATACAGAGAGTGGTGAATCTCTGGAATTCTCTGCCACAGAAGGTAGTTGAGGCCAGTTCATTGGCTATATTTAAGAGGGAGTTAGATGTGGCCCTTGTGGCTAAAGGGATCGGGGGTATGGAGAGAAGGCAGGTACGGGATACTGAGTTGGATGATCAGCCATGATCATATTGAATGGCAGTGCAGGCTCGAAGGGTGAATGGCCTGCTCCTGCACCTAATTTCTATGTTTCTATGTTGCAGTTATATAAGATGTTGGTGAGGCCGCATTTGGAATGTTGTGTTCAGTTCTAGGCACTTTGCAAAAGATTTTGCTAAGTTGGAAAGGGTGCAGTGAAGATTCTCAAGGATGTTTCCAGGACTCGGGGTTCTAAGCTATAAGGAGAGATGGGGCAGGCTGGGACTCTATTTCCAGGAGTGCAGGAGGATAAGGGGTGATCTTATAGAGGTCCATAAAATCATGAAAGGAATAGATCGGGTGGGAGCACAGGGTCTCTTGCCCACAATGGGGGAATTGAGAACAAGAGGGCAAAGTTTTAAGGTGAAGGGGGAAGGATTACAGTATATAAGAATCTGAGAGGTAGCTTTTTCACTCAAATGCTGGTGGGTGTATGGCACGAGTTGCCGGTGGAAGTAGGTGAGACAGGGACTATTGTAACATTTAAAAAAGCAATTTGACAGGTACATGGACAGGACAGGTTTGGAGGGATACTAGACTAAGTGGGACTCGTTGGGTCCCTGTAACACAGGGCGCTTGGTCCCCTAATGCAATATTCCACCACTCGCCCATAGCGATGGTGTGTGGGCGAGGGGTGTGGGGGTGGGGGTAGAGCTCGGAGAAAAGATGGGGGAAGAGCCATGGGGAGAGGGGGGAATCAAGGGGGCAGGAGCCAGCGAGGGGAACCAGAGGGGAAGGGACTGGAGCTGTGGGACGTTGCGATGGCAGTTCATTTGGGACTCACAGTGGGCACTGGACGTTCTCCGCTGCTGGGATCAGACTCTCCGCTTTCCGTTTGCCGATATCTTCGACTCCACGCCAGGCCGGGCCAGGCCATTTCCGGTCCCTCCAAAAATTGTGTCCAATTGGAGATCTCCGCCGGCCACCCGCAGCGTCCCTCAGCTCCGGCAAAGACGCGATGGCGCAAGAAGGGGCGGACCGTCCCGGGGAGTGACAGGAGACGAGACCAATCCATGCGGCGCTGACTGGCAGAACAGGAGATCGATCTGTGCACGCACGTTTTTTATGATTTTTAAACCTCGCTAACTTTTACAATGTACTACCAATTGGAACAAAACTTGTTGCACTTGCAGCACAGGAGAACGGTGAGTGAACTGACGACAAATCGTAGCGCTATCGCGTACCGTTTTTACGCAAGTAGAAAAACCACGCAAACGGGAAGAGCACAAGATCAGAGTTTTAGTTGTGTATCAGCCCAAATGTAGGCAAGTAGGACTAATGTAGATGGGACATGTCGGTCGGTGTGGGCAAGTTGAGCTGAAGCGCCTGTTTCAACATTCTACAAGTCTGTGACACTTTATTGTTAATCCCTCAAGTCCATGTAGCATCCAGGTAAACCTCGTATGCACCTTCTCCTCCCACCACATCCTTCCTGTAATAGAGCAAAAAACATTCCGTGGATGAGGGGAAAGAGTGAAGACAAGAGACTAACTGGGATTCTTATGAAGGAACATTCATTCTTGTTTCTCTCCCCGTGACTTGCTGAACATTTCTACCATTTTCTGATTTTTATTGTTCTATGCAGGAGTTGGTTTTGACTCAACACGATGGATGACTTCTTCCTGGGCTGTGAAAGAATTAGCTGATATAGGACTTTTCAGAGACTTGGAATATGCCAAAGAGTTCCCAGCCAAGGATCGTGCAGCCAGTGTTGGAGTGTAGGGAGTCCAGTTACAGACAACAATATCTCATAAACAACCATCAGATAAACAATCCAATCATCTCTTTCAGGGTCAGAACACCCAAAGTTCATCCCACTCTAAAGAGCACCGCATGTTCTCCTTGAGTTGGAAACTCTGTTTGATTTAATATCTCTTCAGGTAAAACAAAATTGGGCTCCCATTACCAATTGCTATTGTACACCAGGAAGCTTTTTTTCCACATTATGGGATCCTAAAAAACAGTTGATTCAATGTGTCTTACTTCCAAGGAGAAAATTATATTTTTTTGCATTTGGTTTATGCATTTGGTGTCAGTACCTATATAGCATTATAAATCTCTTCCTTTTCCTGGGTGATTGCTCAGATTTGCAGTAAAATAATGAGTCCGGAGTCCAGAACCAGGGGCCACAGCTTAAGAATAAGGAGTAAGCCATTTAGAACAGAGACAAGGGAACACTTTTTCGCACAGAGAGTGGTGAGTCTGTGGAATTCTCTGCCTCAGAGGACGGTGGAGGCAGGATCTATGCATGCTTTAAAGAGAGAGTTAGATAGGGCTCTTAGAAATAGCGGAGTCAGCGGTTATGGGGAGAAGGCAGGAACGGGGTACCGATTGGGGATGATCAGACATGGCTCGAAGGGCCGAATGGCCTACTCCTGCACATATTGTCTATTGTTTATTGTCTATTGTCTATTGAGGCACGGATTAGCATAAAATATAATTTTATATGTTTTGGTAATGGAAAACAATTGCAAAGAAAGGTAATGATGAGCATCTTTTGATGTACCTTGTCACTGGAGATAATGTCATTGGACAGTGTTGATATTGGCTTCAATACTAACCTTATGGAACTTTTGTAGTGGCAAGAATGAATGGAATTCTTAACTCCTACTAAAATGTAGTCTTCCATCCCATCTGGGCAATGTTTGTCCCAGGTCCCATGAGCTGAAAAGACATAATGCACAAGTAACTTCCATGCTAACTAGGTAACTCACAGTCAGTCGATTCTCACATTGCTGCATTTGTAAAGGGCCTGTCCCGCATGGCACGTGGTGAGGCGTGGTGGCGTAGGCAGTGACGCACGGTCCCGCGCAGCGCCCCCAGGATTTTGGTATCCACGAAATCTCCGTGTGCCACCTGTGTGATGTGCAAATGACACCCATGTGGGGCAGGCCCTTAAGATATCAAAGAAACAACCATCCTGGTGAAGAAAGACACAAACAGCTGGAGTAACTCAGCGGGCCAGGCAGCATCTCTGGAGAGAAGGAATGGGTGACGATTCGGGTCGAGACCCTTCTTCAGTTCAGCTTGGTGAATGTCATTTTAATTTTCCATCAGGTCTTCATGTCTCTGGGAAGGCATCTGAAGATTTCATGATACTGTCACCAATAGATCATCTGTCATCAAATGGTTGGCATTTGACGCCTGTGAATTGTATTTCTGCAATCTGCAATACTTACCAGGCAGGGTGATTTGCACCCTGTTCTCATCCTGTTAAAAATTCTTGCCCCAGATGCTCTTCGTGTATTTTGAAGTAAATTTGCAGGACTATTGGCTTTATTTATGCATTCATCTTGAACTTTGAGAATAGTGGGTGCTGCAGATTGAATATTGAAGGTAGCTTACACTGAGGTGAATCTTATAGAAACTTACAAAAATCTTAAGGGGGATGCAGGAAGATTGTGCCCGATGTTGGGGAAGTTGAGAACAAGGGGTCACAGTTTAAGGATAAGGGGGAAATCTTTTAGGACCGAGATGAGAAAAACATTTTTCACACAGAGAGTGGTGAATCTCTGGAATTCTCTGCCACAGAAGGTAGTTGAGGCCAGTTCATTGGCTATATTTAAGAGGGAGTTAGATGTGGCCCTTGTGGCTAAAGGTATCAGGGGGTATGGAGAGAAGGCAGGTACAGGATGCTGAGTTGGATGATCAGCCATGATCATAATGAGTGGCGGTGCAGGCTCGAAGGGCCGAATGGCCTACTCCTGCACCTATTTTCTATGTTTCTATGTTTTCACAGATCATTCATTGAAAATAAAACAGCAACCGCCTGAGAGAGTGATCAAAATCGCAGAAAAACAAATTGATTTGTTAATTCAGCATCTCAGTGATTTCTCACAAAGGTACAATGCCTTTTGTCCCAGTCGCACCGACGGGGGCATGTGTCCTTCCAGCTGGATTATTTCTGTGACATCGAGCACACTTCCTGAATCTGTTCTACTGTGGAAATGGCATCACCATGACTTAAATCCCTCTTCAGAACTCCATTGTTGTCAGGGGGGAAAGAGTTGTGACTGCTGCAGGGAGTCAGTCCCCTCTCAAGTGAGAGACGCTCTGTAGAAGCTTGCAAATAAAAAATAAAAATAAGCAGAGCCATACATAGCATTATGTCTTCAGGATTAAGTTGATGACATTTTTGTTTAATGGATAAGAGCGAGCGTGTCTATTTATCTTTAAAGTGATAACAAAATTTGATCTGATTCGCTACATTTCCAGGACTATAATTCTCCCACACACATTTGTATGTAAGCAGTGCTAACAGATGTCACTTGTTTTGGATGGGATACTGTGTGTGGGGGGGGGGGGGGGGGGTGGTGGGGAGAGGTAAGTCTTCTTCAACAGCCTTTGTATCTCTGTGTCACAGCCACAGCTCAACATTAGACCTGAATATAGAGCAGGTATTTGAAAGGTGCTTCAGGGCACAAGAGGAGGAGGGGTGGTTGTCGGGAGGTAGGGGGAGAGATTATCTGACCCAAGCATTGACGGTACGTCCCACTTCAACCCATTGGGCCCCAGGGAGGTTGCTTTGCTATTGCCTGCCTGAAGCAATTGAACCTCTTTATCACTCTAATCTGTTAATTGTAAACCCACAATTGCCACATGGTGGCTTCATATTATAAGAACTAAAATATCCCAGACTGAATAAAGAAAAGTGATGTGTGTGTTCCCTTACAACTCAGCAAATGTTATCAATACAGTATTTTTCCAGAGGACCACATCTCCTCCTCAGCCTTTCCGTGGCTCTTGCATTGTGCTTTAATGTGGTCATTTTAGGATTAGTTACTTTCCTTTGAAATAGATGAAACACTCCATTGGTTTGTTGAGAATGCCGCTTTCCTCCTTTGTTACACAAGCCCAGAACCAATCAGAGTGGGAGGAGAAAAGACTCCTGACTTATTTTTAAAACCTCCACAAATTCCTCTCTCGGATGTCTCTTTTCTTCCATTTGCTTCCTGACCAAAACAAATTGTGTTTGTTTTCAGAGGCAAAGTCGATATGCCGGCAGTAAGCTAATGGGATTGCGCTTTAATGAATTGCAAGGAAAATAAACAGAATTATTTTTTATTTGGAGAAATAATTCTCCCTGTTCTGTACAATGTGAAGAAATAATACCGTGAAGAAATAATTTACTTCATACCCACATAAAAGAGGTGGAAAAAAGCCAAGCCTTTTTTCTGAGGCGGTGTCTGATCATTAGTTGGGAAGAATGTAGTTGATTTGAAAATTATAATTTCTACTGAAAGAATATTGCCCTATCTGTGTATGAAAATTCAATTTTTTTTCATACTTCCCTTCCCAACTGAAAATAATATTGTGGTTGGAATATACAGTATGTGAGACGAGTAATTGTTCTTCAATGATGAAATAAATCATTGATGGGTGAAATTACACATGCTCATTTAGGCTGTAATGTGATTAGCAGATGATGGGATATGGTTAATATATTGTTTCACAGCTCTGAGACTCCAAATCCTTGACACCAGAAATCCATCAACTACAACTGTCTTTAACTTTACAAACGTGATTGCCGGTGACACAGAATCAGATGGCAGGGCTCCTTTTTGTTCTTACAGGACAAAGGCAGAAGGTGAGAGAGAAATGGTTAAGAAGATTTGGCAGAAAGTTAGCTGTGTGGAAAAAAAAAGCAAGCTGCTTCTGTGGCTGCAGCTGATTACCAGTCATCTCAAAGCTACTCCATCTTCTGCACACTGGGTAAGTCCTTTATCATGGGCAGCACTGGTTTTGCCTGAAGCTATAGTTACCCTAAAGGTAAGTGCTTAGATGGCAGAGAGATTCTATCATCGAACTACATAATAACACAAGGTTTGCCACAGCTGTGGTATGACGCTTTGTGATGAAGCAGCTAGCATTTAGATGAAATAGTGTCCTTCTTTGGTATGAAATTATCATGTCTATTAATTTAGACAGACACTGGGTGCTTTGGCTTTTGTTTTTACCATATAATAATTACTGCGGGGGGTGGTGGTTGATGCTTAAGGAGTCCTTCCCCAGACCTACTAATGTCCCCCAAATGTGGATAAGTCCTACAAATGGCAGTGAATTAAATCTTGCCATTACAAAGTGTTCCTGCGTGCTTCAGAGTTTACATTGCAGTTGTGATTGTGTGAATGCATGGGATTGTTCTAAATGCTTGCCTGACACAGGAATGAAAAGAGAAAATATAGAGCAGCTCCCACAGCATCTGATAAAAGTAAAGAGACTTTATTTAACCCTTTGAAGGCTTATTGCAAACTGGGAATGGGTGAGTGATGTTTAGTATTATTGTTATATTTGCTATACTTTTTCATGAGAACATTTAGTACCTATGAGGTAGTCTCTTTGAGATGATACATATGTACCTGTAACAATATTCTGAAGGTTATTCTAAAATTATCAGTGCAGAAGAAGGGTATTCAACGCATCATGCTTCTGCCAGCAATCTGAAAGAACTGCAGGTCTCATTCAAATGCTCTTTATCATAACTAATGTGATTTTTTTTTTAATGCCATTACAAGGGCTTCAAACCTGCCATCCACCTACTTTGGTTCCAGAAGTGGCAGCACAATGTAGCTGCCGGGTAAAGTAGAAGAGAGGGCCTCGAGGCTGAAAATATTCGCCTCAAAACTGATTACTTGGGCAAGGACGGCGGCAGTCACATTGTGTGAGGCATGTAAGACAGCAAATCTCTCTCTGTGGCAGCATTGGGTGGGTATTATAGGCCATTCTCACGGGGCGACTTGACGCAAGAGTTAACCAGAGTTATCGTGGGAACATCGTGGGAACCTCGTGCGATAACCGTACGGCATTCGTGGACCACCGTGGACCACAGTGGCGCTAACGGCAGGTACTCGTGTAACTTGGCGACTCGGGAGAAAATTCAAGCAAGCTTGAATTTCTCCAAGAGTGACTTGTACACCTGTGGTTAAACATTGCAACATTATATGCACGTAGTGGCCAGTGCGATATCCGTAATAACTCTTGCGTGTACCGTGGGAACTCCTGCGAACGGTGAACCCGGAAGCTGGACAGAGGGGGCAGAAGGTGAGTAAAAATTGTCTTCTGTGGGATTGAATTAAAAAAATAAAGATTTGCATCCGCATATGGACATCAACTTATTCATGAGTTATGTTAAGAAAATAACTATAATCTTTAAAAGGGACTTCACTGAAAGGTCCCGCATTTTTATGGTCCGTGAGAAATTTTTCACATGTACTTCTTTGAGAGATACAGCTCGGAGTCTTCGCTGACCAGCGATCGATGCCTTTCCGAAGCAGGGTCCGGAACGCTACCAATCAATGTTCTCCAGAGACCTGTGTAAGGAGTGAACTGCACATGCTGGTTTAAACCGAAGACAGACACAAAAAGCTGGAGTAACTCAGCGAGTCAAGCAGCATCTCTGGAGAAAAATAGGTGATGTTTCGGGACGAGACACATCTTCAGACTCAATTCCGATTAGGATGTCTGAAGAAGGGTTCCGATTCGAATCGCCACCTATTCTTTTTCTCCAGAGATGCTGCCTGACCCGCTGACTTACTCCAGCTTTTTATGTTTTTCTTCCCAGATCTGACTTAGGTAACTTAGGTAACTTACACTCTCTCTCTCTCCCCCATGGTCAGGATCGAACCCCGGTCTCTGGGGCTGTGAGGCAGCAACTCTACCACTGTGCCGCATGTAGTCAGATTTAATAAATTGCTGGTGTTGCTTCCAAAGACAGAGGCATTGATAATATTAGATCAGAATTGCATCTTTCCGCTAATAGAGTCAATTATTAGTCAATTAATAATAGAATCAATTATTGTTGGTGACATTTCACCTACGAATATCAGACTATTTTCGCAGAGGTAAGGGCCAATTAGGCATAGCAAAAGGTATGAACACTTTTAAACATTTTTTTCCGACTATTTTGTCAAATGCAAATACAGGGAGAATGATCAAAGTGCTCACATGGCTCACTCTGTTAGAAGCGTTCTGAGTTTAAATGTTCCGTGTATTCCTTCTTAAAGTATAAATTTTTGTGTGGCCAGGGGTGCGATTGAGAACAGCTGGGAAAGGGCGGAGGGGGCGTCACGAATAACAGCGTTTCCCTGGCCATATTATGGCCCATTCCCCAACCGTAACATTAATCAAGCTCTGTCTAACTCCGCCTTCACACCATCCCCCTGTGACATGGGTTAGTCATCGCTGGGCGGGCTGTGGGCCGAATGGCCTGCCAACGGGAGCCAGAGACTGACACTGAGATCCATTGTGCAGGAAGGAACTGCGGATGCTGGTTTTTACCAAAGATAGACACAAACGCCACCTGTTCATTTTCTCCAGAGATGTTGCCTGACCCATTGAGTTACTCTAACATTTTGTGTCTGTGTTCACTATGAACATTGAATTATTTGATTTTAGGTAACTTACACTCCCCCCCCCGCCCACCCCCCCCCCCCCCCCCCCCCCCATGCAGTAAATGTCGGTTAACCAGGCCAAGGTTTGCAACGATGGTTCCCTCTTGGGATCACACTATCCCTAGCCAACAATTGGCCTATCAGGGAACCAAATATAGACATAAAGTGCTGGAGTGACTCAGTGGGTCAGGCAGCATCTCTGGAGGAAAGGGTTAGGCGACATTTCAGGTCGGGACCCCTCTTCAAAATACCCTGCTGAGGTCATCTGTTGTTGGCCCTGATTTGTCCCGGTCTTTTCTTGCTTCCAGTTCCCCCCTACAATCATCCCGAAGAAGGGTCCCGACCAAAAATGGAATCTATTCCTTTTCTCCAGAGATGCTGCTTGGCCCGCTGAGTTACTCCAGCATTTTGTGTCTAACTTGCTGATTCAGACAGTTTTTGATTATCAAGGATTCTGCGCTGACTCTTTACAAGTACCACAGATCCCCACCTTTATAAATTTCTATCTGGCAGTGTTTTCTGTCTCAGGAATTTCAGCCCTTTGTCTGTAGTTACTGTCATCAAATATAGACAAAGGGCTGAAATTCCTGAGACAGAAAACACTGCCAGATAGAAATTTATAAAGGTGGGGATCTGTGGTACTTCTGAAACACACGTTGGAAATTTAAACTTGGGCGCAACTAACATCGTCTAAGTAATGTGGCATCTTCCTGCAGTAAAGTCACGGCATTAGTACAGGCATGTCTCCAAATGAGCCAATTCAACCAAGGGAGGATATTTATAGTGTGTGAAAAAAAAAGTGACATCATTTGTGCCACGTGACACTTCACAGTTCACAATGTTCATTCAAGATTTAACGGGAAAGCTCGGGAGACGGACAAGTCACTCGCACAAATAACAGAAATGCCGAGTACCGTGGGAACTCTTTATCTACCCCCTTAATATATCGTGTGATATCGTGCTAGACCACGACCACTTCACTCTGGCTACATCTTGAGTCAAGTCGCCCCGTGAGAAAGCGCTTTAAGGGTCTGGAAGTTATGTTGTTGCATTATAGGACTTTGCTTATCCTGCATTTGGAGTATTGCTGCAATTCTGGGCACACCATTAAATGAAGGATGTGCAGACCCTGGAGAGGGTGCCAAAGAGGTTTACCAGAATACTGTCTGGTGTAGAGAAGTAAGGAGAGGTTGGACAGGCTTGGTTTGTTTTCTCTTGAACATTGGAGCCCGAGGGGAGACCTGATAGATGTATATAAAATTATGAGAAGCATAGATAGGGTAGTCGGTCAGAAGTAGACAGTCAGGGTGGAAATGTCACACAGAAAAGCTGGAGAAACTCAGCGGGTGCAGCAGCATCTATGGAGCAAAGGAAATAGGCAACGTTTCGGGCTGAAACCCTTCTTAAGACTGATGGGGGGGGGGAAAGATGAAAGGAAAAAGGAGGAGGAGGAGCCCGAGGGCTGAGGGAGAGATAGGAAGGGGAGGAGACAGCAAGGGCTAACAGAATCGTGAGAAATCAATGTTCATGCCACCAGGATGCAGACTCCCCAAGCGGAATATGAGGTGCTGCTCCTCCAATTTCCGGTGGTGCTCACTCTGGCCATGGAGGAGGCCCAGGACAGAGAGGTCGGATATGGCATAGGAGGGGGAGTTGAAGTGCTGAGCCACCAGGAGGTCAGGTTGGTTAATGCGGACGGAGCGGAGGCGTTCGGCGAAACGATCGCCAAGCCTACGCTTGGTCCACCGGAAATTGGAGGCGTATCCGTAGGTAGTAGTTGAGGCAGCACTTACATTTAAGAGGCTTTTAGATAGGCACATGGGTATGCAGAGAATGAAGGTAGGCAGAGGAGATTAGTTTAATTTTTCGTCATGTTCGGCACAGGTAAGGTGGGCTGAAGGACACTTTCCTGTGTTGTACTGTTCTATGTTCTATTGGGTGCATGATGTATCGGTACATACATCCAATCACGGATGGTTACAATATGAAACAAGGCTATTTCACCCATCAAGTCCATGCAAGTTCTATTTAAGACCCACCTTGCTAGTCCTATTCCCCAAATCTCGTCCCATGACTTTGCCATGAATGTTAAGCACATGGAAGTCGAAATGGTTGAGAGCCTCAAGTTCTTTGCCATTAATATTACCAATGATCTATCATGGACCAACCACATTGATGTTGCAGAGAAAACAGTACACCATTGCCTCTACTCCCTCAGGAAATTCAGCATGCCTCCAATGACTCTCTCAAACCCCTTCAATAGCATCATTAATCACACAGACTAGACTCCCTACTATTGACTCTCTCTACACTTCACGCTGACTCGAAAAGCAGCCACTATTTTCAGACTTGCCCACCCGATTCATTCCTTTTTCTCCCTGCTCATATCCATCATCGTTGCTGGCATTGAGTTGTTCTTTTCATACCTTTCATACATTTGTTCATTATACCTTTTCATAGTTTCCCTCTCCCCTCACTCTCAGTCTAAAGAAGGATCTCATTCCAAACGTCACCTATTGCTTTTCAGCAGAGATGCTGCCTGGCCCGCTGAGTTACTCCATCATTTTGTGTCTATCTTTTTGTCAAAGGAACTGATGCACTACAATATGAGAACTATATTCTGCACTCTGTGTTTTTCCCATTGCTCTGTCTATTTGTACTTGAGTTTGACTTTATTATATTTACACTGTATATAGCGTATCTGTTCTGTTTGGATAGCGTGCAATACTCTGCACGTTGGAATACATGACAATAATAAACTTGTGCCTAAACCTAAATAGGGAAATGGTACAAGTTGGCTGGGTGTAACAAGTAGAATGGATAAGGGAGAGCCAGTGGATGTGTTATATCTGGACTTTCAAAAAACCTTTACCAAGGTCTCTCACAAGAGATTAGTGTGCAAAATTACAGCACATGGTATTTGGGGTAGTGTATTGACATGGATAGAGAACTGTTTGGCAGACAGGAAGCAAAGAGTAGGAATTAAAGGGTCCTTTTTTGGCAGGCAGTGCCTAGTGGGGGTGCCACAAGGCTCGGTGCTGGATCCACAGTTATTTTCAATATATATTCAGGATTAAGGCGAGGGAATTAACTGTAACATCTCCAAGTTTGCGGATGACCCCAAGCTGGGTGGCAGTGTGAGCTGCAATGACGATGCTATCAGGCTGCAGGATGATTTGGATGGGTTGGGTGAGTGGGCAGATGCATGGCAGATGCAGTATTATGTGGATAAATGTGAGATTATCCACTTTGGTGGCAACAGGAAGGCAGATTATTATCTAAATGGTGTCAGATTAGGAAAAGGGGAGGTGCAACGTGACCTGGGTGTGCTTGTACATCAGTCACTGAAAGTAAGCATGCAGGTACAGCAGGCAATGAAGAAAGCTAATGGCATGTTGGCCTTCATTGCGAGAGGATTTGAGTTTAGGAGCAAGGGGGATCCTACTACAGTTGTATAGGGCCCTGGTGAGACCGCACCTGGAGTATTGTGTGCAATTTTGTCTCCTAATTTGAGGAAGCACATTATTGCTATTGAGCGAATGCAGCGTAGGTTCACCAGGTTAATTCCCAGGAAGGCAGGACTGACATCTGATGAAAGAATGGGTCGACTGGGTTTGTATTCACCGGAATTTAAAAATATGAGAGGGGATCTTTTAGAAACATGTAACATTCTTAAAGGATTGGACAGGCTAGATGCAGGAAAGTTGTTCTGGATGTTGGGGGAGTCCAGAACCAGGGGTCACAGTTTAGGAATAAGGGGTTAGCCATTTCGGACTGAGATGAGGAAAAACGTTTTCACCCAGAGAGCTGTGAATCTGCGGAGTTCTCTGCCACAGAAGGCAGTGGGAGCCAATTCACTGGATGTTTTCAAAAGAGTTTGGTGCTAAGGGAATCAAGGGATATGGGGAAAAAGCCAGAACGGGGTACTGATTTTATATGATCAGCCATGATCATATTGAATGGCGGTGCTGGCTCGTAGGGCCGAATGGCCTCTCTTGCACCTATTTTGCTATGTTTCTATGTTTTTTCTATGTTTCTATGACAGGTGATTCTTTGACTGACAGGCAGTTAGTAATGGAGTACTGGGGAGCTCAAGGTTTATTTGCTTCCATCACTTAAAATATATCAATAACTTTGACTTTATTGCAGGGGCAAGATAAAGACGCCGGCAGGTGATACAAAAATTGCCCATGTGGTTGACATTGAGGAGAAAAATGCTACAATGTAGGGAGACAAATAGAACATAGAACATAGGACAGTACAGTACGGGATAGGCCCTTCGGCCCATAATGTTTGTGCCGAACATGATACGGAACTAACCTAATCTCTTTAGCCTGCGTATGATCCATATCCCTCTATTTGTGCATATTTATGTGCCTATGTAAAAGCCACTTAAATGTCACTATCATGTGGAGCCATAGACTCAATCAGCATGGAAACAGGTTCTTCTGTCCAACTTGCCTATGCTGACCAAGATAACCCATCGACACTAGTCCCATCTGCCCGCATTTGGCTCATATCCTTCCAAACATTTCTATACATGTACTGATGGTATCCAAATGGTTTTTTTAAAATGTTGTTATTGTAAATAATCAAGATATAGTATATTACATCTGCTTCCACAACCATGCCTGGCAACAAGTTCCAGGAACCTACCATTCTCTGTCAATAGGTTCTCCCTGCATATCTCCTTTAAATATTTCCCTCTAACCCTAAAGCTGTACCCTGCATTATTTGACATTCCATCCCGGGGAAAAGTTCTGACTGTCTACCTACCTCTGTGCCTCTCATAATTTGATAAACCTTGTCAGATCCCCCCTGCCCACAATGCTCCAAATGAGGCTGAACTAAAATGTTATAAAATATATGGATGGCCGGTTATTTGGAAAATAGTAGCAATTTGAGTTTAATCCAAAGCAGTGTGAACAAATGACAAGTTATTCAGTAGTGTGGAAGAACAAAGGAGTCTGGAGTAATAGGTGGTGTAAGTGCAAGCAGATACCTTTCCTTTATCAACTGATGCATAGAATATAAAAGAAGTGAGGTTATGCTACATCTGCAAACAATATTAGTCAGAGCCCAACTTCCGTTGTGTGCACCATTTTATATCAGAAAATAGACGTGATTGTATTGAAGAGGGTTCAAAGGAGACTTATATTAGTCTTTGGCAAGACTGGACAATTGTAATTATGAGAAAAGATAGGATTACGTAGGAGGCTGAAGGAGAGAATTGATTCACATTTATAAACATACGAGGGGTCGAGATTAAGTAAGTAGAAAGGAATTTTGAACTGTTTGGATAGCATGCAAAACAAAGCCTTTCACAATACCTCAATATATATACCAATAGTAAATCTAACCTAAACCTAAATTATTAAATATCCTCTATTCTATCCCAAATCCAAAATTAACTCGCATTGACCAATGGATTGATTTTATGCTTTTACAACACAAGATATAGACCCATGTAATAGAACCGTGTCGTCATAGAGTTGTGGAGTTGTACAGCATAAAAATGGCCGCTTCAGAACACCACACTGAAGTCAACCTTCTGCCCATGTTAAAATCATATCCGTGCCAATTTAAGTACCTGTATAAATGTCCAAAGGGCTCTTAAACTTTGTCATTGCATCTGATTTTACCACCTCCTCTGGCAGTGCATTCCAGTATTGACCACTCACTGTGTAAAACTCTTTATTCTCATATGAAATCTATGTCGTCTTGCTTAGTTTTAGCTTAATTTTATTTAGAGAATACAGCATGGCCAACCAGCGATCCCTGCACACTAGCCCTACCCTCCACAATTTAGAATTTGCAATTTTACCAATGCCAATTAAACTTGTAGGTGTAGGAAGGAACTGCAGATGCTGGTTTAAACTGAAGGTGGACACAAAAAGTTGGAGTAACTCAATGGCACGGGCAGCATCTCTCGAGAGATGGAATGGGTGATGTTTTGGGTCAAGACCCTTCTTCAGACTGGGTATGTCTTTGGAATGTGGGAGGAAACCGGACCACCCAGGGAAAACCCACACGGTCACAGGGAAAATGTACAAACTCCTTGCAGACACAACCCATAGACAGGATTGCCTACAATATCCTGTTGTGCTGCAGCAAGCAAGAATTTCATTGTCCTATCTGGGACACATGACAATAAACTCTCTTGACTTGACTTGACTTGACTTGACTTGAACCTGTGTTGCTGGTGCTGTAAGGCAGCAACTCTACCAGACTGATTCCTGGGATGTCAGGACTTTCATTTGAAGAAAGACTGGATAGACTCGGTTTGTACTCACTAGAATTTAGGAGATTGAGGGGGGATCTTATAGAAACGTACAAAATTCATAAGGGGTTGGACAGGCTAGATGCAGGAAGATTGTTCCCGATGTTGGGGAAGTCCAGAGCAAGGGGTCACAGTTTAAAGATAAGGGGGAAATCTTTTAGGACCGAGATGAGGAAAACATTTTTCACACAGAGAGTGGTGAATCTCTGGAATTCTCTGCCACAGAAGGTAGTTGAGGCCAGTTCATTGGCTATATTTAAGAGGGAGTTAGATGTGGCCCTTGTGGCTAAAGGGATCAGGGGGTATGGAGAGAAGGCAGGTACAGGATACTGAGTTGGATGATCAGCCATGATCATATTGAATGGCGGTGCAGGCTCGAGGGGGCGAATGGCCTACTCCTGCACCTATTTTCTATGTTTCTATGTTTCTACCACTGCACGACCATGCTGCCTCGATCTTGGATAGTCTCACCACAGGAAAAAATATATTGTTTAACTCCCCGAGCTATGCCAGTCATACTTTATACATCTATTACTCACCCCTCAACCTCCTTTGCTCCAGACTGTCCTATCTCTTCCCATTGTTGAAGTTCTCCAATCCAGGCAACATCTTGGTGAATATCCTCTTCACTCTTTCCAGCACCATTGTATTCTTCCTGTAAGTTCTCTGTATCGGTAAAATCACACTGTAGAGAAAAAGAAACTGCTGGAAGAACTCAGCAGGTCAAGCAGCATCTGTGGAGGTAATGGGCAAGCAGCATCTGCTGCATTCTGCCATCTCCTCAAATAGATACAATCCATTCACTGAAGGATTTCCCTTCGCATCCTGTGTTCTATGATTTCCGTAATGCATAGCTTCCCACTCTGGTTTAAGGCATCCCAGTTCAATCTCGGCCAGGATCTCAGGTTTGTACAATCCTTTCACCAATTCTCCCTACGGGTTTTTCTCCCACATTCTACTACAGTATCGCCTCCCTTTCCCTTCACAAACGCTACTTCCAGCAGTTTATTTTTTGCTCAGTTTCAAGCATGTGCAGTCTCCTGCAACTAGGTCCTGTAGTGATTATGATCCTAAACCAACAACTCAAATGGTGGGAATTCAAAACACATTTTATTTATCAATAGCATGTGAACATCTCTGATAAGGCCAGAAAATATTGTTCATCCCCTTGAGAAGGAGCCTTCTCCACGTGCTGCAGTCCTTGTGATGAGTTTACACCCACACTGTTCTTCCCTGCTGTTATCAGGCAATTGAATCTTGCTACCACAACTAGAGAGTAGTGCTGAACTACTGTCTACCTTGTTGATGACCATCAGACTATCCTTGATCGGACTTTGTTGGCCTTGCCTTGCACTAAACGCTATTCCCTTATCATGTATCTATACACTGCAAATGCATCAATTATAATCATGTATTGTCTTTCTACTGACTGGTTAGCATGCAACAAAAGCTTTTCACTGTACCGCAGTACATGTGAAAATAAACTAAACTGAACACTGTTGATGGAGGATTGTGACCCAGCAGCGATGAAGAAATGCTGATGCACTGTATTTCCAAGTCAGGTTGATGTTTGATCCAGAGAATCATTGTCCTTCTGGAAGATAATGGTTGCAGTTTTCTGAAGTGTTAGTGAAAAAGCCTTGGTGAATTGATGATGTTCATCTTATAAAGGCCACAATTGCAGCTGCACTGCATCGATGTTGGAGAGGGTGGACATTTAAGAAACTGGAACTGGTACCTATAAAGCCAGCTACAATGCCCTGTGCATTGTCAAGGTTCTTAAAATATGTGAACACTGAATTCAAAGAAGCTATAAACTTTTGGCAAGGTGATCATCAGAGCCATGGGAAGTTATCTCCAGCCCTGCAGTCATTGCTTTCTAAGGTCCTCTCAATTCAGGGCTGCAGTCCAAAAAATAAGCTCATCACATTTCTCTAGGAAACTAGTTTCCTGCCAAGACTGCAGCACTCATCTCCCAATAGTACAAGGACATAAGCTGGTAGCAGATGTTGGCCAATCAGCCCTTCAAGCATGCTAGTCCATGCAATAAGATCATGATGGACATTATGCCTTGACTACTTTGCTGCCTGATCTCCACATCCCTTGACTTTCTTCTTGTATGCAAATCTATCGATACTGCATGAACAGTAAGGAGCAAATAATTGCCTGGCATGAAAAACATCCGGGGATTCATAGTACAGTCTTCACATCTCATTGTGCAGGAAGGAACTGCAGGTAGAGACAAAATGCTGGAGTAACTCAGCGGGACAGGCAGCGTCTCTGGGGAAAAGGGATGGGTGACTTTTCGGGTCGGAACCCTTCTTCAGGCATTCCACCTCAAAACGTCACCCATCCTTTCTCTCATCCATCCTGCCTGACCCATTGAGTTACTCCTGCACTTTGTGTCTACCTTCTCATCTCACTCCGAGATTGCCAACCTTTTATCCTGAGATTATTTTCCCTGCTTCTAAACTCTCCAGTCTACAAAAACAGTCTCAAATCCACCTGTCAATCTATGTCAGAATCTTTCATGCTTCAATTAGACCATTTCCCATTCTTCTGAAGTGCAATGAACATAGGTCAATCTCCCTCAATCATTCTTCATGGGACAGCCCGCATCCTGAGGATGATCCAGGTGAATCTACATGAACCATCCCAAATGCAAGTATATCATACGGAAAAGGGGCGCCTGATGTCTGAGGTACTTGTATCCCAGTAGTCAAAATCAGCAAAGGGGAGAGAAAAATGATTTAATAAACGAGATGTAGGTGCATTATGCCTACAAACTATATTGGTTGGATAAATGTTTGCTACAATTACTGTATTTAAGTGCAAAAAATATACTGCTGGACAAATTCAACGGGTCAAGCATCATCTGTTGAGGCAAAAGGATGGTCAATATTTTAGGTTGAGATCCTACATCAGGACCGAGAGTGGAGGGAAGATAGCCAGTACAATCTCAAGTTACATTACTGTCCATAAGTAAGAAATGTATGTTTCCTATAACCATGTCATATCACTCTATATACAATAATTCTTGATTTCATATAATTGGCAACATTGCTCAGAATTAAACTAATGGAGTATATAAAATCAATAATGAAGAAGGGTCTCATCCGGAAACGTCACACATTCCTTCTCTCTAGAGATGATGCCTGTCCCGCTGAGTTACTCCAGCATTTTGTGTCTACCTTTAACTAGAAAATATTGTATTAATGTTACTACAAGATTGCCTCAAAAATGTATGGAAATATATGTGTGATGTTGCGTAGAGTTGGAATTCCATAGGTCAGGTGATATGTATGTTGGGGAGCCGTGCATGTAAAAGAGAGAGGGATTGGTGAGGCAGAGGCTGGTGTGTGAACAAGATGAGGTAGGGGGTAGATCACGCTGGATGGGGGAAGGGGAGGGGTAGTGTTGTGGCTGAAGCTGGTAGATGATGAATGGAAACATTAAAAAAAAAAGGCAGTTGGATTTGGATGGGGAGGGAGGAAAACGGATCGAGAGTGAAGCTGATAGATGATGGGTGGAACCAGGTAGGTCAGAGGAAAGGTGAACTGCTTTTCAGTGTTGGTGACAATTCTTTTCTCTCCAAATCTGTTTTGGTCTCCAAATTTGAGGAAAGACATTCTTGCCATAGAGGGAGTATGGAGAAGGTTCACCAGACTGATTCCTGGGATGTCAGGACTTTCATATGAAGAAAGACTGGATAGACTCGGCTTGTACACGCTAGAATTTAGAGGATTGAGGGGGGGTCTTATAGAAACTTACAAAATTCTTAAGGGGTTGGACAAGCTAGATGCAGGAAGATTGTTCCCGTTGTTGGGGAAGTCCAGGACAAGGGGTCACAGTTTAAGGATAAGGGGGAAATCATTTAGGACCGAGATGAGAAAAACATTTTTCACACAGAGAGTGGTGAATCTCTGGAACTCTCTGCCACAGAAGGTAGTTGAGGCCAGTTCATTGGCTATATTTAAGATGGAGTTAGATGTGGCCCTTGTGGCTAACGGGATCAGCGGGTATGGAGAGAAGGCAGGTACGGGATACTGAGTTGGATGATCAGCCATGATCATATTGAATGGCGGTGCAGGCTTGACGGGCCGAATGGGCTACTCCTGCACCTATTTTCTATGTTTCTATGTTTCTACGTTTCATTGCAGGTCAATCTTCCTTCTGGAGCGAAGCAGGTCCAGGAGGAGACCGGAAAACGCAGGAAATACAAGTACAAAAACAAACATTCATGGACACACAGCAACCCACAGCTTTCATTTAAAATGCACTTTTATTGTGGTAGCAATGAACCAAGGCTTTCCACAAGCCTAAGATCACATGAAAATATATTTGCACAGCCTTGTTTAAGGAGGTGGGTATAGGGATTGTCTTTAAAGAGTGGAGAGAGCATTAGAATGAAAGAGTTTTGGCAATGGGATTCTGGAGCTTGGGATCGAGGCTGCTGAAGATATGGTTGTCAAAATATGGGGCAGTTAAAATCAGGAATGGGAAACCAGACATGATAAATAAAGAGTTGTCGGGCAACTTTGGTGTGAAGTACCTTTGTTTTTACTTCCTATGTTCTTACAAAAGAAAACTGGTTCAGGAGAATAAGATTCTTTGGAAGTCTGTTCTGCCATTCAATGTGACTATGCCTTACATGTATCCTTAACTCCATCCTCCAGTCTTGGCGCCATTTCCTTTAATACCCTTGAGCAAAGAGTTATATTTCAGAGCTCAGATGACATTTATGAATCACACTAGCTTTCCTTTAATTGTTCACGATGTTATCTCCCACACAGGTGGCCAAAATTCTAGAAATGCTTAATTTGCACTTTACCAGTGGTAAGCGCTGGCATGCAACGACTATGATGATGTCATCTTCTGCAGCTGAGACTACGATCACACAGCTATAAAGATTGCTCCATCTGGCAATTGTCCAGGAACTGGAAACTATCCCAGGAAGAGCAGTGGAGTAGGGAATGAGTTAAACGCCTCTGTGTACACCGATGGGCTGCTTGAACTCAGCCAACATTTGTTACAGGATAGAACAAGCTGCAGCTGGTTAGAAAGAAAATCACAGCATATGGGAGAGACCACAGCACAGTTTTACAGTCAGACTTTCATACAAAAATAAAACTACATTTCCCATGTGGCACCAAGCTTCCAAATGCATGTTCAGGCATAACTTCCATTAAGAGATAAACTTAGATCTGGCTTGTGACTTTTAAGCCGTCATGTCATAAATTACATTTCAGAGAAACAGGTTTGCAGAAGGGTGAGGCATGCCTGAGTAAGATTATCACAAGAATGCAATCAAATGTCAGCAGATCTTTACTTAATGTCATTAGGGTCAAAAGAGCTGGCAAAAGAATTTATATTCCCACTTTTTTCTTTTGAATATTTAAACTCGAAGATGACACGATGATACAACGCAACAAATGTTGCCAGTTGGAGAGTAAACCTTGGCACAAATTCTAAGAGTGCACCTGCAACACACTGCTTGCCTTCTTTGATAGTGACAACTGTGAATCACTCTTGTTTCATGAGATGGAAGATATGAGAGTTTAAGCACTTCCCAGTGATATGAGCACAATTGCATGTAGGTGCAATGCCCTGTGACTACCAGAGAGACAGCAATTTGAATAAGAGAGTAAACCTAGGCTCTGTCTGTGCTCTCACGAGTACATAACATCTCATGTGGCTTTTCTACATGACCAGGGAAATTATTTAGTGCACTGCCCAATATTTACCACCCCATACAAACATTCTAAAACATAGCATTTAGTTCATTTTCAGAGTTCTCTTTTGAGAGCTTCTTGGATGCAAATTGGGTGCCATGCTTTTCTCCTTTAAAAACATAACTACTGGAAAACACTCCAGGGCATTCTGAAAGGGTTAATGAAGGTGCTATATAAATCTGTACTTTAAAAAAAAATTAGGTTGAGCTGCCCAAGATAGATTGTCAACCCGGTCATGTGTCTAGCTAAATCGGTCTCAAACATTACCATTGTATCTGCTTGCACCACCTCCCCAGTCCAGGCAAGTAACATTCTCTGTATAAAAAACTTGCTTTGTAAATCTCCTTTAAACTTTAATCTTAAAACTACACCCTTAGGTATTTGACTTTTCCACTGGGAAAAAGATTGACTATTTACCCTGTCTATGCATCTTATAACCATATAACATATAACCATATAACAATTACAGCACGGAAACAGGCCATCTCGGCCCTACAAGTCTGTGCCGAACAACTTTTTTTCCCCTTAGTCCCACCTGCCTGCACTCATACCATAACCCTCCATTCCCTTCTCATCCATATGCCTATCCAATTTATTTTTAAATGATACCAATGAACCTGCCTCCACCACTTCCACTGGAAGCTCATTCCACACCGCCACCACTCAACGCAATCTTGTGATAATATAACTCAATCGCCCCTCAAATTAGAACAGTAAGGGGGATAAAATACATAGAATACATAGAAACATAGAAAATAGGTGCAGGAGTAGGTCATTCGGCCCTTCGAGCCTGCACCGCAATTCAATATGATCATTGCTGATCATCCAAATCAATATCCCATACCTGCCTTCTCTCCATACCCCCTGATCCCTTTAGCCACAAGGGCCACATCTAACTCCCTCTTAAATATAGCCAATGAACTGGTCTCAACTACCTTCAGTGGCAGAGAATTCCACAGATTCACCACTCTCTGTGTGAAAAATGTTTTTCTCATCTCGGTCCTAAAAGATTTCCCCCTTATCCTTAAACTGTGACCCCTTGTTCTGGACATAATATACATCAAATACCTAGAACGGATCATTTGGCAGCATAGTAACAACGAAGGTGCAAAATAAATAATCGGGTCATGGAGAACATATTTTGAGGATCGGAAGGCGAATAAGGAGGTCAAGAGAATGGCTAGTTGGGAAAAAGCCATCACTAAACTTGGATTAGAACTAAAATAAGGTAAAGTAGATCTACCTCCAGGCACTAGTAAGGACAGGAGAGGAGATGAAGGGAAACACTCAGAACAAGGGAAAGGTGGTTCTACCAACAGCAGATACTAGCGAACTGGTAGATTTATCTGAGGGTGAGACAGTGATTTTAGATATTGAAATATACTTTGATGTAACCGAATGCTTACAAATTGAACAGGTATCCCATAGGCAGTTACCAGTACTAAACAGAATGCCCAAAAGGTGATAGGAAAATCCCCTTGCATCACACGAGAGGGCTGGTCCCCCAATGCAATATTCTACCTATCCACCAATTTCAATATTGGTGGCCTGTGGTGGGGGGAGGCTTTCTGGAGCGCTAGTATGGGTGTTGTGGGCTGAAGGGACTGGTTTCCAGAGGGCTAGTCTGGACATTGTGGGCCGAATGGATTCTTGGGCTGGCGGCTCAGTCACTCAAGCCTGTTGTGCTGGCCGCTCACTCACTCACGGCTGGTGGGCTGGCAGTCGACTCATGGTTATTCCTTGAAATTCCATTGCAAGCAGGGTGCAAGGTCACTAAAGATAGCGGGTCATGACCTCTCCCTCCTCCATCTTGCAGAGACTGAGCCACGCCCACACTTCTGGGTTTTATAGTCCCTCCCCCCCACCAGAAGGGGCGTGGCCTTCATGGCGTGATTGACAGGAGAGAGAATCTCAACATTTTATAAACACTGGTAACTTATTTTTAATCGATGGGAAAAATTCTTGGCACCTGATGAGCGGAGGGGGAGTAAGATGGCCAAAAAATCACAGCCGTACGTGGTAGCATTTTTTCTAAAATCAATATAAAGCGCAAACATAAAGTGGTCAAGATTAGACTTTTAATTATATAAAAGGCAAGGCAACTTTAATAATGCAAGGCAACTTTAATTTGGCAAGGCAACTTTAATTAGGTAAGGCAACTTTAATTAGGCAACAAAGCTTTAGCATTTCCAAAACCAAAGGCAACACTGATTTAGCATTTCCAAACCAAAGGCAACAAAGTTTTAGCATTTCCAAACTATATTTTCAAACCACATTAAGGGCACTGGCAGGTCAGTAAAACCACTCACAGTTTAGTAGACATGTGTTCAGTGGTATTCACAGCTCAGATTGAGAGACGTGACCCTCTCACTCCACCATCTTGCAGAGACTGACTGAGGTACTCAACACTTCCAGTTTTTATAGTCACTCCGGAAGGGGCGTGGCCTTCAGGAGAGAGAATCTCAACATTTTTTAAACATGAATAAATGTTTTATTTTTCAACGATGGGAAAAATCCTCTGGTCCTGCACAGCGGAGGGGGACTGAGTAAGATGGACAAAAATCACAGCCGCAAGTGGCAGCGTTTTTTTCTAAAAATTAATATAGAGAACAACAGGAAGTGGTCAAGATCAGACTTTAGTAATATAGACTTTAGTAATATAGACTAGACCAAGTGCAGACTCATTGAGTCTGCTCCCCCAATGCACCCGTTCCCTACCCGTTGCCCCCACGGGAGGCATGTTCCTCCAACTCAAGCCATTCCCGAACGCAAGATTCCAGCACTCCCCTGTCTCCCTGAGCAGTGGGCTTTAAAAAATTCCAATTGCACTTCCCCCGCATGTTGCAATAATAATAATAATAATTATATATTTTATTGCCATTGCACCTCCTTGGTCTTAGACAATAGCGATTCGCCCTCCCTCTCCTGTGAGGTGAAAAGTTCAGAGTGTTCCTGCGTCGTCACTGCTAGCCGAGCCATTGTGACATCATCGTTTTTTTTTAACTTTAAACAGTAACGTTAAGAAATAAAGCATAAAATGTTCAGTGAAGGTGATCTCTGCCAAGAAGGGGAAAATATGCATCAGAATATGTAAAAAACTTGTGAAAGTTGGCATTTTTAAAGCTTTAATCATGAATAATGTGTCAAATATACGATAAAATCTTCAGTGAAGCTGATCACAGCTAGCCGAGCTATTGTGACGTCAGTGAAAACTGGTTGTTATAAATTCAAAGCCTTTTGATGTTTTTAAACCTTACTTTTAATTAGTTACGTCGAGATCTAAAGCATAAAATGTTCTGTGAAGTTGATCTCAGCCTCAAGGGGAAAAGTGTCAATCGGATTATGTAAAAATGCAATCATAACCGCATAGTGTTTTTGCAAAGATGTACAGACAACCACATATACGTACACATATACACACGTACAAAATCAGAGTTCTAATAAGTATACTAGACCAATTGCAGACCCATTGGGTCTGCTCCACCAACGTACCCATTTCCTCCACGTAGTTTGTCGGCACTGCTCTTCCTAAATAGAGGATCAAAATTGGCTATTCTTCAGTCCTCTGGGATCACACCCATGACCAAAGTGGACTCAAAGTACTCTGCCATGGACCCAAGAATCTCCTCTCATGCATTACTTAATAAACTGGAATAGATTCCATCAGAACCTAGTGACTTTTCAATCTTAATCCACGTTGAGAGACCCAGCACCTCCTCTTTCCTGATATTGACATGCCCAAGAAATCAGCATATCCCTCCCACATATTGAAACAGGCCATGTCTTTCTTCTTGGTGAATATTAATGCAAAGTGCTCGTCATGACTTTCTCTTGCTCCAACTATAAATTCCCTCCTTCCTCCTTGCATGGCCCTTTTGTGACCCCTTTTGATTTTGCCTTCAGATTCACTTTAAACCTACACACCGATGACATTTCATGGTCTCTTTTAACCCTACTATTTCCCTGGTTAAGATCGTTCTTGCTTCCTTATATTCCTCAAAGGCCCTGTCCGATTTCAGTTCCCTAAACTCTACATATGCTTTTCTTTTTGACTGGGTTAGCAAAATCCCTCATCGTCAAAGGCTCCCGAACTTTGCCATCCTTGTCTTTCTTCCCCACAGAAACATGTTAGTCCTGAATTCTGAACAGCTTGCCTTTAAATGCATCCCACATGTCATATGGACACCCAAAACAGCTGCTCCCAATCTATTCTCACCAGCTCTTGTCTTGTCTAACTCTGTTGTAATTCGTCTTACTACAATTTAGCTCTTTACCCCAAGGTGCAGATCTTATCCTTATCCATAAACCTACAGTTATGATCACTGTTTCCAAAATCTCTGTTCTGAATATGCTCAGTGACTGCACTCCCATAGGTAAAAAGCTCCAAAGATTCAGCATCCTCCAGGTGAAGAACTTCCTCCTTATCTCTTATCTGATTGACCATTCCCTTGGTCTTAGACTGCAACCCTGCCAAGAGAAACATCATCTCTGCATCTACCCTGTAGAGCCCCATAAGAACTCAACACTTTTCAATGAGATTACACAATTCAAGGTTTGTGTTTTGTTACGGCAGTACGAGACTATAATGCTCAAACTATGCTTCATCTCTCCACACTAATTCCGAAATCTGTTGAAATGTACTTTCAACGTTCAATGCTCAGAAAGGCGAGAGGTCTTTGAATGTAAGTGAGGCCATGATAGCTTTCTATCCAAGCAAATGGTATTGTTCATTTATGTGACCTCGCACTTGAGCTTGAACCTGCACATTCTTGATCAGTTCCCAACCCATTCTAACCCTTATGAAGAACCCTATATCTTTGGTGTACAAATTATTCACTTCATTATATGAATGAATGAATGAATGAATGAATGAATGAATGAATGATTTATGAATGAATGAATAATTGTCATTGTCAGTGTATTGTACAATGACAACGAAATGCATTTATGCATCTCCTTGAAAGATGAATGATTGAACGATGATTGAATGAATGAATAATGAATGTGTGATTGATTGGGGGGGGGAATGGGGGGTGATTGATTGAGTGACCGAGGTATGAATGATAGAATGAATGAATGATTGAATGAAGCTGATTGAATGAATGAATGTTCGGCAATGGAGAGACCTGTAGCGCCTCCCGGATGGTAGGAGGGTGAAAACAGTCCATGAATGATTGAATGAGAGCAGTCCTTGAATGATGAATGAATGCCCTCCGCAGACAGAATGCTTGAAATGATGAATGAATGATGATGAATGAATGATGAATGAATGAATGAATGAATGATGAATGACGATGAACAAATGGATGAATGAATGACGAATGAATGAATGAACAAATGGAATGAATGAATGAATGAATGAATGAATGAATGATTAGTTTTATGATAGGCAAAAATAAGCTTTGTGGTTTCAGCCTATTCCTTTTTCGGTCATTGATTATGTGAACGTTGTGTGAAATGGATACAATGTTGGTTCATATTCACACAGATGGTAAAGTTTGGTCTTTTTAATGTATGACCAAAATAAACTTAATTCATTCATTATATCCCAAGGGCAATTATAATATATTATGTTGTTCATCAAATAACATATATAGTTTAATGGAATTATGTATTTACATTTCCCACCCATTTGCTTAGCTCTTGAACATTCAATCTCAAGCAGCTGCATTTCCAAGCATCATAGTGGCTCTTTCATGCTGGCATTCAGTCATGGTTAAGATCTTGTGGTCAAAGTAACAAGTACATGCTGGGAACGCTCAACTAAATTGCAGATCAAGATATCTAAACCTAATTCCATTCACGATATGAACCTTCATAGGATTCATTTGGTTCGTCCATAAGTAGATTTAAAATGGCATTTTAAAATATGGTAATGCTGTTGTTTGACATTCCGTGAGAGGCCTCTCCATTAGCTTAGCATTACATTGCCATAAACAACAGGACAATATTGTGCCACAGCAGAGTGGTTTTTATCCAGTGGTTCTTTGGAGAGCTCTAGGCTAGCGGAAGTGTGCAGGTCAACAGTTCCTAAATCTCTGCAACGTGCTGGAGGACAGGTGACAGATCCTGCTGCCATTGAACGAACATATCTATCACAGCCCTATTGGAATGGGATTGATAACCAATGGTTAAAAAGATAACTAAAGCCAAATGATTTATTTCCTTTCTCATAATTGAATATTAATGTTTTTAATTATTTTACGTTAAACGAGCTGTAGAATTCTGGTGTCAGAGAGATGAAGCACAGAAACAGGCCATTCAGCCCACCAAACCCATGCCAACCATCAACCATCAAATGAACTTAATTATTTGAGAAACAATAATTGTATTATGGACTCAAGAATTGTAGCAAAAGAACTGCAAATGCCCGCATGAAAATCAGCACGTGTTCCCCTGATGACAGCAACAACACATGTTATCGAATGACACATCGATTGGAAGCATTATGTCAAGAGTAGATGCAAAGCTAGTGCTGTGGACAGCTGGTGATACTGTACTCCATAAAGTTTCACTACCTTTAAGAAAGTCAGGGGAGAAAAAGAACAGTTGAGCACCTTTATAGCCAAATTCTGGCTGTACTGACTTGCACTCACCTGCCTGAATCAGAAAAGGTTCAAATAGAACTAAAATATAAATTGCTGTTATTTCTGTTTCTGTGCGATTCAATTCAGAGGTCAGATATGTGATTAAAGTTTGGACCATTGCAATTCACACCACCAATAGGCTCTGAAAATTCAAACAAATGCAAATTAAAATGTTTAATAAATACTTGCACACTTTTATGTCCAAATAAATTATCACAGATGCAAGAAATGTAAAGTAAAAGCAGAAAATGTTGCAAGTACCCAAAAAATCAAGCAGCATCTATGGGGAGGAAAACAGAATTAACATTTCTGGTCAATTATCATTCATTCAGAACTGAGCTGAAGCACTGGTCTAGATCCAGCTCACCGCTTGCACTCATAGTGCCCATTCACTCTTGTGACCATGCTTTATTTCAGAAGGTTAATTTAATTGTCCTCAAAGATTACTCTGCCTGTCCCATCCCACCAAGCAGAGGGGTCTGAAGGCTGCAACTGGGTCTTCAGCAGTGCTGATCTGAATCTCTGCCCTTGGAATAACCCAGACTGGAGGTGAAACTGGATGGAGGCAGAGTTCTGCCTAAAAAATCAAAGCCTGTGGTGTTATTTTCTTCAATTTTAATAAATGTTTGGAAAAAATTAGAATAAATACAACTTATTTTTCTTTAAAGTTACATTCATTACAATTCATTAAAGTATTAACAGTCAAGAAAACACTAAACTGAAGTAAAATACTCTCCAGCATCTGCAGTTCCCTCTTTAACACTGTGTACACTCTACTGCGTTATCTCTTCAAGATATGCCTACCTTGAAGAAGTTCTCCTCTTCTCTCCGGAGACAGTTTCACAACCTCCTCTCTAACTGTCCCCCATCTGTGATCCCTCCTGCCCTCCAACTGTACGACCACATTCTTACCCAGACTCGATACCACAGCCACATCTGCTTCAAGGGTTTCGGCCCGAAACGTTGCCTATTTCCTTCGCTCCATAGATGCTGCTGCACCCGCTGAGTTTCTCCAGCTTTTCTGTGTAACCTTCGATTCTCCAGCATCTGCAGTTCCCTCTTTAACACTCTTTAAAAATGTTTGCTTTCTTTTTCCCCAGTCAGAGAATCCCAACCCATTGCCAGCATGTTTCAGTTCCTTCATGATTTCTTCAATTATGTTGGTATCCATTTAGAATCAATTGTATCGTTCAATTGGATCATAGTCTTGGCTAGATGGATGCAAGGAACACCGTTGCGATGTTTATAGCAGATTCAGGAATTTAAAGAGTATGGCTTGATGAATAGTGATGTATTCCTTAAAAAATTAAATCCACATTTATTAGCGGGACACATCACAGTTGAAAGGCCCATCAAAAAAAACAGTATCATATTTTGTGTCCTATCAGACATAATTGCAACCCTTTCATCAGTTAGTTGCAGTACATGTGCTGTACGCCTATCTTATGTACACATTTTGTATGATTGGGTTAAATCTACACGTTGTGCATCTGCCTTCTATGTGCATTTGGTGTATCTATATTAAAGCACATATTTCAGTATTAAACACACATGTTCTGAATCTATGCTAAGCATGCATCCTGTATAACCAACTGTGCGTTAAATACAAATTACTATTACATAATGTTGGTAAATAAGGGTGCGCACTGGTAATTAAATTTGACTGCCTTTGAGACTGGCACACATCCCTATGATTACAGGGATGAGCATTTATGTGTGTGCACTCAAAACCTCATGTTATATATATTTATTAGCTGATTATGGGTGGAGTTGAATACATGTTCCTTCTTGACCCCTATTGTGCATGTCCTGTTGGTAAAACTCCTATTTACTTGCATTTGCTTTGTGAGGACTTGCCTCCCAGTGTGTCAAGCAGCCATAAAATGTTGCTGCTTAAATTGAAACTGAATTCAGCGTTGTGGACAGAAATCTAGGTTATTGCCTTCAAGGGTCAGTTCATTCAAACCTAAATATAGGTTTGTGCTGGTGAAGAGAATGGAGCTGAAATGTAGTTACCGACTAATACATTACAATTGCTTATCACCATTCCCTGTTACACTTACAAATTATATCTGTGCAGTAAATACACATTCTAAATTAATATGGGTAACGTATTTCGCTTAACTTTCCTTGTCGTTTCCTGTACCATCAGTGATTAACCATAAACTTTCAAGCAAAAACATAAAATGGTTCATTTCTAATTCACTTTCAAACCTCAGATTTGTTCTTATCTAAAGGGGGGGGGGGGGGAAATCGAGAGGCAGCTGGAATCACTGTTGGATAAACCATCACTGTGAGCAAGCAGCAACTCAGTCCTGTCACCCAATCCATTACAACTGTATCCACCATCTTTTCTATATTAACATACTTATTTTGAAACTGTAAATATATTTGTGTGGTCTTAAGCCATCAACGTTTATTTAATTCTAGACTAGCTCACAGCATAACAGTTGCTCCGTATTAAGCAGACAAGTGCACTATTCAAAACGTTAACAAAAAAATGAAACTTAGCAAACTGGTCCCTGGATGAAAAGACAGCACTACTAAACTCATTTGAATCTTCAGTAATAAATATCTCAAAATCCCATCTCAGGTTTCTACAAATTTAATCTGCCTGAAATAAATAACGATTGCGGCATTGTGTTTGTGGAATTATGTCATTTCACAGAGGTTTAACTTTAAGGGGCTTTTTTTTATAATTTAAACAAATTGAAATAATAAAAAAAGCTGTTCACTCCTTTTCATGGCTCTGATTTTCTTTCATGTTTTTTTTCTCTTTAAGTGGTATATAATGGATTATTTTCTTCCTATTCTTTGGTAATTATTCATATTGGAGACATGTTTCTTTGTGTGAGAGGGAGTGAGAGTGATAGGAATAACTAAGACATTTAAGAGACAAGCAAGAACAAAAAGGCAACATATTAAGGCACATGACGGAAAATTGAGAACCATTTGATGGGCAGAAAAAGAAGAATGAGAGGACTCAAAACAAATATATTTAAGTTTTCTTTAATAAAAGAGATGAGAAAAACAATCAATTTTATCAAATTACAAAGAGATCCAAATCAACCCATCTGAAGTTGTTGTTGAAACTTCTCTGTCGGGATTCATCCATTTGCCAAACTGTTATGCATTTGATGGAGAACCATGAAGCCTTTTTAAACGCTCACATCATTTACAAGGGTCCAGGTTTTCATTAAAAAGGAGAGGCAAGCATCAAAGCCCCTGATTTAAATGGCGTGTGCCTCAGCGATTTGAGTGAGCGAATGACAAAGCTGAGAGAAAAAATGTTCACTGGAGCAATTATTTCTCCATGGTGAATTTGTATTAGTTTGCTGGAAAGAAGCATATGTTTGGCCTGAGGCAAGACTCCCCCCCGGCTGCGGCAGAGTGATCAGACTGAGAGAGGAGACACAGACCTGGGACTGCAGGCATATAACAATCCTGGGTCCAGCACCAGCCGGAGCTTCTGAGTTGTATTTAGAACCTGTCACTGTTGAATTATCAGAATTATATTCCTCGTGTCAAGTTATAAAAGGCAAATAGAAAAAAATAAAAATACTGCTTGTGTCCCAAGTTACCGAATTAGGTCTCTTTGTAAGTTGAGTCCTAAGGCTTGGCTTGAATTTGTATCACATTCTGTGTATCTTTAAATATCTCGGAATACTGACAGTCCAATGAAGATTTAATCGAAATAGGACTATAGTGCCTTCAACTAATCTGCTTCTGTTTCAGATAAATGCATTAAACTGTGGGGATTTAGAAATTGGACTATTGTGAGCCTAAAATAACAAAGATACTTAATTATTAAAAATTGGTGGAGCCAATCACATGGAAGCAAATTGCAACAACAATGGAGGGTATGCTTTTATTCTCCTAACTTAGCCCCAGGCTTACACTAAACACAGGAAATGATTTCCACAACACTAAAATGTTTTGCAAATTGAGTACCTAGATCAAGTCCTTATATTCAGCTGGAAGAGCGAGAACAGGAGATGCAGAAAGGATGGAAGTCTGTTTAAATCTTAAGCGATCATAGACCATTTTCTGAAATCACATCACTGTACAGTATATAATGACACACACTATTCACACTTAAAGAATATTTAACGAAAATACTCAAGCATGGCACTTTAAAACAGAGGTGAAGCAAAAAATTAAAAAGAGCTTCAGAAATCCAAAGGCAGAAAATGTATTAGATCCTTCGGAGTGTTTACATATTATCCTGTTCCAGAAATAGAATAAATATCAAGTGATATCAAATTACTATTGGCACATGTGTTGTGTTGGATGGAAGGGTCGTAAAACCAGTGGGAGCTCATATTTGCCAGTTTTCAAGATCTAGATCTGAATGATTTGATATGCAAGCAGATTAAATCTGGTGGCAAACGGTAGGTATTTTGTACAACATAGTCACCCACAATAGAGGAAGACAGTATTCCTCACTGAATTTGTTTATATAATATGATGGATATAATGCCTATTGCGTAATATTATAGATATTGTTCCCAAAAGAGAACAGGTTCTTACTCGGAAGGAATAAGAACAGAATATTTGGAACAAGAAAAAAGGTTAATACATAAGTACATGGGAGCAAAAGCATGCTTTTGACATAACATAATATGTGGACTATAGATTCCAAAGATATAAAATGTGAAAAATGTGAAACTGGAATATCAAGGATTATGATCACATGTTTAAAGTGAAGAAACTGGAACATCTCTATAAGGAATGGGGAGAAGCACACAGAAGACAATGATAGAGACCAAAATGCTTGCAGTGGGGTGATTCAGTATGGAACGAGAGACTGGGAATTTAAGTATTAGGACCAGGCATATAGGAATGGTGTCCTATTATCATGGCGTAAAAACAGAGAAATACCAGCATCTCAAGGGCATTAGATCTGTAGGCAATAGAATAAGGTATTTTGTTCACACCTTCAGATAAATGTTATCATCTAATTCTCTCTGGAGTTAACTTGAATTTATTAGAGTCATATATTTATGTCCGAAATTGAAATACAATATATAAAATCTCCCATGATTTCTTTTTTTCAAATGTCATTTTCTGGAAGAGTATATTAGAATATATCACTGGGATCTCAGAAGCTTGTTTCTGGAGACAGACCAGAGGTACACTTTAGACAATATACAGCAATGGCCAATGAATGGTGGTTATGCGGTTAAACCAATACCCAGAGATAATTAAAATATACTAGACCAAGTGCAGACCCGTTGGGTCTGTTCCCCCAATGTGCGGTGGGGGGGGGGGGGGGGGGGGGGGGGGGGGGGGGGGGGGTGTGGCGTCACACATATTATCCACCCCCACACACAGATTAACTACCCCCACACACACTAATTAACCCCCTTGTCAATATATTAATATTATTTTGCTCCTTTTACCCCATAACCGCACTATTTACTGATGCATAGCCCCAAAGGGGGGCTATGCATCAGTAGATAGTGCGGTTATGCTGCATTTCGTTGCCTCTGCCTCTGCACGAAACTGCATTTCGTTGCCTCTGTACTGTACACTGACAATGCCAATTAAATTGAATCTGAATCTGAATCTGAAGGCATGTATGGGATACTGAGTTGGATGATCACATCGAATGGCGGTGCAGGCTTGAAGGGCCGAATGGCCTACTCCTGCAGAGAGAGAGGAGGGGGGGGAGAGAGAGAGAGAGATAAAGGGAGGGAGAGAGAGGGGGGGGGGGAGAGAGAGAGAGAGGGAGAGAGAGAGAGAGAGAGAGAGAGAGAGAGAGAGAGAGAGAGAGAGAGAGAGAGAGAGAGAGAGAGAGAGAGAGAGAGAGAGAGAGAGAGAGAGGGGGGATAGAGTGAGAGTGGGCGGGTCACAAGGTTTCTATCAAAGAACTTGCGAGCAGTGCGACTGTCAGCGCGTTGGGTTTGCAGCGGGAGGGAGGGAGGGAGGGGCGCGACATAACTCGCTGCGCCGAGTTTCCCTGATGGAATAATGGCCGCCAGGGCTGCCATGTTCTACAATTGGGCGGGGGACATGGAAAGGATTCAGATGTGCGCGGGCAGTGGGGGGACGGCACCAGGAGGGGCAGGTGGGCCTCGATTGGTGGGCATGTGGGCATTGTGACGTCAGCAGGTCAAGCGGCGATTTTATTTTTTTTAAAGTGAGTTTTGTGAACAATTTAATTCAAAATCTAGGGAAATAATTGATCAAGGAGTGGATTTCTGAACTCATAAGATAAATCCCTACCGTAAAAATTGTAAAAATCTCCGTGTTTTTGCATCTGCTTTTCGAGGAGAATCGTTTCAAAGGCAAAATGCCACACACACACACACACACACACACACACACACACACACACACACACACACACACACACACACACACACACACACACACACACACACACACACACACACACACACACACACACACACACACACACACACACACACACACACACACACACACACACACACACACACACACACACACACACACACACACACACACACACACACACACAGTTTTAAAAGTATATAGATAGATAACATAGGTTTGAATTAGCTGCATATTAAGGAATGAAGAAATGTATGTGCCTTATTAATAATAATAATAATAATAATAATAATAATAATAATAATAATAATAATAATAATAATAATAATAATAATAATAATAATAAATACTTTATTAATCCCCTTTTCAGGGGAAATTCAGATTTTTAGATTATGCAGGTGTGGGTACACGTCATATACTTTACAAATGTAGGGAACTATAGTTAGGAGGAGGACCTTGATAGATGAAGGGTCTTGACCTGAAATGTCACCCACTCCTTCTCTCCAGTGTTGCTGCCTGTCCCGCTGAGTTACACCCGCTTTTTGTGTCTATATTTGATACACTATATTTATTTCCATTATGGCTTGTAAAACGTTGACAACTATGATTTAACTGGTAGAGCTGTTCCCTCATAGTGCCAGAGACCTGGGTTCAATCCTGAAACCAAGTGCTGTCAATGAGATGTGTTTAAGAAGGAACTGCAGATGCTGGAAAATCGAAGGTACACAAAAATGCTGGAGAAACTCAACGGGTGCAGCAGCATCTATGGAGCGAAGGAAATAGGCAACGTTTCGGGCCGAAACGTTTTTTTTTTTTTGACTGATGGGGGTGGGGGTGGGGGGCGGGGAGAAGGAAGGAAAAAGGAGGGGGAGGCGCCCGAGGGCTGAGAGATGGGAGGAGACTGTCCGAGGGGTTTCGGCCCGAAACGTGTGTACCTGCTGTCAATGAGAAGTTTGCATGTTCTCCCTGTGACCATGTGATGCTCCAGTTTCCTCCCACATTCTAAAGACAATCGGTAGATCAAATGGCTACTGTCACTTGCCACGTGTGGTGTGTAAGTGTGGTGTAACCTGAAAGGAACTGGTGAGAATACTGGAAGAATAAATAAATTGATTATTGTGAATTGGTTATTGATGATCAGTATGAACTTGGTGGATTAAAGGATTTAGCTCCAACTCCTATGACTAACATACATAAGTTTTGTTAAACTGTGAGAAATAGCCTCATGGTTACTTCTTGCTGATAGGGAGTGCCTACTGATGGCAAATTAATTTAATATTATCACAAAGAAAGATTGGATGAAATATATTTCTGAAGAGGATTGCTGCACTACAGAACAGAGTGGCTGAGGTCAAGATTTCTATTTCTTTAATGGAATATTGATTACATATTTGAAATGGGGAAAGCTACAGAATCATGGTGTTGCACTGTACACATAAAGTCATAAGATCAATGTTTGCAATGAAGCAGTGTGGAACACTTGAAGAAGTTCAAATAAGGAGATCTTTCTCTATTTCTCTGGCCTTGTTCACATGCACGCTATCTCTGTAGCAAACATTTCACAGGTTCTAAAAATATTTGTGAGGAGTAAAAGTGTAAAACACGATAAAGGTCTTGGGACCTAAAAAAATTACTGTTTATCTTTCCACAGATGCTGTCCGTCCCGTTGAGTTCCTTCAGTTCTTTGTGTTTTATGCAAGATTCCAGCATCTGCAGTTTCTTCTGTCAAGATGAAAGTCATACTCAGAAGACAAGGTTGATGAATCAACGGTCTAAATAATCTATGAAGTTGCATAAATATTGTCAGCTGCAGATCAGTTAATAGAGCTGTTGCCTGCGTCAAATTATTTGCGTTTGATCCCATTCCAGATAGTTTAGCATAAAACCCTTAACTTTTACTCCAATGTGCTGTGGGGGAAGTTCTGACATGTTGGGAACATGTTCAGATGAGATGCTAAAGCAAGATCCAGCCTGTTTACTCAGGAGAAAGTTAAAGATCCCAAGCCCAGATGGCCTGGCCAATATATTGATCTCTCAACTGACACCATAAAACACACATTCGGGTTGATTGTCATGCTATTTATGGGAGAGCATCATGTTCAAGTTGGTAGCATGCTTCCTAAATTTCAACTGGACCTCTGTATTAAAAGTTATGAAATTGGCTCCAAAGTCCTTTGGGAAGCATTCAGGTGTTGAAAGATCCTGGGTGAATGCAAGTTTTTCCCTCAATCTTACAGTGTGGGGCAATCAATATCCCAATCAATATTTCAATGTTTGCATTGTGAGAAAGTTTATATAAAAACATAAACACATAGAAACCTATGTGCAGGAGTAGGCCATTCATCCCTTCAAGCCAGCCAATGTGATCATGGCTGATCATCCAGAATCAGTACCCTTTTCTTGTTTTTTCCCCTTATCCCTTGATTCTGTTAGCCCTAAGAGCTCAATCTAAATCTTTCTTGAAAACATCCATTGAATTGGTCTCTCCTGCCTTCTGTGGCAGAGAATTCCACAGATTCATAACTCTCTGGGTGAAAATGTTTTTCCTCAACTCAGTCCTAAATGGCCAACCCCTTACTCTTAAACTGTGACCACTGGTTCTGGACTCCCCCAATATAGGGAACATTATTCCTGCATCAAGCCTGTCCAATCCTTCAAGAATTTTATATGTTTCAAAAAGATCCCCTCTCATTCTTCTAAATTCCAGTGAATACAAGCCCGGTCGACCCAATCTTTCATCATACGTCAGTCCTGCCATCCCGGGAATTAAGCTAATGAACCTATGCTACACTCCCTCAACAGCAAGAATGTTCTTCCTCAAATTATTATATCTGGAAAAAAGCCAACAATGGCTGAATTGGTGGGAGTCTCCTCTTTGAGTCAGAAGGCCCAAGTGGTGTTGGAATAATTAGACCAAAATGTTTGCCTGATGCTTGGGGTCCATTAGCTGGGGGCATTGCACTGTCGCAGGTGCTGACTTTCAGATAGAACAAATAACCAAATCTTTAGAACAATAAAATAAACTAAGCATTTGTAGTTCCTTGTGTCCTCGTTGGGTGGAAACTTTAATTTCAATAGAAGAACTGGAATGTTATCCCTATTTCCCTGCCAATATTTATCACTCAATAAACAACACAAAGATGGATTATCTGGTCATTATCTCATTGTTGTTTGTGAGAATTTGCTCTGCCGAAATTGACTGCTGCGCTTCTTACTTTACAACAGAGACTACTCTTCAAAGGACCTTCACTTGCTATTACAGTCCTTTGGGAAATGAAATCATTTTGTACCGACGTTAAATCTGCATTGTAAATGCAAACGAAAGGCACTTTTAAGTGATTCCAGCACAGATTCTTGGAAGCATGAGTCATTAAGGCAAAGTCTATGTTTTTTTGCAGGACTAGTAGTGTGAGAATGATTCTGTTAATATAAGTATTGGTTTGGCTCAGCAGTAGGAGTCAGGTTCAGGTGTTGAACTAAGCTCTATTATTCAGTGTGAACGGTTAATGCAGGCTGGCAGCTTGCAATACTTAACATGTGTCATTATCAGAGGTGCTGATCTTCAAAGAAGAGCAGCGTTTTCCCCAATGTGTAGGTCAACATTTTCTTTCTCAGTTAAATCTAAAATAGATTGAGCAGTTAATTGGGATCATAGCCATACATCAAGAGGTCCAAACTCTCATTGGCAGCACACAAGTACTTGCTCGGCAAATTGTACCAGGTACCATGTTAGTAATGTGATTTGTATATGCTCAATGGCCATCCATTGGAAGAATGCAGGGAAACAGATCAGCCTTAAATCGGTGTGGAAAGCTAATACAAAACAGAAACAATATGCCAATACATCTCCAGGGCTGCCATTTTAAACACAGTGCTCTAACCAATGCCCATCATTAACCTAACATATTCAATAGCCAGAACTCATGCCAATATCACTTACAGTTTTGTTAATGATTGAATTCATCTGGTCCTGGCACATCTCCACAAGTGTTTTTGCATTCTGTAGTTGTTTCAAATTATGGAAGTCATGAGAAGACGTCTGATGAAATGCCCTGCTCTGTTCCTTTCTCCACAGATGCTGCCTGGCCGGCTGAGTATTTCCGGCATTCGCTGTTTTTATTCCTTTGGGAGAGATGTGGCAGGTTTGAAGAATTGAGGTTGCATTTGTGATTTCTGAATAAACTACCTGCCCTGGTGTACATTTCATTAGGAATGTCGTCCACAGAGCGCAGAGGATTATTGGGACACAGCTACCAGCCTTGGAGGGCACCTACCACACACGGTGCCTCAGGAAGGCCGTCAGCATCCATAAAGACTCATCACACCCTTGTAATGGACTGTTCGAACTACTTCCCTCCGGCAGACGTTACAAGGCCTTCTACGCTCGAACCTCCAGACTCAGGAACAGCTTCATTCCTAGAGCTATAGCGGCTCTGAACCGGCCCTGCTGAGTGCCCCCCATCCCCCCTGGACTGTCGCCCTCGGATGGTCACGTCGCACAGACACATCTGCACTTTAGTCTGTTGAACTGTTTTGACTATTTTACTGGTCGTTTTACAAACCATGTTCTCGGGGTATCTAAATCCAAATGTTATTAGTTATTTATGTTATGACATCAGATGGAAGCTGCATACCAAATCTCGTTGCGTTTATGTGCAATGACAATAAAATATATTATTATTATTATTATTATTATTGGGAACAAAACATGTCTGGGAGAATGACCATCGGGTACTGGGAACAGGACATTGGAATTAATGAGAATGAGGGGAGAAGAAATATTCTCAGAAGAAATATTCTCAGACAGGATCCCAATCTACTTTGAAAATGTCACCTACAGAATTTTCTGGCCGAAACCCTTCTTCAGACTGATGGGGGGTGGGGGGGGAGAAGGAGGAAGAAAAAAGGGAGGAGGAGGAGCCCGAGGGCGGGGGGATGGGTGTGACCATATCTCAAGGGTTAATTCAATATATATTACCCACAAAGTGTTTCATTTCCGGTGTTTTTAATTGACAGTCGGATTAAAAGACTGTAGTTGATCTTGTTGATCTATGTTAAAGTCCGAAAAGTCAGTCCAAGGTCTTTATTATGAGGAACAAAACCATCCATGTTCAATGAACCTTCCACCTGTTCCAGCTGGAATTGCAATTTTGGTGTGGGACAGAGACTGCATTGCCAACTTTTGTTAAAACTGCAAGATGCTGGAAAATCTAAAGGTATACACAAAAAGACTACTTTATGAGAAATTTACTCAGCGGGTGCAGCATTCCTTCGACATACTATGGAGCTATCACTAGGTCAAAAATACTGATGAAGTGCAACGTAATTTCGGGCCATGCAAAACGTTGGCCCTACTGTATGGACTCCTTCGCTCCATAGGTGCTATTGCTGCACCCGCTGAGGGGACATTCCCTCCACTTACTGCATTTTTTGTGTACCGTCTATGCAAAAATGGGTGCTCCATTTTGTACACTATCAAACAATATGAGTGTTCTTTGACTCATCACCAGGGGTGCACCTTCCTTTGATGCTTTTAAATGGGCTTATTTTCGGGAGATGGGATTAAACAAAGTGATTTTGTAAAAAAAAAAGTGACATTGATGGCAATTCACTGATGGAATGGCATGGTGGGGGGTCTATCAAGAAGATTACAAAAACCTTAAAACCTAGATGACGCCTCTAGTAGATATTTAGCGAAATGGCAATGGGATACATATTTCGGAATAGACTTTGAAAAGTCACCTACAGAATTTTCATGTGGGACCATATCTCCGTTAATTATATATATTACACAAAGTGTTCATTTTAATTGACATATTAAAAGACTGTATGATCTTGTTGTGTTAAACCGAAAAAAATTGCATTTTCTGCCGTGCTGGAAAACAGGTTACAAAAAAAGCCAAGACTCAGCCAGCACATCTATAATACAGCGTTTACGAAAACATCTCCTTCTATGCACAGTGAATCTCTATGTAAACATTTCCTCACTGGGGTGATGACTCAGATTAAACGGGACAGGCATCTCTGAAAAATAATTAGATGAGATAATGTCGGAATAGGTGACCCTTCAAACAGCTTGGTCAGCCTCTATACCGTCTTTTTCCCATCAAAACCCACCCCAGAGTTTACACAAACATTTTACAACATGGGTTAGATAGGCATTTCTGGAGAGAAGGTTGACCCTTCCCTCTACCATCAAAAGGATAGATGGGAGCCCCTGTTTCACTCATATTAGCATGTTTCATCTTCTAAACTATTTATCACAATGCTACCAGTAAACAAAACGTCCTGCCTACCAACCAGTTTGCCACCATTGTATTCAATCTGGGGGACAAGTATAGGTTGGGTATTCGCCATCCATATCCTAATTAGTAGATTTGATCAATGGGATGACACGGGGATGGTAAACCCGAACCTCTGAACGAAACAACTAATTTCAAGATCTTTCGTTTTTAACAAGGACCATGGAATCCACGCAAGATTTAAGAAGACACAGGCAAGATCACTCAGAGAAGCCTTGAACAGGTGGTTAAATATTGGCGTGAATTGGCCACCAGTATATTGATCCGAATGGAATCCAAACTCACAATGCAAGAGATTACTGAACGCAACCAAGAGTCGAAACAAGTTAACCAAGTATTGCCCAAACGAAGACTAAAGCACTGAATCGTAACTGTTAATTCGCCTGTCAAAAATAAAATGCACCAACCTGTATCCAGGGCACCGAGGCTACAAATAAAGAAACACAGATTACACACTTAACACCTCAGACCGCGACCCCTCAAACTTCAGCACGCTACTTTGCCACACTGTCAACGTTGCCAGAAATACATTTGCACCAACCAACCCCTCATAAAGCTACCGTTCGCACTCGCAGGTGCGCAGAAGGAACACGCAATATACTTTATTTAAACTGGGACACGCACACCAGCACAGATTGTGCATTTAATTGGGAATGCAGGAGAGAGGAATGAGCAAGGCGCTTGAAGGACAACAAGCAATCGAACGTTTTTGGCGTTTTTCACTTTCTGATATCCGCAATCTAGTTCCGACCCATGAAGGCATCAGGATTCATCATTAAAAGGAAAGCTAAATCGATATATAAGAGCGTTAAGATTGCATCACTAGTCAGTCAGCATCTGTAAAGCGAAAACTAAATTAACTCATTCGGGATTTTAATCCTTAATCAAATCTCGCAACCGAAAATGTAACGTGTTTTCTCGCACTTTACAGCGCTAGGTTGTCTAAGTGTTGGATGGTCGTTAATTCGAATATTCTCTGGGCAGGGTAACTTGATTAAACGCAAGGACAAACGCTACAGCGCCGCGTCTCTTCTGGTTAGCGATGGCTCCAAATCCTTGTAACCCGGGATTATTTGTTACAGATCACACGAGTCCGTCGTTCACTCTAGGCACTTGGGCGTTAGAAAATATTTGATTTCTTGATGTTTTGAATGAGTGCCCCCTTCTTTCATTTTAACCATCGCAAGCGAGAGGGTCGCTCCGATGTTTGTTTAATCAGTCACAAATAATTAGGAACTATATTTTTGACCTGTTCTTTCTACCTCTCTGCTTTTTTGTGACATTTTAGTTCGTCTAAACAGACGCTGCAGTAGGGGTGAGGTGGGGTCGGGGGGAGCGGGAGTAAACTAGATAGAAAGAGTTAGTGACCCAGAAAGTTGGAGACCCGCATGCAGTTGATTCCAACCCCTTGGGTTGATAACTATTTCACTATTATTGCCCCCACTTTGCCCAGCAATCGACAGATCGTTTTTCCTGCAGACTAATCCTTAAAAATCTTCTCAGCATCGCTGACTTTTACTAAAACTACTTTAATGCTAAAGAATCATTTCAGAAATGATATCGTTGCTGTTCAGATTGCTTTGTGGCAATTTGACTTTATGATAACACCCCAAGGGTGAGGTTCCTATTTTATGGTTAAATGGCCTTTATTTTTAATTCAGATACAATAACAACCGGCCTCTTTGGGGAAGGTAGGCTGTGTGTGTAATAAATGATTTAGCATGAAATATTTAATTGGAACGAAGCAGATGTCGATTCCAGTCTTCTAAACCTGATTATACCTCAGACATGTTAGGCAAGCATTAATGATTGATAATGGCGCTAATTAACCCTAACCCTCCCCGTAAACACACACAGTATTGTTAGATAACAGCGGCCAGTAAGTTTTTTTCAGTCGAAAGGCGTGCACGCATTTCTGCCAGAGAGAGACATCTGATCATCCCACTAGGAACCCCCATTAGCAAATCGCAGCTCTTATCAAAAGCAATTCCTGGCAGGAAAACTCTCACGAGAAGTCAACGAAGGAAACTGGGACAAATACTGGGGGTTCTTTAACTTAAGGAGCTCTCTTTGGTTCAATATACTGAGGCAGCAGTACATTAATATCACGGGTAAAATATTCCGGGAAATGTCTAAACAAGGTCCATCTTTTTTTAAACAATACTATTACCACAGCAAGGCAAAATGGATTGATTAGATTTGGGGTTTTACCAGGCAGTTATCATTAATATTAATGTATAGCGATTGAGACGATATTGGCAGCATATGATTCAACAACATAAAGACATATTCAACGTGGCAAAATTGTGCTTCATAGTCTTTGCTTTCTAACTTTTTAAAAACTTTAATATGTTTGCAAGATTAAACTGCATTACTTGAACAGGCTTAATAATTCCTGTAAAATCTCATGATCGTCAAACCAACTGAAAGTCATTCGTTTTGCCACACTAACGTTATTTAAAATTGAGATCCACTTCTCGGGCAGTTACATCTTTGACGTTGCATTCGGAATTTAATAAATATGCTTTACTTTGTTTGATAGTTTTGTGTCTCTTCCCCTGTATAAAGAGCGGACTTGAAATAATGTTTCTAAATTGTGCCCTGGGTAAGTACAGTATCCCACACACATTCTGAGACCCGGCCAGGAACAGCTCTGATAGACAACGCTTCACCTCACCTGCTAGCATTGCGCATTTCATTTCATGTCAAACAAACACAGAGCTGGACAGAGGAGGTGGGGGGCGGGTTATCCGGCTATGATTTCCCGTGCGTTTAGTATACTGTAAAACGGACTGCCACTTGACAACAATTAAAAATCGCAGTTAACAAGAACCAAACGACCCTGTTATATGCCATACGTGAAACTTATCTCATCTCACAGATTTATTCCATCTCTTAGCTGAGAAATTATTGTGCGCACGCCACGCACATTACTTCATTCACGAATCGCCAAGCCTGTAACATTCAATATAAAAAGGGTAACGTCGCTTTTAACCTTATTGTTTTAAATCTATTGGCTGCACTGCACTATAGCAATGAAAAAGAAACATAATGCATTGAATGTGGGTGGGGATGGAAGGTGTTGGTCGGTAGATCGAGTTCTTAACGCAGGCTGTAAACAGCATAGCAGTATCTCTCAACACGTCTCCATTCAAGTCCGCTAGAAAATATTACAATTATGATCATTAGCCAAAAAGCCCCCACTGTCATTAAGAAAGCAGAGTGTTAACGAGTTAAACGGCAGATCCGGCATTTTATAACCACAGTGTCATGGAAATCTACGAAGTTTATTTAGTGACTTGTCACATCATTAGGTACATTATTCAAGGGCATTAAAGACCTGAACGGTGCACTCCCCTCTCCACCCCCTGCCCGCCCCCGCCCGGCCAACCCCTGGCCGCCACCCCCGCCACCTCTTTATCATTTATTTTGATTACGGCTCAATAAAGTAGCAGAGCAAGCCTGTTCAACTCTAACTTGAAGTTCAAGTTTTTTTTATTATACTTGAGGGAAACAATGGGTTCAGCTGCTTATTGCAGGGGAGCAATTGTCAAGGGAGAGTTAAACCCAATTACTGCAAGCCATACAGAAAGGCTGCAGGAAAATACTGCCAAGTAAAAATACGCCTGGGCAACAGAGAGCCACTGAATAAAAAAAATCGACATAAAGCGTATCAAATATTTATTTTTCTGGGTAACAAAGGACTATGATACATCGACAGGCATGTAAACTATTGCCAACACAACTCTATATAATACAGCTAAAAACTGTTTCCAATTTAGCCACCGGTCATACAAGATATCAGCTCGTCCCAAATGCTGTCAGATCAACAATAAAATACTAAACCGTTCTATAGACAATATCAGTTTATTGCTCTGGTTTTTTTTCAGTAGGGAAAGAAGACATAGTGTCAGATAATTCCTTTGTCACAACACATGGGATATTTTAAAACACAAAAAAACATCACAGATGCTTTTTATAAAAAAAAGTAGGTATTATTCTTAAATTCGAATTTCTGTGGTATTATAAACTAAATTCGATGCTTATATAAAACTCGTTTCTCCCCCCTCTCTTTTGGATTCTGTTCAACTGCTTATCGCCACAACATGCTACAGAGAGCTAAAATGTGTTTCCCAGGGTTCCCCCGATATCTTTCTAAGTACCATAAAATCACGGAAAGATCTACTGTGTTTGATGAAGATTAAAACCCACTAACAGGAGATAAACGATATCACCAGATAAATAAAATAAAGGTTTAAACGGACGCACCATATTTACAATTCCCATTAAATTACACATAAATAAATATATACATACATGAACACTGTTTCCCTTATTATATCGTGAACTGCAACTTGCAATAGTTGTGGAATTGACCAATACCTTAGAGGATTTGTTTTCAACAACGATAGTTATGACAGCATGAACTGCTCGAGTTTACTTACAATACTGATAAAATGAGCTTTCGTTACCTTCTTTAAATGATTGTGACTACAATCTTAACAGACTTAAACAACGGGGATATGTCAATCAAGATGCAGTCTGATGGATGAAGGTTTAACTCGGTAAAAAGTTTTAGAAACTCTGATCTGTTTTTTTTTCCTCCCAAAAAGCAGTTCAAAATTCTTCATCGCCTTCTCTTCTCACTCAGACTCCGAGTTCCAGGTTGAGGGGGAAACAGTCACACCTATATGACAATTTTTTTTAATGTTTTGTTCCTTTTTAGGAAGTTGTGCGTTTGCTATTCGACTACTTTCTGTGTTTTTCGTCCTTGTCGCCGCTTTTACTGGGATTTTCGCCCGTGTGGTTGTTAGGAGTATTGTTCATGTACATTTTGTCCATGGCTTTGAGTGCTTCGGTAAGATAGTTCTGTAAGGCGGTTATAGCAGCGCACAGAGCCGGACTGCCGAAGCCGTGTGTGATTAGACTGAAGTGAGTCAGGCAGCTCTGAATGCCAGGTTCCAAGATCGGAGCAGGTCGCGAATTCCCCAAAGGAGATCGGTCCTGTGTCAGCAAGTCTGTGAATTCTTTGCAGATTTGTCTGGAAAATGAAGATTACAGGTTGTAATGTTCAACTGCAGCATCTATCTGGGATAGAAGAGTGGGAAGGGGGAGGGGAGGAATGGAGAGACAACAAGTTCTATTCACCATTTACTTTGGACCCCTAAAGCTAACTTCCGGCCCCTTCACCCAAACTCATGGCAGAGGTAGGGAGTTATTTCATGGCTAATACAAGATCATTATTTAAAAACTTCTGGAACAAAGGGCACTGCTTAGGAATATATGTTTGCCCTGGATAATAGCGGTCAGCTTTAAAGATAAATTTCGTTCAGATTTGACCCCATACTGCTGTAGCAGACAGTTTTTTTGATATTGTCTGCTCTTCTTGAGTGGATTAATGGACGAGTATTATCTTTAATGGGTATGTTAACATGAAATCGGTCCCGAATACTCCCAGTAATTAATTTATTTCATTATAAAGTCTTGATAGGTATTTTTTGAAACAGCCGCATAAGAGTCTGGGTGCGCGGTTTTGTATAAATTATCGTCTTTTCGAGCAATTTTCAATACAGAGAAACAACATTTCAGAAGTTAAAACAAAACCATTTTGATATCCAGTGCATTCCAATACGGCAAAGCTCGGTGAATTTCAGAATGCTCACTAGCAAAATCAATTATCTGACAATTTAGTTTTCACTCAGTGGTTCTCTGGGGTTAGAACTAATCATCGTTTCCATTTTGGGGTTCTGATACACTGCGTGCACCCCCACATAACATAGTGAGTGCTACATGACAAATCGGTTGAACAATTTCAAAATCACACAACGGAATGCAGAGGGCAATAAGAGCTATATTGTCCTCCAGTGCGGAAAATAATCAGATTAATTAGTGTGTATAAAACAATCACTATAATACGTAAAGATCAAGTCATACTCCATGTGTGTGTATGCGCCCTTGTATACCCCTTTCCATGTAAGTGTGCGCGCCCACGCGTGCACGTGTACGCACGCCTGAATGTGCCCGTGGGTGTAGCTATGATTAGATGTGCTAATTTTTTCCTATGTTTGGAATTCTATACCGTTTAATGTACTGAATCTATTTTCAAAGTCTCTTCGGAACTAGGTAAAACATATTTCTGAAGCCTGAAGTCGAAAGATCTCACACCTTCTGAAAGAATGCTTACTTCACTGGGATTGTAACCATTGATACAAATTGCTTCACCAACCTCCTAAAGCTTATACACCGCAATGCCCTTCGGTGACATTTCACATTCTTAATTAAAGGCTAGAAAACAAGCCTGGAAATTTCCTCCAACATTTCAGCACGGATAATTTACTTTTCACACGTGCCTTTTCATCCAAGCAATCCGGCTACACTCGATTGCTAAATAATGCTTATTAACCGCTGAGCAAATATTAAAGCTTATATGACTCCATCTGATATGTGACTTCACAAAATGACGGCAGGTTCTCTGCTATTAACAGTGGAAGCATTGGACGGCAAGTCAGGCGGCGCTGGCATTGATAGCAGTGGGTCACAACATTAATACCAATGATACACTGCAAAGCACACTTGGTGTCAAGGTTCAGGCTGTTATCGACTACTCTTTCATAATCTACGCGTAAACTTTTTTTTTTGCCACTCATCGCATGTTACTAAGCACTAGTCCGAAACCAAATTGCCATTTTCAGAATAGCCATGTTGCCCGATTTTGATCCTGCCCAAACCCGAACCGTTTTCGCGACCTATATACATTGGCAGTCCCGAATGCAGATGGAGAGAAGGAGGGGAGGGAGAGAAGGAGGGGAGGGAGAGAAGGAGGGGAGGGGAGAGAAGGAGGGGGAGGGGAGGGGGGGGGGGGGGGGGGGGGGGGGGGGGGGGACTTAGCTGAAGTTTTCATTCGGAAGGACTTACTTCGTTGCCAGTAACATGTTTTTGCGAGTTACTTGTTCGTTGGGATCTGAGTGCTGTCGGTTGACGTACTCGCCTATTGCTTTGGCTGGAAATTCCGTTTCGCAAACGTAACCAAAATCCCGAGCAAGATGCACAGCTTCACCTGGGCATGGGAATGAATGACATGTGCAAAATATAGGTCGATGCCTTAGATCCAATGTTAATAGATCACAAACTATTCTGATGACGGTAGGCTGGTATAACAGGCACACACACCACTATCTGCAACCGAGCTCCAAATGTTTTATAGAATTGTTTTACATTTTACATTTAAAGTGCTTCAAAGCCCGTTTTACGACCCCTGTAAAAGGTAGCTGCATTTTTACTCGCATTATTGAAATTTAGTTAGAGCTATATATTAAGGCAATTAAATTTAATGACAGGGCGTAGATAAAGTAGGCACATGTTACGTTGTTTGCAGATTTGTTTAAAATAATCACTTTATTATCGAAACAATCCAGCATCAAAAACAAAATGGTAGTGTATCTTTAAATATTTAGATTGCCTTGCGCGATGTCTAACAATCGCACAGTGCAGCCCAGACTTCCTTCAGCATCTTAATGCAAGGAATAGTTTAGAAGTGCCCTGCTGGAGCCTTCATACTACCATTTGTCACAAACTAAATATTTGAAGCATGCAATAAAAAAACTTGGAGAGCTTCACTGAGTCATTTAACGACATTACGAGGAGCTAAGTACTGCACTGGATAGGATATCAAATAAATTGACAATATCTCTTTTGTTGTCATACATTCAGTGCCAGTTCAAACCATGTCTATGCAACATCCTCTTGCACATAAGCCTGTGTTCCGTAAACCCGATGCAACCGAACAACAAAGCATATTGTAGGCATACAGGACAGAAATGGCCGTTTGCTATTTTTCACTGATATTGGCTCATAAACATTCAAGCGGTATGGTTCATGTGGCCCAGCCAGGATTTAGACAGCACTTTGTAAAAAAGGACGAGTCGCGTGTGAATATGTTTGAACTTCTGTCGATTTGGAAAATAAAAGGCTGCTCATGTGTCAACTGCAGTTTAACTACACTTAAATATATACATAGAAGCAGTTCATTGGCCAGGCAAAATGTAATAAATCCGAATGTTTAAAAAAAAAACATGATTCAAATCAAATGCATGTGCCGTTCGATGCAACGGATCATAAATAATCAGCATTCCGGACGTTTTATCGTGTTTTTATCATTACAATTAGTTAGTCCATACAATGATAAAATAATGTACGGTTTCTTACGATTGCAAACTAAGCACTTTGGAAAAATAACTCCTTGCAAAAAAAAAAAAAAACACACATATATTTGTCAGTTTCTGTGAAACGGCTAGGGTACATCAGTCTCAAGAACCCTGTCTTTTTTTGTTGATTTCAAAGTGTTTGGTTTTAATTTCCTGAACCAGTTGGGTTTTACTGCAGGGCTTCCTGCTATTAGCCAGCACCGGAAGGACGCATGCGCCAATTAATGCTTCAAAGGCACAGTCCAGAAACTCGTTTCCATAAAATGGAACAGATCATAAACAATAACAACAGGACATAGTTCAACAGCCTGGCCCTTAGAAATCCAACTGGTCACTCATTCATCAGCAAACCATCTACGCGTGAATCCACTCCTGGCTAATTATAACACAGAACCATAATCAGATTAATGATTTTCTTTAAGAACCTCTCTCCATACTATCCTGACACACTGATCTATTGTAACCATATTCCAGCCTAGACCGTGGGCACAATGAACATCAATTATAAACAGATACACACACGTTTTAAGACAGTTTTAAGACATCCAACGGGGCAAATAATAAATGTCATAAGGTTTGGACTTATTCTCTAACCAACTAATGCTTTGGGATAATCCGTTTATTAGCTCAGTCTCCAAATGAGATACATTCAATTTGTTTTTTTCCAGCATCTGTGTTACTCTACTTTGTAGCTCAACACTCCTGGAGACAATATTGAGGCACGAGAGTGACTTTGGGCCCGTCATTAGAACTTCATTCGCATGATGTTACTTCGGACATTAGCACCAAATGCACAAAGCAATCCATCCACCTAACACCTCCTATAAGTCTCCATCCCGTCAACAACAAAATCAACGATTTGCAACCTTCCCACATTGGCCCGTAACACACCCCAGCACATCCTTTGACCACATCTGGCGATGTCAAGGCCCCTTCTCTTCTCTTCTAATAACCCTGACGGAAGCTTACTGTGTACATTCTAAGACAACCGTTGCAATGTTCACTGCTGTTGCGGACTCTGTTACTTTTCCTTTCTGTCGGCACGTTGAAGGGTTAACATAAGGCAATGACTGCTGCATGCCAGCGCAAATTACATAAGGGCACGTGGTTCCACAAAAGCAGCATTTCTCGCTCCTCCACAATCATCCCAAGTGCCTTCATCCTTAATAAGGAAATGCAATAAAATTCACTTACCCTCAACAAGTGATGTTAGCAGCGTTACATTGGCAGCTTTGCGTCTACCGGCTGGTAAATTTAATCCAATTTTGTCTAATTTTTCTCTTAATGACCGTCCTCCATTTTTAGATTTCGCCCTATTTAAACAAAAATAGAGGGAAGCTCTTAGTTAAATTGTAACTCCGTGCATCTCATGTAACTATTCCTTTTACTCGTTATTCTAAAGTGCGGACCATCTCATTGCAAATTTTTAAAAAAAGAAACATGGTCACTTGGGGATTACCCAAAAAGGTTTCAAACAATCACATGTTAGTTGACTGTTTTTCTTTTTAATGCAAACATTTGATATTCCAAACATGTACATTCTTTCCAAAGTTAACCAACCTAAATTGAATACCAATTTTTGAATTGATTTTGATCAATTGATTTGATAAAAAAAAACAGTGTGTGTCTATTAGTGCACCCATCGTATGCTATCCAAAGTGTGCAAAGGTCACCGCAAAATATATGCAAAACTGCAGATAAGTTTCATACTGTTTAACACTGTTAAAATGTATCTAGACAGTTGATGTTATATTGGTCTCGATTTATTTGAGTAACGGGTAGCTGCTTTTTAAACTATTGATCAGTGCGCAGAGTCAGAAACAAAGACTGTATATACGTTGCAAATATTAACAACCCCATCAAAAATGGGATTGTGGTTGTTGGAAATAAAACTCATGAACAAAAAGCGAAAATAAAGAACGGCTGGAATATTTTAACTGTGAGCTCTATGCCCCCAAAAAAAGCCGTTTTCCCTGCTGTGTGTTCAGTGTTGTGTTTTCACCAACTTGAGCTGGTTAAGGACGGTGCCCAATGCGCCAATAGCCCTCACCTCCTAAGTACTCCGCCCAGCAACGAGGCATTGAGACACTCAGGCGGAGAGAGTCGTCTCTGCACTTCCGCCACCGTCACCTTGTACTTTGATGTTGAACTGAGGAGGGAGAGGCGACCCGGAACTGAACAGAACACTTCGTTTGGGTTCGCAACCCCGCCAAAGAGCCCGTCCTTATTAAGTGAGATCGAGGTGATAGCCCCACTGTGTGACTTGGATAGGGACATGGGACCTGAAACAGAAGCATCAAACAGATCAGTGCCCGAGCCCATGGCCAGCCAGCATTACATAAACTATCAAATAGGTGACTTTCCAACTCTCCGCAGTATTGGTCCCCACTAACCCTACAACTCCAACCTCTCGGCAAGTTTGTTTGTACCGTTTCGGATTAGACATATACGAATCTATCAGACCTTTGTGTTATTCGTGGGTGTCAAAGTCATCAGCAGCAGCGTCCGCTCTACACATTAATGCAATGTCCCCTGCATTGAATTGTATTTTTAGATTGTATATATTAAGACAAACATAAAATGGTCGTTTCAGCATTCAGATCAAATTGAAGTGAACTACGTCCTTATTATATGGACATTCTTTCCAAAGTTAGCTTCCCAAGACCAATTTCGAAACGTGTCAGCATCACAGTAGTCATTTCCATTGTGTAATAGAAAAAAATGCTCCTGTGATTCAACACAGTGTAAATAGATTCCTTGTTTGGCAAGTCAAGAATGAACTCATTCTAATATATTCGTACAGCACGTTTAAATCGCTAACACCGGCTTGCGTTCTATCCATATTTGTGCTTGGAGGTATATGTTAAATTAAGTTCGAGGCATTTATTTTGTAATCATGTAAGCACGGTGGGATGGTTAATAGTGTACTGTTTTATTCTAATGACATTTCTACTCGGTTGCAGTCTGCATTTGGACCTCCATCATACAACACTCAACACGGAAGAAAGAATCATTGCCTCTGTCGGCAAAGCAGACGGACACACACCGGAACACCAACACATCCACTCATAACTTCAATTTATCAGCTCATTGCAACGACCACAACAACAAAAAAAGGTATAATTGGCAGGAAATTAAAGTCGCCATTTTCGCCAAACAACCTGCACTCAGTCAATGGGTCGTTCTAACCGTCCGGAATAAAGAAAGACACAATCGTGGAATGTTGATCACCAGAGGAATTAGATCTAAACAATGCAATGCATTCACGAATTTGGAGGAAAAAAAGCTCCAGTGCAGCAATATGGTTCGTTTTTTTTATTGACTGCATGTCTGAAATGCTGGCGTGAGAGCTACGCTGCATTCACACATTACCCCATAAAAAAACACCTTTGCAACGCAATCAACTGCACTGCTTAGGGGCTCTCTTTATGCCACTGGAAATCTACTCTAGATCTTTGAAGGCGTCGAGTTCCTAGTTCCGGATAGATCACTTGTGACATTAATAGCTCTGGGGAGGCTAACAGAGACAATAGGAGTTAAACGAACTCTTGAGATTACTAATAAAAGAGCCAATTATCATGTCGACGTGGAAAGAGCATCTCTTAAGATTTATCCCTTGCACATGTAATGTGACGTGACAAAACCTGGAGAAGCAGAAAGATGAAACTAAACCATTTAATCGTATGCTGCAGTTTTAGGAATTAATGTGCACACACGCACTATTGCATGCAAAACCCAATTCGAATCAAATCAATCCTATAGCAATATCTCAATAAGCATCTTAGCAAAGGAAGCAGACGGCTCTTTATGAATCCCTAGCAAAGAATACATACTGCCCATGCAAAGCTCCATAGAAATAAATACATGTCCAAACGCACATGACTAACCAGACCCTCAAAAGCATGTAACGCCAATCGACAGTATAATTGCTTCTGCAAGTTCGGGCATTTGGTTTGATTTATATGCTCCCTAATTCCTTTGCTCATTAACGGAACACAACTGTGGAGGATTCTTTAAATTCTCATCAACGTGCAGAGACTGAGATGCACAGGGCTGAATTATTTTGTGTGTGCGTTCCCCCTTATCGAAAATTTAAACCCGCAAGTGTTATGTAGAAAACCATCGTATCTCTCTTTTAATTACCTCATCCTTCGGTTTGTCATTAAGTACGACATTACACCAAAACTCATATAAAGCAGAAAAGGTCTATTGGCCCCCTATTAATGTTAGTGCAAAAGTATTGGATTTGAAAGGGGGAAAAAACAGAACTTGCCTTTTTTAATGACGGTGTGGTCCTGGATGTTAATGCCATGATCATCAACATGCTGAAATGGAATTGTTTAAATAATATTACCACAAACTTACGGAAATAAAGACGGCGAACAGTCATTACTGTGGCAGAAACTGTATGAAACCGAGTCACGTTAGAAGTTGCTAAAATACATCCACTGCCTGGCACATTCCCCCGAATACATATGATAATGCGTGCTTTTAACCATAGCCTGATAATTCCCGTTTCCTGGTCAATACATCATTTTAATTTTCGTTGTACCATTTTTATGTGTTTGGTAAAAGGTTAAAGTTCTGAGAATTGTTTGTTTGACCATCTCCCTTTGTGAGGTACAATGTATGTGTGTCTGTGTCTGTGTGTGTATCATTGTGTGTGGAGGGTGGTCGGAGGACTGGGAATTGTAAATCGTTCTACTGCCCATCCCCAGCAGTTTTTATTTTCTAGAAATGCATTTGGCCTCAGCTTTTGCTAGTTATGGGGGCCATTAAGTGAGAGCAAATCTGCTCATTCCCACATCGATATGCAATACAGTGTCGGAATATGTTTGCCAATTTGACACGAATTCTACCGAGACTGAGCGATTGGCAATCAGCGCAGAGCCGCCAGTTCATTTACAAATACCAGTCAGTTCCAAATCGCCGCTGCAATGTTAGTAACCGACCTAGCATCATTCATTCAGCTTTGATTTTTCCCCTTCGTTATTTATTATTGCACCTTCCATCTACAGTTACCCAGTGCATTATCTGCAGATTTCCCATTATGTTTCATTTCCCTCAAACTGTCGTTCAGTCAGACACACGCAATCTACCCCAATAGTATACATTTTAAATATATTCTAAGCAGGTTTAGTTTCAAACTAATTCTTAAACTTAGAGCTGGAATTCTGTCTCTATTAAGCATCAATTTAAAATGATCAACAGACTGACTCGACCTACTTAGATTCGGTGTATTTTTTTTTATTGAAACAAAAGCTGAACCGTTATGCTTAAGAGGTTTATAATTCCGGAATCTGAATACTTTAACAGGGGCAGAAAAGAATATATTTCCCCGTTAATCGTGGTTAAAGGCGATAATCGGTAGCCTTGCTAACAAAAAATGTACAACATTGGCACCACTTTGACAGTCTGAAGAATTGACATCAGGCTTCATTATAACAATTACACTCCAAAGCGGCTGGCTCTCTCTCCCCCACCACTGAAATACAAATATTGGACAATAAATAAGGACTTTTTAATTCTTGTATCACATAGACACAATCGCACAAAATGAACTGAATCATTTAGATAGACTGTGCTCTCTTTTTTATCTAACACATCAATACTCGCATTGTTGAAAGCTCTCCTGAAGAATCGGAACCACAAATCGTGGAGTTAAGGCTGCATTTTAGGCTTGTTTACAGCAGGGTTTTTGTTTTGTGTGCATGTGCGCGCGCGTATGTGTGTTAAGGAGCCAGTCACATTTAAGCAAAGTATGGCCGCAGGTATTAAGTGGAATGTGGAACAGCTTTCAATCGCACTAAGCATTCATAATGAGTATTTGTTTGGAAGTGAATGCATGATGGTTTCTTGCTTATGAATATTTTACGAGAGCTTTGAGATCTGCATTTTTGTAAAACGAAATTTCAAGTAGTGTTTCGAAACAAAACATTGCCTCAAACTAACACGACCAATGGGGTGGTTGGTTTTCATTTCATCAGTCTTTTGTTTGCAAGATAAGCAATATCTATTGCTAAATAGTCCAGATTATAGTTGAAGATAGAAATTCATATTGCGATTTAACCCAGGAAGTCAATTATCATCACCACTGAATAGTGATCAATTTAACACAATGCAAGCATGTGCCCTTTGTATGTTTTATATGCCCCGTAATAATAACTCCACAATAAGCTAAATATATGAAATAAACTCCAATTTATGCACGTAACAAAATATCCCTAATTCTCTCAGGAGAGGGGGGAAATTAAAAAGCATCTTCAGAATTATGGTGAGATACACATTTCTTGCCTGTAAAGCACTCCAGACACTACAGATTGAAATACATCTGTTCTGCCAAACTGAAAGATTTAACAAGTCACATACTCTGGTGGGGGCTAATTGTTTACAAATTACAAACAAAAAGTTAAAACGGGAACATTCAATTTAATTAATCAAAGGACGTGAATATCCATTGTGGCTATTGAAAAGAATAATCTGTTTGCATTTAATGTATAGCAGCAAATGTGTTTGTATTGCATGTGATGGTTTTATGCTGTCTTATAAACAGCTCTTCAAATGGTTTGAGTTTACGTTGAAATGCTAACTGAAGGCCAATTCTTCTCCAAAGCAGTGTTTTGTATTACATGGGGGAAACGCCATCTCAGATTTGAAAATATCTCATTAAACACGGGGGGGGGGGGGGGGGGGGGGGGGGGGGGGGGGGGGGGGTGAAATTGGGAGGGGGTGATGAAATTAAATATGTAATAAAACTCCCAGCGATTGCATAGAAGTTACCTGTACATCTTCGATGGAGTGTGCAATGCTGTGGATGGGCAATGAATCTCCAAGGCCGGAATCGAGTCCGTGGGTGCTGTGGAGTAGGACATCAGGCCGCCTATAGTCCCTCCGTGGATCTAAGCCGGCCAGCTGCGGAAGAGCCCGATGTTGGTGCAGGATGCCCGCCTCTTGATTCTGTCTCTGCGGCCAGGTCGGGTGCTGCGGCTGCTGCTGCGAGTGCAGAGAGTTGAGCGAGTAGGGGTCGTTCACATGGGAATAAGGGTCCTGCGACTGCGGGTAGATGGGTTGGTACGGTGGAGGGAAGTAAGGTGGTTGGAAATCCGTGTTAGGTGTGTGAGACAGCGGCGGGGCGGTCGGATATGGAGACTGGCTGACCGTTCCTAACTGGGGCAAACGTGGAGTCCCATTACTGGTCCCATCGTGGCGGTCCTGCAACGAAATCAGACATTAAGATGGCATTAAAAAATAATAATACATTTTTTTTAAATAATAATAATAATTGCTGGAAATGCATATTCGTTCTGCTTGCATCATTGCATTCACAAGTTTTAACCGTAACAGGAATACGTGGTAAGTGGGGGCGAATTCAGCAAAATATTATTGCACAGGGTTCAAAAGCGAAAGTGCTACCAGTTGGGGGGGTTGTTTAAATCTAGTGGCATCTCACTGTAACTCACCATAGCCGAGAAACTGTGCACTAACATCTGCGGACAGTCTGATCTGAGTTCGTCAGGGGGGAAAAAGAGAGAGACCTAGAGTGGGGAAAATTGGAAAAAAAACAGTCCAGTACTATACAACTACAACACGAGCACAACGCCGGGGTGTCACATACAGGAGCGAGGGAGCAGAATCCATCAGTACTTGAAAAATGTCCTCATTGGGAATAACACACATCAAAAAATTCACATTTGTGTCTAGTTTCAGGGCGTCACGTCGATAGATTTTTTTTTCAAACTTTTTCCCCCCTCTCTCCTCCACTAACAAGGAGCAGCGGCTTCAAGTGCGCGCATAATGGCAAATATTCATGACTATTAATATTACACGAATACTTAATAAGGGGAGAATGGTCGGAAATCAAGCGTGAAGCGAGAAAGCAACTGAAGGCTGTCTCTGTTATAAATGACGTCCATTGAATAAAGATTCAGTGTATCTAATCAGAGAGAGAGAGAGAGAAAAGAGGGGGACACACCGCTGGCTCTGACGAATCACAGTGAAGAGGAGAACATTTTAAAGTGATCGAGGGCATGCGAAAGTGAGAGAGGGAGAGAGAGAGAGAGAGAGAGAGAGAGAGAGAGAGAGAGAGAGAGAAAGAGAGAGAGAGAGAGAGGAGGGAAAGGGATGGCGACAGAGAGATAGAAAAGAAAAGAACGAGAGAGAGAGGGGAAGAGGGTGACACGAGAAGGAATTTGCACCTCGTTTTCGTGTGAAAATCCAGAGAATGCTAAAGGCATGTCGGCGGGCACTCGCTTCCTGGCTGGGGAGAGGCTACCCGCGTTCTCAGCTCTCTTCCTTTTCAGATCTTTTTCCGGAGACGTGTGCTGCCCTGAGCCTGTGTCACTAGTAGCCTGGTCCATCGTACAACGGGTTAAAAGTTAAGAGACAGGGGGAGCAACAGAGAGACTATGGAGTCTCCGAAGCCCTCATTCGTTTCCACGCAATTCTACGCAGGCTGCTCCCTACAGCGATCCTGAAAAAAACACACCACTTTTGTCTAAACTCTGCTCGAAGCCAGTTCCAAATAAACGGATTTCAGCTTTGATCGTTCACTCTCTTCGCCTGAAAATTCCGCCGATCCTTCATACTTTTCTCTGCTTTCTTTTTTTTTTAACCTTTTTTTAAAAAACAAAACGACTTCGGTTCCAAGGGGAAAAGTGAAACTCAAGAGCTGTCTAATTCAGCTCCTGGAATGAGCTGTCTTCCAGCCTGGCTCTATAAACCCGTTTGACCGGCTGTACAACTACAAAAAACAACTCCCCCCAAATAATACCTAGCAAAGTCTGCAGATCAACTTTCTCAATCCGGGTATAGTCAAGGCCTTTAGTCATTACCACCTTACTGTCTGTCTACTGTCGTTTTTACACACATACACACACACATATATATATATATTCACACATATCTTTTACTCATAACGGCAACATAATATGTTTGTGCAAATTTCAATTGTTTTCATTGGGCGGTTTGGAGAAGAGGGAAATAAATGAAGGTTTATTAACACAGGCGGACACGTTTTTTTTTAATGTGATATCAATTAATTGAAGTTTACTACAAAATCTTACACAGCTTTCAACGACGCCTGAATTCGCTACATCGCTTTATGACAATAGTGTGGTTAACTAAACATGTTTTTTATAATTTTAATTGCAGTTCCATATCGAAACCGTACTTAACAACCGCCCTTTTAAATATTGCATTTTAAATATCTACAAACGAAAGTTTGCGGCGAGATTTATCAATTAGTTATATTTCAGATTTTTATTAATCTAATGATCGGATTTCTTAAACCTCGTTTTTTGCATCGTTTACAATGGGAGCTACCGACACACAATAGGTATGCACACAACAGTCCGAGGTTGCATTATTTTGTTGCGTTTTCAAGCCGAATATCTGAATGCTTCGTTTAGTTTTCGCTGCATCTATTTGCGGAATAATGTTTAATGCTTAAATAAATCCTAAGCAATGTTTGATTTACATTGGATGTGATGTAAAGAAGATTTGTTCCCTCGGCGGGGCATTGAAACGCATTTTTTTTTTAAAAAGCGAATATAAAATGTCTTACCTCACACTCTTCATATTTGATATTGTCCGCTAATTTCCACAGCATTCTCATGGATTGGTGCAAAAGTGGCTGGCTGGGTGTATCAGAAAGCGGACAGTCCTGTACAGAGAGTGTGTGTTGGTTTAGAGCTCCGTATGTGCTCTGAGATCTCCCTCTAATGGTCGATCGAGTTCCCCTCTCAGCTCTTTAGTAACTTGCTAATAACAGCCCAATTAGCATATGAACGCCAGCCAAACACTCATGCTACCGCATTACTGCTCCAATGGACACAGGTACAGAGCTTTGCCCTGTCGACTGAAATGGACGTCAACATAAATACATTGTGAGGTGCACGGCACCTTGTACATGCACATCGGGCCATTTGTTATATTGAATTGGAATCCCAAATTGTTAAATCTTGACTTATCGGCCATCGTGTTAATGCGCAGAAACTCTTTCCCCAACAGATGATGATTCAGTGTTTAGGTTATACGACGATACTTCCCCAAGAGACTCATAATCTCATTGAAACGTAGGAGGTTCAATTGTTTAAAGTACAGTTTTTACTTTTTAATAAGAACAACTGGCATAGATGAAGTGTATTTTTTTTTACCAAGTTAATGAAATCCTCGCCATAATAATAAATACAATACATGTGTATTTTTTTAAAATCCAAACAGCTGTTAATGTCATACTCCTCTGTGCATCAAGCACCCAACTTCCTTTCTTGTTGTGGTCCAATAAATAAATGGATTTAGCATTTTACAATGGGTGTGCTTAAATAGATTACGAACTGACAGCAATTTCATTACCCTTGCTATTTTTACACCATCTCCCCGGGGAAGTTCAGATGGAGCAGGTAAAGAAATTCCAGTTTTTTTTTAATCATCATGCAATTTATTTCTAGTAGACTTTAGGACTATAACCACGGCGGAATGAAGCAGTGCTAAAACGCGTTGTTAATCAGATGATTTCGGTGGCTGCCTTCTGCGGAATCCTGATCAAACACTAGGTCTGTTCCGGAGAACCTCATTCGAAATTTACCTCTCTTTGATATTTCCAGGCTTTAAATAACAAGCAAGTAAAGTGTGGGTTTACGGTCAATTGATGTGGAAATCAGGTTGTTGTTTAGCTATTTAGCTACTTACCTATTTAAGACCACTGATAACCAGTGACTTATAAGCAAACTATTTCGAATCTGCGCCGTCTTGCTAATCGTTTTGCTACGTTTTGTTAAAAGTTATTATCATAATAAATAGCTAATTGACCATGAATTATGAATTGAGATGTAAGGTCTTTCTTCCAAGTGTGTAAAGTTAAAACTCAACACAGGTAATCTGCGTGGTTAGATTTAGGCGTCGTCTTCAATTAATCTTCATTACCATTTTTGGTGGAGCTCCGGGATAAAGATGTCATCAAGACCTATTGTCTTTAACTAGAAGATCCGAAATATCAACCGTTTCAAGATATCTCGCTCCAAAAGACCAAATCCTTTGATACTCGATGAAAATAATTTCCACCCTCATCTTGTGGGAGAATCACGGTCAACATTGCGGCTAAAGCGAGGTAAACATCTTATTTTAAACTTGAATATATGTGTGTGTGTGTATATATATACATATATATATACATATATTTATACATATATATATATTATATAACTATATATAACATATAACTATATACATATAACTATATACACAGTTATACATATATATCTATATATGTAATTGCTTGTCTATCGAGCTAATATAACGCGTTCATAGACTCTGTTATCACCTAGTGTATGTTTTTTGCTTAATACTTTCGTTTCACAAAAGAAACTTTCAACCAATACTACCTCGCTTTCAGATTTTCGGGAAGTTTTCATTTACTTGCTCACATTCAGTTGTTAAGTGTGTTATTCAGGACCTGTCGTTTGACTTATCTAAAATGGTTGTATTTTCAGTTAGAGGGGATACAATATCTCAAAATGTCCAATTTCTCGATTAAAACTAGTTTCCATTTGATATAATCAACGTTCAGGGCAATGTCTGACAGTGTCATTTTGTCATTGACCAAAGGACTGTTAATTTAAAGAACATACAATTAGTCATGTTACGTTGTGCTTAAATAATACGTTGGGGTGACTATAACATACCATATGGTACTGGCTAGTTGTAAAGTCGTTTAAACTTTAATTTATTTATTTCTTCACCAGAGGGCTCATTTGGAATTTCGCGCAAATACTCTGCTCCTAGAAGATTTTAATTCCATTCAATGATCCTCTGATTAGCTAGTATATCAAAGGACAATGAATTCTTCAAATCAATGTTACAGATAAGCAGGAACAACTTGAAACAAATAGCTATCGTGGTCTCTTTTTATGAAAGTATTTGAGAAAAAAAATAAAGTTGTGAAATTTACTCCATCCGCCCTACACCCCAATTGCTGGCATTTTAATTAAATGGGAATCTTTGTCTAGCCATAAGGAGACGCGGATCCTTTGAGACAAATGCCCGGTTTTCGATGAGGTGGACAAAATCGAATCGGAATATTATTTCTTTAATGTACCGAACTGAGATTATACGCATTGAAATAGTCTCCCTACTAGTTTTAAATTCGCCGGGTATATGCTTTAAGGGTAGCATTTAACGTCTCTGCCCACCTGCTGCATTTTACACTGTCCATAACGCAAGAAGTTGTAATCTGTGATGACCAAAATACAAACACACATCTTAACAATTGCCCCATGGTATATTTTACGCATTAGAAGCACCTGATCTAAATTGAGCTTGTGTTTTGGTCATTTAGATAATTTTTCGTTTCCCGGTGAAAAGATGCATTTTTTTTAAAACAGCTGCTGTTGCGTTTACACCATGGAGAGACATATCTCAGTAATTTTGGATATGATTAATACTAATGTTGACAGCATCTTTCAAACTTTTTAAAGTAGAGGTTACCTCGTTTTAAGTGATAAAATGCCTCCTTCTCATCCCGTAAGAACTTCCTCATGCTACACGCCATGTTCAGTGTCTCATCCTCAACACTACCTCTCTTCCCGACCCATCATAGAAACTTGCTACACATAACTCCAACTTTTAAGCAGTTGCAATTTGGAGACTCATGGGTATGTGCATTTAACGCAATCTCCCAATTACACCGGAATCACTGACACACTAATTCAACCCGATGCTTAAATTCCGCATATATTTTGAGCTGCACAATTAATAATATAATCCGTAGTGTGCGAAGTGTGGCTAAGTTTCACAAAAAGTTATGATTGCTGTTTCGCTCAAAGCTAAAAACAATTCAAATGGTTGGCGTAAACAGTAAAATCTGATGTTTTAATGCCGATATCAATATAATTGATTACCAAGTAGGTTTTGTAATAAACAGAATTAATTAAGTACTTTTTAAGTAGTTTGAAGTCGTAACCACATGCAGTAATCATCAGTAAAAATACGAAACATAAAATGGAACTTCCATTTTATTCAACGTTTCGTACTTGTGTAAGAATAGCCCCACAGTAACATTGCTCAGTGTAATCCCATACAAATGAAACAAGCATTGAGGTGAAATGTTGAAATAACCTCTACTCTTTCTTGGTTTCTAATCGCACAGTAATTTGCTGAAAGTTGTAAAGTTTCTTACTAGTATTGTAATGGCTCTGATGGTGCGTTTTCTAAAAATCTGGGGAACTCCATCGATTGTAAACTGACTACAAATGTAATTCAAAACACAGAAGACAAAGGGAAAGGGGGTTATAACACATTACTAAAGAAAGTTTTTCATAGCCCAGAGGAACAAAAAATAGACTGATCATGTATATAAAACGTAGATGATTTTTATCTGACTAGAGCTGTTGGCAATAATTAAATCCTCCTTTCATTCAACCACAGAGTAATTACAAGTTTATCTCGCTTACGTTAACCAGGTAAAGCCAAGTACTGGTAAAAAAGTTTGGACTTAAGCACTTCAAGTTGCTAATTCTTCGTCCCAAATGTTCGGATTTATTAATTGTACGTGTGCGCGCAATAGAATATGAGGTACTGTTTAAAGAACAACTTTCAGCAACTAGTGAAACACAGGTTGTGATGTTGAAGCTGTGTAGTTAATATGTTTTTCCTCATACCTGCCAGTCGCTCATTTTGCCCAGTATCGACATATTGCCTGGAGATGTCCGTGGTGGCGTCAACTGATCTGCGAACTGTTGAGTAATTTCTCTTTTTACCTCTACAGAATCATCTCACCTGGTCTGGGTGCCACCTGCCTGCGCCTGCGTACACGCCAGGAATGTCAGAATCTAACAGCCTGTCTCAGCACTGATGGATTTACAACAGATATGTACCTCTGCAGCCAGACCTTCCATCAGTTTCCAGATCTCATCCTGACCCACGCACACCCACACACACACACACACACACACACACACACACACACACACACACACACACACACCTATTCATGACTGCATGAACTCTGTTGCAATGAATTTGAGGGAGTTTAATGTTACCTGCAAAAGTCATCTGCAATTACTGGGAATGCTGCAAAGTCTCTTTTGGATGATGGGGGAGGGAAAGGTATCGGGTAGAACAGATTCAAAGCTTATCTAGAAGTTGCAAAAGTTACCAAGAATGGACAGAAAACAGACGGGGGAAGGAATTGACCAACAAGTGGTTGGAGCGTTTTATTTTTCGCTCTCTTTCTCTTCGCTCGCTTTTCGATCTTGTGTTAGGCCGTACATACACAACAAAGGGGACCTGTGTGCAGCATATAGATCCACTTCGATTTGTCGCGTCCCCTCTACATTCCAACTAGAGTGAACCCTATTTTGTATCTTAGCGTTGGCGTCGGAGTTTGCTGTTTGTTCTTTATATTATGTGAATTATTATTGCTCGTCAATATTGCGCCTAGATTTATTGATGCCATTATTTCTAAAAGTGCCCCGTCAAAATGTAAACAGCATTTAAAACATCAAGATGGTTTCACCGTGGGACCCAATTGTATGTAAAAGATCCGAGGCGCGGTTTGGAGCAAATAGTAGCCAATCGAATAAAGAAATTGAAACAATTACTTTAACCCCGTGTTATAGGTAATACATAAGCGGCATATGATTATAGAGAAAATAGTATTAATTAAAAAAGAATATAGCTGAATTATTTGTTTCGCCTTGCTGTCGGTTCTAATGTAACCCTAGTGCTAATGGTGGCAGGTGTTCTCTTACACTAACTTTACAACTATTCTGTGCCAATCTCATGGTTCACTAATTGTTTTTGTATTTTTTAAATAAAGTAAATCTACTTACTAGTATTTTAATGACCACCTTACAAAGATATTCTCTACCTGGCTGAGTGTCATATCGTGATTCTCAGGCTATTAAAATGAAGCCATTCCTTAATCACTTAATCTAATTAGGACTAGTGGGCGCATTTGTGACTTTAGAACATCAGCATTTTTGTTTTGTTATTTTCCTGCTTTAAAATAAAAGAAATTCCTTCTGTTAGCCCTATAATACGAACGTATTTATTCCATAGCCCGCTTATGCTGGGTGAATGGCTTGTTGCAAAGTCTATTAGCTCTCCTAAGATTTCCCTTCAGTGTCAGTTACACTTCATCGCACGGTGTCAGTCTGTTAAAGAAATACAACAAGTCGACAGAGGCGTTTGATACATACAACATTTCTGTATATCTTTGCCATATCTCCTGTTGTGAATATGTACTTATCCTTCTCTGTTCTCCGATCACGCAGTCTCACGCCCCTTCAAAGTTGTTTCAGTATGCGGGTAATTTATTTAATGGCATGACTACCATCTTCCACGGTGCAGTCTTCCCATTCACGTGTGTCTTACATTCACGCTTTCAACTCTTTAGTTCAACTCTTTACGCTTTGTAATTATGTTAGTCTTGTACTTTATTTCAAATGTATGCTTTTGCAAGGTAACATATTGCGCGTTGGCGCTCAGACATTACGCGCGCAGATTAGCCAAACACCACTATAATACACAATAGTTTGATTATGACTACTTCGTGCACCCACTTGAACCTATGTTTGATGTCCACTCAACTTGATGGATGCCAAGGACTATTAAATGCAGATTTTTTAACATGTCATATAACTTCTAGCTCACACGGAAATCGTGTGCATTTCACACGTGTCTTGTAAAAGGCCACAGTGCCCCGTCCCCTTATATTTTATTTTACAGGACTAAGATATTAGTTCATTGAAGTTTATCATTCTATTCTAAACTATTTCCAAGTACAAATACACCTATGGATTAAATAGATTTATCTTTAATTTTGTCTCAGCGTGTTTAATACAACTGACAGGCAACGAGTGGCCTGTATTTAGCCAGTGAAATAAACTTTTAACGGCAATAATTGATCACATTTTTTTCTATGGTATACTGGTGGTGTGTGTAAGCGAATATTGCTAAGCACTTCGTAGATGACCACAATATATATTCCCGACCATTGAACTGTACGATTGCAACAACCACGCTGATAGCAACTTTGAAATTAAAGAATGACTGGGTGCTAGAAATAATGACATTTGTTTTCCGAAAATCTGGTCATGAAAAAAGTTATAATTTGTCGTTACTGGTTGATAATTTCGCTTCTTCTAATTTCAGAGGGCAGCGTGCAAGCAGGTTATATACTGAGAAGGAGGTGCTTGACTTGAGTAATGAAGCATGAAATGTGCGAATCCCCACCGGAGCTGCCAGCACTTAGAAAGATTATACCGGCCGGTTCAAGTTACCAGAATTAGTACACCTCACAAATTAATTACAATGCTGCCATCAATTTATTCTGTTAGCGTTTAGAGTGGGAGAACAAGAAGCAGGGAAGCGAATCGTTGTTTACATTTTATTACCGGCGCCTTTTCCATGTTCCTGGTTGATTCTGGCCAGCTTGTTCAAAGTTTGCGATTCAACAAGAAACTTTCTGCAGCAACGCAAGACATTGACAACTAGTTGCCCTGGCACAGTTGGCTATAGCAACTGTGTAGGGAGTTCCAAATATGTTGGTTCTTCTGAATGTATGAAGTGCATAAAAGTATGCTGGAGCTTTTAATTACACACGGATATAAATGTCCGCGCCATACCAGGAGCTATAATACTTAATAACTTGGTGCAATATTATTGTGTTCATCTGTGTCACCAAGTCCGGGTGGGAGAGGGAGAAGAACGTGTTTGGGTTCCCTGGTCATATTTGCAGTTATTTTTTCAAAAAGCAAATTCTGGCAATTGCTTATTAGTTAAATATAAAAATAATGTAAATGTCACTTTGAAGCCTTTCCTTCCATTCAATGACATGATCGGAAAATACGCCGTGTTTTTCTTCGTAATGCTTTATTGCTGCCCTTATTATGTTTTGGGTGAATACTTGATTAAACTTCGTTAGAGCACAACAGGATTATTGTTTTCCTAAAACGACCCAAAATAAGGTGACTGCTGTTTCCCCAGTTTTGTTTCAAACGAACGCGGCAGCAATTACAGAATGCAAACCTGAACTCGGAAAACAAGTCTGTGCGGACTTTATTCACGAATAAATTCCTACATTGACGCATTTAGCAACTGAATGCTTAAACTATCTTTAGCCAGCATTGTGAATTCTCACTGGAACTGGTGAACCTCCTTACACTAACATGTCACACCTAATATTTTTGCACTGTATATGCGCAGTGATAAATTACACATTTCTGATGTCACATTGTCAGTTGTGATTCCGGATCTACCTTTCCACAACACCCACTTTAGGACGCAACCAGTTCATTACGGATTGTATTTTGATGAGCACTTCTCTCAACCCTCCCCCCCCCCCCCCCCCCCCCCCCCCCCCCCCCCCCGCCCCCTCTGTCCTGTTTACTATTTAGTTGATGCAAATTGGAAGAAGTGTGAGAGTTCAAGGAATATCACATATGACCAACTCGTCTCCAAAACAATGCGTTCGTTTACGCAGCGAGTTTTGTGAATATTCTTCGAATATTCTCTCCAGTGAGGCTCTCCATCGCGGTACATTCCCCGAAATGCCCCGAAGTTACTTAAATTAGTGCTTCAACGCCGATTAGAAGTTAGATATTTCGATACTTCAGTCACGAAGTTACCGCGTCGAGGACAAATCCCCCCCCCCCCCCCCCCCCCGAGGCTTCTTGTGAGTTACTATTTCTGACTATGTTTCGGGAAATATTCTTTGGATCGTAAAACGGCCAGCGAACTCAAAATATAGGTACAGCTCAATACATTCCCTGAGATGAAGGTATTACACAGTAATTGCAATAGCCCTGTTTTCAGAATACATCGAATAGATATGGATATGCAACCGAGCACTTGCTATCTGCCTTTCCAATCATCCATTGTAGTCTCAAGAGCATGACATTGACGTGATATTCTTTAACCGTGTGAGAAGCTAATGATCAAAATATAACTAGGTGGGAAACTTCGTCAAATGTATGATACCGAAGATATTCGTTGTAGTTCGCGCCGGTGCAGAGCGCCATTTCCAAAGGAATACTTTAGAATAAGTAAGAATTCTAGTTAAGTGAAGACACAAGAAACTGCAGGTGCTGGTTTACACAAAAAAAGATCAAAAGTATTGGAGTAATTCAGCGGGTCAAGCAGCATCTCTGACTGATATAACCAGGCGACGTTCCAGGTCGAGACCCTTCTTCATACAAAGGTCCCGATCCGAAAAGTTGCCTATCAAATCTTCCAGAGATGCTGCCTGACCCGCTGACTCCAGCACTTCGCGTCTTTTGTTTTATGTACGTTAATGTGTGTATTAAGAAAGCATTTAAAATCAGTGTAGTAATTTCTGTAAAGCTTTTCCCATTTAACAGATTTGACAATCCTGTTGGTGGATGGGAGTAGATGTTGGAATGATGCATCTTCACGCCGCGTTAATTTGGTCCTTCATTGGCGAGTACTGTTTAATAAGGCGGAACGTGTACCAACGCGTAGATTCTAAATATATTTAAGCAAAATAGCGAAAACTAGATTGTCACTGTAGTCGAATGTAGTGAATATGTGTTTTCACCAATGGATCACTACATTTGCATCAGCTCGGCAACAGCATCTTAATCCCTCTGATATACTTTATGTGATATCAGTGATGAGCGACTTTTTACCCAAATAAAACAAGTACAATTCCATATTGTGCGGGAAGGGACATACCTAAATGTGTCTATGCATGTTGGCATGTTCTTTGCAAGTCAGCATCACTCATGAGTCTAACGTGCAAACACCTCTCTATTCATTAACCAAATATGCGCGTACTCCTCGTCAATCTGCCAAGTGACATTTCTGTACAATACCTTCCCGACTGTGCCTTTCAATGCATGTGTCGGTAGTCACCTTGGCTTTTGATCACAGGTGCGCGTTTACATGTAGGCGAGCATACATCGCAAAAGGTGCAACGGAGGCGGCAGAGAACGAATCTATTGGCATTAAGTCTTCTGGGGGAAGATTGATCATGTTAGGTGCTGTGCGTGGAAGCGAGAGGATGGGGGATGGGGGATGGAGGAGCAATTCAAGATTTTCCCCTAGTTTGATGAGTCCTTCCGCCCCATTCTGCCACACATCTGCCCCAATGGAAAGCACTTACAGCTGTTGCCGCTTGTAAAAAATGTACAGGGGGGCATCTGAATAAAGCGACATTCATTAGTCGGGGTGGGGGGCTCTTTCTGAGAGATAAAAAAATAAGATTGGGTTTCTTCGGCGAGGACGCTGGGACTGACAGGCAATGAAGGACGCGTCAATTTTATTTTGAGTTGGGCCGCGGGAAGGCATGGTGCAGCGAAAACCATTCCAAATGATGAAATATCGCTTTCCATTCGATAGCGTCCTCAGACATACACAGAACATTTCGCGATCCATGTGGCGAGGAAAGTATTTTTTTTAGCAGTGAATTCATCGCTGCAGTGTGGAAAGCACACACGTACCAGAGATGAAATGCTGACAATACGAACTTCGTACATTTTAGGGAACATTTAATACATTGGAATCCAATGCAAAATATACAGCGGATGAACGCAGTGTGAAAACTCGAGACCGGCTCTCAGTTCCTCTTCTTGCTTTAATGCTTCGTGATTTTAATTAACCAACGTTAGTCAAATGAGCTACTTTGATACGCCAGTAATGTAACCGAATCGGCCACCAAGTCATTAATCCCGCTGAGCCCTGAAAGAGGCAAACAAACATTGTCTGAACGCCTGGAAATTTCGGAGTCTATAAATATGCCCCTGTCCCACTTAGGAAACCTGAACGGAAACCTCTGGAGACTTTGCGCCCCACCCAAGGTTTCCGTGCGGTTCCCGGAGGAGGTGGTTGCGGAGGTTGCAGGTAGTGGAAGCAGGTAGGGAGACTGTCAAAACCTCCGGGAACCGCACGGAAACCTTGGGTGGGGCGCAAAGTCTCCAGAGGTTTCCGTTCAGGTTTCCTAAGTGGGACAGGGGCATACCTTATGGAAAAGAACCCGACATCGCCCTCACTAGTTTAACCCCGAGACAGTGAAGCTGCTAGCTGTACCAAAAGACAAGGACTGTACAGGAGTGAAAGGTACCCAGTAAGAGGATGGGTGTTTTTACAGTGTATGCATTGTTGTGCTGGTCTGGTGAACTGTTTCCAATGCAGTCCCATGAAGTCCACACAGAGAGCAACATAAGTGTAACCATAAGATTCCAGTCTGAGCACAAGAACATCAACTCAATAATAATGTAGAAACACTTATTTTTAGGATGCCCTTTGGGATTGAAGAAGTCTGTTGGAATTCAGGCTCTGTGGATAGTAAGGATACTGTGGGAACTGCAGACTCTTCCACTGATGTGGTAAGTGATGGCAAAATGTGTAGTAAGGAACTGCAGATGCTGATTTACTCTAAAGATAGACACAAAATGCTGAAGTAACTCAGCGGGTCAGGCAGCATCTCTGAAGAAAAGAAATAGGTGACATTTCTGGTCGAGACCCTCCTTCAGTCTGAAAGGACACTCTTTTAAGCTTCTACATAGATCAGCATTTGTCTAACTTCAAGGCAGGTGATGGAATGGGTGGATTCCAAGTTTGTGAGGTGGTGCAATCCTTGTGCTAGGTTTCTGTGCATCTGATGCATGGTTTTAACCTTCCTGAACCATCTCAAATGCATCTTCACACTTTAAGTGGCCTTGGGCAAGAGTTTTTTTTCGGAATTAGTGGGGATATTGCATTTCTTCACGAAAGATTTGAACACAAGCTTGAATTATTTCCTCAGCTTACCATCCATCGGTGAGAGACAGAGCAAAGGGTCTACTGGGCAGCATTGTTCCCTCCCATCCTTTATGCTCCAAGACCTTCAAGAGGCATCCCAAGACACAGGAAGAAAAAATGGTGATAGAATAGGGAAGAGCTTCAATACGCAAAATACGCAATAGGTCTAAACAAATGGAAATTGACTTTGAAATGAAGAAATTCAAATTAAGAGCATTGGTGAATTAAAGTCAATTCAATGCAGCACTCATTACAAGAACCAAACCTAGAAGACACCTACCCTATTACAAGATAACTTCACTTATGAGCTACATTTCTGCCACTAACCCTTGCTTATCAGTGTCCACCTGACTATCTTCAGATTTTTACCATCAAGGCCCATGCACGTCTTGATTTAGTGTCTGCAACCCCAGATTCTATAGATGCACCCGACAAATAGATTTGTTGAAATGCATGCCTATAATTAATCACCAACATATAGGTATGTTTCCTGCCCAATCCACCCACACTCCCACCCCCAACATATTTCCATTTCCTTTGCAGAGATTTAATCATCATATCTGATATTGACTGAAAGTGTGTGTGTGTGTGTGTGTGTACTGGTATAGGTGTAAAAGGATGATACGTATCTAGTGTCAGAGAGGGGAAATTTACAGAAACGTAATTTATATGATCTAACCAATGACTCCACGGATTATGGGGATATAATTTTCAGAAAATGCAAAGAGATAAAGTAACTCGTATTTATTAAAACAGTGTAACTCAATCACAAGGACCTGGTGATGTCAGAAACCCCGAGGCTAGTTATACAGTAGCTACTGATGTCAGAAGTTACAGTATCAATTTTCACCCAGCAGCCTTTTATTTATAATGCCTGGCTATAAATTCAACTCTCACAGCCAAGGAGCTCTGTTTTCATGCAATATATTTGCAATATATTACATATGAGAAGCCAGGCCTTCTCCCAATGCATTTATATAAACTCTGTTTCAAGTTGGCCAGGACCCAGGAGGTTCAATGAACTCCCTATGCACTGCTTAATCTCAGTTTGACCCAGTGCTGGGTTAATGCTGTGTCAACGAAACCTGGCCATAAAAATTAAGGTGCCTCGGCAGCAATGATTTCCCTGTTCCTGATGAGATTACTATTCAGGCACAGGCTACAGAGGGATTCCCTGACATCCAACAGCAGTGAGCTACCACGCTGGCTCTGCGACCAATGACAATTCTCCGCTCGCAGACGGCAAATAAGGATGTAAAAAGCTTCAGTTATACCACTTTTTTAAATAATGTGCAATATGAAGTGAAATATAGAATTAAAGTTAAAAATGTGAATAAAGTGGAGGCTGAAATGCTGTGAAAATATTGTGATCATGATAATAGAATCTTGAAAAGTTGTCAAGGGCATGGCAACTTACAGATAGTAACTTAGTTTTTCAGAGACTGGGAAATTGTTTAGAAGTCATTATGTTTCAGAATGCTCAGTTACTCATCATTCAACGAGGCTTCACAATGTTTACAAAGGGTAAATAGCAGATAAATAGTTGGAGTTACATCAGCTCATTGAATATATTTTTATTTTAGGCTCATTATCTAATCCAGCATGGAATCGGACCTATCTGGTCCACATTGAACATCAAGCACTCATCTATATGAATCCCATTTTCCTCTTGCTCCTCCTTCAACCGCCCTCCAATATGTATGATGAAAACTACAACAATGCTTCTTGTGGAGGAGCAGGATTACATTGACAGCAAATGCTAGAGGTTGCTGAATGTTTTCGTGTGGAGCTTGGCGATATCACTCCTTTCCCTCCCACAAATGCTGCTTCTTTGTGTTGCTTAGTCTGGAGAGAGAGAGAGAGAGCAGCCCGCCTACCTAGAGGTACATTATTGCTGTTGAGAACTGCTTCAGGTTCAACAATGGTCAAACATTGTCAACAATGTCGGCAGAACTTAAACCTGGATTTTAACATAGTATATTTACATTCATAGAAACATAGAAGCATAGAAACATTCCTTTTAAATTGACTGTTATTCTGAGAGGAATAACAATTAAGTTATCATGTAATAATTTAATAAATTACAGTGGCAAGAGCAGTAATAAAATACTTTCAAGTTGTTTCTGAATGGCTTCCAGTAGCACAAAGGTAATACAATTTCTGGAACCAGGGATTTGAGGGAACAGTCTGCTACAATAAGATGGGGTTTATAATGTGCAATGTATTATAATTGTGTCTGAAATTGAGTTCAACAGATCTTAAACTATAACATTAGATGAAGATAGAGGCTTTCACATACATGGCCACTGCATTTGCTTCAGGTGACTTTGTAAGGCTACCTGGACCAAATTTGCATAGGTTTTTACACCTTTTGCAATCTTCAAATTCAATATGTACAGTAGGTTTCCAGAGTCTGAAAACATTATTCTGCAGTTCACCAATGCTCCCAACACAGTAATGCCCCTGTCCCACTTAGGAAACCTGAACGGAAACCTCTGGAGATTTTGCGCCCCACCCAAGGTTTCCGTGCGATTCCCGGAGGTTGCAGGTGGTTGCCAGAGGTTGCAGGTAGCGGAAGCAGGTAGGGAGACTGACAAAAACCTCCGGGAATCTCCGGGAACCACACGGAAACCTTGGGTGGGGCACAAAGTCTCCAGAGGTTTCCGTTCAGGTTTCCTAAGTGGGACGGGGGCATAACTATTTTCAACTGATGATGGTGCCTCTCACAGCGTAAAATAAATCTAAAATGAATGGCAAGTGAGTTGGTTGCAAACAGAATGTCCTATTTATGATAGCAGTCAATTGGAACTTTAAAAAACAACTTCAAAACAACCATAAAACAGACCTAAATTCTGTTTGAAATTAAAATTCTTTCAAATTAAATTGAGTACTTGGATATTGGCAAGCATATAATAAAGTGAGTCATAAACAAATGTGATGATTTTGCCAACTTCACTCTGGGAGATGTATGACAACTGCAGGATTTCCAGCATGCGTTACAACACAGGAATCCCAAAGTTTCCCTTCGCATTTCTTTGACGCTTCACAGCTGCTGGCAGCATTTTCAATCACAATTAAGGAAAATTGTTTGAAATGACATGAAATATAGTTATTTATGAAGTGGCCCCATTGTGACATGGCCAGAAAATGTTACACTGTTACATGAGCTCTAAGTGATTCTTAATTGCATGCAAAGCCATAATTGCAGCTGAGAAAGCTAATTGTCTTGAAGCAACTAATTTTACATGTGTGGATTGTAATTCCTTCCTGTAAATATTTCAAAATTTGTAAGATTTTAAAACAAAAACTATGACGATTTATCATCTCCTAATTTTATAATTAAATTATTTTTTAATTATCTCTCAGAATAATGATTAAATTACATTAGGGGCTCTGTGCACCCTAGTTTGTTGTCTATGATTGGCTGATCAGTTAACTTAGTGACCAACATCATGGCTAATAGTAATTGAAAATTAACCTGACCAAGAAGGTGCTGGAACGGGGAAAGTGAATATTGAGATCAATAGATTTTGTTAAAGTGAATGGTTAAATTATATTCTGAACCCAAAGCTAGCCTCTTGGAGATCACATGGTCATTGGTCTTGGAAACAGTCTCTGTGGTCTACCCTGACCATCAAACACCCATTTACAATAATCATACACATATCTTAACTTTATTCTCCCTTCTATTCCCATTAACATCCCCCAGGTTCTACACTCATCCACACAGACAGGGACAATTTACAGCAACCATTTAATTCGGGACATGGGAGAAGTTAATTGCATCTGAAGGAAACCCACTTGGTCATCCAGAGAAATATCAAACTTCATACAGACAGCATTGGAGGTCAAGAACAAAAACAGATCACTGGAATTGTGAGGTGGGGGCAGGGGGGGGGGGGGGGGGGGGGGGGGGGCTTGCAGAGTACTTTCTACAACTGCCATAGAAAGTTCCAATTGGGAGAAAAATAATTAAATGCAATGAAGACAACAATATTGTATAATAAAAGTGGCATAACATACAATATAATTTATTGCCATGTCATCGGCGAGTGATGTTATTGAATGAATTGTTATGAAAAGCACCCATTGTTCACTTATTAATATGAGAAAATGTGGTAAGCCAAGCGTTTGGTTATTAACACTGTGATTCTTTTTTGTGGTGATGCCAGCTTACCAACTAGACAGTCAATTATAAAATTATTTTGAATCCTCAGCATTTATGCAGGAAGAAAGATCAAAATCGGCAGAAATTAGTGAAATAAACAAAATCTTTCATGTGCTCATTTCAATAGACAATAGACAATAGGTGCTGGAGTAGCCCTTCGAGCCAGCACCGCCATTTAATGTGACCATGGCTGATCATCCCCAATCAGTACCCCGTTCCTGCCTTCTCCCCATATCCCGACTCCGCTATTTTTAAGAGCCCTATCTAGCTCTCTCTTGAAAGCATCCAGAGAACCTACTTCCACCGCCTTCTGAGGCAGAGAATTCCACAGACTCACAAATCTCTGTGAGAAAAAGTGTTTCCTCATCTCCTTATTCTTAAACTGTGGCCCCTGGTTCTGGACTCCCCCAACATCGAGAACATGTTTCCTGCCTCTAGCATGTCCAAACCCTTAACAATCTATGTTTCAATGAGACATCCTCTCATCCTTCTAAACTCCAGAGTGTACAAGCCAGCTGGTCCATTCTCTCAGCATATGACAGTCCCGCCATCCCGGGAATTAACCTTGTAAACCTACGCTGCACTCCCTCAATAGTAAGAATGTCCTTCCTCAAATTAGGGGACCAAAACTGCACACAATACTCCAGGTGTGGTCTCACTAGGGCTCCGTACAACTGCAGAAGGACCTCGTTGCTCCTATATTCGATTCCTCTTGTTATAAAGGACATCATTTCAATTCCTATTGCATCTGGTAGTCCAGATTAATGACACTACAATTCCTGCAAGATGTAACCCGTGTAAATTTAAAATCTCTGTTGCAACTTATACAACTTATATAACTATTAGGAAATCTTCCATTCTTTGAATTACACTGCAGCAATCTATACAAACATTAATCCTTTGTCAAATAAATGCACATTCTCTGGCAATCATAAAATAAATTCAATTTATTTGAGTAAGTATTATTTCTTTTTCTCAAGATTTTTTTCCCTTGTACTCTCAGCTTTTTTGTTTGTTGCAATGACATCTTGGTGAAGTAGATTTAGGAGGTCCTTGCAAATAAATAATCAGCAATTAAATTGGATTGTTTATCATTCTATGTCAAAATATCAGTCAACAACCAATCAAATATTTTACAGAAGCGTAGATACTGTTGTAAAGCAAGCAGGTGAAGCCACCAATTTGCAAACAGAAAAATGAATAGACAATCTATTTCTCAGGTGAATCTGGTTGAGAAATAAATTCTCGTTTGGAGAATATCCTCGGTCTACCTTCAATTGAAGCCATGGACATTTCCACAAACATATGCCTGAGATAGATACAAAGGGCCTCAAAGATAGTATTTCTAATAGTGTAGTATTTAATGATAAGATGTGTGTTTAAGTATCTGGAGTAGAAACATAGAAACATAGAAAATAGGTGCAGGAGAAGGCCATTCGGCCCTCTGAACCAGCACCGCTATTCAATATGATCATGACTGATCATCAAAAATCAGTATTGCGTTCCTGTTTTTTCCCCATATCCCTTGATCCCGTTAGCCCCAGGTGCTATATCTAACTCTCTCTTGAAAACATCAGTAGAGTTTGCATTCCCAAACTGCTGGCTTAGGGCTGACCCACATGGTGGGCCTGATCTCAGATAACGATGAGAAGGCCTACCGGGAGGAGGTGGCTGATCTAGCACTCTGGTGCCAGGATAACAGCCTCCTCTTGAACATCAAAAAAACGAAGGAGCTGATCATGGACTTTAGGAGGGCACATCATCCGAGGACGTACACTCCATTGAGGATAAATGGGGATCCTGTGGATAGGGTGAACTGTTTTAAATATCTGGGAGTCCACATCTCTGAGGATATGACATGTGCATCACACGCCTCAGCACTCGTGAGTAAGGCAAGGCAGCGCCTTTACCACCTCAGGCAATTGAGGAAATTCAGAGTGTCTCCGAGGATCCTCCAGTGCTTCTACGCAGTGGCGGTGGAAAGCATCTTGTCCGGGAACATTACCATCTGGTTTGGGAATTGCTCTGCCAAGGACAAGAAGGCTCTGCAGAGAGTAGTGCGTTCGGCCAAACGCACTATGGGAACTTCACTTGCCCCCCTGCAGGAACTATACAACAGGAGGTGCAACTCCAGAGCAAACAAAATCATGGGAGACCCCTTCCACCCCTGCAACGGACTGTTCCAGCTGCTACGGTCAGGCAAACGCCTCCGTTGCCATGCGGTGAGAACGGAGAGGTTGAGAAGGAGTTTCTTCCCAGAGGCAATTCGGACTGTAAACGCCCATCTCACCAGGGACTAACTCTACAGAACGTTTTTCCTTCCATTATTTTTCCTTCCATTATTTATTATGTAAAAGAATATGTGTGTTATGATTGTGTTTATAATTTGTTTGGTTGTTTTGTTGTTTGTCTTTTGCACAAAAGTCCGCGAGCATTGCCACTTTCATTTCACTGCACATCTCGTATGTGTATGTGACAAATAAACTTGACTTGACTTGACTTGACTTGACACTCAGCAAGCACTCTCGGTTCTGAACCAGACTGTTGCTAGCTTGGGTCTTACTGTAGAAAACAAGCACAAATTACATGTAATGCTGTGAATGTGGTGCACTGTTGGAGATGGGGTCAAGGAAAGAGCGTTCACGTCGCGGCCCTGGTTCCACCAATCTTTCCACCACCAAGCACAAGAAGCACAAGACAGACACCATTGTATGCAGATGCCGAGAAGTGTATTCAGCTCTGGCTGAATAACTTTTAATCTTGTGTGTGGACTCGATCAGAAGAAGACAGTCGGAGATATCAACTTTCAGTGTGGATGCCAAACCAAGGGCCCTTAAGCAGATACTTGGCCACTAGTTCAAAGCAGGGAAGCAGAGCTTTCACCAAATCCTGGTTCAGTATTTACACCTCATTCAATATCATTCCAACATAAAACCTGCACGTAGTGACTTAGCTCTTTGTGGAAGCTTGTGAAATTGACCACTGCATGGGGATGCACAATGGCATAGCTGTTAATGTTGTTGCCCCACACCTCCGGTGACCTTAGTTTGATCATGACCTCCAGTGCTGTCTACATGCAATTTGAACACTTTCCTGTGACTGCAATGGATTTCCTCCAGATGCTCTGATTTCCTCTCACAAAATATGCCGGTAAATTAGCTTCCGTGAAAATTGGCCATGGGGTCAAGAATCAAGACAGAGTCAAGAGTGTTTTATTGTCATATGTCCCACATAGAACAAATAAATTCTTACTTGCTGCAGCACAACAGACTATGTAAACATAGTACACTGTAAACAATATGATAAACGAGAGAAAAAAAAGTTCAGTGTGTATGTATGCAAATACTGACACATACTCAAAAAACAAACAATAGTAGTGCAATAATAATAATAATAATAGTCTATTGTAGTTCAGAGCTTATTTGAGGTTGTAGTGTTTAATAGCCTGATGGCTGTAGGGAAGAAGCTGTTTCTGAACCTGGACGTTAGCTATCAGTAAACGTTATAGTGTACACAAACTTCAGGAGAATCACTGATTGGAATTGTCGTTCATGGGAAAGGGACATATGGGATGCGTGTAGATGGGTGTTTGATGGTCAGCATGGACGCTATGGGCCGAATGACTTGTTTATGCAGCTACAAATCGCTTTGGGTCATTCTGAATGGATGTGAAAGATACCCAGAAATGCAAATATTTTAACCTTAAGGGATCTATCTGTGGAACTGCAAGTTTTTATAGTATTTATAATGTCACCAATTGTGCACAGTTGGTTCTATTCAGTTCTTAACTAGGTGGCAACAGGAAGGATTAGGTGGCTCAATCAGATTTTGTGATCTCACTTTCCATTTAGATGCTGCCATTCAATCCATGCTAGGGAGGTTTGATAAAAAGCCTTCTCTTTCTGCAAGTTATTGGGATATTAAAGATTTGAAATAATCTCTTTCTGAATTGTTGTCACTCATAATTTGGCATTTTTAAGGTAGCATAGTTTCAAAGTATCTATGGGATTTAATTTGGAACACTGGATCGACACTTCATAACATGGTGAAGTAACACGTGGTCTCTCCAGGGTCACCTGCCTGTTCTGATGTATGTCATAGAAACATAGAAACATAGAAATTAGGTGCAGGAGTAGGCCATTCGGCCCTTCGAGCCTGCACCGCCATTCAATATGATCATGGCTGATCATGATCCTGTCATTCCAGCGCACTTGAATCGCATGAATTTGAGTCACGCTGGGCAAATATACTCATAATATTACCACAAACACTGTGAAATGCAGCATGCCAGCTGGTATGTGAAATGACGTATCATGTTGGTGTGATAGAGGCGATTCTAGACTGCCATTAAGTCTGGAAGAAGAGTTCACCATACATTAGCTAAAGCAATGTTGTGAAACAAAATGTCAGGGAGCAAGCAATGTCCCATTTCTGAGGCAATTTAGATGGAGGTATGTCCTCATATAAACTTTCCTATGGCTGGTCTGTGTTAGTACGCTGAAAAGAACATTCCATTCTTCAACTTGATAAGTTTATAAAGTTCACATGGAAAAACGTCTGCAAAGTTATGTCAAATCTTTGCAAAAATTTGATTTAGAAATCATTATTGGATGATTCAATACAGAGGCTTAGCTGTTTCAAAAAGTGCATCACAAATGGGTCTACAAAAGCTAGCTTACCTGGAAATTCAGCTTTCTATTGAATGATACACTGCACCTAATGCAGGTATTTGCATATCTAAAGTCTTACATAATCATTTGTAGTCTCCAGTCCTACATAATAATTGCTGCTCCAAAGTCTAAATTAGCAGAGTAAGCATAACAGAGTGTTTAAGAGGTGGGTTCCTTGTGATCCCTTATCAGTGTCTATGTTGCATTAAACAGCATTACAATTTCAAACAGTGGAATGCTAGACATTTGCTGATGGGAATCATTGGATTCAGACAATTGTGCTTGCAAGGTGTGTTCTGGTGGACTTGAAGTTTTACATAGCATTGCAATTAAAATGTAAATAATCTGATTGGAAGGGAAATTTCCTTATAAGCAATACTGTAGAATAGTTCTGTAGAATATCTTGTTTAAGAAGGAATTGCAGATGCTGGAAAATCGAAGGTAGACAAAAGTGCTGGAGAAACTCAGTGGGTGCAGCAGCATCTATGGAGCGAAGGAAATAGGCAAAGTTTCGGGTCGAAACCCTTCAACGTTTCGACCCGAAACGTTGCCTATTGCCATCACTGCATAGATGCTGCTACACCCGCTGAGTTTCTCCAGCACTTTTGTCTACTGTGGAATATCTTGCTGTCATCATAGCTGGTCCACTTGCCCATGGAGGTAATCACTGTTGGTTTCAACCATGCTTTAAAATGATCAAGCAAACCATTCAGTTCTAGGGCAATTAGGGAAGAATGGCAAATATTGCCTTCCTATTGATACTCACTATTATGGACAATATTAATAAATACAATATATATAACCCAGTCAATGTTCCTAATCCCTTTATTTTATTTAATGTTATAAAAGTGAGCAAAATGACATCCCTTCAGCATTGGGCAGCACATGTATTTATGCACTTCTGGACGGTGTGTTAAAGTGTAGCACCGGGATTCATAATCAATGTTGCAGTTGTAAACTATGGCATTGTATTATATAATGAATATGGTCCTTTCAGTCTTCACCACTCAATTGGCTGAATTGCGCATCACTACACCTTCTTTACTGTATGTTTTCCTTTTCAAATGAATAGGACCTTCAATTTTTTGACATACAATACCAGAAAAAAAATCAAACACAAGTGGATACAGGAATGGCAAATTGCAAGTCTAAATCCAGTTCCACTTCATTTCATAAAACCGCTTAAGATTGGAGAAGCAAGAGATGTAGACACAGGAATCTTGAGGGAAAGACAAACTGCTGCAGGATCTCAGCAGATCAGGCAACACCTGTGGAGGGAAAAGGACAGTCCTTCTTCAATAGACAATAGACAATAGACAATAGGTGCAGGAGTAGGCCATTCGGCCCTTCGAGCCAGCACCACCATTCAATGTGATCATGGCTGATCATCCCCAATCAGTACCCCGTTCCTGCCTTCTCCCCATATCCCCTGACTCCACTATTTTTAAGAGCCCTATCTAGCTCTTTCTTGAAAGCATCCAGAGAACCTGCCTCCACTGCCCTCTGAGGCAGAGAATTCCACAGACTCACCACTCTTTGTGAGAAAAAGTGTTTCCTCGTCTCCGTTCTAAATGGCTTACTCCTTATTCTTAATCTGTGGCCCCTGGTTCTGACCACCCCCAACATCGGGAACATGTTTCCTGCCTCTAGCATGTCCAAGCCCTTGATGATGACTACATTCCCTTTTCTTTTAAACTTTTCACATATTACAATGAAAGTGGAGGGGGTTAAATAAAGGGTTTGATGTGTAATATTGTTACTTTCGATTTTTGCTTCAATTCATTGCAGTGGATGAAATTATTTAGGAAAAGTATCAAACTAACTTGCCTATTGCAAATACATGCATTATGATTTCTCACTGCTATTTCTTGGTAAATTGTGCCCTCTCTTGAGCATCTTTGCACATTGCATGGTATTATTGGGACTATTAAGGCGAAACGCGTTGACATTTGCCAGAGGTTATGCCTGCATGCAGGCACTGGAAACAAGGTAAATACAAGACTTCTACACAGGCATGGTCAGACACAGAGGTTAGATTCATTGACAAGTTCAAAGAGCGGAACCTGTCTGGTGCTCTGTTGATGAACTCCTCTTTAAACCACACAGGGAAAACCATCTCCTCTACCAAGTTTGTGGTCATAAACACATAATGAGGTCCAGACACATTGAAAATCTTGCTTACAGCAGCATCACAGACACATAGATTCGGACAGTACGTAAAACCATAAATTAAACATAAATTATGTAGTAATTAAACTTAAAATCTGCAAGACCATACAAATAAAAAAAGACTGCAAAAAAACAAGCAGAAGTCCAAAAATACACAATAGTATTGCAAGAGGTGGTTGTGATGTTCTGTTGCCAAGGTGCAGTTGGTGTTGTGCAGGTCCGTACAAGAACCTGATAGTTGGGGGGAAGTAGCTGGTACTGTGAGACTTCAGGCTTCTGTTCTTCCTCCCTGACAATAGTGGTGGCAACATAGTGTGGCCCAGATTTTGGGGATCCTTGTTCATGCAGATGCTTTCGATGGCGGTGGACCAGGTTGCATCCACCACTCTCACCAACCTCTTTAGTTGCTGTGCATTGGAATTGCCATACCAGGCCATGATGCCACCAGTCAGGATACTTTCTACAGTACATCTGTATAAGGTTGTTAGGATATTCAGTGACATGCTGAATCTCTTTTAAACTTCTGAGGGAGTAGTCAGAATTGGTACAAAATCCAAGACCCCATTAATTGATCTGAAAAATCTTTGAGCCTATAAAGGTAAAGTGGAAAATTACATTAATAGGTATGTCTCGAAGTGAGCAATGATGATTAAAGAATTAATTAATAGTTTATGGCAAATAAATATATACTTTTAAGGCATGCAAAACCTAACATGAAAAGTAGTCTAGAGTCATGGCTCACGTGAAAGGTTAAAGACAGTATTAGATTATAGGAAAACATACTTATAAAGTTACAAAAAAAACATGGTAAGCCTTTGATCGGGGCAAATTTCAGAATTCAACGGAGAAAAGGAAGGGAAAAGTAGAATAAGGAAGTAATCTTGTGAAGAAAATAAAATAAATACTGAATGTAAAAAGGAAATGTTCATTGTAAGGCCATGTGAGTTCCGTGACAACCAGGACAGGATAAATAAGAATATGAAATAAAGAAATTAACCAAAAAAATTGTGCTTGTAATAATAAAAGAAAACATGGAAAATCTCATAGAAAGAAAGGTGAACAGCTGCACGGGCAGCTGAATGAAAATTAGCAATAGTTTAAAAAAATACTGTTGAAATTAATGCAATGGAAAGCCAATGTCCCGAGGCACTACGACTTGCATTCCAAGATTTTGAAAGATGTGGTTCTGAAGAATGCACACAAGATAATTGGAGCCAGAGAGTGACATCAGGCCACTCAACCCTGCCCCACCATTCAATCTGATCACAGCTGATCAATGCTGGCCGCAACAACTCTTCTGGACCAGTTCCCCATAACCTTCAATTTGTTGATCTATCAAATATTTATCTATCACCACCTTACATATATCAATGCATTGCCTCCACCACCTCAATGGCAGAGAATTTCAAAGATTCACTGCCTTGTGTGAAAACAAAATCATATATATCTCCGTTTTAAATGATCAGCCCAGTGTTTGCTGTTTATCTACTTGTCCGTGACTCTCACACTCATTGAAACATATCAACATCTACTCTGTTAATCTACCATGTAATGCCAACCAACAAAGACTCAATGAACTCTCAGTCAACAAAATAGAGAGAGTACAGAGGAGATTTACTAGAATGTTGCCTGGGTTTCAGCAACTAAGTTACAGAGAAAGGTTGAACAAGTTAGGGCTTTATTCTTTGGAGCGCAGTAGGTTAAGGGGGGACTTGATAGAGGTTTTTAAAATGATGAGAGGGATAGACAGAGTTGACGTGGAAAAGCTTTTCCCACTGAGAGTAGGGAAGATTGAGAATGACATGAGAATTAAGGGACTGAAGTTTAGGGGTAACATGAGGGGGAACTTCTTTACTCAGAGAGTGGTCGCTGTGTGGAATGAGCTTCCAGTGAAGGTGGTGGAGGCAGGTTCGTTTTTATCATTTAAAAATAAATTGGATAGTTATATGGACGGGAAGGGAATGGAGGGTTATGGTCTGAGCGCGGGTATATGGGACTAGGGGAGATTATGTGTTCAGCACGGACTAGAAGGGTCGAGATGGCCTGTTTCCGTGCTGTAATTGTTATATGGTTATATGGTTATTATAACTTAGGTTCTTGCTTCCTCACTCCATCTGTTCTTTAATAGTTAGGTTAAATTTGCTATCTTCCAGTCTTTGGAAACCATTCTCAAACCTACAGAATAAGAAGACCTTATTCAAACATATAAGATCATCTTACTCTGTAGGTTTTAGCATGGCTCTCAAAGACTAGGTAACGAATTGAACCCAGCTATTAATGAACAGGTTGAGTGGGGAAGCATGAACCTGACATCAGAAATAAGGAAAATAAACACAAAATGCTGGAGTAATTCAGCAGGCAGGCTGCATCTCAGGAGCGAAGAATGTGAGACGTTTCGAGTTGAGACCCTTCTTCAGACGTCTGAAGAAGGGTCCCGACCCAAATCGTCACCCGTTCCTTCTCTCCTGAGATGCTGCCTGTCCCACTGAGTTACTCTAGCATTTTGTGTCTATCTTCGGTTTAAACCAGCTTCTGCAGTTCCTTCATACCCAAAGTAATAAGGAAAATACTTGAATCAAATACAGTTCCTCCCAGATTACAACAGAGTCCCATTCCTGTGTTCCGAACATGTTTACAGGTGGGAATGCATCTGGTATCTGGATTCTCACAAACAGAAGATGCCTGCAATTCTACGGCAGCCGGCAAATCATCTCCCAAACACTCAATCGCATGCGCAGACTGTGCTTAAGTCAGGAGTTTATAAACTGGGGAGGACCTCGATTGAGAAAACGGTAACACAACACTTAAAAAATAATAATCAGGTTAGTCAGAGGAAACATGGACATAAAAAGAAAGCAGCATTTGAGCAGTGTGTTCAGAGTGTTTTTGAGATTATGACTATCAATAAATGTGATACATTTAGACGTTCTAAAAGCTTTTGATAAGGTCCCATGCAAGATGTTGTTGAACAAAATTAGACCATATGAGATATTGAGTAATATATTGGTTAGAACTAAGAATTGTTCGGAGAGGAGAGCTCTTCAGCGTGTCGTCCACATAGCGCAGAGGATCATTGGGACAGAGCTACCAGCCTTGGAGGGCATCTACCACACACGGTGCCTCAGGGAGGCCGTCAGCATCCATAAAGACTCATCACACCCCTGTAACGGACTGTTCGAACTACTTCCCTCCAGCAGACGTTACAAGGCCTTCTCCGCCTGAACCTCCAGACTCAGAAACAGCTTTATTCCAAGAACTATAGCGGCTCTGAACCGGCCCTGCTGAGCGCCCCCCACCCCCCCCGGACTGTCTCCCTCGGATGGTCACGACACACAGCTTATTTATTTATTTTACTTTTCTTTTTCATCGGTTGGAGCTGCACACTAAATCTTGTTGCACTGACGTGCAATGACAATAAAATATATTATTATTATTATTATTATTATTATTATTATTATTATTATTATTATTATTATTATTATTATTATTGTTTCATGACCAAAAAATGAATAAGAACAAACAGGCTATCTTTAGGTTTAGAGATTGTGATTGGTAGAGTGCCAAAGCGATAAGGGCTGGGCTTCAGCTGTTACATTTATATCATTGAAAGTGTGGTTTGTTGATTGTACTAAAGAGGGCTCAAAGGAACTTAAAGGGATCATAGATAAGCTAATTGAATTGAAGAGGATATGGCAGGTGGAATACGACTTGAAAAAATGTGAAGTCATCCACTTGATGGGAAATAGATAAGGTCCAATACTGAGAGAGCGATTGTTGGTGTTTAGATGGATGTCCTTAGGAAATCACTGAAAAATGAACATTTAAGGACAGCATACGATAAGGAAAGCAAACTGTTGGCCTTTATTGAAGGAGGATTTAACTTTAACTTTAATTTTTCAATTGTTTTATTAAATGTTAATATTTGTTTTCATGTCCCTGAGTAATAACAGCTGGCAGACGGTGAACAAGGATTTCCTGATCATCAGAGTTCTTGGCAACTGTTTCATGGGAAGGGCATTGCACTGGGCCCTGCTGCCATGTAGGGAATTGCCACCAAGGAAAAGACAGGCAATTAGCTGCAATTTGTTAATTGGGAAATTCTCAAAAGGTAAGTGTGTGCCTTCCATGTCAGTTAACTGTGAGGATGGACAGTTCACATTCTGACCCTGTTTGTTTCAGTGGTGCTGAATGAGGCACTTATATTGGCCAGGATTCCTGTCATTAATCTTTGCTTCTTCATCCAAATAGCCACAAAGGAAGACACAAAGTGCTGGAGTAACTCAGCTGGTCAAGAAGCATCTCTGGAGAACATGGACTGGTGATATTTTGTTTGTTAACCTTCTTCAGATTGATTGTAGGGGTAGGAAAGAAGGCTGGAAGAGAGGAGGGGCAGGGCAAAGCCTGGCAGGTAAAAGGTGGAAGTAGGCACAAAATGCTGGAGTTACTCAATGGGACAGGCAACATCTCTGGAGAGAAGGAGTGGGTGATGTTTGGGGTCGAGACCCTTCTTCAGACCGATGTCAGGGGAGTGGGTGGGACAGAGATAGAATGTAGTCAGAGACAGTAAAACTGGTGGGAGAACTGGGAAAAGGCGGGGATGGAGAGAGAGAGCGAAAGCAAGGGCTATTTGAAGTTAGAGAAGTCAATGTTCATACCGCTGGGTTGTAAGCTACCCAAGCAAAATATGAGGTGCTGTTCCTCCAATTTGTGCTGGGCCTCACTCTGACAATGGAGGAGGCCCAGGACAGAAAGGTTAGATTGGCAATGGGATGGGCAGTTAAAGTGCTGAGCAACTAGGAGATCAGGTGGGTTAAGGCGGACTGAGCGGAGGTGTTCAGCAAAATGATCGCCGAGACTGTACAGGAGTAAAGGTAAAAGGTGGATACAGGTGAGAAGGGGTTTTCGACAGGCAGATGTTTGGACAAAGGCCAGAGATGGAAAAAAAAACAGGTGTTGTTTGATTAAAGGATTGAATAGTTGTGAATTGTGAAGCTAGAGGAAGGAAAGTATGTGTGTTGTAGTGTTATGTTGGCCTAGGTTTTATTCTGAAATCTCAGAAGTGAAACTTACTCACTACCTTCTAACACAGCGGCAGTTGTTACCAACTGAGCTGCAGATGAGAATGCGAAAAAAAATCTAAAAGACTTGACTGAAAGGGTTCTGCGAAAGCCTTGAAAGAATTGCATTTCTGTAGCACCTTCACTGCATGCATTGGAGTTAAACCCAACTCCGCCTCAAATACAATTAGTACATCTTCATATTTCCGACAACTCCTTTAAATACATTCTTTCCTACCTTAATCTGTGTACCTCTTTCTTGGCTCTCTAGTGTTCTATACCATTTTGTACATAAAACCCGAGTTAAACATGTTTATGGTGACCTTTAACCCCTGCAATACAGTGGTTAGTTTAACAAGGTGGCTGGTAGTTGATGGAAGAGTGAGCTACGCATTTATATTCCTTAGTGAAACATTTCCATTGCAAAATACACCTTTCCCAAGTGAAGTTGAAATTTGGAAAAACAACAAACTGCAGATGCTGGTTTATATCAGAGATAGACACAAAGTGCTGGAGCAACTCAGCGATCTGGCAGCATTTCTAGTGAAATAGACTTGAAATAGAAAACATTGAAAATAGGTGCAGGAGTAGACCATTCGGCCCTTTGAGCCAGCACCATTGAATTGATTGGCTCCAGACTTGATTGTCTGTTGACCTTCAATTCCAACTCAGAATTTAGAAACAAATCTTCTTTATTATTATATTTGTACAACTGTATGTAGTTATATAATTTTCTGCTTACACATATTATTGATGAGCATTGTCCATCCTTGTATTTATAATTGCCAAATCATTGTGGAAAATAGCAGTAAACTGGCAGCCTCATTTATTGGTTCATAGCGCCATCTAATGATCTCACTAAATATTACAGGCAAATAAATTCATTTATCCTTTTTGTAACGGCGATTTCTTAACTTTCCAATGTCCAACTTTTAACTGCAATTACTACTTGGGAATGTCAGAGTGAAAGAACTTACTCAGTCGCTGATGGGAAAAACAAATCTTCCAGTCTTTATTTCCAGTTTAATTGGTTCTTCATTGTAGTAATACAGATAACAAATGAATATCCGATCCTCTTAATTCTTATACAAGCTGTAACTTTTCATTCTTACTAACTGTGTTGTGTGAGAACTGTTGTCTCTTCAATTCCCGAGGCAAATCTGATCTGACCACTCCCTGTGGCTTCGCTAGCCTCCTCAGATGTAGTCATGTCCATCTACGTATTATTATCTGAATGGTGGCCGATTAGGAAAAGGGGCGATGCAATAAGACCTGGGTGTCATGGTACACCAGTCATTGAAAGTAGGCATGCAGGTGCAGCAGGCAGTGAAGAAAGGGAATGGTATGTTAGCATTCATGGCAAAAGGATTTGAGTATAGGAGCAGGGAGGTTCCACTGCAGTTGTACCGGGTCTTGGTGAGACCACACCTGGAGTATTGCGTACAGTTTTGGTCACCTAATCTGAGGAAAGACATTCTTGCCATAGAGGAGTACAGAGAAGGTTCACCAGACTGAATCCTGGGATGTCAGGACTTTCATATGAAGAAAGACTGGATAGACTTGGCTTGTACTCGCTAGAATTTAGAAGATTGAGGGGGGATCTTATAGAAACGTACAAAATTCTTAAGGGGTTGGACAGGCTAGATGCAGGAAGATTGTTCCCGATGTTGGGGAAGTCCAGAACAAGGGGTCACAGTTTAAGGATAAGGGGGATGTCTTTTAGGACCGAGATGAGAAAAACATTTTTCACACAGAGTGGTGAATCTTTGGAATTCTCTGCCACAGAAGGTAGTTGAGGCCAGTTCATATTTGGCTATATTTAAGAGGGAGTTCGATGTGACCCTTCGCATACAGCATACAAAGAGGATACAGCTGGAAATATCTATACAAAATACAGTAATATACTAATAGTAACAAACTTAAGCATGAATGGCTCCTACAATATACATTTTGGAGAAAAAAAATCTGAATGTTTGTATTTCACTGATACAATAAAATAATATTTAAAAACACTAATGAAATGGGATGCTGTAATCCACCAGTAGAGTTTCGGGCAAATCCAGAAATTTGGCCCGGTTTTGGATTGGATTGCTGATGCTGATAATGAAATTGGAATTAGATTTGAGACGGTAACATTTTGTGAATGTTTTACTGAAAAAGCATTGGAAGTATATATTCAAGAGTAACCCTCAAAGGGGAAATAAAGCCATATACACGATAAGGAGAAGCTTGCAGGGGAAATTGGTCCAAATTAGAAAGTTCTTTCAACAAACCTAGACAGGAAATGTCAAAGACTAGAGTATAGCTTTAAGGTGAGAGGAGCAAAGTTTAAAGAAGATGTGTGGTGCAAGTTGTTAACACTGGAAAATGGTGTGTGTTTGGAACATGCTGCCAGGGTTGGTGGTGGTGGCAGACTGATGGTGGCATTTCATAAATGATAGGTGTATAATAAAGCATTCGGACCCATCACATCTACTCCTCCATTCAGTCATGGCTGATCTATCTCTCCTTCCTAACCCTATTCTCCTGCCTTCTCCCCATAACCTCTGACACCCATACCAATCAATTTAAGAGGAATTTAGACAGGCACATGGATATGCTGGCAATGCAGGGATATGGATCATGTACATGAAGAGGAAATTTGTTTAACCTGACATCATGTTCAGCAGATACATTGTGGGCCGATGAGTCTGTTCATGTCCAATGTTCTATGTAACCCGTGCAGGCACAATAGCTGAATATCCTCTTTCCATTCTGTAGATGGTCTGCATTTCTGTGGAAAGGTGATGGCAGATGGGATAGAAAGAGGCTGACATTATGGATGAAAAAAACATTCAAACTTTGCAAAAACTTCAGGCTTTAAATTGAATGAGACCGATAAAATTACAAAAGTTACACTTAGAATGCAAGAATGAAAAAATATTGGAGAGAAATTAAAACATCAATAGGAAAGTAAAAAGTGTAATGACAGCAAACATTTGATTGATGCCTTTTGAGTGTGTTTGGCCCAATCATGTCCCATGTTCCTATTCCCAATAGTTAATTACTTCTCTTATATCATGGCTTATTGCCTATTGTAAATGGTCATCCCTCCTCAAGAATTCAAATCAGCATAAATCTCCTCAGTAAAATCACCACAGTTCTCTTTGTCCTACAAAGTCCTATCTAAAGTAACGGAAGCATCCAAACTTAAGCCCAGTTTCATTGCGAACCTGGTTTAAAAGCAGTGACTTCAATGTTAGAGAAACAGAATTTCACGTTGATGGCCGATCATGGGCAGAAACCCCCCCCCCCCCCCCATGTTTTGAGAGGTGGGGGACAATCCCCCCTGTGTTTTGTGAAACATGTTGCAGCAAAATCGCCTTGGAATTTCACATTGTTAAAAGCGAACGATTGGAGTTGTTTATCATTTGATTCCTCTGAGATGAAAACGATTTGTTAGCTGCCACTGTTAGTGCTTGTTAACTGCCAGTAGTTAACAAGTAGTTATACAATGTGTCACAAATACATCGATATGCATTCCTCAGTAAATATAATTGTGGTTTGAGAATTTCTTAAAACTGTCATTAAGGGCTCCAGAGCACAGGCTTCTTCCTCATTCAGGTACAGTCCCCCATTCACCCACATTATTTAATAATTTTGATCCATCATTTAGGGATGTTATATGAATTTTAAAAATGTAAGTATGTTTATTTTTGTTAGTTTATCAAAACACTCTCTCCCTCTCCCTCTCCCCGGAGCACTAGTATAGAAATTAGGTGCAGGAGTAGGCCATTCGGCCCTTCGAGCCTGCACCGTCAATCAATATGATCATGGCTGATCATCCAACTCAGTATCCCGTACCTGCCTTCTCTCCATACCCCCTTAGCCACAATGGCCACATCTAACTCCCTCTTAAATATAGCCAATGAACTGGCCTCAACTACCCTCTGTGGCAGAGAGTTCCAGAGATTCACCACTCTGTGTGAAAAAAGTTCTTCTCATCTCGGTTTTAAAGGATTTCCCCCTTATCCTTAAGCCGTGACCCCTTGTCCTGGACTTCCCTAACATCGGGCACAATCTTCCTGGATAGCCTGTCCAACCCTTAAGAATTTTGTAAGTTTCTATAAGATCCCTCTCCATGTCCTAAATTCTAGAGAGTATAAACCAAGTCTAACCGTCACACATAAGACAGTCCAGTCCCACACAACCCTGGAGTGGCTCAGTGGGACAGGCAGCATCCCTCTGGCAAGAAGGAATTCCTCAGATTTGGAGACCAAAACTGTACGCAATACTCCAGAAGGGTCTCACCAAAACCCGTCACCCATTCAGTAGAACCTCCCTCCGCTAGTTACTCAAATCCTTTTTTGCTATGAAAGCTAACATACTATTCACTTTCTTTACTGCCTGCTGCACCTGCATGCCTACCTTCAATAACTGGTGTACCATGACACCCAGGTCTCACTGCATCTCCCCCTTTCCCAATCGACCACCATTTAGATAATAGTCTGCTTTCCTGTTTTTGCCACCAAAATGGATAACCTCACATTTATCCACATTATACTGCACCTGCCAAACATTTGCCCACTCACCCAGCCTATCCAAGTCACCTTGCAGTCTCCTAGCATCCTCGTCACAGCTAACACTGCCCCCCAGGTTAGTGTCATCCGCAAACTTGGAGATATTGCCTTCAATTCCCTCATCCAGATCATTAATATATATTGTAAATAGCTGGGGTCCCAGCACTGAGCCTTGCGGTACCCCCACTAGTCACTAGTATGGGTGTTGTGGGCTGCAGGGACTGGTTTCCAGAGGGCTAGTATGGACAATGTGGTCCGAATGGATTCTTGGGCTGGCAGCCCAGTCACTCAAGCCTGTTGTGCTGGCAGCTCACTCACTCATGGCTGGTGGGCTGGTAGTTGTCACGGCTATTCCTTGAAATTCCATTTCAAGCAAGGTGCAAGGCCACCAAATTCAAGTGCAGTTTCATACCATTTCAAGCAGGGTGCAAGGCCGCTAAAGACAGTATCGTGACCTCTCCCTCCTCAATCTTGAGAGACTGAGCCACGCCCACACTTCTGGGTTTTATAGTCCCTCCCCCTCCCACCAGAAGGGGCGTGGCCTTCATGGCGTGATTGACAGGAGAGCAAATCTCAACATTTTTTAAACACTAATAACTCTTTTATTTTTCATTGATGGGAAAAGGTCCTCAGCACCTGATGAGCGGAGGGGGGCTCTGAGTAAGATGGCCAAAAATCACAGCCGTACGTGGTAGCATTTTTTCTAAAATCAATATAAAGCGCAAACAGGAAGTGGTCAAGATTAGACTTTTAATTATATAGTAGACAAGGCAAATTTAATTAGGCAACACAGCTTTAGCATTTCCAAACCAAAGGCAACCCAGCTTTAGCATTTCCAAACCAAAGGGAACACAGCTTTAGCATTTCCAAACCAATGGGAACATAGCTTTAGCATTTCCAAACCAAATGCAACACAGGTTTAGCATTTCTAAACTATATTTTCAAACTAAATTAAGGACACTGACAGGTCAGTAAAACCACTCACAGTTTAGTTGGCATGTGTTCAGTGTTATTCGCAGCTCAGACTGAGAGACGTGACCCTCTCGCTCCCCCATCTTGCAGAGACTGACTGAGGCACTCAACACTTCTGGGTTTTATAGTCCCTCCAGAAGGGGCGTGGCCTTCAGGAGAGATAATCTCAACATTTTTTAAACACTAATAACTCTTTTATTTTTAATCGATGGGGAAAATCCTATGTCCTGCACAGCGGAGGGGGACTGAGTAAGATGGTCAAAAATCACAGCCAAGTGGCAGTGCTTTTTCCAAAATCAATATGCAGAACAACAGGAAGTGGTCAAGATCAGACTTTAGGTAATATAGATATATATATACTGCCTCTTTTAAGTATATTCAGGCAAAAGATTAAAAATGTGGCAAATATGTTATTGCTGCCTTTGTGTCAGGTAAGGGGGGAAGTTGCAGTTGAATAATTAGCGATTTCCATTTCATTCTTTTCCACTCTGTGACGTGGGCTGATCGATACCACGTCGCCTGGCTATTTCACTACATACATCTGTGCTCATGAGATTGATTTCAAGATGCTCAGATGATCTCCTAATGCGGTCATTGTTCCGAGCGCCAAATCCCTTCAGCTGTAACTGCAGCTGAAGCTATGGGTGAATTATTGGACCTTGAAGAGGCATTGACACTTTGTTTTTATGTAGAGGGGTAATAGAGGTAAAGTATGTGATTTGAGAGTAATATATCGTCTGCAGGGGAGGAAAGAAAAGTACGACTTACTTGAACTGCAAATAAACTGAGAAAATACAGATTATCTGGTGTTTTGTGCGTGGGAGCTTGATGTGTGCATTACGCAGGCAACCAGACCGTATTACTGTGTTTAAACAATGTGCTTGTTGTTGTCAAGGATGGGGTGGGGAGTGGGAAGAGATAAAATTGTTAGTTGTTATGCACGCTTGTCATCGGGCCAACAAGAAATTTGAGTCCCCACTATGTTTTAAAAGTGATTTCCGACCATGCCAGGTCAACAGATCCGTAAAATGTTAACTCAAACTTCTCTCTACACTGTCGCTGCTCGACACTGAGTATTTCTAGCATTTTCTAATTTAAGTGTACGATGACTTGCCCAGCCCATCGAACCTCTTCATCTGGGGCAAAACAGATCTCCGGATTGGCCTCAATGCTCAGGCAAGGGGACGTTGGAACACATCCTGAGCTGCTGCCGAAAAGCTCTTGGGCAGGGCCGGTACACATGGCATCACAACCAGGTTCTTAAACCCATTGCAGAAGCCATCACATGGGAATCAGCAGCTGCAGACGAGCTCGGCCCACCAACCAGATGATCACCTTCGTGAAGGCCGGAGTGCAGCTGCCAAGAACCACAGCAGCCAGGTTTCCGTCAGGAATCCTGGTGACTAACGCAGGACTGGCAGCTTTCTGTAGACCTGGTGAAACAGCTGAAGTTCCCATAGCACATTGCCAGGACAACCCTGAGACCAGACAATAGACAATTGACAACAGCCATAGATGCAGCAGTAGGCCATTCGGTCCTTTGAGCCAGCACTGCCATTCAATGTGATCATGGCTGATCATCCCCAATCATTACCCCGTTCCTGCCTTCTCCCCATATACCATGACTCCGCTATCTTTAAGAATCCTATCTAGCTCTCTCTTGAAAGTATCCAAAGAACTGGCCTCCATTGCCCTCTGAGGCAAAGAATTGCACAACTTTCTGTGTGAAAAAGTGTTTCTTCATCTCCGTTCCAAATGGCTTACCCCTTATTCTTAAACTGTGGCCCCTGGTTCTGGACTCCCCCAACATGAACATGTTTCCTGCCTCTAGTGTGTCCAAACCCTTAATAATCTTATATGTTTCAATAAGATACCCTCTCATCATTCTAAACTCCAGAGTATACAACCCAGCCGCTCCATTCTCTCAGCATATAACAGTCCCGCCATCCCGGGAATTAACCATGTAAACCAACGCTGCACTCCCTCAATAGCAAGAATGTCCTTCCCCAAATTAGGGGAACAAAACTGCACGCATTACTCCAGGAGTGGTCTCACTGGGGCACTATACAACTGCAGCACTGCAGCATCCTCTTTGCTCCTGTTCTCTACTACTCTTTTTTGAAGGCCAACATGCCATTCACTTTCTTCACTGCCTGCTGTACCTGCTTACTTACTTTCATTGACTAATGAACAAGGACCCACAGATCCCATTGTACTTCCCTTTTTTCCAACTTGACACCATTTAGGTAATAATCTGCCTTCCTGGTTTTGCAACCATAGTGGATAACCTCACATTTATCCTCATTAAACTGCATCTGTCATGCATCTGCCCACTCACCCAACCAGTCCAAGTCACCCTGCATTCTCATGGCATCCTCCTCACAGTTCACACTGCCACTCAGCTTTGGGTCACCTGCAAATTTGCTAATGTTACTTTGAATCCCTTCATCTAAATCACTGATTTGTATTGTAAATAGCTGCGGTCCCAGCACCAAGCCTTGTGATACCCCACTAGTCACTGCCTGCCATTCTGAAAGGGACCCGTTAATCCCTACTCATTGTTTCCTGTCTGCCAACCAATTTTCTATCCATGTCAGCACTCTACCCCCAATACCATGTGCCCTAAATTTGCCCACTAATCTCCTATGTGAGTCCTTATCAAATGCTTTCTGAAAGTCCAGGTACACTACATCCACTGGCTCTCCCTTGTCCATTGTCCTAGTTACATCCTCACAAAATTCCAGAAGATTAGTCAAGCATGATTTCCCCTTCGTAAATCCATGTTGATTCAACCCGATCCTGTTACTGCTATCCAAATGTGCTGCTATTTCATCTTTTATGATTAACTCCAGCACCTTTCCCATCACCGATGTCAGGCAAACTGGTCTATAATTCCCTCTTTTCTTTCTCCCACCTTTCTTAAAAAGTAGAATGACATAAGCTATCCTCCAATCCACAGGAACTGATCTTGAATCTATAGAACATTGGAAAATGATTACCAATGCATCCACAATTTCTAGAGCCACTTCCTTAAGTACCCTGGGATGCAGACCATCAGGCCCCAGACATCCTCCTGGTCTCAGAGGCGACCAAAATCATCGTCTTGTTGGAACTGACAGTGCTGTGGGAGGACCGTCTGGAGGAGGCCCAAGATGACCAAGTAGGAAGAGATGGCCATGGACTACCGTAAGCAGGGCTGGAAGGCAAGGTGAATGCTCATCGAGGTTGGCTGCAGAGGTTTTGCAGGGCAATCGCTCTACAAGCCTTGAGTGCACTGGGAATCAATGGGATGTGGAGAAGAGCCAACAAGAACACCACAGAGGCCTCGTGATGGCTCAGGATCATGCGAGGAGGTCCATGGGAAGGAGAAAATTAAAATTGAATCTGAATCTGAATCTGAAAATGCCACCTGAACACAAGTCGTGGTCTGATCAACCACGGCTGGGTCGCCAATGGGCGAGGGTGTCTGATGTTGAAAGACCCGAAACACCCAATGACCCCAGGTGACATCTGATGATGTGTTCACGAGCATCAATAGATGTATTTTGTATCAATCATACTAGTGGTGACCAGGAATAGACTGGTTAACAACCAAGAATAGGGTGGTGATGACTGGAGAGACAGTGGACAGCTCGGAAAGACGGCAACCGGGACGGGGCGGGTTGGCAGCCAAAACCGCGCCCTCTGAGAGGAGGAGACCCAAATCACACTACAGAAAAACACATGGAAAAATATCCACAGGGGTGCCCTAGAAGGGGGGAAGATGAGCACCCCAATTTGAAGGGTCAAAGGTTAATGACTAATGGCAATGGACAACCGACTATGAGTATCAAATGCAGATGTGGAAAGGTCTGCAAGAACAGCCGAGGCCTGAAGATTCACCAGATCCGGATGAAGTGTTTGGAGGGACAGGGAGTGTCACAACGCACAGGTATTTTACCTGGTGAGATGCAGGAGGAGCCGGGCCTGGAAGCACCCCATAGAGCCCGAAGCCTCCTAGTGGCGCAACTAGTCCCTCAGAACAGACGTTCGGAGAAGGCTCGAGTCAAATGGCCACAGGCCTGCAAGACGGCAGTCTGGCAACATTTCGACGAGGACGAAGCACGACGAAGCCGTGCTGCAAGCAGAGTTTCGGACACGCCACAGAGTCCTGGCGGGAGCAGTGACTCGGGGAGCAGCAGGAAAGGTTGGGAATCAGCCCAACTCCCCAGTTTGACATGAGGCCAACGAGGAAGGAGAGGTCCACAGGATGGTCCAGGAGGAAGTCCCTCAGGGAAGCGTATAAAGAGGCCAGTGAAGGGGTTCCCCTTTGGCTGATGCGAACCATCTTGAAGGTGAAGAGCCTCCGTAGATGTGAGTGGCACCAAGAAAGACACAGGAAAGAGCAGGAAAGGAGCATCCTTCATAGCATCTCTTGGCTTCACCAAAAAGGAATGGGTGCACATCACCCATTCCGTCTCTCCATAGATGTTGTCTGACCCGCTGAGTTACTCCATCATTTTGTGTTTATCTTCAGTGTAAACCAGCATCTGCAATCCCTTCCTACACATTTTTCTAATTTAACTTCAGACTTCTCGTAGAGTGATACAGTGTGGAAAGGCCCTTGGGCCTAACTTGCCCATACCAGCCAACAATGTCCCAACTACACTAGTCCCACCTACCTGTGCTTGGTCGATATCCCCCAAACCTGTCCTATCCATGTACCTGTCTAACTGTTTCTGAAACGAGTATAGTCCCAGAATCAACTACCTCCTTTGGCAGCTTGTTCCATAAATGCCACACCATTCATGTGAAAAAGCTATCCACTCGGATTCCTATTAAATCTTTTCCCCTTCATCTTGAACCTATGTCCTCTGGTCCTCGATTACCCTACACTGGGCAAAAGACTGTGCATCTACCTGATCTATTCCTCTCATGATTTTTGCACACCTCTATAGGATCACCCCGCATCCTCCTGCGCTCCAAGGAATAGACACCCAGCCTACTTAACCTCTCCTTAGCTCACAATCTTTTCCGAACCCTTTTAAACTTGACAATATCTTTCCTATAACTTGGTGCCAAGAACTGAACACAATATTCTAAATGCGATCTCACCAACGTCTTATACAACAGCAAAATGACCTCTCAACTTCTACACTCAATAGTCTGACTGATGAAGGCCAATGTGCCAAAAGCTTTTTTGACCACCTTATCTACCTGAGACTCGACCTTCAAACTACCTTGCACATGCACTCATAGATCCCTCTGCTATACAACACTCCTCGGAGGCCTACCATTTACTGTGTAGGTCCTGCTATTGTTAGACGTCCCAAATTGCAACACGTCAAACTTCTCTGTATTAAATTTCATCAACCATTCCTCAGCCCACCTGGACAATCGATCCAGATCCTGCTGCAATCTTTCACAGCCAGTTCTGCAAGGTGGCCAATGTTACTCCACTTTTTAAGAAAGGAGGGAGAGAGAAAATGGGGAATTATAGACCAGTTTGAAAAAGTTCACTTAAAAAGATAAAGTACAAATTCTTAAGACCATACAAAGCTTTAATTTAACGTCTGACGGGTGTGAACTGAGAGACTCAGACGCAACAGTTTCTCACGTCTGAATCTCCAGCAGCACACACAAAGACATACCAGAAAACGCGAGTTTATATACGTGCAGAAATAAAATCAAATGCATGATGTAATGTACAAAAACCATCATCCAACTCCAAATATGGAGTTGTTGTTTTTCACTCTTTGCCAAAAGCCAGTCACCCCAATGGAATCCTCTGGGCCCCTTCTTATCTGATTAACCTCTTCAATTTACATAAAAAACCTTGCAAGAGAGCTGCGAACTTTTGATCTTAAGTTTAAAAAAAAACCCTTGTCACAATGGAAGTTGTCCAAATCCCATCATGCATTACAATTGGCCTTTTCAACACGAAAGCTTAAATATGACAACAATCAATTAATTATTTCAAGTTAGCCTTACATCGGTAGTTGGGAAGATGCTTGAGTCGATTATTAAAGATGTTATAGTAGCGCATTTGGAAAGTAGTGACAGGATCGGTCAAAGTCAGCATGGATTTATGAAGGGGAAATCATGCTTGACTATCTTCTGGAATTCTTTGAGGATATAACAAGTAGAATGGATAAGGAAGAGCCAGTGGGTGTGGTGTATCTGAACTTTCAGAAAGCATTTGACAATGTCCCCACACAAGAGATTAGTGTGCAAAATTAGAGCACATGGTAGGGTATTGACATGGATAGAGAACTGGTTGGCAGACAGGAAGCAAAGAGTAGGAAATGCCAAACGGGTCCTTTTCACAATATCTACCTGCAGGCAGTGGGGTGCGGCACTCATAGATCCGGTGCTATACAACACTCCTCCAGGCCTATGATTTACTGTGAGGGCTATTGTTATTCCCAAATTGCAAACATCTCTCTGTTTGCAATTTCACACAATTCTGGGTGGCAGTGTGAGCTCGATCCAGATGAGGCTGCTATTTCACTGCAGTTCTACAAGGTGGCCAATGTTTGGGTACTTTTGGGAAAGGAGGGGCAAGTGCATGGGGAATTATGACCAGTTTATAAGTTGTGGATAAGTGTGATAAATACAATTCTTAAGACCATACAAAGGCAGATTATTATCTGACGGGTGTGTCTGATTAGGAAAAGAACAGGTGCAGGGCTGAATCTCCAGTGAGCACACACGACATACCAGAAAACGCGAGTTTATATATGTGCAGAAATAAAATCAAATGCATTGTTGGTCTCCTCCAAATTTGAGGAAGGACATTCTTGCATTGAGGTCAGTGGAATCCTCTGGGCCCCTTCTTATCTGATTAACCTCTTCAACTTACATAAAAAACCTTGCAAGAGAGCTGCGAACTTTTCATCTTAAGTTAAAAAAACCCTTATCACAATGGAAGTTGTCCAAATCCCATCATGCATTACAATAGGCCTTTTACAACACGAAAGCTTAAATATGACAACAACCAATTAATTCTTTCAAGTTAGCCTTACATCGGTAGTTGGGAAGATGCTTGAGTCAATTATTAAAGATGTTATAGTAGCGCATTTGGAAAGTAGTGACAGAACCAGGGTCACGGTTTAAGAATAAGGGGTAGACCATTTAGGACTGAGATGAGGAAAATCTTCTACACCCAGAGAGTTGTGAATCTGTGGAATTCTTTACCACAGAAGTCAGTGGAGGCCAATTCACTGGGGTTTTTTTTCAAGAGAGTTAGATTTAGCTCTTAGGGCTAAAGGAATCAAGGGATATGGGGAAAAAGCAGGAACAGGGTACTGATTTTAGATGATCAGCCATGATCATAAAGCGGTGTAGGCTCGATGGGCCGAATGGCCTACTCCTGCGCCTATATTTCTATGTTTCACTATCTGCAAAACCACTCACTTTTGTATCATCAGCAAACTTACTAATTTTGCCCTAAAAAGTTTCATCCAAATCATTGATGACAAACAGTAACAGGCCCAGTACTGAACCCTGAGGCACACCACTAGTCACAGGCCTCCAGTCTGAGAAGTGACCTTCCACCATTACCCTCTGCTCCCTTCCATGGAGCCAGTTTGCTATGCATTCAGCTATCTCTCCTTGGATACAATGCAATCTTCAAGACAGAGCTAGATAGGGCTCTTAAAGATAGTGGAGTCAAGGGATATGGGGAGAAGGCAGGAACGGGGTACTGATTGGGGATGATCAGCAATGATCACATTATATGGTGGTCCTGGCTCGAAGGGCCGAATGGCCTAATTCTGCGCGGAACAACAAAACAACCAAACAGATTGTGTTTATAATTTGTTTGGTTGTTTTGTTGTTCCGCGAGCATTGCCACTTTCATTTCACTGCACATCTCGTATGTGTATGTGACAAATAAACTTGACTTGACTTGACTTGACTTGCACCTATTGTCTATTGTCTAATCTAACCTTCCAGAGCAGCCTACCTTGCAGAACCTTGTCGAATGCCTTACTGAAATCCATGTACACAACATCTACAGCTCTGCCGCCATCGACCTTTTTGGTCACGTCTTCAAAAAAATCAATCAGATTTGTGAGACGCAATCTTCCACATACAAAACTATGCTGACTATCCCTAATCAGCCCTTGCCCATCCAAATGCCTGTTTAACCTGTCCCTCTGAATACTCTTTAGTAACTTTCCAACTGCAGTCCAGTCTATAGTACACAGCATTTTCCCTGCAGCCTTTCTTGAAATGAGGCACATTTGCCACCCTCCTGAGAGGTCCCACTATCTCTCTCTAGTTGCCATTTTCCCCCTTATGTATTTATAAAATCTTTTGGGATTGCTCCAAATGTTGCAGATTTCCTTCATGTGGAGATTTTGGGCTTTTATGCGAACAATGAGACTGTGACATTGTTCACATAAAACAACTGCCCAGTCCATCATCGGCTCTGACCTCCCTTCCATCGAGGGGATTTATCACAGTCGCTGCCTCAAAAAGGCAAAGGCCCACACCATCCTGGCCACACACTCATCTCCCTGCTACCTTCAGGTAGAAGGTACAAGAGCATGAAGACTGCAACAACCAGGTTCAGGAATAGCTACTACCCCACAGCCATCAGGCTATTAATCCTGGCACGGACAAAACTTTGATTATTATTAATAACCAATTATCTGTTATTTGCACTTTATCATTTTATTTATTCATGTGTGTATATATTTATATTATAGTATTATATTATATTATAGTATGTTCTGTGTGCTGCAGCAAAGCAAGAAATTCATTGTCCTATCAGGGACACATGACAATAAACTCGCTTGAACTTGAACTTGGTACGAAACGACGTAAGAGGCGAGAGTATACATTGAAAGAGGATTACAATGAGGACAATGTAACAACTTCTGCTTTGCAGGTAGACCCAAAATGCTGGAGTAACTCAGCGGGACAGGCATCATCTCTGGAGATAAGGAATGTGTGACGCATTGTGTCAAGACCCTTCTTCAGACTGAGTCAGGGGAGAGGGAAACCAGAGGTATGAAAAGATTTTGTACTAAGTAATCTAGTTATCTGCAGGAGAAATGAAGTTTTGGTGTACGAGACAGAGCCACATTTTTAACATGAACCAACAAAGTCAGTGACCTAGATATATTGTAGAATTTCTTAATGCAATACTGTGCAGTGAATGTGTAGGAAGGAACTGCAGATGCTGCTTTAAACCGAAGAGTCACCAGTCACTCAGTTACTCCAGCTTTTTAGAAACATAGAAAAATAGGTGCGGAGTAGATCATTCGGCCCTTCGAACCAGCACTGCCATTCAATAATAATTAATAATATATTTTATTGTCATTGCACATCAGTGCAACGAGATTTAGTGTGCAGCTTCCAACCGATGTAAAAGAAAAGTAAAATAAATAAATAAGCTGTGTGTCGTGACCATCCGAGGGAGACAGTCCAGGGCGGATGGGGGGCACTCAGCAGGGCTGGTTCAGAGCCGCTATAGCTCTTGGAATAAAGAATGGTTGATCTTCTAAAATCAGTACCCGGTTCCTGCTTCCCCACCCCACCCCCTCCCCCACCCCCATATCCCTTGATTCATTTTTGTGTCGACAGTGCAGGGAATATTATGCCTGGCATGTCACTGGGGAAGTCTGAAACATCACCCATTCCTCCTCTCCAGTGATGCTATCTGTCCCACTGAGTTACTCCAGCATTGTGCATCTATCTGCACTTGTTGCCAAAGATCAGAGATGCTGCTATGCATGCTGCTATGCATGCTGCTATGCATGCTGCTATGCATGCTGCATGTCTGTTGCTGCATGATCTTTGTCTGTTGCTGATATTGCTGTTGCAGTCAAAGATTATAGAGGAGCTTTAAATCCTTTAGATCCTCTAGGATCTTTGGTTGCAGTTGCTGCCCTGCGCGCATGCGCTCACCCGCCCACCCGCGCGGCCCAGGCTCGCTCGCGACGTTTCCCCGGCGGGCCCCGCGCATGCGCGGACCGTCCTGGTGACCTGGCCGGAGGTAAATGTATTTTGCAAGTGTGTGTGTGTGAAGCCTGTGTGTGCAAGTGTGTGTGTGTGAAGCCTGTGTGTGGGCCCGGGGAACAAGTGTGTGTGTGTGAAGCCTGTGTGTGGGCCCGGGGAACAAGTGTGTGTGTGTGTGAAGCCTGTGTGTGGGCCCGGGGAACAAGTGTGTGTGTGTGAAGCCTGTGTGTGGGCCGGGGAACGGGGAACAAGTGTGTGTGTGTGAAGCCTGTGTGTGGGCCCGGGGAACAAGTGTGTGTGTGTGAAGCCTGTGTGTGGGCCCGGGGAACGGGGAACAAGTGTGTGTGTGTGAAGCCTGTGTGTGGGCCCGGGGAACAAGTGTGTGTGTGTGAAGCCTGTCTGTGGGCCCGGGGAACGGGGAACAAGTAACGGCCGGTGTTGTAGAGAATGAGGGCGGCAGATGATGCTTCCAATGTACACAGGGAGAGAGAGGCGGCTTCAATGCGTATTCTGTGTGTGGAATGTGCTCGTTCTTTATGGGGGTTGCGAGGGTTTCCTTCCACGTCCCTGTCCCTGTCCCTGTCCCTGTCCGTCATGCGGCTGTGGCCACTTCGGCTGGTTGTCCCTGGTAGTTGCACCAATGTGTAGGGCAATCTGCCTCCAGTTGTGACAACGTGCAGAGGGCAAAACCAAGGGACCCGTGCATTGCAGGCCAATGAGCCTTGCAGCAATGATGGGAAGTTATTAGAGGGGATTCTGAGAGGTAGGATCTGCAATGGTTTTGAAAAGACAGGGATTATATTATCAGCATGGCATTGTGCGTGGAAATCTTGTCTCACCAATTTGATAGATTTTTTTTTAAAACAGGTGACCAAGAAGATTGATGAGGGCAATGCTGTAGACAGTGTCTACATGGACTTTAGCAAGGTCTTTGACCAAATACTACAAGATAGGCAGGGCTGGAAGGTTAGATATCATGGTGTCATGCTGTCTTGAACTCTGTTGAAAGTAGGAAACAGAGGAAGCTGGTAAAGGGCAGTTTTTGCCTGTAACAAATGGTGTGCCACAGACAGTGCTGGGTCCATTGTGCGTTATTTATGTAAATAACATGAACATGAATGTGGGTGGCATGGTCGGTAACTTTTGCTGATTACATTAAAATTGGGGACAGGATGATGGTTATCTAATGCATTTCGTTGTCTCTGTACTGTACACTGACAATGACAATTAAAATTGAATCTAAAAATTGAATCTGAATCTAAGATTAAAACCAGATATAGATCTACTGCCCAATGGGCAGAGGAATGGCAGATTGAATTTAATTCCGATAAATGTAAAGTATTGCATTTTGGTACAGACCAGGGCAGGATTTGCACAGTATGTTAAGGGAGCACCTAGACGTGCTATGAAAGTGATGACACAGGTGAACAGTGGTGAAGAAAGCATTTTGAATGCTTGCCTTCATCAGTCAGTGTATTGAGTACTTTACAAGACACTGGGAAGGCCATATTCGCCACAGGGCCGCCATTGAGTATTTTTAAGGTGGAGATTAACAGATTCTTGATTAGTACGGGTGTAAAGCTTTATGGGGAGAAGGCAGGAGAATGTTGAGAGGGAAAGATACTTCAGCCATGAATGAATGGCAGAGTAAACTCGATGGACCGAATAGCCGAATTCTACTATGATTTCTTATCTTATTTGGAGTACTATGTAAATTCTAGTCACCCTGCCATAGGAAGAATGTCATTTAAAAGGAAAGTGTGTGAAAAGGATTAGGAGAAATTAAGGGTTTGTGTTATAAGTAGATGTTCGATAGGCTGAATCTATTTTCCTATTGTGTAAGAGGCTAAGAAGTGTCCTTAGAGATAAATAACAATGCAGACCATGGATAAGATGTATAGCCACAGTCTTTTGTCCAGGGTAGATGAGACTAAAACAAGAAGGTGAGAGGTGAAAATTTAAGCTGAGAGAAAAGATTTAAAAGGGACCTGAAGGACAACAGAGGGAGTGACACAAATGGATTGAGCTGTCGGATAAAGTGGTTGAGGTGGGCCTAATATCAACATTTAAAAGACACTTGAAGAGATACACAGGTAGGGCTTGGAGGGAAAGGGGCTAGGCACAGACAAATTATACGGGTTCGGTATTAATGGAGATTGGTGGAGATCTTGGACATTTCTATGATCAGTTAGTTGTGTTCAATGTGTAGACTAAAATATTCCAGAGTAGATTCTGGCATTTCTCCACATTGCTTTGTCCTATGTGCAGCCAGGGTCCCCAGTCAAGCTCTGAAATCTGACCGTAGGGTATTGGGTTTGAATCAGCAATAAAAATATCCACACTCCTCCAATTTAGTTCAGTTCAGAATATGCTGGTTCTTTATCAATTCAGTTCAGTTTATTGTCACGTGTACCGAGGTACAGTGAAAAACGTTGTTGTGTGCTATCCAGTCAGCAGACAATACATGAGTACAATCGAGACATTTACATTGTGCAGTTACATGAGAAGATACATTATAAGTAAATACACTCAGATTTTTACCGTGGGATGTCATAGGGTTGACTGAGCTCACAGCTGGAAGCACTGAAGAAGGGTCTCGACCCAAAACATCACCCATTCCTTCTATCCAGAAATGCTGCCTGCCCCGCTGAGTTACTCCAGCATTTTGTGTCTACCTTCGATTTAAACCAGCATCAGCAGTTCTTTCCTACACAGCTAGAAGCACAGTGGCGCAGCTGTTTTCTCACAACGCCAGAGACCTGGGTACAATCCCGACCTCGTGTTCTGTCTGTGTGGAGTTTGCACGTTCCCCCTGTGACCATGTGGGTTTCGTCCCACGTCCTAAAGACGTGTGGATTTGTAGGTTAATTGGCCTCTGTAAATCACCCCCAATGCGTAGAGGGTAGAATGAGAAAGTGAGCGACACACAACCTGTGTGAACGGGTGAGCAATGATCCGTGTGGACTTGGTGGGCCGAAGGGTCTGTTTAGATGCTGTATCCCTATAATATACAATTTCCATGGAAAGTGGTTCATGGATGGCATCACTATAGAACCTGGAACCTGAGCCTGGCAGGACCCAACCACCTGTGTTAGCTTTGGTTGGGTATCAAAACGTTAAGTCCCTAAACTTGAGCTATGTTCAGATTGGCCTCCCAGTTCTCAATACAACTTAGAAGCCAGTCAGTATTGACCTATGACCTCACATCATTAGCATAGGCATAGTATCATAAGCATGGAAACAGGTCCTTCTACCCTATGTGTCCATGCTGATCAAGCCACCCCATCTACACGTCCCACCTGCTTGCATTTGGCCCAGATCCGTCCAGACCTTTCCTATCCACGGAGCTGTCCAAAAGTATTTTAAATGTTATAGTACCTGCCTCAACGACTTCATCTGGCAGCTCGTTCCATATTTTCCACTGTTTTTGATTCCCCTACTCTGGGTAAAACAGTTCCCCTATCCACAGTGCCCTCCATAATGTTTGGGACAAAGATATATATATAGATATAGATATAGATATGCCATTTATTGTCACTATACATGTACAGCAAAGACCCATCATTTATTTATTTGCCACAATTTGAGATTTGTGATAGAAAAAAAAAACCCACGTGGTTAAAGTGCACTTTGTCAGATTTTATTAAAGGCCATTTTTATATATTTTGGTTTCACCATGTAGAAATTACAGCTGTGTTTATACATAGTCTCTCCATTTCAGGGCACCATAACGTTTGGGACACATGGCTTCACAGGTCTTTGTAATTGCTCAGGTGTGTTTAATTGCCTCCTGAATGCAGGTATAAGAGAGCTCTTAGCACCTAGTCTTTCCTCCAGTCTTTCCATCACCATTGTAAACTTTTATTGCTGTTTATCAACATGAGGACCAAAGTTGTGCCAATGAGTCAAAGAAGCCATTATGAGTAGAAACAAGAATGTTAGAGACATCAGCCAAACCTTAAATTATACCAAAATCAACTGTTAATTAAGTTAACATCATTAAGAAGAAAGAGAGCACTGGTGAGCTTACTAATCGCAAAGGGACAGGCAGATCAGCCAAACCTTAAACTTACCAAAATCAACTGTTAAGAAAAGTTAACACCACCTGTCATTAAGTCAATGACCACTGTCCGCAAGAATGAGCAAGAGCACACTGGTGAGCTGCAGAAATCGCATGGCCAGGTTACAGCTTGCCAAGAAGTACTTAAAAGAGCGACCACAGTTCTGGAAAAACGTCTTGTGGACAGATGAGAAGAAGACTAACATATCAGAGAAATAGCAAGAGCAAAGTATAGAGGAGAGAAGGAACTATAACCATATAACCATACCGGTGGGCGGCGAGACTCTGGTCAGCAGCGGCCTCTGCAGACTGTCCGCGTTATATTATTTTCTGTCTGTGTTTAAATGTAGTTTTTGTTATTTTTGTTGGGGTGTGTGTGTGTGGGGGGGGGGGGTCAATGAAAACTTTTATAAATCTGTCCTGCACTGGAGACCCGACCTTTTCTCGTCGGGTTTCCGTTGTCGTTGGGGCCGCAACGAGGAGCGGCCTCCAACAGGAAGAAGCCGGGGACTCTGGTGCTACGGCTCACCGTCGCCGTCGCGGGGCTGGCCGAGTCCGGAGCGGGTGGAGCGGTGGAGGAGCGCTGCTGCTGCTGCTACCCGAGAGTCGGAGGCTCCAACGGCAGGTCTGTGGACGGCTGCACCGGGAGCCCGTGGCTCCCTGGAGGGAGACCGCTTTTCAGGGCTCTCGCAACGGCGACTTCCCCCGCCCGAGTTGTGGGGTTGAAGAGCTCCTGGAGCGGGGCCTAACAATGCATTTCGTTGTCTCTGTACTGTACACTGACAATGACAATTAAAATTGAATCTGAATCTGAATCTGAACATCACTGCCCCGCGTGGCTTGGAATGGCCGCGGGACTCTGCGAGCGCACGCCGGGGGCTCTTAACAGCAAGACCCGGTGTGCGACCTCGCACCACCCGGCGTGGCTTTAATGGCCGTGGGACAATCGCCATCGCCAGCCGGGGGCTTTGACTTTGACTCTGACATCGGGGGGGGGAGAGTGCAGTGGAGAGATAAGTTTATTAGGCCTTCCATCACAGCGATGTGATGGATGTTTATGTAAATTATGTTGTGTCTTGGGTCTATGTGTTTGTAATGTATGGCTGCAGAAACGGCATTTCGTTTGGACCTCAAGGGGTCCAAATGACATTTAAATGTATCTTGAAATCTTGAAATATAACAATTACAGCACGGAAACAGGCCATCTCCGTGCCGAACAAAACTTTTTTTTTCCCCTTAGGGAAAAGCTGCCTGCACTCATACCATAACCCTCTCCTCCTTCTCTATCATATGCCTATCCAATTTATTTTTAAATGATACCAATGAACCTGCCTCCACCACTTCCACTGGAAGCTCATTCCACACCGCTACCACTCTCTGAGTAAAGAAGTTCCCCCTCATATTACCCCTAAACTTCTGTCCCTTAATTCTGAAGTCATGTCCTCTTGTTTGAATCTTCCCTATTCTCAAAGGGAAAAGTTGTCCACATCAACTCTGTCTATCCCTCTCATCATTTTAAAGACCTCTATCAAGTCCCCCCTTACCTTCTGCGCTCCAGAGAATAAAGACCTAACTTATTCAACCTTTCTCTGTAACTTAGTTGTTGAAACCCAGGCAACATTCTAGTAAATCTTCTCTGTACTCTCTCTATTTTGTTGACATCCTTCCTATAATTGGGCGACCAAAATTGTACACCATATTCCAGATTTGGTCTCACCAATGCCTTGTACAATTTTAACATTACATCCCAACTGCCCAAGATCCAAAGCAAACCACCTCATCTGTGAAACACGGTGGTGGGGGTGTTATGGCCTGGGCATGTATGGCTGCTGAAGGTACTGGTTCACTGATCTTCATTGATGATACAACTGGTAGTAGCATACTATCTGCTCAAGTTCAAACAAATGCCTCAAAACTCATTGGCCGGCAGTTAATTCTACAGTAAGACTATGATCCCAAACATACTGCAAAAGCAACAAAGGAGTTTTTAAAAGCTGAAAAATGTCCCGAAAAAAGTCAATCACCAGATCTGAACCCAAATGATCATGGCTTTTATATGCTGAATAGAAAACTGAAGGGGACTAGCCCCCAAAACAAGCGTAAGCTAAAGATGGCTGCAATACAGGCCTGGCAGAGCATCACTAGAGAAGACACCCAGCAACTGGTGATGTCCATGAATCGCAGACTTCAAGCAGTCATTGCATGCAAAGGATATGCAACAATATACTAAACATGACTACTTTCATTTACATGACATTGCTCTGTCCCAAACATTATGGTGCCTTGAAATTGGGAGAGTCTATGTATAAACACTGCTGTAATTTCTACATGGTGAAACCAAAATGTATAAAAATGGTATTTATTAAAATCTGACAATGTGCACTTTAACCACATGTGATTTTTTCTATTTCAAATCTCAAATTGTGGAGTACACAGGCAAATAAATAAATGATGGATCCGTCCCAAACATTATGGTGGGAACTATATTCCTCATGGTATTATACACCTATAAGATCATCCCTCATCCGCCTGCACTCCAAGAAATATAGTCCTATCCTGCCCAATCTCTCTCTATAACTAAGGCACTTAAATCCTGGCAATATCCTCGTAAAACTTCTGTGAGTTGTTTCCAGCTTAACATAATCTTTCCTCGAGCACGGTGACCAAAACTGAACACAATACTCCAAATGCGGCCTCACCAACATCTTGTACAACTGTAGGAAAATAGGAAGTATAGTTAGCAATATTATTGAGCCATTGTTACTCACCTGCAATCACATCATTGCTGTGCTCGAAATGTTATATTTGAAAGTAAGTATTTGGAAAAAAAGGAATGCATATGCCTTGTACATTGACATTCCCATTGTAAATTGGTGCTATCACGGATCACATCATAATACAGGATCAGCTTATGTACTATTTACAACAGGACTCTTAAATAATTTGCTTCTCATTTAAGTTGAAATAAACTGTTTTATTTTATTCATTCTATGTATGACTGTTAAAAACTCCAGTGCATTCTGACCAAATGGACCAATATGGGTGGAACATTAAGGAGAGCAAATAAAAGGTGAAAATTCTGTACAGTATTTTCATTTCGTAGAATTACAGCGTTCATTACTTCAACCAGTATAATAGCTGTAAATGTTTTTATATACACTAATATGATTGTTTTTATGTCAGGCCATCCCAATTATTACCACTGATTTTGTAAAGCCGCTCTCAGCTTCATAGTGCTGGTAATTGTATGTTGAACTTCCCAGTTTAGGAGTAAATTAACCCCTCTTTTGTTTGTCTTAGTTTGTCTTGGAAGTTAATATAACTCTGCCAGAATGTCGTATATGTTACCACATCTCCACAATGGTTGGCAAGTTGACCAGGCCATTCTGTCGGAGGAAGATCGCGTTGTAGTCATTCGTTTTGGTCATGATTGGGATCCAACGTGCATGAAGATGGATGAGGTGTTGTACAGTATTGCTGAAAAGGTGAGCTTTTGAAAATACCAAGAAATACATCAAAGTTTAATATTACAATGATTTACGTAGAATAGCAGGAAGAAAATGGTCAGCCACATGTTCCTTCTCATGCAGCCAAATGGGGGTGAAGTTACTAGACGCCGAGGCTCTCAATTCAAATAATTAGGTAAATTGGTAACTAAAATCAATCATCAGTAATCAGGATCCTGAAACTAAAGGACTGTCATAAAAACCTCTCCAGTATGTTAATCTCTCTCAGTAAAGCAAATCCACCGCCTTTATTCTCTCTGGGCGACTGGGCACAAACAGATGCGTCAACATGGTTGATTGTAATTCTCTTCTGCAACTGCAAGGAATGGATAGTAAATGGCTGTGTTTTTCATGAAATATTATTGTTTACCAATAAAAAAGCAGTTTGAAAATCTTTTTCTCCTTTGACTTAACTTTTTTCACCAACCTTTATTTTGCCTGAATTGGCAATGAACGGCTAGAAAGAACCTTGCTGATGTTTCCCATTGATTTGTTGAAGTCATAGTCCATCATATTTTACTCCTTTTTTTTCAGTTCATCTGTAAAATATTATTGCCTCCATTATTTTTTCCACTTAGTGGCCCTGAGCATTAATGCCTTCATTTGTGTGCCATTTCATTACACCCACTGCACTGTTAAAATTAGTATCAAGCTATCATTCACAAGCCTGACTTTAAATATTGCAGAACTTTCAAAATAAAATCTTGAGAAACATAGTTACTTGTTGGAGATTGTGTCAAGCATGCAAGTTATTATTTTTTTTAATAAGCTCTAATAAAATTATGATTTAAAATATTTGGCTTAAATTTTTTGGCTTAATAAACATAATTTGCATGATGTGCTTTATCATCATAAACTCTTTTAAAATAAAAACATTATTTGGTTCCTGAAAAATTATCAATTTATTTCATATAATGTAAAATTTGCAATCTGTTCTATTTTTAGGTGAAAAATTTTGCTGTTATTTATCTTGTGGATATCACCGAGGTACCAGACTTCAACAAGATGTACGAGTTATACGATCCATGCACCGTTATGTTTTTCTTCCGGTATGTAAAAACACAGTTCAACATCACCATGGCACAAATAAGCTACCTTTGTCAAACCTTTTGTAAGATTTGTAGTTTTGTTAATTGCAATTTGTAAAGTATAATATTGCTTACATCAAACATTCCCAATCTGTTTAGTTTGTGATTAGAATCCTACTTTCATAATTTAGAGAAGATGGAAGATTCTCAAATAAAGCTGTTTCCATCAGCTTTGCACTGCATTAAATGGTCAGGTTTAGTCTTGCTGACTGGATTTAAAAAATGTATATCAGATACAAAGGTTGCCTGTTTAGATTTTGCTTTTTTTCCCTTGTTCATTTGCAATTTTCCAACTTAACAGTTGCATGTAGTTGGGCTGGTATTTTTTTGCAAATCCGAGTTTAGGAACCAAACTAAGATGAGCACATCACCATTTTAGGCTCCAGAACACCGGAAATTGGAGGAACAGCACCCTTGGGGAGCCTGCATCCGGCAGGCATGAACATTGAATTCTCCCAATTTTGTTAGCCCTTGCTGTCTTCTCCCCATTCCTTAGCCCTCGAGCTGTCTCCTCCCATTCACCAGCCCTCTGGCTCTTCCTCCTCCATTTTCCTTCCTTCTCCCCGCCATCCCCTATCAGTCTGAAGAAGGGTTTCGGCCCGAAACGTTACCTATTTCCTTCGCTCCATAGATGCTGCTGCACCCGCTGAGTTAGTCCAGCATGTTTGTGTACCTACCATTTTAGGCTCATCAGGTAGATTGGTTGTCCGCAGCACTGAAAACAGTTTATCTCCTGGTCAATATATGCCTTTTGCTGTGACATTTCCATTTCCTTCAGAATTTCTTGCATAACTCTGGCTTTTTATCTTTCAATGTCTTTTTTCCAATAATGGATCTTACAGTTGGCATTACACTGTTTTCAATTACTCCGAATAAATCACTAGTGATCTGATTGGTTACTGACTGCACCACCCATATCCATACTGCACTGACCGCAAGTGCCACAATGCAGTAGGTTATGTGACCGTGAACTTCGGCACCCAATGAGACACTGCTCTCCTGCCCTATTCCCATACCTCCTTTGCTATCGAAATATATCTCAATCTGTTTTGAAAGCAATGAGGTGAATCCCACAAAGTGGTGAAACTTCAGGTAATTCTCTTCTTAAGGAGTGTGGAGGCTCAATCACCACAATCCTTCAGACAATAACTTTCTGAAGATTCAACATCCTCTGAAATCTAATCCTTATTTCAGTTCTATGTAGACTACCCAGCATATTATTTTACCTCAGCTATGGGTCGTTGGAAATAATTTATTAACTTGTTATTTTGCCTGCAGTAGGTTAAAGCATAACTTGTATCACTGCATTGCTAACTTGTGTTGATTCATGGCAGTGTGGCTATAACTGTTTTCACCAACATTCAGACTACGTGCAATTAGTCCACTATACCTTTAACAAAGTCGATATGTGTTTTGGGTTTAAACAAACTTACTCGAGTACCAGCACTTAAGAGCATATTAATTTTAAGGCAAAGGGAGAAATTAAAGCAATAGCAGTCATGTACACTTACTATGAGGTAAATTACTCACCCCATGCATCTGGTTTGAATACTGAAGGAAATTTGCTGGTAGCAGGCCAGATTCCTATTTTTAGATAAATCATGTAGAAAGATGGATTATTATTCAATATTACTTTTGACTGATCAAGAATTGTTAGTCTAGACACTGTTCCATGTAGATTTGTTTTTACAGTAAGAGGAAACAGTTTATCCTGCGATTTGTTTGGGTTTTGTTTAACTATTTTTAGGTGAATTAAAAAAAAAATGTTTTGTTGCCAGTTGTTGGTTTTTACTATTGTGGCAAATTCTCCTACTGGGTGGAACTGTACCAAAGTCTCTGCAGCACATTTAAAGGTTGGTTAAGCACTCATGCTTTCTGGAACACACCACTCTGTGTGACAAATCAGCTATTGAGGTTGCTCCAAAGGAAAATATTGTAAATCAGGAGCAGCTATTTATTGAAAAGAGAACAGTAATGTAATTGTGATATTGCATCACATTATAAAATGTAGCATTTGAAAGGTATCTGGATGAGAATTTTAATCACTGGGACCTAGAGAGCTATGAACCAAGTGTCCATGTACACAATCCCAATATGGTCAATGGGATTGTATACATGGACACTTGAAGGCCTGTTTCTGTTCTGCAAGAAGTCTGGACCCCTGTCCCTCCCGTGCTCTGATCAACTTTAGAAGATACATGACCAGGATTTGAGGCAAGATGCTTGCATTCACTGTTGACTTCCACAAAGGTTCATATATATTGTGTGCATTTCTCCCAGCAGGAGCTTAAGGGTGAAACTGATAGGATCCCTCATGGCCGGGCAACATATCAAGGAATGGTTTCTGTGCAATAATGGGATCAGATGATAGTAGAATGAATTCCAACCTGGAAAAAAGTGCTGGAACATAGGTCAAATAATTGTAAAATATATAATTAATATAAGATATTAGTTTCCTTCAATTGAAGTTGATAGAGAAGCAAATCTGGTACAGATACTCGGCTAAAGACCCAAGTTGTTGCTTCTACCAATAGTCCAGTATTGGAATATATTCGAAAAATCATCAACAAACACTTCACGTTCATATGTCAATCCTAGACTTGTGAGTGGAAGAAAATGTTAGCTGTAATAGGTGGCACTGCTGACATTTCCCCATGGAATCTGAATTATTAGTCATTAAGTCCTATCACTTTTGTTCTGTGAAATGTAGTGATGCCAGTAGAAGACAGATGTAACACGTTCCAGTCGCTGCTCTGCTCTGCAGGTTTTTTTATTTCATTCTCACCTCGAAGCAAGTATTTGCTTTGGTTCAGCACTGGTAAATCATAAAGGTTAAATGATTGTCCAAGGAGAGTACTGTCCACTGTCCTTTTTCCCCTCCACAGATACTGCTTGAACTGCTGGGTTCCTCTAAAAGATTGTCTTTTGCTCAAGATTCTAGCATCTGCAGTCTCTCTTGTCTCCAATCTCTGTGTACTATCTACTTGTAATATACACCTGAGAATCAGATACTTTGGAGACATTCTGAGAGCTATCATTCAGTACTGTGCTATTGTAGGGGTTGATCATTGTCTCACTCCTGACATATTGAGCAGCTCAGAACTGACACATTTGACATTTGTAACGTTAATTATAGACCAAAGGTATAAGCTTTTTTTGGTTGTCATTTCTCTTCTGCAACATTTACACTCTTTGTAACTCCACATACTGAACTGATTAGTGTGATCACTCCAGTATTTTGCCCAAATGACTTTTGAAGGTTTTATTACAGCCAAACTCAATGCTCATCCTGCATTTACCTGTGCATTTCCTGAAGACTAAATAGACAATTATCACTAAGTAGACCTTAGTTGTTCAAGTTCAAGTGAGTTTATTGTCATGTGTCCCTGTATAGGACAATGAAATTCTTGCTTTGCTTCAGCACACAGAACATAGTAGGCATTTACTACAAAACAGATAAGTGTATCCATATACCATAATATAAATATATACACACATTAATAAATAAACTGATAAAGTGCAAATAACAGAAAATGGGTTATTAATAATCAGAGTTTTGTCCGAGCCAGGTTTAATAGCCTGATGGTTGTGGGGAAGTAGCTATTCCTGAACCTGGTTGTTGCAGTCTTCAGGCTCCTGTACCTTCTACCTGAAGGTAGCAGGGAGATGAGTGTGTGGCCAGGATGGTGTGGGTCTTTGATGATACTGCCAGCCTTTTTGAGGCAGCGACTGCGATAAATCCCCTCGATGGAAGGAAGGTCAGAGCCAATGATGGACTGGGCAGTGTCTACTACTTTATGGACTAGGCAATGTTTGTACCTTTACTCAGGGGTGGTAAATAAACTATAATCCTTTGAGCATTACCTGCGTTGATAATTGTAAACTCTGTACTTTGAATTCAAATGCTGTGTCTGTTCCCTCTTAATGGATTTTCAGAGACCTTGTAGCGTATTTTGGTAAATGGAGAATTCAAATAAATTAAAGCAGCAATTTGTTTTTCTGTCAGAAACATACACACCACAACATTTTTCTTTAATTTTTCCTTGTCTAATTTTTGTTCTTTTCAGGAACAAGCACATCATGATCGATTTGGGGACTGGCAACAATAACAAAATTAATTGGCCGATGGAAGACAAGCAAGAGATGATTGATATTGTTGAAACTGTGTACAGAGGAGCTCGCAAAGGACGAGGTCTTGTGGTATCTCCAAAAGACTACTCCACAAAATACAGATATTGAAGTGTTGTCTGTGCACAATTGAACAATTTGCCATATACTTGGATTACAGCCTGGATTATTACCATTGTAAATAAAATCCCAGCCTCCCCATTTCATTTCTGGTTAGACTTTTGCATTGGGTCATTATTTTACATTGTCTAATGCAAAACATGTATACTATAAATGAATGGAAAATTGTTTACATCTGTTGTCCTGAAAAGAAACGTTTGATGATTTGCCATCCCAACAATCCTTGCGTATCTGGCCGAAATGTGATAATAAATTATATTTTTAGTTTTGTGATTTTGAATATTTGAATTATTATGGTGTACCTTTTGATATTCAAGCGAATCTAGAAGAAAGGCTCATGATTAATGGGAGGTTGTTTAAAATGTTAGTCTGCTAGACTGATTGGAAAGGCATATCATCATCTCTATTTTTAACAGCAGTTATATATTTGCTTTTATGAGCCAACTTTTTTTGTTATCTGGCATATGGCAGCTGGCTTTCTGAAGATGTTAATTATAAAGCGTCTCAAAATAAAAGTAATGCTATTATTAGTATCACTTTCTCTGTAGACCTATTGTTTACATTGCCAAGATGTAATCTCACCAAGAAGTTATGAATAGAATAGGGAACAAAATATATAATGTAATTATTATAAATGTTGACATATTATACTTTCAAGAGAGAGCTAGGTAGGGCTCAAAGATAGCGTAGTCAGGCCATATGGGGAGAAGGCAGGAACGGGGTACTGATTGTGGATGATCAGCCATGATCACATTGAATGGCTCAAAAGGCCAACTGGCCTACTCCTGCACCTATTGTTATCATAACAAACATTTTTAAGAGTATTTCGGGAATAGATAATATTGGTTTTCCTCCATAATACCACATTCGCAACATTTTTCTGCAACGGGCATTTCTAGAAGTGCATGGTGCAGACCTGCATAACTACAGAATTATGCAATGATCCGAACAATCGTAAGATATTTTCTGTATTGGAAATATCTTGCTGAAATAGTGATCTCATAATGATGGTCATGCCCACAGTCGTTAAACCTTTATAAATTGCCTAGTTGCAAAAGATCACAATATGTTTCCAAATTCAATGCCTTTTTTTCTAAGAATGAAAGTGGTGTGAAAATAGATTGTATCTTTGTATAACCTGAACACCCAATAAACTAGTGGGAATACGATGCTGAAAGTACATGCATCTGACAACTTATGTGTCAAGAAAAACTGAGTTAATATTTCAGGTCATTAACCTTTTGCTGTTTCTAATCACACTGAAATATCAAATCATCACAGATGCTGTTTGAGCAATTATTGTGGTTTTCGATTTACAGCCTCTGCAGTATTTTATCTCTTTCATTAGGTGAATAATTATTTAAGCTTTATAAAAGTGCTAAAGTTTTTGAAAGGTTGTAAACATAACTTCTCAGTGATCCATCGTCTCCCCTGAACCCTAACTTGTTCTGTTAATAATACATCTGCTAATTGGAAGCTTGTTTTATAAAAGTCAAAACTGTTAAGTGTTGGTATAGATAAAAGTATTGACAAAGTGCAATTTACACTACAGATATAAACATCCTCAAGAAGTATTTGTATAAGGCATTGTATAAGACGTTGGTGAGGCTGCATTTAGAGTATTGAGTTCAGTTCTGGGCACCATGTTATAGGAAAGGTGTCAAGCTGAAAAGGGTACAGAGAAGATTTACGAGGATGTTGCCAGGGCTAGAGGGTCTGAGCTATGGGGAGAGATTGAGTAGGCTGGGACTCTATTCCTTGGAGCACAAGAGGATGAGGGGTGATCTTATTGAGATGTATAAAATCATAAGAGGAACAGATCGGGTAGATGTACAGTCTCTTGCCCAGAGTAGGTGAATCGAGGACCAGGTTTAAGGTGAAGAGGAAAAGATTTAATAGGAGGTACACAAAAATGCTGGAGAAACTCAGCAGGTGCAGCAGCATTTATGGAGCGAAGGAAATAGGCAGAACTTTAATAGGAATCTGAGGGGTAACTTTTTCCACAAACAGGGTGGTGAATGTATGGACCAACCTGCCAGAGGAGGCTGTTGAGGCAGGAACTATCCCAACATTTAAGAAAGTTAGACAGGTTCATGGATAGGACAGGTTTGGAGGGATATAGACCGAACATGGGCAGGTGGGACTAGTGTAGCTGGGACATGTTGGCCAGTGTGGGTAAATTGGGCCGAAGGGCCTGTTTCCACACTACTAAGTACTCTTGACTACTTAGAAAACAAAAGCACTGGACTTTTGTCAAAGTAATTGTGTGACTGTGTTAATCACCTTTAGTGTTACCAGATAGAGTTCTGATTAGTTGTTTGAAGAGGTCACCAAGAGAATTATGGAACTGTGTATGGCAGTGGACTTTGTCAATGTGGACTATAGCAAGGCCTTTGACAAAGTTATGTAGGCCTTTCTGGAAAGTTAGCTCACATGGAATCTAAGGCGAGATAACCAATTGGCTGAGGGGTGACTTTATTGAGGAGTACAAAATCATGAAGGGCATGGATAAAATGAACAGTTAGTCTTTTTCCTAGATTAGAGGTTCTAAAACTAGAGGGTCTTGCTTCAGGTGAGAGGGGAGAGATTTCATAGGGACCTCAGCATTAAAATTCTCGCTCAGATATCTAGAATGAGAAGCCAGAGGAAGCATAAAAAAAGGATACAGCTATGTCTTTTAAAAAGCATTTGGACGGATACATGGATAGAAAGGGCCAACGGACAATGGGCCAAATGCATGCAACTGAGACTAAATCAACATACTAACTTGGTCGGCATCGGCAAGGTGGGCTGAAGTTCCTGTTTCCATGCTGTAGAGTCTGATTGTAGAATATTTTGTCTGCCTGTTCTCTCGTCGCAACAATTGTACGGATTGCTGAAACCAGTGTATAATTTTGCATTCACATATGAAGCTTTTCATTTCCTAAGTATGCAGTGCACTTCATAAATATTGTCCATTGCGATGATTACTTCTGCTACTGATTTTTCTGATGCATTGGAAGTGCTACTGAAATGTTGAATTCATTGACCTACGTTATAGTGTGTTAATCCTTTGCAATTTAGGTAATTATTCCAAAAGCTATTCGCAGTTTAGCTGGTCTCAGCTTTCCGTGTCACCACTTTCTTCCAGAACAAACCTTCGCAGGTTGGTGACAGGCTTCCGGAAAACATGATAGTTAAACTGGCTAATATATAGTACCTTTCACATCGTAAAATGCCGTCTCATACGACAGGAGAAAGGGTAATACATACAGTTTAAAAATGGAAACAAAATGAGAGAAAAAGTCAATACCTCTCCATTACTTTTCCTGATGAAATTTCTGGATTTGAACTTTGCTTCCTGTAATACCATCTAGGTATATAGTTAGCATTTTTCTAAATTAAGTTTGGAAAATTGAATTGAAATCCAAAAAGAGATAAGCTAATGTGGACATGTAAAACCTGTGGACTTTAAAAGCCATATCATTTGTAAGTGCCTCATGATAAATTTGATAATCTTTTCAATCAATAAATTATATAATTTCTTCCTTTCCTTGCCATAAATAAAGTGTGACTTTCACCCTCAATCCTTTAACATGAGCAGACGAATGGATTTAATTGAGTTAAACTTAAAAATATCCATTTTATAAAATTGGTTCCCTGTAAGAATGTTGTCCTTTCAGATTATAATTACTCATTTGAGCATTTACAGAACATGCATTTTTTCTTGGGTATGAAGTCAGCCTACTTGAAAATTCAAAGAACGTTTGATTCTACAATTTCATTTTGTTAATTGAACTGAACAGGATTTGTTAGACAATTGCGTAGAGAATACATGAGTCGTCCTTGTTAATGCAATTTTATATTCACCAAGAGGTTAGCAATTGTTTTGGTAAGCATGGATAGAGGAGGAATATTTAGCAGATAAATGTAGGAGTCTATTGTGAATTCTCCAATAGCTTTTACCAACCTTAATTGTGATGAGTGATACATTTAGAATACTGATGTTTAAAACTAACTACATTCATTGCTTTGGGAGTAGAAAAAGCAAACTGACTGATTAGATAGACCGCATAAATAATCCATTTTCTTATTGGCAAGATGTAAAGAATGGTGTCATGGACATTGGTGCTAGTCAATTTATATAAACATTGGATTAAGGCACGGTTAACTTTAATGACAAAGATTAAAGCAGCAAGTTATGAAGATAACACTAAAGTGGGTGGTATTGTAGATAGATAAGATAGTTGGCAAAAAATTGGAGTAGGATCTTGATTGGTTGGGCAGGCGGGCTGAGGAATGTTTAATGGTGTTTAATACTGATAAGTGTGAGGTGTTGCAATTTGGGAAGTCTAACCAGGGCAGGGCCTACACAATAATGGCATGGGTCTGCAGAGTGTTGTAGACCAGAAGGATCTAGGAGTGCAAATAGTATAAGAAAGAATTGCAGATGCTGGTTTAAATTGAAGGTAGACATAAAATGCTGCAGTAACAGCGGGACAGGCAGCATCTCTGGAGAGAATGGGTGACGTTTCGGGTCGAGACCCTTCAGACTGATGTCGGGAGTGGGCAGGACATAGATAGAATGTAGTTGGAGACAGTAAGACTGGTGGGAAAACTGGAAAGGGGAAAGAGGGAGGGAAAACGAGGGTTATTTGAAGTTGGAGAAGTCAATGTTCATACCACTGGGGTGGAAGTTACCCAAGTGCAATATGAGGTGCTGTTCCTCCAATTTTCACTGGGTTTCACTCTGACAATGAAGGAGGCCCAGGACAGAAAGGTTAGATTGGGAATGGGATGGGGAGTTAAAGTGCTAAGCAACTGGGAGATACGGTAGGTTAAGGCAAACTGAGCGGATGTGTTCAGCGAAATGATCGTCGAGCCAGTGCTTGGTCTCGCCCATCTACAGGAGTTGACACCTGGAACAGCGGATACTGTAGGATTGTCTATCCCCTATTTCCAATTCCTCCGTCTACGCCACATCTGCGACCAGGATGCGGTTTTCCATACTAGGGTATCGGAGTTGTACTCATTCATTAGGAAACGGGGGTTCCTCTTTTCCCTTATAGATGAGGCTCTCACTAGGGTCTCTACGATATCCCACAGTTTCGCTCTTGCTCCCCCTTCCCCATTCGTAACAAAGACAGAGTCCCCGTTGACCTCAGGGGGGAAGATGTGGCAAGTGGTGGGATCACGTTGGAGGTGGCGAAAATGTCGGAGGATTATTTGTTGTTTGTGACGGCTGATAGGGTGGAAGGTGAGGACAAGGGGGACTCTGCCCTTGTTACGACAAGTGTAGCATTTCTTGAGGTTGCAAGGGAAAGTGCCTGGAGAGGGGGTGGTTCAGGTGTGAAGGGGCGAATTGACCATGGAGTTAAGGAGGGAGCGGTCTCTGCGGAAAGGAGACAGGGGAGGAGATGGGAATATGTGGCAAGTGGTGGGATCACTTTGGAGGTGGCGAAAATGCTGGAGGATTATTTGTTGTTTGTGACGGCTGGTAGGGTGGAAGGTGAGAACAAGGGGGACTCTGCCCTTGTTACGAGTGGGGGGGGAACTCCCATCTCCTCCCCTGTCTGCTTTCTGCAGAGACCGCTCCCTCCGTAACTCCCTGGTCACTTCGTCCCTTCCCACCCGAACCACTCCTCTCCGGGCACTTTCCCTTGCAACCGCAAGAAATGCTACACTTGTTGCTTTACCTTCCCCCTTGACTCCATTCAAGGACCCAAGCAGTCTTTCCAGGTGCGGCAGAAGTTTACCTGCACCTCCTCCAACCTCATCTATTGCATCTGCTGCTCTAGATGTCAGCTGCTCTACATCGGTGAGACCAAGCATAGGCTTGGCAATCATTTCGTCGAACACCTCCACTCCATTCGCAATAACCAACCTGATCTCCTGGTGGCTCAGCACTTCAACTCCTCCTCCCATTCCGAATCCGACCTTTCCGTCCTGAGCCTCCTCCATGGCCAGAGTGAGGACCACCGTAAATTAGAGGAGCAGCACCTCATATTTCGCTTGGGTAGTTTGCACCAAAGATCTTCGAGCAGAGCAAGATGGGCTACTCCTGCGAAATGCAATGGGCTGACGTGTAGTACGCTACGGAAGGGATCCTGGGCATTTTCCCCGCCCATTTTAGTAACCGGAGCCTACCTGACCCGACCCGACTCTCAGTGTAATCAATGTTGCGGGGCAACAGTTTGTGTGTGTGATATAGGGTCAGATTCATACTTCTGTTAATTCTTGTTAAAGAATAAAATGTTTATAAACACACATACATGAATGTGATATAAATGTATATAATCATATAACACACACAATTATATTTCTTCTGATCCAATGATGAACTTTATTTCAGACTAGACAAGGGACATTAAATAAGAAACATTGTAAACCTCCCCGCAACTTCACACACACTAGGCCTTATCCCACCCCTCAACTCCCCCCCCCCCCCCCCCACTCCCTCGCCTGCCCCAACACTACAATGTCTCCTCCCCCTCCCCTCCCTCCTATGCCCCTCTCCTGCTGCCCCGGGCACCACACCCCCTCTCCCCCGGGCCCCCCACACCCACTCTCCCCGCTGCCCCTGGCCCCACACCCCCCCTCTCCCGCTTACTTTCTCCTCCCCCTCTCAGCTCTCCCTCAGTCCACTGGCCACCTCCTCCTTTCTTCTACTCCCCCCACCCTCACATCAGTCTGAAGAAGGGTTTCCACCCGAAACGTTGCTTATTTCCTTCGCTCCATAGATGCTGCCTCACCCGCTGAGTTTCTCCAGCATTTTTTGTCTACCTTCGATTTTCCAGCATCTGCAGTTCCTTCTTAAGCACCTTTATTTTCATTGGGCAGCTCACAACCCAGCGGTTTAAGTTTTGATTTCTCTAACTTTCAACAACCCTGGCATCCCCTTTCTCTCTCGGACGCTCCCCACCCCACCCCCCCCACCATAACCGTTGTACAAGTTTCACTGTCCTGATGTCTGTATAGGGTCAATGAAACCTTTCATGAAATCACCCTATAACTCGTTTTCACCTAGCCCACAGCTAATAATGGACCGTTACCTTTAACATTGTTACTTTTGTGCATAAATTCCCTTAATTTGTTCTATATCTCTATGTGTATGTCTATAATCTCCCGTTTCCCTCTCCCCTGACTCTGTCTGTACGTGGCGACTATTTGCATACCTTGGGGATGCAAGCAAATAATTTCACTGTGAATCGTCACATGTGACCATACATAATTCAATTCGGTCTGAAGAAGGGTCTCGACCCCGAAACGTTACCTGTTCCTTTTCTCCAGAGATGCTGCGTGTCCCACTGAGTGACTCCAGCACTGTGTGTGTGTCTATCATGGTGTGAGGCAGCATCAGCAGCACCAGCAGCACCAGCAGCACCAGCAGCACCAGCAGCATCAGCTGCATCAGCAGCACCAGCAGCACCACCAGCATCAGCAGCATCAGCAGCACCGCAGCAGCACCGGCAGCACCGGCAGCACCAGCACCAGCAGCACCAGCAGCACCAGCAGCACCAGCAGCACCAGCAGCACCAGCAGCACCAGCAGCACCAGCAGCACCAGCAGCACCAGCAGCAGCTGCTCCCCTCCTGCACGGGACCTGCTGCTTGCTACAAGGTTGCACGATGATGAACGGACTGCGCAGGCGCGGAGGCCCAGCGGCCGCGGCCAGAACGCATGCGCAGTGGGAGGAGCTGGCGGATGAACGGCGGCTGGAGGAGATGGGCCCAGGTGAGTGTGGGAGTGTGGGCCCCGGGCCCCGGCCCCGGCCCGCCCGCAGCTGCTGTGTGTGTGTGGGGGGCGGGGAGAGGGGCAGGGAGGCGAGAGAGATAGGAGAGGTGGATGGGAGAAGGAATAGTGGAGGGAGGGGCGATAGTGATGGGAGTGTAGAGGGAGGGGCGAGAGAGTGGGAGGGGAGAAGGGATGTAATGTTAAAATTGTACAAGGCATTGGTGAGACCAATTCTGGAGTATGGTGTACAATTTTGGTCGCCTAATTATAGGAAGGATGTCAACAAAATAGAGAGAGTACAGAGGAGATTTACTAGAATGTTGCCTGGGTTTCAGCAACTAAGTTACAGAGATAGGTTGAACAAGTTAGGTCTTTATTCTCTGGAGCGCAGAAGGTTAAGGGGGGAACTTGATAGAGGTTTTTAAAATGATGAGAGGGATAGACAGAGTTGACGTGGAAAAGCTTTTCCCACTGAGAGTAGGGAAGATTCAAACAAGGGGACATGACTTGAGAATTAAGGGACTGAAGTTTAGGGGTAACATGAGGGGGAACTTCTTTACTCAGAGAGTGGTAGCTGTGTGGAATGAGCTTCCAGTGAAGGTGGTGGAGGCAGGTTTGTTTTTATCATTGAAAAATAAATTGGATAGTTATATGGACGGGAAAGGAATGGAGGGTTATGGTCTGAGCGCAGGTGTATGGGACTAGGGGAGAATACGTGTTCGGCACGGACTAGAAGGGTCGAGATGGCTTGTTTCCGTGCTGTAATTATTATATGGTTATATAAGGGAGAGATGGGGAGGCGAAGGGAGAGTGGTTGGGGGTAAGGAGGGGAAAAGAGTGAAGGGAGAGAGGGAGGGGAGCGGGAAAGAGTGAAGAGAGAGGGGGAGGGGAGAAGAGATTGTGGGGGGCATTTTCCCCTCCCAACTCCAGTCCTGTCCCGACCCCCTGGGAAACTGAAGGGAGCGACTGCCCCGGGGCGACTGGCACTGACCTGCTGGCATCGCCGACGTGAAGACAGTGCAAAGCCCCGGTGCAATGGGCAGGGAGCTGGAGAGGGGAGGGGAGGGGTCACACACATGGCCGGGAAGCAGAGGGGTGTAGGTGGGGGTGGTGACAGATAGGGCCAACAATGAGTGGAGAAAGACAGAAACACCGACGTGCAAAGGAGACCTACAACAGTGCATGATCTCTCTCGCGTTATGGCGGGTGATTGTCGCCTGCCCGCTGTTTCTGACGCTAAAGCCTTGGGATCGTTGCCCTTCGTGTTGCCGTGGAGGGGGAGGGGGGTATTGTGCTGTTTGATCGCCCCCTGCTATCCCAGGGACAGGGAGACACAGCGGCTTTTGAGATTGGTGGCCAATCACTTCCAAAGTGTCTGCCCACAGAGTCAGTACACCTCTCCTACGCTTGTCTCCCGCACTAGGATCATCCCGCAGAGAATGATCCCAGCCTAACCCAAGAGCCATGTCACCCCAGACAGATTAATGACGCCCCCCCCCCCCACCCCCCCAACCTCTCTCCACCTCAACTCACGCCTGGACAACAAAGCAGCTCGGGAGGTGAACCCTGAGCTCCGTCTCACAACAATCTGATGTGCACATCCATCCACATTCAAAGATTTAATCTCCCGTCTCCCCGCAGTGTGTAGACATGGCAGTAAATTCAATTAAAACATATCAAACCTGTGTGTTTCAAACAAATCATAACTGCTCTGGCACTGGATGGTGCGCATTTTCCCTTTGTAGGTCACATCAATAGATGTGGCCGCGCTGAATTCTATCTTTAAAACAAAGCCAAAGGATGGAGATGTCTTCTTTAACACTGTTGCTTATTAAAACAAACCTTCAATCAGGATTGGCTCAAGAGTAACTCGGGAGACGAACTTGGAACATCGCAGAAATGACAAGTAAACGGCAAACTTGTCATACCCGTGGGAACTCGGTTAAACTCTTGATCATACACTTGAAATCTCGTACACAACCACGAGTCTTTCACTCGGGGTACCTCTTGTGTCAACTCGCAACGTGAGTCAGCTTTAAAGGAGGTCAGAGGCTGGATACCTTGCAGCAAGTGGTTCTCATGACATGCCAAAGTCTTTTCATTGTCTGCAAAATACATTGAGAGTATGATGGCACTCTATGTGAAGTACTTATGACTTTCCTGAATGTATGCAGCTTTAACAATGCTTAAGCATTACATATTTCAGGGCAATGCAGCTTGGAGGTGTGCAAGAGGCCAATACTCAACCCTAAACATTGACTACCTCCGGTATTGGCCCGCTGTGGGGTGTACACAAAATTCAGCACCTTGACGAATCTCTTTAAGCAGTACTTCCCAAACCCGCAGCTTCTATCATCCTGAAGAACGGGCAACGGTCACGGGATCTCTACATCAAGCAAGGCCCCTGTAACGTCTGCCACCATTCTGAAATGTATCACTGATCCTTTTTCATTCTTATGCACCATCTATCCCAGTGGACTGCAGAGATTCAAGGCAACTCGCCACCACCTTTCCAAGGTTAATTGCGATAATTTTTGGCTTTTTTAGCAATGCTCTATGTCTGGTGAATACTTTTTTAAAGCAGTTGAAGACAAAGTGATCTAGGGAATCAGTAATAATTGAAGATGTACAAGAAGTCAGAATTGGAGGAGTAAAAATTCGGTAGTGTTGTTGGGCTGGAGGAGGTTACAGATGGGAAGGTCTGAGCTGTGGTATGATCCAAATGGAAGGTCAACAATTTTACATTACTGCTTTACAACTACCCTGACATAATGGACACCACTCCATACGATCGAGCTTCATATTATCTATGGAGCAAAGGAAATAGGCGACGTTTCGGGTCGAGACCCTTCTTCAGACCGTCTGAGGATGTCAGGACTGTCTTATGAAGAAAGACTGGATAGACTTGGTTTATACTCTCTAGAATTTAGGAGATTGAGAGGGGATCTTATAGAAACTTACAAAATTCTTAGTGGGTTGGACAGATGCAGATGCAGGAAGATTGTTCCCGATGTTGGGGAAGGCCAGGACAAGGGGTCACAGCTTAAGGATAAGGGGGAAATCCTTTAAAACCGAGATGAGGAGAACTTTTTTCACACAGAGAGTGATGAATCTCTGGAACTCTCTGCCACAGAGGGTAGTTGAGGCCAGTTCATTGGCTATATTTAAGAGGGAGTTAGATGTGGCCCTTGTGGCTAAGGGGATCAGAGGGTATGGAGAGAAGGCAGGTACGGGATACTGAGTTGGATGATCAGCCATGATCATATTGAATGGCGGTGCAGGCTCGAAGGGCCGAATGTCCTACTCCTGCACCTAATTTCTATGTTTCTATGAAACGTCGCCTATTTTCCGGTAGGCGGCGCGGCTCTGGCCAGCAGCGGCCTCTGCAGCCTGTCCGCGTTTTTGTTATTTTTTGTCTGTGTTTCTGTGTAGTTTTTGTTATTTTATGTTGGGGTGTGTGTGTGTGGGGGGATGGGGTGGGAGGGGGGGGGAAACTTTTGAATCTCTCCCTGCACTGGAGACCCGACCTTTTCTCGTCGGGTCTCAGGTGTCGTTGAGGCCGCAACGAGGAGCGGCCTCCAACGGGAAGAAGCCGGGGACTCTGGTGCCGACTCACCGTTGCCGTCGCGGAGCTGGCCGAGACCGGAGCGGGTGGAGCGGTGGAGGAGCGCTGCCGCTGCCGCTGCCGCTGCTGCTGCTGCTGCTGCCGATGCTGCTGCTGCTGCTGCTGCTGCTGAGTCGGAGGCTGCTACTGCGGGTCTGCGGACGGCTCGGACGACCCCGCGCGGCTCCCTGGAGGGAGACCGCTTTTCGGGCTCCTGCAACGGCGAATTCTCCCGCCCGTGTTGCGGGGTCGAAGAGCTCCTGGAGCGGGGCCTAACACCATTGCCCCGCGCGGCTGGAACGGCCGCGGGACTTTGCGAGCACACACCGGGGGCTCCAACATCAAGACCCGGTGAGCGACCTCGCACCACCCGGCGTGGCTTCAATGGCCGCGGGACAATCGCCATCGCCAGCCGGGGGCTTTGACTTTGACTCTGACATCGGGGGGGGGGGGGAGAGTGCAGTGGAGAGATAAGTTTTTTTGGCCTTCCATCACAGTTATGTGATGGATGTTTATGTTAAATGTAATTATGTTGTGTCTGGGGTCTATTTGTGTGTAATGTATGGCTGCAGAAACGGCATTTCGTTTGGACCCCCAGGGGTCCAAATGACAATTAAATTGACTCTCTCTTGACTCTCTTGACTCTCATTTCCTTTGCTCCATAGATGCTGCCTCACCCGCTGAGTTTCTCCACCATTTGTGCCTACCTTCGATTTTCCAGCATCTGCAGTTCTTTCTTAAACAGAGCTTCATAATATGATTAATTCCGATGTACATTTGTTCAGTGAACAGCAGAACTAGTTTCTGCTCTTTTCAGTAATTCATGTCGAACCTTTGTGCCATTGATGCAATTTCTTACAATACTGTGGAGGTATGGTTAGCACATTGAGCAATTTATTTTGTGTGTGTGAATTTTCTGACTTCAGGACAAAATCAAATTATGGATATCTGTAAAAATGAAACCCATTCACAATCTGTGGAGGGACTGTATTAGCATTTTTTGATTGTTATCATAAGAACATGAGGAGGAGAATGAGTGGGCATTTTAGCTCATCTTGCCTGCACAACCATTCATTGGTGTTCTGATCTTTGACCTTCAATGGGTGTTAGAAATGTGAGTTAGGGTGCATGTTGCAGAATTTTGTTTAGACCAAAATATGCTATGCATAGGGTGACCAGCAACCAGTAATTACAATTAAAACACATACTTGTGCTCTAACACCAGGATAAGCACTCAATCAAAAAAAAACAAGCCCAAAGCTAAAGTACTATCTAAACTTATTATACCAACTTATGCTAAGGACAATAACTAACGCCATATGCAATAAACAGCCTCCTACATGTTAACAAGCACTTTTATTTTTTAAATGATCGTGTAGATGCAAGTATATCATTGGGGTTATCAAGTGGACACCTCCTTTCACTGGTGGTTCGTTAAGTTAGGCCAACGGCACCTCGGAAAGGCTCTAGTTAGTTCTGGCATCCCAGAACAACCCCCCTCAATACTTGTTCTCACCACCTATGCTATTAGTACCTCCTACCAGGATATAATTCTGATCTCCTACTTTATGTGGTTGGCACATTTTCTTTGTGAACAGGTGACTTCCCCAAGACGCTGCAGTTTCCTTCCATATCCCAAAGGCTAGCTGGTTATTATGTGAATTGGCCAATGTGATTACCTCTTGGGTATATAGCTACTGGGAGAAACAATGGAATATTAATAAGCAGTCTACAAGAAAATGTTAAATGGACATAGTGGGGGAATGGGATTGCTCTGAGAGCAGGAATAGATGATGAACTGAATGGTCTCTGATGTCATAAGGAAATATGAAAATGTATTACTTTGCAGAAAGCCAGATCTGAATTTCTACATGGTCTGAAATTGAACATTTTTTTAAACCATTGCAGAAGGTGATGAATAATATTTAATGTGGTTTAATGTGTGTGTATATATACACACTGCACTTTTTTTCTCTTGTTTATTATATTGTTTACAGTGTACTATGTATACATATTCTGTGTGCTGCTGCAAGTAAGAATTTCATTGTTCTACCTGGGACATATGACAATAAAACACTCTTGACTTAACTGATGTGAGAAAAGGGACAAGTCCATGACTTGCATCATTAGATTTTGTTGGTAGCTTTCCTTACCACCAGGAAGCACTGTTATATTTTGCCATTAACAACAGATCCAGATGAAATTTTGGGTAGGAACCCATCCTCCGACTCAAAAAGGGCATCTGTCCATTCCCTTCACAGATGCTACCTAACCCACTGAGTTCCTACAGCACTTTGTATTTGGCTCGAGGCTCCAGCATCTGCAGTGTTTTGCCTCCATTTAATGTGTTGGTATGGAGAACAAAATACACTGGGGAAATGTGCAGTGTTAATGTTGAGCGTTATTGATTTCATGGAGGGACCTGATTGTAACTGAAGTCTTCGTAATTTTGATATACAGTCCATTGTAAAATAAGTACTGGCACATGTGATACAGCTAATTATATGGTTTGAATTCCATATTGTGAAATGGTGTACAATTACATTGTTTCATAGAGCAGGGATTATCTTGTGTTAGCCTTTGGTTACAGCGAAAAAGAGTAATTAACCAATATGTTCTGGTATAAACTATAGTGTTGATCCTGTCCTGCATGCTAATTTAAAGCACACGGCATTGGGGGTTCAGTATTGATGTGGATAGAGAACTGGCTGGCAAATAGGAAGCAAAGAATAGGAGTAAACGGGTCCTTTTCACAATGGCAGGCAGTGACTAGTGGGGTACCGCAAGGCTCAGTGCTGGGACCCCAGCTATTTACAATATATATTAATGATCTGGATAAGGGAATTGAAGGCAATATCTCCAAGTTTGCGGATGACACTAAGCTGGGGGGCAGTGTTAGCTGTGAGGAGGATGTTAGGAGACTGCAAGGTGACTTGGATAGGCTGGGTGAGTGGGCAAATGTTTGGCAGATGCAGTATAATGTGGATAAATGTGAGGTTATCCATTTTGGTGGCAAAAACGGGAAAGCAGATTATTATCTAAATGGTGGCCGATTGGGAAAGGGGGAGATGCAGCGAGACCTGGGTGTCATGGTACACCAGTCATTGAAGGTAGGCATGCAGGTGCAGCAGGCAGTAAAGAAAGCGAATGGTATGTTAGCTTTCATTGCAAAAGGATTTGAGTATAGGAGCAGGGAGGTTCTACTGCAGTTGTACAGGGTCTTGGTGAGACCACACCTGGAGTATTGCGTACAGTTTTGGTCTCCAAATCTGAGGAAGGACATTATTGCCATAGAGGGAGTGCAGAGAAGGTTCACCAGACCAATTCCTGGGATGTCAGGACTGTCTTATGAAGAAAGACTGGATAGACTTGGTTTATACTCTCTAGAAATTAGGAGATTGAGAGGGGATCTTATAGAAACTTACAAAATTCTTAGTGGGTTGGACAGGCTAGATGCAGGAAGATTGTTCCCGATGTTGGGGAAGTCCAGGACAAGGGGTCACAGCTTAAGGATAAGGGGGAAATCCTTTAAAACCGAGATGAGAAGAACTTTTTTCACACAGAGAGTGGTGAATCTCTGGAACTCTCTGCCACAGAGGGTAGTTGAGGCCAGTTCATTGGCTATATTTAAGAGGGAATTAGATGTGGCCCTTGTGGATAAGGGGATCAGAGGGTATGGAGAGAAGGCAGGTATGGGATACTGAGTTGGATGATCAGCCATGATCATATTGAATGGCGGTGCAGGCTCGAAGGGCCGAATGGCCTACTCCTGCACCTAATTTCTATGTTTCTAATGGTCAACTTGGAGGACAAACACATTGTTAGCTGTAAGGAAGAATTGAACCCTGGAGAGAATTGGAGAAAGAACACTGAGGTGGCAGTTAGCCTGACATCAGTGGTGGGGAAGATGCTGGAGTTGATTATTTATGCCCCTGTCCCACTTAGGAAACCTGAACGGAAACCTCTGGAGACTTTGCGCCTCACCCAAGGTTTCCGTGCTGTTCCCGGAGGTTGCAGGTGGTTGCCGGAGGTTGCAGGTAGTGGAAGCAGGTAGGGAGACTGACAAAAACCTCCGGGAACCACACGGAAACCTTGGGTGGGGCACAAAGTCTCCAGAGGTTTCCGTTCAGGTTTCCTAAGTGGGACAGGGGCATAAAGGATGTGCATGGTAGCGCAGCGGTAGAGTTGTGCCTTACAGCGAATGCAGCACCGGATACCCAGGTTCGATCCTGACTACGGGTGCTGTCTGTACGGAGTTTGCACTTTCTCCACGTGACCTGCGAGAGCTTTTTTTTAGATCTTCGGTTGTGGATGATCAGCCATGATCACAGTGAATGGCGGTGCTGACTCGAAGGGCCGAATGGCCTACTCCTGCACCTATTGTTTATTGTCTATTGTCTAACTCAAAGCCAAATCGTAATTGGATATAAGTAAATTTAACAAACCCACAAATTATTTTCATTTAAGATGTATATTGAAGGCTTTATTTTTCTGTTTATCCCCCCCCCCCTTGCTTCCTGACGTTAATTCCTTGACAGGTGTTGAAATCATTGCAGGCTTCAGTGTACTGTCCGGCTCTGAAGGACCTTGGTGTGTATCAATGGGATTGATGAAGTTTATTATCATTATACTATGAAATTAGTGGCAACTGTAATTTAAATGCAAAACCTTAAAAATCCTTCCTTAGAAACATAGAACATAGAAATTAGGTGCAGGAGTAGGCCATTCGGCCCTTCGAGCCTGCACTGCCATTCAATATGATCATGGCTGATCATCCAACTCAGTATCCCGTACCTGCCGTCTCTCCATACCCCCTAATCCCCTTAGCCACAAGGGCCACATCTAACTCCCTCTTAAATATAGCCAATGAACTGGCCTCAACTACCCTCTGTGGCAGAGAGTTCCAGAGATTCACCACTCTCTGTGTGAAAAAAGTTCTTCTCATCTCGGTTTTAAAGGATTTCCCCCTTATCCTTAAGCTGTGACCCCTTGTCCTGGACTTCCCTAACATCAGGAACAATCTTCCTGCATCTAGCCTGTCCAACCCCTTAAGAATTTTGTAAGTTTCTATAAGATCCCCTCTCAATCTCCTAAATTCTAGAGAGTATAAACCAAGTCTATCCAGTCTTTCTTCATAAGACAGTCCTGACATCCCAGGAATCAGTCTGGTGAACCGTCTCTGCACTCCCTCTATGGCAATAATGTCCTTCCTCAGATTTGGAGACCAAAACTGTACGCAATACTCCAGGTGTGGTCTCACCAAGACCCTGTACAACTGCAGTAGAACCTCCCTGCTCCTATACTCAAATCCTTTTGCAATGAAAGCTAACATACCATTTGCTTTCTTTACTGCCTGCTGCACCTGCATGCCTACCTTCAATGACTGGTGTACCATGACACCCAGGTCTCGCTGCATCTCCCCCTTTCCCAATCGGCCTCCTTGCTGAAGAATCGGTTCTATTTACAACTAAAACTGCTCATTTAATTTACTGATGGAAACATCAACTGTGTCAACCTACCCTTGATTGGGGAGGTAAAGACCTAATTCAAGAAAATGTGTAAAAACTTACAATAAACAGTTGTTCCTGGATATATATATATATGTATGCCTGGAGTATTGTATGCAGTATTGGTCTCTTAATTTTAGGAATGACATTCTTGCTATTGATGGCGTACAGCGTAGGTTCACAAGGTTAATTCCCGGGATGGCGGGACTGTCATATGCTGAGAGAATGGAGCGGCAGGGCTTGTATACTCTGGAATTTAGAAAGATGACAGGGGATCTTATTGAAACATGTAAGATAATCAAGGATTTGGACACACTAGAGGCAGGAAACATGTTCCCGATGTTGGGGGAGTCCAGAACCAGGGGCCACAGTTTAAGAATAAGGGGTAAGACATTTAGAATGGAGACGAGGAAACACTTTTTCACACAGAGAGTTGTGAGTCTGTGGAATTCTCTGCCTCCGAGGGTGGTGGAGGCTGGTTCACTGGATACTTTCAAGAGAAAGCTAGATAGGGCTCTTAAAGATAGAGGAGTCAGGGGATTAGGGGAGAAGGCATAGGAACTGGATACTGATTGTGAATGATCAGCCATGATCACATTGAATGGTGGTGCTAGCTCGAAGGGCCGAATGGCCTACCCCTGCACATATTGTCTATTGCTTTAATTAATCCGTTTCGTGCGCTTGCTCCAGTTCTGGCAAGGGTCCATTTCTGCATTACACTTCATAATGAGTTTGGTATCTTTCAGTAAAAGATAAGATTTACTGCTCAGAGAGTAAAAGTTATATTCCCATATAGCATCAACATTTTATGGTTTCCTATCATGCAATCATTTTATGGTCTTTGAAGACTTATCCGTTGAAGGAATTGTATAACTTTATAAGAGCGCTCCCGGAACTCGATATTAAAGATTTCAATCACAAATATTGAAATGCTTCGATTTGGAAATACTTCCATGAGATATCACGTGAATGGCTTACGATCAATACAAATGGAAACTCTAACTAGTTATTCTTGCTGTGATAATAAAATGGAACATTCCTCTAAAAAAATAAAGCATGTTTTTTTTTTAAATGTTTCAGTTGTCGGCGTGGCATTGACGAAATCCGGATGTGTAAGTGACATCGCGAGAGATTTTAAGGACGTGTTGGTTTCTCGGCGGCGCACACTTCAACACTGTAATTACCCAACAGTTTCGAGGCGGCTCCGGGACCTTTTGCAAAGTGACGAACGCAATGCACCAGCCGGCTGAGGATTGCACATTTGGCGACTGAAAGGGATCGGATACTTCGTGCAGAATTTGGGGTGAAACAGAAAATGGAGGAAGGTCTCGGCTCTCTTGAGCTGTTCGTCCTACCTGTCGGCAAGCTGGCTTCGTGGACAGCGGCCGTAGCGATGGTGTTTGGTGGGATGTTGCCCTACATTCCTCAATACAGGGACATCAAACGCACCCAGAATGCAGAGGGCTTCTCCATCTACGTTTGCTTGGTGTTGCTTGTGGCCAATATATTAAGAATATTATTTTGGTAAGCATACGCGAAACTTTATGAAAACTATTTTTCAAGCTCCAGTTAACCGCATGAATAATTTGTTCAAGTATACGTTGCACTGTGTATATTTAATTCGATATTTGGATAGTGCAATTTAACTTGCGAATCCCTGACCCATGATATCATACGTAAGTATTATAATGTGCCTTGGTTTTCAGTACATGAGAATATCCATATTTCATAATGTCCCCTTGCGCAAACGCATTGTGACAGGGAACTCAGATTTATCTTTGCATTGTGTGACTGGCAAACTGTTATCGACACAAATTTTGTCTCGACTATATTTTCATGGGTGTAAGTGTCTGAAGTAACTACTTTGGTAGGATAATGAGTAACAGGTTGTGTGTGCATGGAGTCATCACAGTTGAATGTAATTCAGATGTGCAACCCCAGATGGGAGATGATGGATAGTGAATATAATTTGTACACAAGAAAATAGCAGCAGGAGTGGGTCATAATCCCTCAATGCCTTTCAATGAGATCAGCTTTGTACCACCACCAAGATGATTTGCAGAGTGAAATATGTCTTCATATGAATATAAATGAAACCTTTCTGATCATGTGAGGCATTCAGTTTTAAGTTGAAACATAAAACATTTTTAATAATAATAATATATTTTATTGTCATTGCACATAAGTGCAACGAGATTTGGTATGCAGCTTCCAACCGATGTCATAACATAAATAACTAATAAAATTTGGATTTAGATATCCCGAGAACATGGATTGTAAAAAGAACAGTAAAACAGTCAAAACAAGGAAGGAAGTCGACCTTTTGATATGTGGATTTGCCAGTATCATTCCTGGTCTCAGCTAAATTGCGAGGAGCGATTGGGCAGACTAGACGTTTATTTCCAAAAACTTTGAGTGTTTGTGGATGAACTTATTCATTGTTTGCATGATGATAAGCATATCGGATGCAGTTTGACAGTGTTTCTACAAGTGGTCCAGACCAGAATTAGGATCAGGGCTTCAAAGACGGAGGGTGTGAATTTATAACTGAGTGATAAAAATATGGATTTCCGTTCTGATGTTTTTTGGTAAAAGGCATATATATGGATGAGTAAGATGCTAGAGTTAGATATTGTTAGAGTTAGAGTTGAGATTAATTTTGTTGTTAGAAACATAACATAGATAGATAGACAGACAGACCATTTGGCCCTTCGAACCAGCACCGCCATTCTATGTGATCATGGCTGATCCTCCATCATTAGTTCCACGTTCCTACCTTCTCCCCATACTCCTTAATTCCGCCCTAAGAGCTCTATCTAACCCTCTTTTGAATGCATCCAGTGAAACGGCTTCCATTGCCTTCTGAGGCAGAGAATTCCACAAATTCACAATTCTGTGAAAACGTTTATCTTCATCTCAGTTTTAAATGGCTACCCCTTATTCTTAAACTGTGGCCCTTGGTTCTGGACTTCACTCAACATTGGGAACATGTTTCCTGCATCTAGCATGTCCAATCCCTTTATTTTTTTTATTTTAACATTAGAACATAGACAAGTACACCAGAGGAACAGGCTCTATGGCCCATGATGACTGCCAATTTAAACTTTATCCCTTCTACCTGAAATTTAAACTTAATTCCTTCTGCATCCATATCCCTCCATATTCATGTGCCTATCTAAAAGCCTCTTAAATACCTCTATTGTACCTGCTTCCCCCACATCTGTGGTAGTGCATTCCAGGCACCTACCTCTCTCTGTTTCAAAAAATAAAGAGAAATTTGCACTGCACATCACCTTTAAACCTTTTCGCCCTCACCCCTTCAAAGCAAGGCCCTCTTATTTGACATTACCGCACTGGGAAAAGATTCTGACTGTCTATGCCTCATGATTTTATAAGCCTCTACCAGGTCACCATTCAGCCTCTGACACTCCAGAGGCAACAATCCAAGTTTGTCCCTCTCCTTATAGCTAATACCTTCTAATACAGACAGAATCCTGATAAACCTTTATCTACATCCTGCCCAAAGCCTCCATATCATTCCTGTAATAGAGTGATCATAACTGCACACCTAACAAACACAAAATTGAAAAATTCAAAAACGGTACATGTTTGGTTTTTTTCACATAAAAGGTATGGAAATTTCAAGGATGTGTTACTCTTGGAATCAGGGTGATGATTTTCATAAGTTTAGGTAGAGCTGCAGCCTCACATTGCCAGTTCAGTTCTGGCCCATGCTATTTGTGTAGCTTCAACATATTCTCCTTGTGACAACATGGATTCCCCTCAAGTTCCCCAGTTTCCTCCCACATACCAAAGGCATGCTAGTTGTAAAGTTAATGGCCACTGTACATTGTCACCAGTGGAGGTAAATGTGTAGCAGGGGATTTAGGCTGGAATTGATGGGCATGTCAAGAGTGTTTTATTGTTGTATGTTCCAGATGGAACAATCAAATTCTTACTTATAACCATATAACCATATAACAATTACAGCACGGAAACAGGCCATCTCGACCCTTCTAGTCCGTGCCGAACACGTATTCTCCCCTAGTCCCATACACCTGCGTTCAGACCATAACCCTCCATACCTTTCCCGTCCATATAACTATCCAATTTATTTTTAAATGATAAAAACGAACATGCCTCCACCACCTTCACTGGAAGCTCATTCCACACAGCCACCACTCTCTGAGTAAAGAAGTTCCCCCTCATGTTACCTCTAAACTTCTGTCCCTTAATTCTCAAGTCATGTCCCCTTGTTTGAATCTTCCCTACTCTCAGTGGGAAAAGCTTATCCACGTCAACTCTGTCTATCCCTCTCATCATTTTAAAGACCTCTGTCAAGTCCCCCCTTAACCTTCTGCGCTCCAAAGAATAAAGCCCTAACTTGTTCAACCTTTCTCTGTAACTTAGTTGCTGAAACCCAGGCAACATTCTAGTAAATCCCCTCTGTACTCTCTCTATTTTGTTGACATCCTTCCTATAATTAGGCGACCAAAATTGTACACCATACTCCAGAATTGGCCTCACCAATGCCTTGTACAATTTTAACATTACATCCCAACTTCTGTACTCAATGCTCTGATTTATAAAGGCCAGCACACCAAAAGCTTTCTTTACCACCCTATCTACATGAGATTCCACTTTCAGGGAACTGTGCACAGTTATTCCCAGATCCCTCTGTTCACCTGCATTCTTCAATTCCCTACCATTTACCATGTACGTCCTATTTTGATTTGTCCTGCCAAGATGTAGCACCTCACACTTATCAGCATTAAACTCCATCTGCCATCTTTCAGTCCACTCTGCAACTGGCATAAATCTCTCTGTAGACTTTGAAAATCTACTTCATTATCCACAACCCCACCTATCTTAGTATCATCTGCATGCTGCAGCAAACAGAATATGTAAACATAGTACACAGTAAACAATAAACGAGAGAGAAAAAAAAGTACAGTGTGTATATATCCACACACACACACACACACACACACACACACACACACACACACACACACACACACACACACACACACACACACACACACACACCAATAATAGTGCAATAATAACAATAATAGTCTATTGTAGTTTAGAAGTAGCATGCATACTAGGGAGTGAAGTAAGTTTGAAAGGATTGCTAGGAAAGATAGCGTACGATCTCCAAATGGTCCTCCCCTATGTCGTAGGAAACGTGAAATAAGAAATTACATGATTGAAGACTATATGCTAATTTTGTTTTTTTTTACTTTTCCTGGTTTTGAGGGTCACTGGCATTGGCAGTATTTATTGTCCATCCTGAATTTCATTGGAGGTGGAAGTGGATCATTGGTGAAAATGCAATTGTAATCTTACGGGATAGGGGAGAGGATTGCAGAGTTAGACCCATTGACTTGAAAGATTATCCATATATTTGCTAATCAGGATTGCTCAGCGGGTGAGGCAGCATCTCTGGAGAGAAGGAATGGGCGACGTTGTCGGTTGAGACCCTTCTTCAGTCTGAAGAAGGGTCTCGACCCGAAACGTCGCCCATTCATTCTCTCCAGAGATGCTGTCTCAACCGCTCAGTTACTCCAACATTTTGTGTCTACTTTCGATTTAAACCCGCATCTGCAGTTCTTTCTTACACATGTTAATCAGGATTGTTTTTCTGCCCATGTGCTTTCTGCCCTTGTCGTTGGTGTTAAGGTAATGACATTAGGAGGTTCTGTCAGAGTAGCCCAGGCTTGAGCCAAACCAAGGAAAGGCACTTCATCCTACAGTGTCTGTGCCGAACACTATGGCATCTATTATCTACCTGCACATAATCCACATCCACTCCCTGCAAATACATGTGCCTATCCAAAATTATATTAAGTGCCAATATTGTATCTGCCTCAACCACTACTCCTGGCAGTGGGTTCCAGGCACTTGCCACCCTCTGTATATTAAAAAATCTTACCCAAAATTCTGGCATCATTTGGGTAAACCACCTCTGCACCCTTTCCAAAATCTCCACATCCTCCTAAATGGGGAACTAGAACTGCATGCAATAGCAATGTTACAAAATTTTGAGATTTAAAAAATCAAGTCCGTAATTTATCACATCAGATAAAGCATGAAAAGAAGTTTAATTTGACACCTAATTCACTTTCATATCTCAAGTATTTAAAAAGTTATGGCCATTTTCATACTCGGAAATTAGCATCTTGTTCCCTATTGATTTTCTATGGACATAACAAAAAAGCTGTGATCGTGTGCAGTCAAAAGCCCATAACCTTCTTAAAAATTAAGAGAACTGAATGAAATTTTCAGTTATCGTAGATTGAACCATTCTGAAACAAATATAAAATAATCTTACTTGGATGACCTGAAATTAAAGCATATAATTAGTTAGTTACCCAAGTGTAGCTAATTTCAAACTTCAATTACTAGATCTAAACATCTATCCATTTCTTAATAAATGATTAACATTTTTAATTAGCCTAAGTGTCCAAATAATATTCATAAATAATTCACAGTAAAACATGATTTTTAAATCTCATTTACATTAATTTGTAGGCCAAATGGAAGGAATTTAGTGTTCAATTGCTGTAAATTAAAGTCCATTTTAAATCGGCTTTCTAGTGGGATCCTGTGAACGCGCTGGTTTAGAACGTTCACATTGCGCTAGATTTGTGCCCAGGAAAATACTGCGGGATATAATGGGCCCAAAATGAGCTACTCGCAACATTAAACTTTGTATAAAGGGATCTTAAGAAGCCCTTTTTAATGTAAAAATAAGCAGCCTACCTTCTGTCATTTGCTCTATGGGACCCTGACAGCTGCTGGTGGTCGCGGGTTTAGAGATTGATTTTTAAACTACTATAACTATTATACGAGGCCTTTAAAATTAATAATAGCTTTTGCGACAGGGTCTTCCAGCGATTTTTCGTTAATAATTAACTAGGCTGAACATCTTTGATTTGAACAGCCTAGAGAAAATCGCGTTTTAAACCCGCCCCCCCTCTAAACAGCGCCAAAATCACGCACACCCGCAGCGACAGATTTTCAACGACACTTCAGGTAGGCTTTGTAACATACCTACATGCAATACTCCAAATGCAGCCTAACCAAAGTTAATTTGTGGATCTGCACACTGCAGCCACTGTGCACTAGTAGCAGAGAGAATGTACATTTAGGGTGTTAAAATTGGATGCCATTGAAGTGGTCATTTAGTTAAAACGTACATGCAGACAAGTGGAGGTTATTCATCAGACTGCTGCTTTGCAAATGACAGAAAGGCTTTGGGGTGTATGGAGGTGAGTTGATTGTTGTGAGATACCCTCTGACATTGCTATTGTATGTGGCTGGTTCAGTTGCTTTTCTGGTCAGTGTTGTACTCCCACTGATGGTAGAGGACTTGGTGATGGTAATGCCATTGAATGTCAGGGTGGGTGATTGTACTTGTATTGTGGATTGGTGTCACTTTCAGTGCCCTTCATAATGTTTGGGACAAAGCCCCATCATTTATTTATTTGCCTCTGTGCTCCACAATTTGAGATTTGTAATAGAAAAAAATCACATGTGGTTAAAGTGCACATTGTCGGATTTTAATAAAGGCCATTTTTATACATTTTGGTTTCACCCTGTAGAAATTACAGCAGTGTTAATACAAAGTCCCCCCCCATAGACCAGGCTGGGGGAGACCCGCAACGCTGCCAAACCGCCACTGAACCGTCCCCAGTCCATGTCTCCCCCCCCCCCCCCCCCCCCGGTATCCCCCCCCCCCCCCCCCCCGCACTCAAATGTTTCATCCCTGCCCGGGGGGCGTCCGGACCAACGGGACACCAGCCCCGAGGCCCAGGGCGGAGAAGCGCAAACCCTAGCTTACCTCCGCCTCTCCCGCCGGGCCAACACCAGCAGCCTCAGACCCAGAGAACCCACAGCCAGCACCAACTCAAACCCAACACCGTTCTAACTCCAGAGGAACCCGATGGACAGCCATGGCGACAAGTGCCAGTTCGCCTACGGCCTCAGCCACTACGCCAAGTACAAGCCGTACCCTCCGCCAACGGTACCCACTGCCACTTCATCCACAACCTCGAGGGGGAGCGTGGGCCCCGGCTGTGCCTGCGCCAGAGTGCCAGCTTGGGCTCGGCCTCCGACCCATCGCTAGACTGTGCCGCGCTATGGCCGGCCTTCAGCCCCGACCTGGAGTTAGAGCTGACCTGGACTCAGAGCTTGGGGCTGGGCAAGGGAGAGGGAGGAGGAGGAGGTTGCTGCTGCCGCCAGCAGCACAATCATCACCAACAATACCCGCAACCCGGCGGCTGCCCATCTTCAGCGGCTGCAAGTCCGGGGCCGCCCCGCCAGCCCAGGGCCCCCCGGACAGGAACGGGACGGGGACGACCCAACAGCAACTCAACAGCACCCGCAGCGACGGACAGCCGAAGCTGACTACGGACGAAATGCAAACCTGCACACAATGCATGTGACCCGGGCATCAGCAGACAGAATACCGAACTCACTTATTTGGCAATAATTGCGACTATAGGACAATAGTTAGTACGTTATATATCTGAACAACTTTCTCCATTGCCGGGTAGATGCTGGAGCTAGCTGCTCCAGTACAATCTTTGCTCGCCCAAACCCTGATACACTACAACTTGCTTCCACTGGTTTTGTGGGCACCAAGGTGGAAAAGGAGAATTTATCAATCGCTATGATCACTTCAAAAAATTATTTTTGTGAGAAATGATTTTGCACAAACAAAGCTATGCTGACTCCCCATAATCAGTCCTTTCTTTTCTTAAAGCAATAGATCCTATGTCTCAGAAACCCCTCCAGTAACTTTTCCATTAAGTTTTTGATATTAGGTTTGCCAATTTGCAGTTCTTTTGTTTGGTCATTGTCAAGTATAAATAACGGCACAGCATTAGCTATCTTCCAGTCTTCTAGCCCATGGCTAATGAAGATGCATAAATACCAACCAGATCCGAGCAATTTCCCCCCACTTCACAAACATCCTGGGCTACTCTTGGTCAGGCCCGTGGACTTTATTATCTTTTATGTACCTCAAGACCCTAACACTTTCTCTTTTATAATAACCCAGTGGTGTGGGATTTCTGGCTTCTGTATTCCTTACCCAACAGTAGCTGCAAGAAGGGAGCATGAGCCACATGGTAAACTTGAGTTGACTTGATTCATTCCCCTCATGACTGGCACACTGTGGTTGCAGTGTGTATTATCTACAGATTACACTGAAGTTATTTCCTTAAACTATTCCATTAGCATCTTCCAACCAATGATTTTTACCATCTGAAGAGTCAATGGCAGCAGGCTCTTGGGAATACTATTTGCTCCCCTCCAATTTTCATACCATTCTGACTTGGAAATGTACAGTACATTCTTGACTTCTGCATATTTAATTTGCATGTTTTTGTAAATTAACAGTAAATCCCCTCGGGGATATAAATATTTCTCGGAACAACAGGGCAGTGTAATAGCAAATTATCTTGAAAGTTGTTACTGTACTTCAGCTGATCAGTATTGCTTACTCCTGGTTCCATTTGCTATCCAGACTAAATGTCTACCTGATGACGTTCTGGGAGTGTCTTCACCAGAATTATTGCAGCTGGTCAAGAAAGTGACTGTTTTAAACACCACCTTTTCTATGCTGGTGACATTTACATTATTTTAAATGAATATTAAAAAAAAACACATGGAACTTATTGGCACAAGGAGGAAAGGTTTAAAGTAGGCAGCATTGAGGGGAGACATGTTACCAACTCGGCGGCGGCAGCAGAGGTGAAGCCTCATGACGATGGGGCCCCGGGCGTGGTGAAGCCTCACAGGTCGACGTGCGGTCGATGAGAGCTTTGAGGACCACCGTGATGGAGGAGGGGAAGAATAATGGAGGATCCGGCGTGGGAGATGCTGGGGGGTTGGGAGAACAAAAAGAGGAGCGGGTGAGCTTTGTCTGCACCGTAGATGGCTGCTATTTGTATACATTGTGTATGTAAGCAAAAAATCTCACTGTGCCTAGTCACATGTGACAATAAAGTATTCCTATTCCTAGATATTGAGCCCCAAAGTTTCTTATTTTTGTGCAGTTAATTCCATGTAATTTTGTAAAAGGATGCTATTTTGTTTCAATAATTTTTAAATCATTCCAAAAATTGTGCAGTTTGAAGTGTGAATTTAATATATTCTTTACTTAAGGTTTGGAAGGTACTTTGAGCCACCCCTCTTGTTGCAAAGTATTATCATGATCATTACCATGTTAGTGATGTTGAAGCTATGTACCGCTGTCCGAATGAACAATGAACTCTCAACACGACGCCGAGCCTTTTCAGGTTAGTGTCAATGTAATGGCTAGGAAGTAGTCAAAATGCAAGCACGTTTGTGTATTTTTCCACAGAAAATTGTTTTATTTTTATAAATAATCAATAGAGCCATTTAAATGAAAGCAACAGTTTAAATAAACATGGCTATTTTATTAAATATACGTGGTTGTAAATTTGACTACATTATGATTGTCACCCTTGGGGCAGGGTGGAATTGCTTTTGAAAGAAACGCTTTGTCTAATTCCGAAATAACTAGCTTATCCTTGTATTTATAAAGAAGTTCATAAAGTTTCTGTGAGGTCATTGAATTTTTAATTGGATCAAATATTTTCCCTGAGCTGCTACGGTATGGGAGGTAAGTCTTTATTGTTGAACTTAATCTTCCAGCACTTCCCACTGGTGGTTGAAACCATTCCCGCCCCAGTTATGCCTTTCCCCCTTTGTACTATTGAACATATGCATTGCATTCCTTTTCTTTTAAATAAGCCACAAGGAAAGTCACCCTGATCTTAATATGGTGCCAACTTGGGTTGATAATGTTGATAGTTGGGGTGGAGGAGGAGAATAATGCTGATAATTGAGGCTAAACAAAACGTGTTGTTTTAATGGAAGGGCATGTCACTCACTGTTAAGTTTTAAATATTAATTTAACTTGTTTTCATTGATATCACCACTGTAATTGTATCAATTTCACATTCTATAGTTTTTTTATTAAGTTAAATAGAATCCTGGATTCAAATGAACTTAATGTGAATCACCCGTGGGTTTGGTACTCTGCCCTCATCACTTTTTTTGGACGTGTCTAGCTTTAAGTGGTAGGCAGCAATACAATTGACTTGTTAAAGTAATCCTGGATACAAATAAACATGTACTTAGCTTTGTACCTGTGATTGCAAGTTACACATTGTTCCTGACAGCTGATTGTTTCCCAAGAGATGGTTTGATACATAAAAAACCATGTTATTTTTCTGAAAGTCACACTATCAACGTTCAGTCTAAAGGTGAAAATTTATAAAGGGAGTGGACCTGGAATAAAGCTGAATGCTGAATAGATGTGGTCTCTGTATTGGCTGAGATTGATCTTAGTTTGGGTGTTTACATGCATAAGCTATTGGTGATGGGTACAAAAAGCCCCAAGTTAATATTCAACCTTTCCGTTCTGTCATCTGAAGATGAGTGACTTGAAATGCTATATATTTCCCAATATACTTTGTCCTCTACCAGACTGTGTCGCCAGGAAATGAGTGGTTTTGTTTTATTTTACCAATGGGGAATGGTATAACCCAGTCTGCTCTTGCTCTTGCCAGGCATAAATGTACACTTATTCAAAACTTGGGTTGTTGAATGGTAATCACGAGCCCCTTCTGAATCCTTCTGAAGAGATTCATTTAAGGCCATCTGTTACATTGGTGCTGTTACATTAGGTGCTTGAGATGAGCAAACTCTGGAGGTTCTTGGCTTGGTTTCGACTTCCCAATATTAATGCATAAAATGCGAGGAAAGATGTTTTGTGTTCCGTGTACGGTGGGAGGATGTCCATCTCTGTTGAACCGATCAAGTGATCATCCTCTTTGTACATTTTATTTGAGGCAAGAAAATGTAAACTGCTGATATTTTAAAAAAATGTAACTGTAATCTGGAAATGCTCTGAATCCAAGCTGCTGATATTGCCAACCCATACTTTTGTCTTAATTGCCAAGTTTGGTGCACTTTGGTATGTTTGCTAAAGCATTTTGATCTGTATATATAAAAAAGAAAACTGGTGCTGTGTGGCTGCCTACTCTAATCTTTAGGTTCTCAGTTTACATAAAATAGGAGCCATATTTAGAAATTATTAAAGCTAACTACAGATGTAAAGAATGATATACTAAATCTTAGTCTCGGGGACGGAGTGATGGGGGAAAGCATGGGCTGAAACAATTAACATTCACGCATTCTTTATTAACATCTCTGCTCTGCCAACAAAGTAGCACTGCAATGGTCGCTAAAAAATGCTGGGCTGAATCATAATCAACTTGCTTCTTGTTCTCTTTTCTTTTGGGCTATTGGTGTATCATATCAGACAGTAACGATGAAGAAATCAAAACTCCCAGGAAGTTCTTTCTGGGTATGTATACACCCATGTAGCATGCATTTACCCAAGACTCATTCCATAGCCTTACTCTGACCCTTCTATTTTTCCAGTTTGATTTTACGTTGAGTGCATGTTTGTTTAGGTGTGATTAAAGTTGTGACCTGTGCAGTGCCTTTTCATTGGAAGCAAGTGTTTATGTAGAAATAAAATGGGAGCGGTTGGGTAATTCAAGCATTTCAAAGCTGTGTGTGTATGTATAATCCTGTTTATTGAATATTGAACTTTATTTTCTCCTCCAATGTAAAAGATTTGTGCATTCCAAGGCCTTCATTCATAGAAACATAGACATTTGCTATACCCATGCAGTCTCAGCCAAAACTGATTAATGTACCTTCATTAAGCAAATTCATTGAAAATAAAAGGCTAAATTTGCATTACATCTGGCCATAAGTAGCCATTTAAGTATTTTAAATTATATTAGCATAGCATACAAGCTCCTAATTGTGTAGCATTTAGCTAATTAATATTTGAGATCTTTAACGGTTTTTATGGCTGTAGCTGCAAAGAACTATTGAGTTTTCCATTGACCAAAGGCTTGAAAGATTTCTGTTCCTTACCTGAAGACAGAATATGGTTTCTTGCCTTGCCACCTCTACCACATGACTGAGGCTGGGAAGCTGGTACACAATCTAAGTTACTGATTAACTGACTTCCCTGTCCAAGCTTGCAAATTGGCATGCAATAATTTTGTAATTGTTTTTTTAATCTACTTTGGAATTGGCATCTGCTTAACACAGGACCATGACATTATTCTACTATTTTAATAGGACTATTAGCCATTTTTCTAAAATGAATGTGGCAGCAAAATAAGCTCATATCAGCATACCAAGTACCTTACAACATTATAAAAAATAAATACTCTTAACTTTGAGGGGATGTTAATGTTTCTGAATAACCACAGAAGTTTGTAAACCAGGATCAGTAAACCTAGAGATAAGTAATCAAGATTTGTTATCTACTGATGCAGATTGTTCTGTAAAGTTTTGCACTTGGGTATATTTGGACAATAGGTGGCTATTTGTTTATGGAAGTGCAAGAAACTGTTGATGCTGGAATCTTGAGCAAAAAAACTAAATATAGGAGAAACTTGGATCTTTGCGGGAACTTGGTCAAGCTGCATCTTTGGTGGGAATGGATAGATAGATGATGTTTCTTGTTGGAATCCTTCAGATATCTGAAGGAGGGTCCCAACCTAAAACATTGTCTGGACATTTCTTTATAATGGCTGATATCGTTATGACCACACCATCCTATTCCTTTACAAATTAATTTATCTGTAGGGATTTTTTATGTTACATCTTCCAACTTTGTAGTTAACTAGACCAAGTGGGACTCGTTGTGTGCGGCATCACACACACACACACACACACACACACACACACACACACACACACACACACACACACACACACACACACACACACACACACACACACACACACACACACACACACACACACACACAGATATTAATATTATTCATTCACTCCTTTTACCTCATCGCCTGCCATATCCACTCACGAATAGCCCCAAACTCGCAGGCACGGCTAGAGAGGGAGGGGGATAGAGAGAGAGAGGGATGCAGAGGCACAGAGTTGGACATAGAGGCACAAAGAGGGAGGGGGAGAGAGGGCGGGGGATAGAGTTTGAGGGGTTGGGGCGCATCATCGGAGGTGAAGGCTGGTTCCCGAACGCAATAATCCCTCGCTCCCGGCTGCAAAACGTACCTACCGAACCACTCTCCTGGCTTCAGGCTGCAGTCGGGTCCAGAGAACGGGTGGTCGGGGAGGGGTGACGTCCCTCGAAGCACGCGCAAGAAGACAGCTTGGTTTTCTTCAAAGGGTTTGTGAGCGGCGCGGCCGGGTGACGTGAGATTGATGTCATCACGTCATCAGCCAAAGCAGTTACGTTTTCTAAGTGATTTGACATTTTGGAACATTTTGATTAATAACTCAAGAAATAAAGCTTGACATTTTCAGGTAAGCAGATTTTTGACTTCACCAGATAAATCTCTACAGGAATATGTAAAAAAATTATCGTCAGGGCGTCGTTTTTCGAGCAGTATGATCACTCACTTTGTTACTTTAGCTATAATCTGATTTAAATCTTTTTGGGGGATTTCACAGACCACATTTATATCAGGTCATAGTTCCACTGACCTAGCTATAAGGATGGGTGTTAGCTGGAATAACTTGAATTTTAACCTTTTTTCGTTTTATATTTTGATTTTTGGGATGTTGGTAATGTAGTAATGTTATGATGATGCGAGTCCACAGAAATTTGTAAACTGATAAAGCTTATCAATGTATAAAACTCTTAGATGCTAGAAATCTGAAATAAAACTTGAACACACTGGCAATATGCAGCAAGGCAGGCATCATCTGTGAAGAGAGGATTATTTAATATTTTGGACCATGATCTACCGGAGTTAAGAAAAGCGAAACTATTTTAAGATAAAAGGAGAAGCAAATGGTTATAATAAAGTAAATGTGGAGAAAGTAAATGACAAAAGAGAGTGTAGTACAAGTTGATGAGGTACTAATGGGGCAAGTGAGGGAAACAAACTTGGTCAGAAAAGAAAGCAAATGTGAGTCAAAATAATCTAATATAATTCTGATTAACCTGAGGGAAAAGTACCCTGAATACTGCAAATCTGAAATAAAAGTACCAGATGTACTGGTTATCCAAAATTGTTGAACTGTTATATTTAACTATTTGTTTTTTCTCTCCACTATGCTGCCTGAGAGTATTTCCTTCACTTCCTTCTTATTTTAAAATGAAGAGCAGCGAGGTGCACAGAATGATGGTGTGAAAACCTTACCATTGCAAACCATACAAGGTGGCCATATTCAATAATTGCTGTCAGGGCTACTGTTGCAATACATTAGGTTAATTCTGTGTATTAATGATTAGTCACTTATGTTGATGAAATTGAAGAAAGGAGCTGGTCTTTCCAAACATGGCACAGTGGCAGATGAAATTATGTTAAAAAAAAAGCATTTTCATTGGAATTTTGGATAAATATTTTTTGTCTGATTGCTGAGCTTATTACATCGAACATGTTCCCTCTGACATAAAAAGCAGCTTTTGGTTCTTATAAATGTTGACAGAATTTTAATAATTGCATTTTCTAAGAGAAATTCAATATTGAAAATAGGTCCTTAAAGTGCTGGGCAGATAAAGTTTCCTCTCATTTACTCTCTGAAGGAGAGCTGTTGGAAGATTTTCCCTGTCCCTAAGGCAAATATGAACCCCAACACATATTGCTTCTTGGATCATTCATTCCTGACCTTGCAATTAATCTGTTTCCAGCAGTGTGTGTAAATTGCCCATTTTGAGCCCCCCCCCCCCCCCCAATCTAGTTTTAGTCAAAAATCACTGAGTCAAGCACTTGCGCATCTAAACTTTATTTTGACAAAACACAATTCCAGTTCCAACTACTGTACCTAACCACCGCGGGTTCGATCCTCCTATCTGTCTGATCAAGCCCTCTTGGCCTCCCGCAAACAGACACTCCAGAAGGTCACGCAGCCCTAAGCGCTCTCCCAGAAGATGTACAAAGGATCTCGTGGTAGCGGACTTTTATAGGTTCCCGGACCTCGAGGGCCGAACCACATGGGGGTGGTCTCTTTACAATCTTTACAATCCAATACCAGATACCGATTAACCCCATACATGACAGACATTTCCCTAACCCAATAATACAGTGGCTAATTCTTGTATTCAAACAGTTGCTCAGAGGAAGCGAACATCGCAACGTGCCCTAATATGCAAGAAAACCAGACAAGGCTCAATACTTAATCCAATCAACATCCAGCAAAGTAAAGCTTTGCAACATTATTTACAGTCTCAGCACATCAACTCACCCTCCCATTCCCAATCCGACCTCTCTGTCCTGGGTCTCCTCCATTGCCAGAGTGAGCAACACCGGAAATTGGAGGAACAGCACCTCATATTCCGCTTAGGGAGTCTGCATCCGGCGGGCATGAACATTGAATTCTCCCAATTTTGTTAGCCCTTGCTGTCTCCCCTCCCTTCCTTAGCCCTCGAGCTGTCTCCTCCCATCCCCCAGCCCTCGGGCTCCTCCTCCTCCTTTTTCCTTCCTTCTCCCCGCCACCCCCTATCAGTCTGTAGAACGGTTTTGGCCCGAAACGTTACCTATCTCCTTCGCTCCATAGATGCTGCTGCACCCGCTGAGTTTCTCCAGCATTTTTGTGTACCTTTGTGTATGTCTGGTTTGCATTCATCCAATCCATTCTATGCATTTTGCACCTAATTGTCAGGGTCTGCAGATGTTCCCATTCTCTTTGTGCAGCTCTGATCTAGGCTCTAGACAAACTGGCACCATTCTGCAGCTTATCCCATTTCTACAGAAAACACTTTTAAATTGACCAAATGGACTAGCTGCCCAGAAGCCTTTACTCAATTTGTTTGGCTAGGATCAACATTTGTGCATTATCCCATATAGATCGGCAGTTGCATGCTGATAATTAATCTGAGTGGTGGCAGCAAATGGGTTCATTTCAAAAGCCTGCTCATCCTTTCAGCTGAGATATAGTGCCTGGCCTGAAGCATATAGTATGCCTGAAGCATACTTAATTTTGTCAGATGTGCTGGATATTTCCAACTTTTTTGTGATTAATACAGCCAAGATATGTAAACAATGTAACATACAATTGTAATGTTTGATACATGATATAATTTAAAATATGTAATTCCTTTGAGGCAAATCTAATCCATAGTATTGAATAGCAGAAGATTAAATCATGACATAATGTACATGTTTCCATTCATAGTAGTGTAGAAAAAATGAATAATGGACCATAAATATATTTGTCTTTCAAATGTGGGGGGGGTTTGTGTTCTGTTACTGTTTCAGTAGAACTACCTTTTTAGTCTTGTCTTATGTACCTTATAATATACCTTATGTAGGAAAGAACTGCAGATGCTGGTTTAAATCGAAGGTAGACACAAAATGCTAGAGTAACTCAGCAGATCAGGCAGAATCTCTGGAGAGAAGGAATGGGTGACGTTTCAGGTTGAGACCCTTGTTCAGACTGATGGCGGGGGCGGGACAAAGGTAGAATGTAGTCAGAGACAGTAAGACGAGTGGGAGAACTGGGAAGGGGGAGGCGATGGAGAGAGAAAGCAAGGGCTATCTGAAGTGAGAGAAGTCAATGTTCATACACCTGGGGTGTAAACTACCCAAGCGAAATTGAGGTGCTGTTCCTCCAATTTGCGCTGGGCCTCACTCTGACAATGGAGGACACCCAGGACAGAAAGGTCAGATTGGGAATAGGAGGATGAGTTAAAGTACTGAGCCATCAGGTAGGTTAATGCGGACTGAGCGGAGGTGTTCAGCGAAATGATCGCCGAGCCTGCGCTTGGTTTCGCCAATGTAGAGAAGTTGACACCGGGAACAGCGGATACAGCAGATGAGGTTGGAGGAGGTGCAAGTGAACCTCTGCTTCACTTGGAAAGACTGTTTGAGTCCTTGGACGGAGTCGAGGGGGGGGTTGTAAAGGGACAGGTGTAGCATCTCCTGCAGTTGCAGGGGAAAGTACCTGGGGAGGGGGTGGTTTGGGTGGGAAGGGCCGAGTTGACCAGGGAGTTTTGGAGAGAACAGTCTCTGCGGAGAGCAGAAAGAGGTGGAGATGGGAAGATATGGCCAGTAGTGGGATCTCATTGGAGGTAGCAAAAGGAAGACTCTGTCCTTGTTACGAATGCGGGGAGGGTGAGCAAGAGCGGAGCCGTGGGATATCGAGGAGACTCTAGTGAGAGCCTCATCTATAATGGAAGAGGGGAACCCCCGTTTCCTAAAGAATGAAGACATCTCCGATGCCCTGGTATGGAACCTCATCCTAGGGACAGATGCGGCGTAGACGGAGGAATTGGGAGCCGGGGATAATCTTTACAAGAAGCAGGGTGTGATGAAGTGTAGTCAAGATAGCTATGGGAGTCAGTAGGTTTGTAGTTGATGTCAGTCATTAGTCTGTCTCCTGTGATGGAGACGGTGAGATCTAGAAATGGTAGTGAGATGTCGGAGATGGTCCAAGTGAAGTGTGCAGTTTTGGTATCCAAATTTAACGAAGGACATTCTTGATATGGGGGGAGTGCAGCGAAGGTTCACAAGGTTAATTTCCGTTAATTTCCAGCACTCCCAATAGGAAGAATGTCCTTCCTCAAATTAGGGGACCGAAACTGCACACAATAGTCCAGGTGTAGTCTCACTAGGGCTCTGTACAACTGCAGAAGGACCTCTTTGCTCCTATATTCGATTCCTCTTGTTATAAATGCCAACATGCCATTCGCCTTCTTCACTGCCCACTGTACCTGCATGCTTACTTTCATAGACTGATGCACAAGGACCCCCAGATCCCGTTGTACTTCCCCTTTTCCCAACCTGACGCCATTTAGATAATCTGCCTTCCTGTTTTTGCTACCAAAGTGGATAACCTCACATTTATCCGCATTAAACGTCATCTGCCATGCATCTGCCCATTCCCCCAAGCTGTTCAAGTCACCCTGCAAACTCATAGCATCCCCCTCACAGTTCACACTGCCACCCAGCTTTGTGTCATCTGCAAATTTGCTAATGTTACTTTAATAATTATAATAATAATAAATTTTATTTTTGGGCGCCTTTCATATCTCAAGGACACCTTACAAAAATTAACAGAAAAGAAAAAAAAACATATAGTCGGAGAAAAATAAATAATAAGGACATCATCAATACACAAATTAAAGATAGAAATCGCTCCAAAGACACAAAATCAAATAAATCAAAAAACACAATGTGAAGAGAGAGCAACGGCAGCTAAAGCGCGCCAGCGTCCACTCTCCCTTCCGACAGCCATCTTGGACACAAACTAATATAGTAACTTACACACAGAAAAATCATCCCCCCACAGTGGATACCACTGTGGGGGAAGGCACAAAGTCCAGTCCCCAACTCCAGTTCACCCAAAGTCAGGCCTATTGAGGCCACCGCTATTGCCTCTACGGAGGCTTGATGTTCCTGGCCGTTCTGGCCGGGTGGTGTTGCCCCGGCGTCGGGAGAATCCTCACAGTGGCTGGGCCACCTTTTATATACTGTACAGTATAATTTTTATACTGTCCCTGATGTCCCTTGTCAGCCATGGTCGTCCCTTTCTCCCCTGGGAATCTTTCTTCCTCCTAGGAATGAACTGATCCTGCACCTTCTGTATTATTCCTAGAAACACCTGCCATTTTTGTTCCACTGTCATCCCTGCTAGTGTATCTTTCCAGTCAACTTTGGCCAGCTCCTCCCTCATGGCCCCATAGTCCCATTTATTCAACTGCAACACTGACACTTCCGATTTACTCTTCTCCCTCTCGAATTGTAGATTAAACCTGACCATGTTATGGTCACTGCCTCCTAATGGCTCATTAACCTCGAGGTCCTTTATCGAATCCATTTCATTACATAACACTAAATCCAGAATTGCCTTCTCACTGGTAGGCTCCAATACAAGCTGTTCTAAGAATCCATCACAAAGGCACTCTAATAAGTCCCTTTCTTGTGGTCCAGTACCAAACTGATTTTCCCAGTCTACCTGCATGTTGAAATCTCCCATAACAACCACAGAATTACTTTTACTACATGCCAATTTTAACTCCTGATTCAACTTGCGTCCTATGTCCAGGATACTGTTTGGGGGCCTATAGATTAGTCCCATTAAGGTCTTTTTATCCTTACAATTCTTTAGTTCTATCCATACTGATTCCATATCTCCTGTTTCAATGTCGCCCCTTGCAAGGGACTGAATTCCATTCCTCACCAACAGGGTAACCCCACCCCCTCTGCCCACCTGTCTGACTTTTCGATCGGAGGTATCCCTTGAATATTCAGTTCCCAACCCTAGCCCTCTTGCAGCCATGTCTCAGTAATTCCCACATCATCCTTGCCAGTTTCTGACTGAGCCTCAAGCTCGTCCACTTTATACCGTATACTTCATGCATTCATATACAGCACTTTGACCTCCGTATTCACTTCCCCCCTCAAACCGCTTGGCCCTGACCTTACTCTGTTGTCCATTCTTGAGCGTTCCTTCCCTTTAATACAAGAATCTTTTGTAATTTTTCCTGCAGCCACTTCCCCTTCAACTCCATCTTTATACTCCCAATTTGTCAATCCCTCCCCCCCCCACTATTTAGTTTGAACCCACACATGTAGCCCTAGCAAGGATTTAGAATGATGAGAGGGCATCTTATTGAAACATATAAGATTATTAAGGGTTTGGACACGCTAGAGGCAGGAAACATGTTCCCGATGTTGGGGGAGTCCAGAACCGGGGGCCACAGTTTAAGAATAGAAACATAGAAATAGGTGCAGGAGTAGGCCATTTGGCCCTTCGAGCCTGCACCGCCATTCAATATGATCATGGCTGATCATCCAACTCAGTATCCTGTACCTGCCTTCTCTCCATACCCCCTGATCCCTTTAGCCACAAGGGCCACATCTAACTCCCTCTTAAATATAGCCAATGAACTGGCCTCAACTACCTTCTGTGGCAGAGAATTCCAGAGATTCACCACTCTCTGTGTGAAAAATGTTTTTCTCATCTCGGTCCTAAAGGATTTCCCCTTTATCCTTAAACTGTGCCCCCTTGTTCTGGACTTCCCCAACATCGGCAACAATCTTCCTGCATCTAGCCTGTCCAACCCCTTAAGAATTTTGTAAGTTTCTACAAGATCCCCCCTCAATCTTCTAATTTCTAGTGAGTACAAGCCGAGTCTATCCAGTCTTTCTTCATATGAAAGTCCTGACATCCCAGAATAAGGGATAAGCCATTTAGAACGGAGGTGAGGAAACTCAGAGAGTTGTGAGTGTGGAATTCTCTGCCTCAGAGGGCGTTGGAGGCCGAAAACTCTGGATACTTTCAAGAGAGAGCTAGATAGGGCTCTTAATGATAGCGGAGTCAGGGGATATTGGGAGAAGGCAGGAACAGGGTACTGATTGTGGATTATCAGTCATGATCACATTGAATGGCGGTGCTGGCTCGAAGGGCCGAATGGCCTATTCCTGTAACTATTGTCTATTGAATTTGAGTGAAGGATGGAAATTAGTGGTGAAGGTGATGAAGTTAGTGGTACAGGAGGTAGTACTAATGCAGTTGTCAATGTAGCGGAGGTAGAGTTTGGGGATAGGGCCAGTGTATGCATGGATTGTTCGATTGTAATATAAAATATACCTTGGTAGGCTATGAAAATCTTTAAATCTGTTTGATCTAAAATTGGTAGATTTAGTGTTTGCCTGCTATACTGCTATACTGATTTTTTTAATAGAATGTAATGTAGTTCAAGTCCTGTAGGAGTCAGTGTTTGATAGTGATCATAATAAACCTGAAAAAGCACTTCTTTTAAACAGATGTTGCGTAATGAAATTGTAGAATTAAAATATAATGGAAATTCATCTGCTGAGATTAATAATTATTAAATTATTATTAGCAATTTTTCAGAAAATACATGCAGTATTACTTAAAACAATCCTCGAAATACAGTTGAAATGGTTTTAATATAAAAAGAATCCTGATACCTCTTGAATGGCAATGTTCACCAGACCTACATGTAGTAACTTTCAAACCCAGGTTTTTGGCAGTTCTGTATATTGGTCCTGTCTGTAGAATGGAGCACTCCAGAGGAGAGCATGAGAGGAAACGAAACAGACCAGAACTTACTTTTAAGCTAAAATACAGATTGGAAAAATATTTTTGCTCCCGTTTTAATTGCTCCCTGCCTCTGGAGACTTGCTATGTACTGTCATAGATTTTGCACAAGTGCAAATGCAGTTCTCACCGTTCTTAATGGATTGGAGTATAATGTGTTTTTAAATACCAAGCAGGATATTTCTGAATATTTAAAAACTTTACTGCAGAAGTGCATTTCCTGCACTTGGTACTAGTTGGACAGTAAACAGGTCAAAAATAATCTGCAGGACTTTACTGAATATTTTTTTAATAGTTCCATTGATTGAGGAAGAATGTTAGGAGTTGTTGATTCCAGCCTGCAGGTGCTGCTAAGATCTAGTTACAGTTTATAGTTACAGTTTAGTTTATTGTCATGTGTACCGAGGTTTTGTTACGTGCTAACCAGTCAGCAGAAAGACAATATATGTGTACAGTCGATCCATTTACAATGTATAGATTACATGACATTGGAATAACGGAGCGCGGCCTTGCATCACCCGGCGCGGCGTTAATGGCCGCGGGACAATTGTTATCGCCCGCCGGGGGCTCTGACTTTGACTCTGACATCGGGGGGAGAGGGAAGTGCAGGGGAGAGATACGTTTTTTTTGCCTTCCATCACAGCGAGGTGGAGATGCGTTGTGACGGATGTCTGTGTAAATTGTGTTGTGTCTTGGGCCTTTTTTTTCTTGTATGTATGATTGCAGAAACAACATTTCACTTGAGCCTCTATGAGGTTCAAGTGACAAATAAATTGTATTGTATTGTATTATTGTATTGTAGTGCAAGGTAAAGCCAGCAAAGTCTGATCAAGGATAGTCTGTGTGTCATCAAAGAGGTAGATAGTAGTTCAGCACTGCTCTCTGGTTGTGGTAGGATGATTCAGTTGCTCGATAACAGCTGGGAAGAAACTGTCCCCGAATCTGGTGGTGTGTGTTTTTACACTTCTATACCGTTTGCCTGATGGGAGAGGGAAGAAGAGGGTGGCCTGGGTGCGACTCATCCTTGATTATGCTGCTGGGTTTGCCAAGGCAGCGTGAGGTACAAATGGAGTCAAGAGAAGGGAGCTGTTATCTTCAGGGGAGATGGGGAGAATTACTGTACTAAACTTTTTATAAACAGTGATGATTACTTCAGATTTGTGTTTCAGATGATTTTTCAAAGTTTTAAGTTGCTGATTTGGGATGCCAAGACGTCCAGATGGCAGAAATGCTATTGAAGTCACTTGAGAGGGAGATGAATGCTTGTCAATTATAGCTGCTCTGACTGGAGGAGTATAAACTGAGGGAGATAAATGAATGAGCTCAAGGGAGGGAGAATCTTTGGAACTGTGAGATGTAGAACTCGGCAATTGTTGGATATCTGAAATAAAAGAGAATGCTGGAGGTATTTATTAGATTAGTTGACATTTTTAAGAGAGAAAAATGGATTTGATGTTACAGGTGAAACAACCTTGTTTCAGAAGATAGACACAAAATGCTGGAGTAACTCGCAGCTGTGGAGAGAAGGATTGGGTGACTTATCGGGTCAAGACTCTTCCTTCCTACAGCCTTGTTTCAGAACTTGTCAATTCTGACCTAAAGAGGCTGATGATTTGAAATTGATGAATTCAGTGTTGAGTCCCAAGTACCGCAGTGTGCCAGATGGAAGATGAGGTTCTGTTTCTTAAGTTTGTATTGGGATTGATGGAATGTAGTCGGATGCTTAAAGCTGCGTCAGAGTAGGAGTGAGATGGAAACTTGTTGATTGGCAGCTAGAAGCTTGAGGTTCCCTTGTGGACTTAATGAAACATTTTAGTTCCCCATAGTAGAGACTACATTGTGAATTCTGAATGATAAAGGAGCCATCTGCTTGCTCTGCTGGGAGGAGAGAATACGAGAACAGAAATGCAGGAAATAATGCAGGCATTGTCCATTATGACGGTTAAAGAAAAAGTAAAACACAGCAGAAGCACCAGTGCGGAAGGTCGTATTAAAACAGACGCAAAGACACTAGAGAAAGTTGGAGAATGGAATAGAGTAGGGTGGAAGGATGACTTGTCGACGTAGCCATGGCAGCATGTGGGCTTGTAATAGATATTTCCCCTTAACCATAAAAGGAAAAGGCAGGTCACGTATGTATTATGTGAAAGCGGGCTGGAATCTGATAACAAACATAATGAAATGTTTGAGTTGTGCATGACACCTACAAAAGAAAAACAAGTTATTAGCAATAGTGACCACAAAGCTACTGACTGTCGTAAAACCTATATAATTTGCGTCCATTAGGGAAGATAATGTGACATTCCCACCCAGTCTGACTTGTATGTGACTCCAGGCCAACTAATATTGGTGACTCTGAAATGGCATGCTATTTTTATTAAGCCATTTCAGTTCAAAGGAAGTGAGTGATGGACACTAAATTCTGACTTTGCCAATTAAGTCCAGATTCTAGAAAATCAATTCAAGGAAAATCTTACAATTAATTACCAAAAAAACATACAAATGATCACCATCAGAATATATAGTTTAAAAGATAGGATCCGGCATATTGGAGATAGGAAACTTTTTGGTAGTTGAGAAAATACCTTGCACAAGAAATCCAGAAGGATTAAGCATGTTTGCATTATATTTAACTAATTCACAGTCTAACTCAATGTGAATTAAACTGAATGATGGCATCCTATTGCTTTAATTAAGCATCATTTAAATAAAGGATTTTGTTTGTCGTGGATTCTATTATCTTTAACATAAAAGAGACATGCAGTAAATTTAAGAATCAGTGACTGGTGATGATAAGCAGAGTATAAAATAATTTGTGCTTTTCAAAAGACTACCTGGTTGAATGGAATATTTCTCCATAACTGGAACATCCTGGTTTGTTCAATGCTATTCATGGTTATGCTTTTGCAGAGCAAAGGCGTTAACTTTAAGTATAATAACAAGGAACTGCAGATGGCAATTTATACCAAAGATAGACACAAAATACTGGAGTAACTCTGGGTCAGGCAGCATCCCTGGAGAACATGGATAGGTGACGTTTTGGGTCATAGCCCTTCTTCAGACTTCATTAACTTTGAGATTTGAATAAGAAACACATTGTCCCAGAGTTGCAGTTAGCAGCAAAGTGGTGATGTAGCCACTGAAGGAAGCTTTGAAGCTTCCATCAAAGATCTGGTATTGAATTGAATTGAAAAATTGGTATTCATTGTGGCAAAAATCTACCTGTTTTCCAACAAAGGTGACTATCAAACATCAATTTCAATGGAATCATTGGCATGCAGTAGCCGTCAAATCATCACACAGGCTGAGCATCCAATTCCATTGACAAATTCTCTGTGTTCCACAAAGAAGTATAGAAACTTTTAATTAACTTAACCATTTTACAGAGAACTAAATAAAGGATTTTGTTGCTTCCTAGTGACAGCTGAATCTAGTTTTCAGATTTCAAAAGCCTTTAAGCATGTTTTATTGACTCAATAGTAGCTTAATGTGCAGAATCGGTGATCAAAGAGAAAATGGGTATGATTGGGGTAGAAGCTGAATTATTCCTGCGGCAAAAAGAATTAAATCAAAGCATATTTGAAATATCCATTTTGGGGAAAATATGAACATTATCCATGAAAATATTAATACATTTTCACAGCTGACTATGCTAAGCTGAAGTTGACAATGCCGCAGCATTGCAAATTGGAATAGCAATGTTATGCGTGGGTGTAAAGTGGTAGGCTCCAAAGCTGCTTTTCTAATAGAATTGATTGTTCAGTGTTGTGAAGTGCACTTCCACCGACCAGGATGATATTCCAAAAGCACAAGTCTATTTGCATCCTGTAGACGCAATTTTTTTTGAGGGACAAAGTTGGTAAAATTGGTGGAATTTGTGGAAAATCGTCATGACATTATTGCCTCCAGCACTGCCCATTTGTGGAAGGTTGTAAGCTCTCAAAGCATCCGCAACTTTATAACTTTCTTTGTGGCTGAAAAGGAAGTAAAGAGCAATAGGTGAAGTCATGTTCTTTTTCAGATTTAATTCCTCCAGCCAGATTATATCATGCTCTTTTTTGCCTCCCAGAAACCTATAATGTAGAAGCAATTGTTTTGTCACCTGGGATCAGGGATGATTTCATTTCTATTTTTGTGCATCCAGAAGTAACTTATGAGGTCAGTGTGTCCACTTTTCCACAACTGGTGCCTGACGGGGCTGGTGTAACCAGTGGGCTACTACAGGTATTGGTATTGGGTCCCACTTAATGACAACCAACGTTGATGATTTGTATGACGGAACTAACGTTGGCAGCCAAATGTATGACAGCATAAAATAATGTTTTGAGGAAGGAACAGATCCTAGAAAGGGATGCGGATGCTCCATAGAAAGTATACTGTTGGGTCGCATCACAACTTGGCTTGGGAATAATTCTGCCCAAAACTGCAAGAAATTGCAGAGAATTCTAGATATAACCAGTCCATCACAAAGATTAGACTTCCCACCATGTCCTCCATCTAAACTTCACACTGCCTTGAAAAACTTGTCCCACCATGGTCATTCATTCTTCTCCCTACTCCTTTCAGACAGAGGTATAACACCTTGAGAGTGTGCACCACCAGACTCCGGAACAACTACCCCTCTGTTATCAGGCTTGTGAATGGTTCTTTCATAAGCTAGGGTGTTGTCAGATTCACCTCTACCCCATTGCATACATTGAACATTGTCTATGGAACTGATGTGTTACAATGCTGAGAACTATATTCTGCACTCTGTATCTCCCACTTCACTCTACCTACTATACATGAGTTGATTTGATTGCATTTATACATCTCACCAGATTGAATAGAATGCAAAACAAAGCTTTTCACTGTACCTTGGTACACTTGGTAATAAAGGTAAACCTACAGATTGTGATGAGTAAACATTTGTGTAAGTGGAGTCATTTGATGTTTTTTGAAGAAGTAGCCAAGAAGTTTGATGAGGACAGGGCCGTACACATGGTCCCAAATGTCTTTCAGGTAGGCTGTTCTGGAAAATAAGATTCCATGGGATCCACCTCTAACTGCATACATAATTGGCTTCATGATGCAAAACGGAGGGTGGTGTTGCAGGTTGCTTTTCGGATTGGAGGCCTGTGACTAGTGGTGTGTCTTTGCGATTAGTGCTCAAGAAAATGCTATTTGTTATCTACGGTGGCTTGCAAAAGTTTTCATACCCCTTGAACCTTTCCACATTTTGTCACGTTACAACCACAAACGTGAATGTATTTTATTGGGATTTTATTTGATACACCAACACAAAGTGGTGCATAATTGTGAAGTGGAAGGAAAATGATACATGGTTTTCAAATTTTTTTACAAATAAAAACTGAAAAGTGTGGCGTGCAGAAGTATTCAGCCCCCCTGAGTCAATACTTTGTAGAACCACCTTTCGCTGCAATTACAGCTGCAAGTCTTTTGAGGCATGTCTCTACCAGCTTTGCACATCTAGAGACTGAAATATTTGCCCATTCTTTGCAAAATAGCTCAAGCTCAATCAGATTGGATGGAGAGCGTCTGTGAACAGCAATTTTCAAGTCTTGCCAGAGATTCTCAATTAGATTTAGGTCTGGACTTGGGCCATTCTAACACATGAATATGCTTTGATCTAAACCATTCCATTGTAGCTCTGGCTGTATGTTTAGGGTCGTTGTCCTGCTGGAAGGTGAACCTCCGCCCCAGTCTCAAGTCTTTTGCAGACTCTTAACAGGTTTTCTTCCAAGATTGCCCTGTATTTGGCTCCATCCATCTTCCCATCAACTCTGACCAGCTTCCCTGTCCCTGCTGAAGAAAAGCATCCCCACAGCATGATGCTGCCACCACCATGTTTCACAGTGGGGATGGTGTGTTCAGGGTGATGTGCAGTGTTAGTTTTCCGCCACACATAGCGTTTTGCATTTAGGCCAAAAACTTCAATTTTGGTCTCATCTGACCAGAGCACCTTCCTCCACATGTTTGCTGTGTCCCCCACATGGCTTGTGGCAAACTGAAAATGGGACTTCTTATGGCTTTTTTTCAACAATGGCTTTCTTCTTGCCACTCTTCCATAAAAGCCCGATTTATGGAGTGCACGACTAATAGTTGTCCTGTGGACAGAATCTCCCACCTGAGCTGTGGATCTCTACAGCTCCTCCAGAGTTACCATGGGCCTCTTGGCTGCCTCTCTGGTCAATGCTCTCCTTACCCGGCCTGTCAGTTTAGGTGGACGGCCATGTCTTGGTAGGTTTGCAGTTGTGCCATACTCTTTCCATTTTCGGATGATGGATTGAACAGTGCTCCGTGAGATGGTCAAAGCTTGGGATTTTTTTTATAACCTAACCCTGCTTTAAACTTCTCCATAACTTTATCCCTGACCTGTCTGGTGTGTTCCTTGGGCTTCATGATGCTGTTTGTTCACTAACGTTCTCTAACAAACCTGAGGCCTTCACAGAACAGCTGTATTTATACTGAGATTAGATTACACACGTGGACTCTATTTACTAATTGGATGACTTCTAAAGGCAATTGGTTGCACTGGATTTTATTTGGGGGTATCAGAGTAAAGGGGGCTGAATACTTTTGCACGCCACATTTTTCAGTTTTTTAATTGTAAAAAAATATTGAAAACCATGTATCATTTTCCTTCCACTTCACAATTATGCGCCACGTTGTGTTGGTCCATCACATAAAATCCCAATAAAATACATTTACGTTTATGGTTGTAACGTGACAAAATGTGGAAAAGTTCAAGGGGTATGAATACTTTTGCAAGCCACTGTATATCAACGAATTGGATGAGAACGGTCAAAGCATGATTAGTATGTTTAATATGATATTAAAATGGGTCGTATTGTAGACAATGGAGATGGCTAGCAAGAAATATAGTGGGATCTTGATCAACTGGACAAGTGAGCCAAGGATCGGCTAATAGATTTTAATATGGATGTGCGAAGTGTTGCATTTTGTGAAGTCAAACCATTGCAGTACCTTCATACGAAACAATGGGGCCCTGGTAAGTATTGTAGAGTAGAGAGATCGAATCGTACATAGATTCCTGAAAGTGGCATTGCAGATAAATGGGCATAGATTTTGAGTGAGGGGAGAAAGATTTAATTGGAACCTGCATGTTTCTGAGGATGGCTGGGAGAATGCTGTGAGCGGTTTCCCCTCCATTCAAGAACTGGAAGGTATAGCTTTGGAATAAGGGATTGCATTTTTAAGAGAGATGAGAGGGATTTTTTTTTCTCGGAGGGTTATGAATTTTAACCCTGTGGTAGCTGTGGTAGTGGTCATCGAATATTTTCAAGGATGTGATGGATGGGTTTTTTTTTGCCATCGAGAGGCCTCAAAGGCTGTAGGAAAGGTGAGCTAATAGGTTTAATTTAATTTCCTGTCTTAGATTAATTTGCATTTTGTTGCATGTTATCATTTACTTGATTTGGTACTTTTCAAAGATTTTTATGGAAATCCCTATATAATTTCTCTCTGCTTGTTTGCATTTTCTATCATAATTGACAAATTTGGCCAATTTTATCACTTTTGGTAAATGGGTTATTGCAAAAGGTTATTTTGAAGGGGTACCTGGTAGTTTTTTTTTTCTTTCTCATCCTATTTCCTAACTGTGTCCCTCGCAAATAATATTTAAGTTATTGGTATTTTCTGTCTAGCTGAATCCCAAAAACAAAAAATGGTTGCATATGTAACATTCTCGGATGTTATTTTGCACAATATACGTGGATGTAAGCTTTCATAGTTCCTGCAAAAGTAAAGGTTTGTGTTTATTTAATTGTTACAGAATATAACAAGATTTGGTACAGATGGAGGTCATTCAGCCTGATATTATATTGCATTGTAGATCAAATCCAGAAGCACATTTTCCTCTATAAATATAAAATTTATTTTAAAACCAAATTGTTGTAAATATGTGAAAATCTATTCCTCTGTTAGAGCTGCCTTTAAATATAGTTTGGATGCTGGCATTCCTCCAGCATACAGTACCAGGAATAATTGGCACACATAAGAGTGAAAAACTAAGAGTTCTCTAATTATTGTTGCTTATGACAACCTTTGTCAGGAAGGTACTCAGTATCTTTTAACCTAGTTGTATAAGACCCAGAGAATCCTGCAAGACCCAGAGTTCATGTAATGAGGAGAATATATCCTGAAGCATTGTCAGTATAGACTAAGTTTGTTGTGTAGGCTGAAAAATGTAAATGTAAGCATAAACTACCATTGTTACTTGGAGTTTGATAAGGATTTAATGCGCTGGGCTTTTTTTTCCAAGAGTTGCTTTCCTTCCCCCCTGGCTAAGTATCTGATTTTATTTATCTGATATTGTTTACCTCCTTCCTGGTAAGTTGGCCGTTTAGCATTGAGGTTGTGGGTATTAACGTGTATCTGTTCTTTAATGATCACATACTCTATCCGGGATCTGTTTTGATGTAAGGGGGAACTGTACAAAAGGGAAGGATTGCACCTTAACAGGTGGGGGACCGGCATCCTGGCAGGCAGGTTTGCCACTGCGACACAGGTGGTTTAAAACTAAATAAGGGGGGGGTGTCAAATGGGATAGTGAAGGACAAAGTTAAAGGGAAAGGGAGTAAAGGGATAGTTAATGATCCCAGAATTAACGGGAGAGAAAGCTCACAAAGGGATAGGAGAGTATGGCTAGGTGTAATAGGGATCAATGTGAATGGTGAGATGCGTAAGGAATTAAAAATACTGTATTTGAATGCACAAAGTATAAGAAGTAAAGTAGATGAGCTTGAGGCTCAGTTAGAGGTTGGTAGATATGACTTTGTGGGGATTACTGATACGTGGCTGCAGGAGGATCGGGCCTGGGAACTTAATATTCAGGGATACACATCCTATAGAAAGGACAGGCAGGTGGGCAGAGGAGGTGGGGTAGCTCTGCTGGTGAGGAATGGAATTCGGTCCCTTGCGAGGGAAGACATAGGGACTGACGAGGTAGAGTCACTGTGGATTGAGTTGAGGAATTGTAAAGGCACTAATTGGTGTTACCTACAGACCACCAAATAGTAGCTCGGATGTAGGGTGTAAGTTGCAGCAGGAGTTAAAACTAGCATGTTACAAAGGTAATGCCACTGTGGTGATAGGGGATTTCAATATGCAGGTAGACTGGGAAAATCAGGTTGGTTCAGGACCCCAAGATAGAGAGTTTGTAGAATGCCTCCGAGGTGGTTTCTTAGAGCAGCTTGTAATGGAGCCGACCAGAGAAAAAGCAATTCTGGATTTAGTGTTGTCCATTGAACCAAATTTGATAAGAGAACTCGAGGTAAAGGAACCGCTTGGAGGTAGTGATCATAATATGATTAGTTTGAGAAGGAGAAGGTTAAATCGGAAGTGACGGAGATGCAGTAGAACAAAGGGAACTATGAAGGCATGAGAGAGGAGCTAGCCAAGGTAGACAGGAAAGGGATACTAGCAGGAATGATGGTGGAACAGCAATGGCAGGAATTTCTGGGCATAATCCGGAAGACGCAGGATCATTTCAATCCAAAAAAGGAAGAAAGATTCTAAGGGGATTAGGAGGCAACTGTGGCTAACGAGAGAAGTTAGGGATAGAATAAAACTAAAAGAAAAGATGTATAACACAGCAAAGAGTAGCCGGAAGCCAGAGGATTGGGAAACTTTCATAGGACAACAGAAGGAAACAAAACGTGCAATAGGGGCTGAAAAGATGAAGTTCGAAGGGAAGCTGGCCAGGTATATAAAGAAGGACAGTAAAAGCTTCTTTAGATATGTTAAGGGAAAAAGAAAAGCAAAGTCAAATGTGGGTCCCTTGAAGGCAGACACGGGTGAAATTATTAAGGGCAACAAGGAAATGGCAGAAGAGTTGAACAGATACTTCGGATCTGTCTTCACTAAGGAAGACAAACAATCCAGACGTACTGGAGAACAGAGGATTGAAGGGGGTTGAGGACCTGAAAGAAATGTTCATTAGGGGTGAAATAGTATTGGGTAGGCTAATGGGACTGAAAGATGATAAATCCCCTGGGCCTGATGGACTGCATCCCAGGGTCCTCAGGGAGGTGGCTCTAGAAATAGTGGATGCATTGGTGATCATTTTCCAATGTTCACTAGATTCAGGATCAGTTCCTGTGGATTGGAGGATAGCTAATGTTATCCCACTTTTCAAGAAAGGAGCGAGAGAGAAAACGGGGAATTACAGACCAGTTAGCCTGACTTCGATGGTGGGAAAGATGCTGGAGTCAATTATTAAAGAGGTAATAATGGGGCATTTGGATAGCAGTAAAAGGATTGGTCCAAGTCAACATGGATTTATGAAAGGGAGATCATGCTTGACTAATCTTCTGGAATTTTTTGAGGATGTGACAAGTAAAATAGATGAAGGGGAGCCCGTGGATGTAGTGTATCTAGACTTTCAGACAGCCTTTGATAAGGTTCCGCACGGGAGACTGGTGACTAAAATTAGAGCACATGGTATTGGAGGTAGGGTGTTGACATGGATAGAAAATTGGTTGACAGACCGGAAGCAAAGAGTAGGAGTGAACGGGTCCTTTTCAGAATGGCAGGCAGTGGTGAGTGGAGTGCCGCAAAGGCTCGTTGTTGGGGCCGCAACTGTTTACCATATATATTAATGATTTGGAAGAGGGAATTAGGAGCAACACTAGCAAGTTTGCGGGTGACACAAAGCTGGGTGGCAGTGTGAACTGTGAAAAGGATGATAGGAGGTTGCAGGGTGACCTGGACAGGTTGAGTGAGTGGGCAGGTGCGTGGCAGATGCAGTATAATATAGATAAATGTGAGGTTATCCACTTTGTTCACAAAAACAAGGGGGAAGATTATTATCTCAATGGGGTTAGGTTAGGTACGGGGGAGGTACAGCAAGACCTGGGCATCCTTGTACATCGGTCACTGAAAGTTGGAGTGCAGGTTTAGCAAGCAGTGAAGAAAGCTAATGGAATGTTGGCCTTCATAACAAAAGGATTTCAGTATAGGAGTAGAGAGGTTCTTCTGCAGTTATATAGGGCTCTGGCAGGACCACATCTGGAGTATTGCGTACAGTTTTGGTCTCCCAATTTGAGGAAGGACATCCTTGTGATTGAGGCAATGCAGCGTAGGTTCACAAGATTGATCCCTGGGATGGTGGGATTGTTATTTATTTATTTATTTATTTTATTTATTCCGAACAAGTAAAGACATTAATAGTGACAAAATCGAAATTATCAAACAATTGGACATTACAATCAATATTTACAAGCAATGAAAAGAACAAAAAGCAAATTTCCAATGTCCAACTCTGTGTCTGTACAAGCTCAAAAAGGAGTGAGAAGAAGAATAACTTATTAAATCTCACCCCTTTTCCCCAACACTTCTACCATATTTAAAAATCAATTAATTAATATTGATAATAATAATAATAATAATACTACCCCAGGCAATTTCCCATAATACCTACAGACATATATATACATACAACTATTATACACATACAAACTTCATATATGAAGGAACCAAACATAAGTAAACAATTGTAAAGCAATAGATAAACATTAACCCCCACTTGTCAACCATCCCCTCCATCCCCTTGAAAATTATTTTTTTATATATCGTTTTAAAATGATTCATGTTTGTACATTGCTTTAATTCCTCGTTCAATTTGTTCCACACTCCTACTCCACAAACCAAAATACAAAAGGTTTTTCTAGTCGTACGGACTCTTTGTTTCTTAACATTAAATATTCCTCTTAAATTGTAAACCCCCACACGCTCGTTAAATAATTTTTGAATGTTTCCAGGTAAATTTTTATTTTTGGCCCTAGACATTATCTAAGCTGTTTTGAATGTAACCAAATCTTCTAATTTTAATAATTTTGACTAAAAATAATGGATTCGTATGTCCCAGATACTTGGCATTATGTATAATACGAATTGCTCTTTTTTGCATCATGGTTAATGAGTGTATCGAATTTTTATAGTTATTGCCCCAGACTTCTGCACAATAATTTAAGTAGGGTAAGATTAATGAACAATAAAGAATGCGGAGTGATTTGTAATCCAGAGCCTGCTTGGCTTTGTATAATACAGAGATTCTTTTTGACAATTTAAATTTTACATGTTTAATATGTGATTTCCAGCTTATTTTATCGTCAATTATAACCCCAAGAAATGTATTTTCATGCACTTGTTCAACTTCCACCCCATTTATCTTTATACTTACTAGTTTATTTATTCTGCAATTACCAAATAACATTATTTTAGTTTTACTCAAATTTAATGAAATTTTATTCCTATCAAACCATATTTTCAATTTACCCATTTCTTTTATTATTTTATCCAATAACTGTTTTAAATTCTCCCCAGAACAAAAAATATTTGTATCATCTGCAAACAAAACCAGCCTCAACCAAGGATTGAAAAGACTAGGCTTGGATTCACTGGAGTTTAGAAAGATGACGGGGGATCTTATAGAAACTTATAAAATTATAAAAGGACTGGACAAGCCAGTTGCAGGAAAACTGTTCCCAATGTTGGGCAAGTCCTGAACCGGGGGCCACAAGTCTTAGAATAAAGGGCAGGTCATTTAAGACTGGGGTGAGAAAAAACGTTTTCACCCAGAGAGTTGTGAATTTGTGGAATTCCCTACCACAGAGGGCAGTGGAGGCCAAATCACTGCATGGATTTAAGAGAGAGTTAGATAGAGCTCTAGGGGCTAGTGGAATCAAGGGATATGGGAAGAAGGCACGCACGGGTTATTGTCTGGGGACGATCAGCCATGATCACAATGAATGGCGGTGCTGGCTCTAAGGGCCGAATGGCCTCCTTCTGCATCTATTTTCTATGTTTCTAGCTTCAGGACAGCGAATCACTTATGTGCTCAATACCATTTAGAGCATGAACAAGAAATCATCATTGTACATGGGGACACATTTTCCAAATAAACTTTCTATTAATTGGTTGAAATATGTTGTATAGGGGAAGCTGGAGGGGTGGGGGATGGATAATTTGAGGATGGGTTAAGCAACACTATTTGTAATTCACAATGGAAGGTCATCAACCTTGAGTCTGAGAAAAACAGATTGGGATATTGTCTTAATGATCGACCCGAGCCCAGAATATGCTGAGTCTCAAAAGACAGTGAATTGGTAAGACATAGGGATCTTCTGCATGTCATGTACACGCCCATCTCCATTTCAAAACGTTATTCTATTGCACATGAAACACAAGGGGTCATGTGTGATTAAAATTAGCAAAGAGAACTGGTCACAGGTATAGTTGTGGTGTGATTGAGAGAAGGGAAGTTTAGACTTTGTCGGGGTTAGATTAAGATGGCGAGGACTACATCTGAGCATTGGTGTAGGAACAAGGGGTCAGGGACATGAAGAATGTAGGGGAATTTAAGGTGCAATATGCTTTGGGTCCTGTAATGAGACTGAAATATGCCGACAATGGGGTGTGGATACAGTGCAAATAAAAATCTAAAGAAATCAATAGTCAATAGTCAATTTAATTGTCATTTGGACCCCTTGAGGTCCAAACGAAATGCCGTTTCTGCAGCCATACATTACAAACAAATAGACCCCAGACACAACATAATTTACATTTTACATAAACATCCATCACATTGCTGTGATGGAAGGCCAAAAAAAACTTATCTCTCCACTGCACTCTCCCCCCCCCCCCCCCCCCCCCCCCGATGTCAGAGTCAAAGTCAAAGCCCCCGGCTGGCGATGGCGATTGTCCCGCGGCCATTAAAGCCACGCCGGGTGGTGCAAGATCGCACACCGGGTCTTGGTGTAAGAGCCCCCGGCGTGCGCTCGCAGAGTCCCGCGGCCATTCCAAGCCGCGCGGGGCGGTGATGTTAGGCCCCGCTCCAGGAGCTCTTCGACCCCGCAACTCGGGCGGGAGAAGTCGCCGTTGCAGGAGCCCTGAAAAGCGGTCTCCCTCCAGGGACCCGCGGGCTCCCGGTGCCGCCGTCCGCAGACCCGCAGTAGCAGCCTCCTAATCTCCGGAGGTCGGGCAGCAGCAGCAGCAGCAGCGCTCCACCACCGCTCCACCCGCTCCGGACTCGGCCAGCTCCACGACGGTGACGGTGAGGTGAGTCGGCACCAGAGTCCCCGGTCTCTTCCTGTTGGAGGCCGCTCCTCATTGCAGCCCCAACGACAACGGAGACCCGACAAGAAAAGGTCGGGTCTCCCGTGCAGGGAGAGATTTAAAAGTTGCTGCCTCCCTCCCACCCCCCCATACACACACCCCAACACAAAATAACAAAAACTACATAGAAACATAGACAGAAAATAATAAAAACGCGGACGGGCTGCAGAGGCCGCTGCTGACCAGAGTCGCGCCGCCTACATACCTGTGTGAGATCATACCTGTGTGAGATCTATATGTAGGTTCAACAATAATAATGTAAGTCTGGTTCATTTTTTTAGGTTTATTATTGTCAATGTACTGAGGTACGGGGAAAGGATGTGTTTGCATGCTATCCAAATAGATACAGATACCATCCATAGATGCAATCTGTTCAAACTCAAGTACATAGTGTAAAGGGGAAGATGCAGAGTACAGAATATAGTTCTCAGCATTGTAGCACACCAGTGCCTGAGACAAAGTCCAATGTCCTTATGGGATATAATGGAGTAAGTTGTGGTTGAATGGAAATACAGTATCAGATTAAAAACTCTTGTATTGTAGAAGTTGGGTCCATTTTACAACTTTTAGTGCCCTGTCTACTGTGAGAGGAGGGACAGAAAATTGGAAAAGAGGAACAATTGTCTTTGTTTCGCAGATGCCATCCTGTTAAACCAGAAAATAATCATCGGATGTATGGTTTAAATCTTTATTTTATCTGCATGTATAATAATTTAATGTAATGTTTAATTCATCGTGATATAAGCTAGGATTAATAAACCACACAAAATGTTCTTTTACTTTTCTTAACATTTTGTTTCTGCTTTAGACTTTGATCTACAATACTTCTGGCTGTGGAGCAGATTCATTGATTATATCCAGTGTGTATTGACTTTCACTGTTGTTGCTGCATATATAACCTACCTCCTTATTGACTCTTCACTCTTTGTGGAAACGCTTGGTTTCTTTGCTGTCTTCACGGAAGCCATGCTGGGCACGCCACAGTTGTACCACAACTATGAGAACAAATCCACAGAAGGAATGAGGTAAGAGGGCCTGTGCAATATGAATAATATTTTTATGGAAGAACACATTTCTATTTATTTTATGTTGGACCTGTTTATTATCTTTTTGAAGCATAATCACAATGGGTTAAAGCGTCAGTCAATTCATGGTATCAAATGACACTTGAAGCTGGTTTTGGTTATAGTGGAAGGGCAAATATTGGTCAGGGCACCAGAATAATTCACAGCTCTTTTGCATCTCCCTAAACTTTTAAAGCCTTGATTTAACACAGCTGGGCATTTGAACCCTAACACTGTGGCACAGTACTACACTCCAGTGCCAGCTTACATTATATAGCTCTGGTCCTGGAGCATGGTTTGAATATATTAGAATTCCACCGATATACTGAGCTAATTTAAAATTGGAATTGGTAATGCATCAGTGTATTACCTTCAGATTAAGGCTACTAATTGTGGTTGCATTTCCAAATACTCCTATTTTAAATTCCAAATTGCCCTTGGTCTCTTACTGCAAAACCTAACCAATTAAGGTTCTTCTTAAAAGTACACAAAGTTGGAAATGAGGAAAAAAAGGATTTGACCTTTTGATTTCAAAGTTTACACCCCGTTTACCCACTCTGTTATTCTGGTTTACAGCCTTTTCCAAAAATGTATTTTTCAACTTTAATGACATTCTGGTGTCCTACTTTTCTCTCACGTCAAAGTCCTGTAAGCTTTTCTACACGTGTAAAAATTGTAACCCTTTTAGTTGCATTCTTCCTGAATTATTATAAATCTTTATTTTCCCCTCAGTTCTTTATTGACGATGTGTATTTTTTACTTTGACATGCTTTAAGCAAAACTGATTAGTTCTCCAATAGTACATTTGCAAACATCTGTCATCTGTTGAAGCTGTTCCACTGCAGAATAATAAGTGTGGAATGTAAATCAGGTTGAAAGTGAACCAACACTGTGGTTTTGGTTCTATTTTGATACTGTTTATATTAGAAATGCCCATGACTAATGTCAATAATGACCACAACAATCTGAATTTACCCTTTGAATTTATCTGTCTTTATCAGCTTTATTTAAATAAATAATCAAGAACCTGAGAGCAAAACAGGATTTTTGGTGATTATACCCTGGCCTGTTGCACTGTGTAATATGTGTGTTTCATGTAGCTGATGGGCTGCAGCTTACAATCTAAATCAGAAAAATATTAGATTGTAAATTAACAAACTCCATAAAGCTGGCATGTACTGTCACCGAGACATGTTTCTATCTTAGAAATGTCAAAATTATATGCTTTCCATGAGATGCATGACATCTTGAAATTAATGTTTCAAGGGTTGCTTCCAACCTAACGTGGCAAAGTAAAATAGTCTGGGACCTCAGTGACAGGCATTGAATCAGACTTTGCTTCATCATTCAGAATCAATTGTAGGCATGAAATCTTAGAGCATTTTATAAAACAAACTTTTATACTAGTAAACTACGAACTATCTGAATTTCCATTGCAAGTAACTATTGTGGACTACATATCAATCCACAGGATTTGTCTCTACCTGCATTCTCATGGTGTTCACACTTCACACTGTCCATATAATTCCTCACTTGCTCTCCTTCCAGCCTCTTTGGGTTACATTCTGATCGGATCCTTATAACTTTTTCAATTAAATCACTCCTCAACTTTGTAAATTCAAGGGGATATAGTCATAGACTATATCTATGTAACTTAATACAGGTGCACAACCTTTTATCCGAAATTCCGGAAACCGAAAAGCTCCGAAAACCAGACATTTTTTCCAGGATGTCGTCCGCACACCAAAGCTCGCGTTTGGCGCCAAACCTGACCCGAAACGACCCACGGTCAACCCAGGTCTGTACTACTATAGCGGCTGCCTCCTCCCCGGTGACCGGGGAGACACTTAAACATCTGTAAATCATTGCTTAAATGTTAGTCAGTTAGTTTGGAGGGCTTTTATGTGAAGAGGGGGGGGGGGGGGGGTGAAGGGGGAAACTTTAATTCTTAGTCCCCTACCTGGTCAGAGAGGCGGGGAGCGGGCAATGCCTTACCGGGTCGCCGTGCAGTAAGCTCCTGAGCGCTGTGGCCGCCGACTCCCAACATCGCGGAGCTGGGGCTGCGGGCGTCCGGCGGCGTGCGGCGCCGGTTGTAGCTCCGACCCCGGCAACTCTACCCCTGGCTGCGCGGCGCTCCAAATCCAGCGTGGCCCGCGGCCGGACGCCCGCAGCTCCAGCTCCGCGATGTTGGGAGTTGGCGACCACAGCGCTCCGGAGCTTACCGCACGGCGACCTGGTAAGGCATTGCCCGCTCACCGCTGGTATCCCAGCGCTGTGGCCGCCGACTCCCAACATTGCGTAGCTGGGGCTGCGGGCGTCCGGCCGCGGGCAGCGCTGGATTTGGAGTGCCGCGCAGCCAGGGGTAGAGTTCGCCGGGGTCGGAACTCCAACCGATGCCGCCCGCGACCCAACGCCCTCAGCCCCAGCTCCGCGATGTTGGGAGTCGGCGGCCACAACGCTCCGGAGCTTACTGCACGGCGACCCGGTAAGGCATTGCCCGCTCCCCGCCTCTCCGACCAGGTAGGGGACTAAGAATTAAAGTTTCCCCCTTCCCCCCCCCCACCACATAAAATCCCTCCAAACTAACTGACTAACATTTAAGCAATGATTTACAATGATTCCCCGGTCTCCGGGGAGGAGGCAGCCGCTCCAGACTTTTCAAGCCGCCCGCGCTACCTACCTAATCTACGCTAAAAATCTTCCATTCCGAAATCCGAAAAATTCCGAAATCCGAGAAGTGTCTGGTCCCAAGACTTTCGGATAAAAGGTTGTGTACCTGTATAAACATTAAGCTCTGGTATTATTCCAAATCTGCACTGTACCGAGTGCAGTCCAGTCTCTGTCCTCAAAAGTGATTGTTTTCTAGATTATCTTTCAATATTATAAACAGTGATTGGATAAGTATGCCTACAGGAGCAACTGGGAAGTGCTGAACATCACTCATCAGGGACTGCAGTAATAAAGGCTTATGATGCCTTGGTGGGGGCAAATCCTATGAATTATATTTTCAGTCGCTAATCAAGCCAATTGCTAGATTTGTCAGTTTGGCAACCTGGAACTGTTTAAAAATTGAGCATAAACTAAAAATCAAAAAAGATTAAGATGGATTGCAAACATCGAAGTATTTGAAGCTGTCTTTGATTTTCATATCAAAAAACTTCAACTTGTTTTTAAATTCAATTGAGTGACATTTAGCTGAAGAGACTAGCAAAATAATCCAAACTGTCAAGTAAATTTAATCTACAAACCAAAAATTATTGCTCCTGGCCTAAAGAAAGGCAGCATTATTATTTTTAAAGATGTTGCTATGAATGAAATTTATTAAATTAGGTAGATTTGCACTCTTTTATTCATAATTTTTCTTTTAAAGTCACACATATTGTTGATTTTTAGTTCATGAATATACTTTAATCTCATCATCTACTGTTCTACATCCTTGTGTTTGAGAGCAAAATCATGTTTGATTCCAAAAACCTGCTGTTTTTTGATGCCTTCAATTAAAAGCTCTGAGCGTGAAGGGTGATGCTGAGATAAGATTTAAGCTGAGGTGGGATGATGCAAATGTAGAATGATTTTCTGTCCTAGTTTTTTTCGGGAGAAAATAAAGTGCATTTATGTAGTGTCTTTCAATTCCCTAAGCATCATCCTGTCAACTAACCATTTGTAATGTCGGAAATACAACAGCAAATTTGTGTACCGCATACTCATACAATCACCAAGATGAGGACCTGACAGTCTGAAGAAGGGTCTAGACACGAAACGTCGCCTATTCCTTCTCTCCAGAGATACTGCCTGTCCCGTTGAGTTACTCTGGCAATATGTGTCTATCTAAGGACCTAACTATCTGCTTTTTGTAACCTTGATTGAAAGATTGGTTGGCTTGTCAAAAATGGCTTGCCTACTTTTAGAGATATTGCCTTGGGCTATTTCAATCACCCAAGAGTGTAGGCAGTACCTCGGTGTAATATCTCAGCTGAACAAGGGCATTTATAACAGTACAAAGCTCCATCAGGATTACAAAGTAATGCCAACAATTTGTGCTGTTTTTGCTACAGGGGATAAATGCAGTGGCAAGGTTGTTACCATATCTTAGCCACAATTAATACTTTGATCTTTCTCCATACCAAACTTTTATTCCTCTAAAGTATTAAGTAGAACTTACAATGCCCGCCATAATGTTTGGGACAAAGACCCGACATTTATTTATTTGCCTCTGTACTCTACAATTTGAGATTTGTAATAGAAAAAAATCACATGTGGTTAAAGTGCACATTGTCAGATTTTAATAAAGGCCATTTTAATACATTTTGGTATTACCATGCAGAAAATACAGCAGTGTTTATGCATAGTCCCCCCATTTCAGGGCTCCATAATATTTGGGACACAGCAATGTCGTGTAAATGAAAGTAGTCATGTTTAGTATTTTGTTGCATATGCTTTGCATGCAATGGCTGCTTGAAGTCTGCGATTCATGGACATCACCAGTTGCTGGGTGTCTTGTCCGGTGATGCTCTGCCAGGCCTGTATTACAGCCATCTTTAGCTTATGCTTGTGTTGGGGGCTAGCTTTCTCTTCAGCATATAAAAGGCATGCTCATTTGGGTTCAGATCAGATTATTGACTTGGCCACTCAAAAATCAACCATTTTTTAGCTTTGAAAAACTCCTTTCTTGCTTTAGCAGTATGTTTGGGATCATTATCTTGCTGTAGAATGAACTGCCGGCCAATGAGTTTTGAGGCATTTGTTTGAACTTGAGCAGATATGATGTGTCTATACACTTCAGAATTCATTATGCTACTACCATCAGCAGTTGTATCATCAATGAAGATAAGTGAGCCAGTACCTTCAGCAGCCATACATGCCCAGGCCATAACGCCCCCACCACCATGTTTCACAGATGGGGTGATATGCTTTGGATCTTGGGCAGTTCCTTCTCTCCTCTATACTTTGCTCTTGCCATCACTCAGATATAAATTAATCTTCATCTCATCTGTCCACAAGACCTTTTTCCAGAAGTGTAGCTGCTCTTTTAACTACTTCTTGGCAAACTGTAACCTGACCATCCTATTTTTGTGGCTAACCAGTGGTTTGCATCTTGCAGTGTAGCCTCTGTATTTCTGTTCATGAAGTCTTCTGTGGACAGTGGTCATTGACAAATCCACACCTGACTCCTGAAGACTGTTTCTGATCTGCCGGACATGTGTTTAGGGATTTTTCTTTATTATAGAGAAAATTCTTCTGTCATCAGCTGTGGAGGTCTTCCTTGGCCAGTAAGTCCTTTTGCGATTAGTAAGCTCACCAGTGCTCTCCTTATAGTTGATTTTGGTAGGCCTAAGGTTTGGCTGATGTCTCTTAACAGTTTTATTCTTTGTTCTCAATCTCATAATGGCTTCTTTGATTTTCATTGGCACAATTTTGGTCCTCGTGTTGATAAACAGCAATAAAAGTTTCCAAAGGTGATGGAAAGACTGGAGGAAAGACTAGGTGCTGAGAGCCCTCTTATACCTGCATTAATGAGGCAATTAAACACACCTGAGCAATTACAAATGCCTGAAAAGCCATGTGTCCCAAACATTATGGTGCCCTGTAATGGGGGGACTATGTATAAACACAGCTGTAATTTCTAGATGGTGAAACCAAAATGTATTAAAATGGCTGACAATGTGCACTTTAACCTCATGTGATTTTTTTTTCTATTACAAATCTCAAATTGTTGAGTACAGAGGCAAATAAATAAATAATGGGTCTTTGTCCCAAACATTATGGAGGGCACTGTAATTGGTTAATGTCAGTCAACTAAGGAACCAGCAAATACAAACACCACTTTCATTTTGTGGAGCTTTACAAGAAGACCAATAGGAGGTAGGGACTCGTCAACTATCCAGGTAGTGAAATGGGTATTCCATATATTTTACTGCATTGCAATTACCTTGGATGCATTTGAGTCTTCATAAGCCTAGTGAGTGAATGATAACTAATTGTTAATTTTTTTTCCCCCCTCTCCATAAAGTATCACTATGGTGTTGATGTGGGCAAGCGGTGACACTTTCAAGACTGCTTACTTCATTCTGAATCAGGCACCTTTCCAATTCTGGATATGTGGATTGCTCCAAGTTTGTGTCGATATTACCATTCTCTTTCAAGCTTACTATTACGAACGTTACCCTCAGAAGCCATCTTCCCACACCGTCCCTTTCACAAGCACCAAGGCACTTTAATACCCACACTATTTAACAGGAGCACCAAATGAGCAACTCTTGGAAAGGGCATCAGAGCCCCTACAATTGAACCAGTGCCAGTAACATAATATTGGTTCTCAGGATGCAGAAAGGATTTCAAAGTTGCTTTCTGGGAAAGAGGTTTACGTGGTTAAACAATGGATTGTCTTTGATTATTTATATATTCTATTATGCCTAATTTAACCATTGTCTTTAGATTAGTTTGTCTAAATGCCTTACCATATGTATTATTTCTGGGACATTTTTGTTTTCTGGGACTTCTTTTCCCCACTGGTGTTTTGTAAGTCTACCTTTGTTACAGTATTGTGATCTTAAAACCAGTTTTTGTTAAATCGTTTTTGCATACATCCAAAGAGTTGTACATTCAGGACTTGCTTTAAAATAGTTAAGTTTTTTGATTCATTTTCTTTTAATGTGACCACATGTTCTTCAAAAAAATTAGAAGAAAGTTGCAGGAAGGGATTGAAGTTACATTCATACTTGCAAGTCCAAGTAAACTGGGTTAATTTGTCAGTGATAACTACTTAAAACTAGATCCACAAGTTATTTGTAATCTTCAAGAAGTATTTTGGAGATCTAGGAGCCAGTTTCACTTGATTATAATTGGATGCTACGGCAACATTGTCCATTAGAGCTCGACACCCTGGGGTGAAGGAGAAAGGTTGGACATTAATTTATGCTTGGGATTCTCTCCACAGAGATCACACCAGTGGCAACATCAGGTGCTTATCTAGGGTGAATTCCATGAGGGCCATTCGGAACAGTTTTGGAATAGCACTAGATAAAGACCGGGGTAGCTCAGATATTTATTCAGATATGGATGATAGGAGCTCACAGGAGAAGGGAAGAAGCAGGAAAAAAATATACAGATGTACTCAGCAATGAAACAGGTTAATTATGATTACGTCTCATTTTGATAAAAATGGTAATGAAATTATCAATTACTTTTAGTGAAAAGATGCATACTGAAAGTACTCTGTGATGCTGACACTGTTTTCCCCTTTCAGTAGATGTATTGCCATGTTCACAGATCACATTTGAATCAGAATGTAGGGTTTACTTTTAAACAGTTGCTTAAATTTGCTTGGCATTTACCCACCTTCGGTGTTCAAATCAGTGTTGCAGGAAATGCAGTAAATAGCATTGTTCCAAGAAAGCATTTCCATGCAGGAAATAAAACAATAAACCATTGGGATGCATATCCAGGTAGGGCTTCCTGTGCCACATTGCATTACGAGTCACTAGCTCCTGGTGTTCTAATGTTTTCTTCTGGGCGAGTCCTGGTTAGTCTCCTGGTCCCATAAATTGCTTTCCCCATTGCAAGGTAATTCTTCATCTCAACCAGGCTGTGTGGAAATTACAAGGGTAGTTTTCTCACTGGTAGGCCATTTGAGCCACAGTGCAACTTTTACCAATCTGATTGAAATTGAATGATCCAATCCATTACCTACAAAAAGTCAGTATGTTCTCACCGATTGCTGAATGAAATTGATCTTTCCAGAATATTTTAAGCAAGGAGTTGGTATCAATGAATGCCGACCCCTCAGTGTTTCAATAGAAATGTGAAATTACAACTCTGTTTTTAATATGCATTTAACCAGCCTCCTTTTATTTACTTCAACTAATTTCTGATCATTATGTAAATGTATTAATCTAAGCCACATTTTGTTTGAGCAATTATGTTAAATAAAATTAGTTGGGTTGCATTCACAGGATTCCAGCAAACTGTGAAATTATATTTTCTCAATCTGAAGTTAAACAATGGCTGGGAGAAAATTTACCAAGACATGTAATAAGTTTAATACAGCTGCTACAGAACTATTCCTTTGGGTGATCACCCTTGGGCTGTGTACAGCAACAAATGAGAATTGTACCATTAAAGGCACTTACTATTTACAGCCATCACTCTCTACATTTTGCTCAGGAACTATTCAGTGGATGTTGTCACTGCATGACATTTGTTCTACAAGAGGTTTGGTCTTTCTGACCCATAGCTGGTCATCACAGTTTGCTTTGGGCCTAAGTGACCTTACAAACGAAATGTAAACAGGAACTTTTTAAGCCAAGTTGCCTGTTCTTGTATGTTCGGACAGCGGCATGTATTTTCATCAATTAAATGTTAAATGCTGGCCATTCCACCTTGATTATCAAACATTTAAATTTTATAAAATATTTTCTTAAGAATATGCATTTCAAAATCAAAAATCAAGAACAATTTCACATTTGTGTATGCATTAACTGCACTATTAACAAGAGAGTGATGATGGTTACTCTACTGAAGCCAGGTTGCGCACTTTCTCACTGGTGTTCTGAGTAAACTCTGCATACCTTAATGACCCAAACGCTGCAGTCAACATCTGCTAAATGCAACATTGCCATGTTAAGACTTACACGGATCTTTTCCATTTGTTTGTGTGGTTTGTAGCATTTGCCTTAAGCCACCATGAGGTAGTGGTACAACATGTAGCCTGCTGTTCTCACTTCACAAAATGTGTCAGTCTTTGGTAGTGGCTGATCAGCCCATGGGTGCAGTAATCTCAATTATGTTTACAGAATGTTTTGTGCCTGATTGGTGTTCTGCTAAATGGCATGGAAGTATTTACTTTAGGACATGGTAAGAAGGGTACGTCTTGGCTGGTCATGAAATAATTGAAGATAGTTTATTGATTTTTTTTTACAGGTTACTTGGTGTACTTTCATATTTTGTTTAGTCTTTGTATCTGTAAATCTTTGAATATTAGCATCTTTTGTATTATGTCACGTGTACCATAAAAGTAAAAGACTTTGCTCATTGCCAAAAGAAACCAGATGAAAGCACTAAACCGGCACAATAATGTTCCACAATACAACCAGCCTTTATGAAGATCCTTAAACATATGCTGCCATTTAACATTGTATTTAGGTGCTTTGTCATTTATGGATGAATTATAAGGCTGTTGAAGGAAACAGGAACATTTGATAAAATTTGAAGTGCATACATTAGCCTACTCTCTGTATTCATGTATTAAGCTCAACCCTAAATAAAAGTATTTGGAACTAATGTGGAATCTTGTGAATATTTTTTTCCTTCCCATTAAATTACAAATTAGAACATATTTCTAATGTTATATTAATCAACAGGTAATCACTCGCGTAAAAACATGTATTTTATGTTAATTTTCATCTTGGCGAAAGTGGCTGTAAAAAAAGGTGAGTGACCTGAGATTACATTTTTAAATAAAGTATTGATTCTCTACGTTTTTTTGTACTTTTATGGTCTGGTTTACTCAGAATAACTAATACTTTGTATATTGTTGTTGTATCTAATGTGCCCATGGAGCTGCAGTTTGTCGGAATTTAACTGCTCTGGTTCATATCCTGGGCATATGACAAATAAATACAAAACGCTGGAGTAACTCAGCGGGACCAGCAGCATCTCTGGAGAGAAGGAATGGAATGACGTTTCAGGTCGAGACTTCTTCAGACTGAGTCAGGGGAGAGAGAGAGAGACATAAAGAAGGGTAAGGTGTGAAAATGAGTGATTAAAGGGGACGATGGTCAAGGAAAATATAGAATGGATCATTGTTAGCTATGGGGACGGTGACAGCGAGACATACAATCTGAAATTTAATCAGGACAGTGAAACTAGTCGGAGAACTCAGATGGGGGGAGAGAGAGAGAGGGAAAGCAAGGGTTACTTGAAGTTAGATAAATCAATATTCAAGAAAGAACTGGTGGGTGGAGGATAGAGGAATAAAAAAAGGACGGCATAATGGTAAAAATGATGCAATGTGGCCTTAGAAATTGTGAGGTATCTCGGATGTAGGTCAGAAAGGACTGGATAAAGGGTAATAGAGCTGTGGAACTGTGACCAGTTAGAAGCTCAGTTATCTTTTCCAACAGAAGTGGATGCAATGCGTCTCCAATGTTGTATTTTTTTAAGACAAAAAAAAATCACTGATTCTGCCAGGAACCAACAATGAAGTTCGATTGTAACTCTCCACTTGGAACAGTGGCCAAAACCTAACATTATATAAAAAAAATACTGACATAATTTCCGTTAAACTTAAACAGTTGTATTTTTGAAAGGTGTGATATAATTTGCTCTCGATCCATAAATCTCCACAGGCAGTTGCTCCATCATCAATCTGTTTTCCTTCACGTTGTACATAGAACAGCACAGCATAGGAACAGGCCTTTCCACCCACAGTTGCTGCCTTACAGCTCGTGCTTGAATTAATTGCATGCACATACTTACTTTTCTCATTTAATGTTCAGGTTACCACAAACCACAGCTTAAAAGAAAAGTTCTGCTTGAGTTTAGCTATTTCCCAATACTTGGGGGAATTTTTTGACATCTTTCACAATAAACATCTTGTGAGCTGTGCTTCAACAAATACCCAGATGAGTTTAAAATGCTTGAAAGAAAAGCCAAAGCAATGTGTAATTAAGAGGCTAACAAGCAGGCTAATTTACTGTTTTTAACCTGTAAACGATTCATTTGTTACCCATTGAGACAAAAAAAGAGAGCACCCTCTGCTGTAAAATTGCAGTCTCATACATGTTGGACGCCTGTGAAAGCCTGGGGTATTTCTTGGCAAAGTGGTCTCTTGAAACTGGAAACGTGGAGAGATGGTCATTACTTATAGATGCAAAAGGCTGGGGTGGAAGATTGCAATCTTCACGTGGTCCGCCCTGTTTCGACGAATGCAATCAACCCGGCGTGCACAATCAAATAAGATCAAATAGAACAAGTTGTCCTACAACTTTAGGCTGTGCACACCATATGCAAGAAGAAGAAGATGCAAAAGGCTGTAGTTGAGGGAACCAAGTCAGAAATGCTGCAGAACAATTATAAGCTGCCTTAAATGAACAAGATGAACAGCTCATTTGGGCTTGTTTGCGGTATTAATTAAACATAAATTAAAGACTTAATTAAATTCGCCTGGTCCTAATTTCCTCCTTGCAGGTTCATCATACTGTGAAGTCAATTTAACAATTAGAAGCTTGCCCACCCCCACCAAGTGTAATTTCATAGGAATTCACATGAGAAATGATAGTCCACCATGTCTTTATCTGGTATGTTGCTTGCTCACGATCTTTCTATTAAAATCTCATCATACAAGGGAGGGCCCAATTCTCTTTAATGCTTCATTATCTAAGCTGTGTTTATCCTTCGCAAATTCCAATTGACATGAGACATTTGTGTCATTATTCTTTTATTGAAAATTGACCACCGCAACTTGTCGACTTCAACTCCCACCTAATGTAGATTAATCCCTAAAATCCAAGTTCCTGATCCATATTTTTTTAAATCTTTCTACGGTCTATGTAAGCATTATTATTAGTTATATTTTCCACCCACACTTTCATCTGAATATTGACAGCTACTTGCCACTGAATCAAAATGTTACATCGTCAGAAGCTATTTTTGTATCTATAGAGGCCAGATTTTTAATCGCCAAATGAGTTCATGAATTGAGTTAAATGCATCAATTTCATACATTCCTGTTTAAATCAATGTACCTTTTTCCTATTTAAAATATTCTTTGAAACTGGAGCCAATATACTTGTTGGAAATGGAAATGATTTATTGTGTATACATGAATGGAAACCCAAATCAGCATCAAATTCAATTTAGCACATACAAAGGTGCTTCTACTATATTTGTTTAAATGTCTTATAGTCCACAGTTCTAAATATCAAATAGATAGATTCAAGATACATTTAATTGTCACGTGCCAGATGGCACAGTGAAATGAAATTCCCATACAGCCATACAATTAAAAAAAAAAAAAAATAAAGAACACGCACTATAGAATTTGACATAAAACATCCCCACACAGCAGAATCAAAGTTCCCCACTGTGTGGGAAGGCACCAAAGTCAGTCTCTTCCTCCATTGTTCCCTGTGGTCAGGGCCTCCCCGTGCCCTCCGCAGTTGCAGTTACGGGCGGCCCGATGTCCAGGACCGCTTGCCGGGGTGTTGTAGGTCCGACGTCGGGGCTGCGGGACGTCCCCAGTGGCGTGGACACAGAGTCGGCCCCCTCCTACCGGAGTCGGCGGCTCTCAAAGTCCGTAGGCCGCGCCGGGTGGAGACTGCTGCTGGCGACCCTCTGCAAGGCGCCCCAGGACTCCACGATGACGGTCAGCGCCGCCCGCGTTGGAAGCTCTCCGCACCAGAGTTCCACGATGTTGGAGCAACGGCCCAACGCTCCGGAGCTCCAAACGGCGACCCAGGCAGGCATCGGTGACTCCAGCACTGCGCCGCCGCTGTAGCAGCCCTGGTCCGGTTCCCGGTCCCTGGCAGGAAAGGCCGCTCCGATCCAGCTGGTAGGCCGTGAGGTGGGGGGCGAGAACGCGACTCGGAGAAATAGTCGCGTCCCCGCCAGGAAGAGACTGGGAAACGGTTTCCCCCTTACCCTGCCCCCCTCCCCCACATAGAAAAGTTAAAGCTTCCCCCAACACAAGACTTCAGACTAACTAAAAATTAAAAAAAAGATTGAAATGACAGACAGGCTGTAGGCAGAGGCTGCTGCCAGTGCAGCGCCCCTAGTTAGCAGTAAATAGCAATTCATTTAAATACAGTGGTTTTATTTACATTTAAATACAAATCCGGGTTACAGTTGGGCAATCCAAACCAATTACTTCATTTTCCAGCTATAACTGCAACCATATCAATTTTCCCATCAAATAAATCAAAATACTTAAGCCCTGTGACAGTGATGCTCCAACTAAAACTAACAGAATAAATAGAACCAAAATCATTCTTATTCACTTTTTAAAAGCTTTGTTTATCTTTGCTACATATCTATTTCATTTGGTCAACTGTTCAAAAGTTATTTTACACCAATATACATTTGTGGTGATCTGTATCTTTGCTTTATTCTAAATTAGTTTGTTCACACCCCCCCCCCCCCCCCCCCCCCCCCCCCCCCCCCGTCATTTGTGTTCATTGATATTATTGATTCTAGTTAGGGGCTTCTGAAAGGATGGCATTATTGTTCCACAATGGATACAGCATTTGAAAGAGTGATCCAATTTCTGTCGTCCCAATCTTCAGGAAAAAAAACCACTTCAATTTAAGCATTTATCCAATATCATTATCCAATATTCCCGATGGTGGGGTGTCCAGAACCAGGGGCCACAGTTTAAGAATAGGGGGTAAGCCATTTAGACGGAGATGAGGAAACAGTTTTTCACACAGAGAGTTGTGAGTCTGTGGAATTCTCTGTCTCAGGAGGCCAGTTCTCTGGATACTTTCAAGGGAGAGCTAGATAGGGCTCTTATAGATAGCGGAGTCAGGGGATATGGGGAGAAGCAGGAACTGGGTACTGATTGTGGATGATCAGCCATGATGGGGTGGGAGATTGCAACCTTCACGTGGTCTGCCCTGTTTCGACAAATGCAATCAACCCGGCGTGCACAGTCAAATAAGATCAAATAGAACAAGTTGTCCTACAACTATAGGCTGTGCACGCCATATGCAAGAAGACGATCAACCATGATATTGAATGGCGGTGCTGGCTCGAAGGGCCGAATGGCCTACTCCTGCACCTACTGTCTATTATAAGTTTCAATTGAATCTACACCAACTACTTTTCCTGACTTTGAAGTGTAGATTTTAAACTAAGTGTAAACATGTCTCCTTATTTTCTTGTTTTACCAGTTATTTTAAAATAATCTCCTTTATTAATTTTCTTAACCTCTGCTCTGAGGGGAACAACTTGACATTCTTTATTCGTTGTTCAATTAATTCCTAACTCCAATCCCAATGAAGTGATTCGAAAGGCTGGTCCTCTCCCATATCAAATCCAGCATCCCTACCTCACTGGACTCTCATCAATTTGCATACAGAGCAAATAGATCAACAGAGGATGCCATCTCTCTGGCTCTTCACACTGTCCTGACTCACCTGGACAAACAGGGCACGTACGTGAGGATGCTCTTCGTTGACTAGCTCTGCATTCAATACGGTCATCCCCACCAAGTTCACCACCAAACTCCACCAGCTAGGCCTCAGCTCGCTGTCCTCAGCTGTCCTCCACTATCACCCTGAGCATCGGCACACCACAGGGCTGTGTACTAAGCCCCATGCTCTACTCCCTCTTCACTCACGACTGTGTTCCTGCATTCGACACCAACACCATCGTGAAGTTTGCAGACGACACAACAGTGATTGGGCTGATCACCAACGGTGATGAAACAAAATACAGGGCGGAGGTGCAGAACCTGGCGGACTGGTGCACACGTAACAACTTGTCACTAAACACCTCCAAGACCAAGGAGCTGATTATTAACTTCAGGAGGTCCCATAATGGAGAATACGCCCCAATCTCCATTTACGGGGAAAGTGTGGAGAGCGTGTCCAGCTTTAAGTTTCTGGGCACTCACATTTCAGAGGACCTCACAGAGGACCAGCTGCGCTGGTCAAGAAGGCACAGCAACGACTGTTCTTCCTGAGGACATTAAAAAAGACTGGTCTGCCCCAACAGCTGCTGACAACGTTCTACCGCTGCACCACAGAGAGCATATTAACGTATGGCATCTCTGTGTGGCATCTCAGCTGCATGGAGGCGGAGAGGAGAGCTCTTCAGCGTGTCGTCCACAGAGCGCAGAGGATCATTGGGACACAGCTACCAGCCTTGGAGGGCATCTACCACACACGGTGCCTCAGGAAGGCCGTCAGCATCCATAAAGACTCATCACACCCCTGTAACGGACTGTTTGAACTACTTCCCTCCGGCAGACGTTACAAGGCTTCTACGCCCGTACCTCCAGACTCAGAAACAGCTTTATTCCAAGAGCTACAGCGGCTCTGAACCGGCCCTGCTGAGTGCCCCCCATCCCCCCTGGACTGTCTCCCTCGGATGGTCACGACACACAGCTTATTTATTTATTTTACTTTTATTTTTCATCGGTTGGAAGCTGCATATTAAATCTCGTTGAACTGACGTGCAATGACAATAAAAAATATTATTATTATTATTATTATAATTATACTCTCTCTAACCTTTGCTAAAATGTTCAGAAATTGAACCAAAATCCTTGCTGAAGCCCAACCTATTTTATACAAAAGATAATGAACATAACTTTTCTACTTTTGTCCTTCATAATTCGTTTCGATGCTATGTATTCTTTTAACAGTCTTCCTAGTTAATCTTGCCATATTTACTGATTTTGCACAAGACTCTCCATGTTTTCCAGCTATCTTGCAAATCTTTCCCTTCCCTACCTATTAAAATTGTAATATTTAGTTTCCCTTTCCCTTGTCTTATTTCTCTAACTAGGAACTTTTTGCAGTCATTTTAAAGGGGAGAAAAACTTTGACTCCTTGGAAACCTTGAGCACTCTCTGCAAAGATATGTATTCTTAACTTCACTCAAGCCTGGCAGTGAATTTTAATTCTGACACCGAGTACAAAACTTGCCATCCAGCAGAAATAATGTCTATCTAAGGTAAAATGTATTATAATCCATTATTCAATTACGTGGAAATAATGATGATTTGGCATCTGATCTACCGAGTGACATTTTCCACGTTCGAATTTAACTCACCAGGGCCCCATTTTCCACTACATTTGCTCAGCTGCCTTTAAACTGATTAGGTTCAACGAGAAATGTATTACGCTCATAACATTTGCAAAATGGTGAATTGTCAGTACGTTATGGCATGAAGAATGTCCAATGGTCTGGAACATCTTCCAATTCAGCAAACAAGTGAACTAACTAGATTAACAATGTTTTGCAGGATATGGCGCAGTGCAGTGAAGGGTGCAATCCTTATAATAGGTGTGCTGAGTCCACTCCTTTACTCCTTATACACCTATGACTATACAACTGCCCACCCTTCCAACACGATTATTAAATTTGCTGAGGACACAACTGTCGTCGGGCTCATCTCAGGGGGGGGACGAGTCAGCATACAGGGACGAGATAAAGAGTGGTGTTCAGTAAATAACCTGACACTGAACACCACAAAGACAAAGGAGCTAATATTGGACTTCAGGAGGAAACGGGTCACAGACCCGGCCCTGCTCTGCATAAATGGAGCAGGTGTGGAAAGGGTGCAGACTTTCAAATTCCTAGGAGTCCTCATATCCGAGGACTGCTCATTGTCGGCCAACACTACTGCAACCGTCAAGAGAGCACAACAGAGACTCCACTTCCTGAGATTGCTCAGGAAGCACAACACCAAGAAGAAGCTGCTGGTGGCCTTTTACCGGGCGGGCAACCATTGAGAGTACTGACATATTGCATGTCAGTGTGGTCTGCAGGCTGCTCTGCTGCAGATAGGAAAACGCTCCAGAGAGTGGTAAAAACAGCAGAGAGAATCACGGGCTGCCCACGGCCCTCTCTGGAGGATATTGCCACCTCACGCTACCTCAGCAGAGCCACTAAAATCATCAAAGACTCCACATACCCCCGGTCACCACCTTTTTGAACTGTTGCCCTCTGGCAGGCGTAACAGGTCAGCCAAAACACGCACCTCCAGACTCAGAGACAGTTGCTTCCCCAAAGCAATCTTCACACGCAATATGAAAAAACACTAAGTATTATTCATGCTGCACTCCTCCATGCTGCTACCCACCCTGCCCTTTACTATCACCATGTGCAATACTGATTACTTACTTATCTTGATACCTGTGTTTTAACATTGTTTTTAAATTGTGTCCTGTGTTTTTATGTTTGTATATTATGCACCAATGGAGTGGCAATACCAATTTTGTCGTTTGCTGTGCTTACAACGACCAATAAAGGCATTTAATTTCTAAAGTCAATGGGCAGGCACCAGGATTGCTATGATCCATTGAGCATTGATAATTTGCACAATTACTTATTTATACATCGTTATTAATTTTGCAAGATCAAACTTTCCACCTTCAGGCATCGTACTATCTGAGGGGCCGCAGTGGTGCAGCGTATAGTTCCTGCCTAAAGGGCCTGTCCCACTTGGGCGTCATTTGCGAGTATTTTACGCGTCACGACGCAGGCGTCATGCCGCGCACGTGATACGCGCATGGTGCGTGGTGACGTAGGCAGTGACACGTGGTCACGCCCCAGGATTTTGGGTGTACAAAATCTTTGCACGCCATCTGCATGATGCGCGAATGACACCCTACTGGGACAGCCCCTTTACAGCGCCAGAAACCCGGGTTTGATTCTGACTATGGGTGCTGTCTGTATGGAGTTTGTGTGTTCTCCATGTGACTGTGGATTTTCTCCAGATGCGCCAGTTTCCTCCCACGCTGCAAAGATGTCCACATTTGTAGGTTAATTGGCTTTGGTAAAAACTGTAAATTGTCCTCAGTCTGTAGGATAGTTAGTGTATGGGGTGATCACTGGCTGACGTGGACTTGGCGCACCGATGGGCCTGTTTCCACTCTGTATAGTGCCCTCCATAATGTTTGGGATAAAGACCTATCATTTATTTATTTGCCTCTGTACGCCACAATTTGAGATTTGTAATAGAAAAATATCACATGAGGTTAAAGTGCACATTGTCAAATTTTAATAAAGGCCATTTTTATACATTTTGGTTTAACCATGTAGAAATTACAGCAGGGTTTATACATTGTCCCTCATTTCAGGGCACCAAAGGAGTGGGAGATTGCAACCATCACGTGGTCCACCCTGTTTCAACTAATGCAATCAACCCGACGTGCACAAACAAATAGATCAAATAGAACAAGTTGATCTACAACTTTAGGCCATACACAAGAAGAAGAAGGGCACCATAATGTTTGGGACACAACAATGTCATGTAAATGAAAGTAGTCATGTTTAGTATTTTGTTGTATATAACCATATAACCATATAACAATTACAGCACGGAAACAGGCCATCTCGACCCTTCTAGTCCGTGCCGAACACATAATCTCCCCTAGTCCCATATACCTGCGCTCAGACCATAACCCTCCGTTCCCTTCCCATCCATATAACTATCCAATTTATTTTTAAATGATAAAAACGAACCTGCCTCCACCACCTTCACTGGAAGCTCATTCCACACAGCTACCACTCTCTGAGTAAAGAAAATCCTTTGCATGCAATGACTGCTTGAAGTCTGCGATTCATGGACATCACCAGTTGCTGGGTATCTTCTCTGGTGATGCTCTGCCAGGCCTGTATAACAGCCATTTTTAGCTTATGCTTATTTGGTGGCTAGTCCCCTTCAGTTTTCCCTTCAGTATGTTTGGGATCATTGTCTTGCTGTAGAATGAACCGCTGACCAATCAGTTTTGAGGCATTTGTTTGAACTTGAGCAGATAGGATGTGGCTATACATTTCAGAATTCATTATGCTACTACCATCCGCAGTTGTATCATCAATGAAGATAAGTAAGCCAGTACCTTCAGCAGCCATACATGCCCAGGCCATTACACCCCAAACACAGTGTTTCTTAGACGAGGTGGTATGCTTTGGATCTTGGGCAGTTCATTCTCTCCTCCTTACTTTGCTCTTGCCATCACTCTGATGTCAGTTAACCTTCGTCTCATCTGTCCACAAGACATTTTTCCAGAACTGTGGTTGCTCTTCTAAGTACTTCTTGGCAAGCTGTAACCTGGCCACCCTATTTTTGCGGCTAACTAGTGGTTTGCATCTTGCAGTGTAGCCTCTGTATTTCTGTTCATGAAGTCTTCTGTGGACAGTGATCATTGACAAATCCACACCTGACTCCTGAAGAGTGTTTCTGATCTGTCAGTCAGGTGTTTGGGTTTTTTCTTTATTATAGAGAAAATTCTTCTGTCATCAGTTGTGGAGGTCTACAATGGCCTGCCAGTCCCTTTGCGATTAGTAAGCTCACCAGTACTTTCTTTCTCTTAATGATGTTCCAAACAGTTGATTTTCATAAGTCAAAGGTTTGGCTGATGTCTCTAACATTTTTATTCTTGTGTCTCAGTCTCATAACGGCTTCTTTGACCTTCATTGGCACAACTTTGGTCCTCATGTTGATAAACAGCAATAAAAGTTTCCAAAGGCGATAGAAAGACTGGAGGAAGGACAAGGTGCTGAGAGCTCTCTTATACCTGCATCAAGGAGACAATTAAACACAATTGAGCAATTACAAACACCTGTGAAGCCATGTGTCCCAAACATTATGGTGCCCTGAAATGGGGGGGCTATGTATAAACACAGTTGTAATTTCTACATGGTGAAACCAAAATGTGTAAATATGAACTTTTATAAAATCTGACAATGTGCAAATAAATAAATGATGGGTCTTTGTCCCAAATATCATAGAAGGCACCGTATCTCTAAAGTTGCCCTTGTCCCTCAACTTGGATTACAATGACATGATTAATTGAAGGGAAACATTGCTACTTAATCTATATGCGATTGATGCATTTCATTAAACACTTCTACCTGTGGGTGGTGCTATGGTAGGTGCTTTTGACATAATAAATTTTTGCTATTCGCAAAGTACAGTACATCAGGCAATACTATAGGCCCACTAGATCCTATTACTTAATGTGTTCTGAAAACCATTTTTGGTCATTTTGTTTTCATAAATTGAAATGTAAAGAAAACAATGGTTATTTTTTAATCAGCTAATTTGATCACCTTTTATTTATTTTGACGCTTTCATTAGTTTTCATTTGAAAGCTTCAACCAAAAAAATATTTTTGAATTTTGCTGATTTGTGTATTTAAATTATGCTTGCATAAATGTTCATTGATATTTTTGCCCAGATCAGCAAGTCTGTACCTTGCAAAGTATAGTACAACTAATTTAATAAAATGCACCTTTTTAATTTGCGAATTATTTCACGGGATACTGTGACTCCCTGACCATGAAGTTATTTTAAAAAAATTTGAAACTCTCGCAGACAAATTGGAAAACTTTCAATAATGGAGTCATTCAACGTGGACACATGGCCCAACTTGCCCATGCCAACCAAAGTGCCCCATCTATCCGTACCTGGCCAAGTTTGGCCCATCTCTCTCTAAACCTTTCTTTTTAATGTACCTACATCTCCAAATGTGTTTTAAAAATTGTTATAGTACCTGACCCATAATTTAATGATAACAAGACGGAGGTAATGATATTTGGCGGCACCTCTGGGGCCCGCCCTGTTGATCTAGGCTCTTTGCATATATCAAACCTAACATCACAAACCTAGGGATTAAAGTGGACCCTAAGCTTAAATTTGACTGTCAGGTAAAGGCTGTTGGTAAATCTAGTTTTTTCCATCTGAGGCAGCTGGCCAAATAAGGCCAATTCTGTCAAGGCAGCACTTTAAGACGGTAATCCACGCCTTTGTTACCACTTGGCTGGATTACTGCAATGCACTGTATGTGGGGGTTAGTCGGTCCTCTATCGCCCGTCTCCAGATGGTACAGAATGCAGCTGTTCGTCTCTTAACTGGCACACGAAAACATGATCACGTTTCACACATTTTGGCCTCTCTCCACTGGCTGCCTGTTCAGTATAGGATTCATTTTAAAATTATTTACTTGCTTTTAAATCCCTAAATGGTCTTGCCCCGTCCTACCTATCTGAACTTCTTTACCCTTATACACCCTCCCGCTCTCTCAGGTCAGATGATCAGCTGCAACTGAGTGGGCCTAAAACTAAGCGGAAGCTCAGAGGGGACTGTGTCTTTGCTGTGTCAGCACCGAGATTATGGAATGAATTGCCTCTACACGTTAAGCAGGCCCCTTCTCTGGCTGTTTTTAAATCACTCCTGAAGACACATCTATTCTCCGTGGCCTTTGTAGACCAGTAAGGTGTCGACTTATTTATTTACTTTATTTGCTTAATTTTACTGCGTGGTTCATACTCATGTTTTATGTCTTTTAATTTATTGTTGAATTTCGTATTAATTTATGCGCCTCATGTTAGCTGTATTTTTTGTTGTTCTGCCTGTTTTATGATGTCTTGCTTATTTTTTTTCTGTACAGCATTTTGGTCAACTTTGGTTGTTTTTTAAAGTGCTTAACAAATAAAGTTGGATTGGATTGGATTAGACCCAACTCCCTCCTCTGGCAGCTTATTCCATACACCCACCACATTCTATGTGAAAAGTTACCCCTGAGGTTCCTATTAAATCTCTCCCCTCTCACAAACCTGTGTACTCTGGTTTTTGTTTCCCCTTCTCTGGTTAATGTGCATCTACCCTATTTCTCTCATGCACCTTGTTTCTATGTTTTTCTGTGATTTTATTTAGTTCTATAAGATCATCCCTCATCTTCCTGTGCTCCAAGGAATATAGTCCTAACTTGCCCAACCTCTCCCTCCAGCTCAGGCCCTGACAACATCCTCATATATCTTCTCTACTATTTCCAGCTGAACATCATCTTTTGTATAGCAGGGTGACCAAAACTAAGCACAATACTCCAAGTTTGGACTTGCCAACATTTTGTACAGAGTAACATACCATCCCAATTTTTTACTCAATACTCTGACAAATAAAGGCCAATTTTTTAGCCTTTTTAACCACCCTATCTTCCTGTGATACCACTTTCAAGAAATTATATACCCTTACTCCTCGATCTCTATGCTCTTCCCAGAGCCCTGGAATTTATATGTTAAATTGAATTGGGTTTTTTTGGAGAGTTTATATGTGTGCAAATTTGAGGAAAATAATAAATTGGAAATTTTGCATGCTGTAAATTTGCTAATTGGGAGGAAAAAATTGTCAAAGTAAATGAACTTTGATGCTATGGTGCAATATTCTGATCAAAAGGTGCATTAAGGCTTTACCACCATTAGAAAAAAACCCAATGTAGTTTGGTATGGTGGGTCAATTTACCATTGTAATTTGCCAAAGTGTATGGCGAGTGGTAGAAGCTTGGGGGGGAACTGAATGGAATGTGTGGGAGAGTAAAATTGGTTAGCATAGAAACATAGAAACATAGAAATTAGGTGCAGGAGTAGGCCATTCGGCCCTTCGAGCCTGCACCGCCATTCAATATGATCATGGCTGATCATCCAACTCAGTATCCCGTACCTGCCTTCTCTCCATACCCCCTGATCCCCTTAGCCACAAGGGCCACATCTAACTCCCTCTTAAATATAGCCAATGAAGTGGCCTCAACTACCCTCTGTGGCAGAGAGTTCCAGAGATTCACCACTCTCTGCGTGAAAAAAGTTCTTCTCATCTCGGTTTTAAAGGATTTCCCCTTTATCCTTAAGCTGTGACCCCTTGTCCTGGACTTCCCTAACATCGGGAACAATCTTCCTGCATCTAGCCTGTCCAACCCCTTAAGAATTTTGTAAGTTTCTATAAAATCCCCTCTCAATCTTCTAAATTCTAGAGAGTATAAACCAAGTCTATCCAGTCTTTCTTCATAAGACAGTCCTGACATCCCAGGAATCAGTCTGGTGAACCGTCTCTGCACTCCCTCTATGGCAATAATGTCCTTCCTCAGATTTGGAGACCAAAACTGTACGCAATACTCCAGGTGTGGTCTCACCAAGACCCTGTACAACTGCAGTAGAACCTCTCTGCTCCTATACTCAAATCGTTTTGCAATGAAAGCTAACATACCATTCGCTTTCTTTACTGCCTGCTGCACCTGCATGCCTACCTTCAATGACTGGTGTACCATGACACCCAGGTCTCGCTGCATCTCCCCCTTTCCCAATCGGCCACCATTTAGATAATAGTCTTCTTTCCTGTTTTTGCCACCAAAATGGATAACCTCACATTTATCCACATTATACTGCATCTGCCAAACATTTGCCCACTCACCCAGCCTATCCAAGTCACCCTGCAGTCTCCTAGCATCCTCCTCACAGCTAACACTGCCCCCCAGCTTAGTGGCATCCGCAAACTTGGAGATATTGCCTTCAATTCCCTCATCCAGATCATTAATATATATTGTAAATAGCTGGGGTCCCAGTACTGAGCCTTGGGGTACCCCACTAGTCACTGCCTGCCATTGTGAAAAGGACCCGTTTACTCCTACTCTTTGCTTCCTGTTTGCCAGCCAGTTCTCTATCCACATCAATACTGAACCCCCAATGCCTTGTGCTTTAAGTTTGTATACTAATTTTTTATGTGGGACCTTGTCGAAAGCCTTCTGGAAGTCCAGATACACCACATCCACTGGTTCTCCCCTATCCACGCTACTAGTTACATCCTCGAAAAATTCTATAAGATTCGTCAGACATGATTTACCTTTCGTAAATCCATGCTGACTTTGTCCAATGATTTCACCACTTTCCAAATGTGCTGCTATCCCATCTTTAATAACTGACTCTAGCAGTTTCCCCACTACCGATGTTAGACTAACTGGTCTGTAATTCCCCATTTTCTCTCTCCCTCCCTTCTTAAAAAGTGGGGTTACGTTTGCTACCCGCCAATCTTCAGGAACTATTCCAGAATCTAAAGAGTTTTGAAAGATTATTACTAATGCATCCACTATTTCTGGAGCTACTTCCTTAAGTACTCTGGGATGCAGCCTATCTGGCCCTGGGTATTTATCGGCCTTTAATCCATTCAATTTACCCAACACCACTTCCGCGGCTAACCTGGATTTCACTCGATTGCTCCAACTCCTTTGACCCGCGCTCCCCTGCTATTTCCTGCAAATTATTTATGTCTTCCTTAGTGAAGACGGAACCAAAGTAGTTATTCAATTGGTCCGCCATATCCTTGTTCCCCACGATCAACTCCCCTGTTTCTGACTGCAAGGGACCTACATTTGTTTTAACTAATCTCTTTCTTTTCACATATCTATAAAAACTTTTGCAGTCAGTTTTTATGTTCCCTGCCAGTTTTCTTTCATAATCTATTTTTCCTTTCCTAATTAAGCCCTTTGTCCTCCTCTGCTGGTCTTTGAATTTCTCCCAGTCCTCCGGTATGCTGCTTTTTCTGGCTAATTTGTACGCATCATCCTTCGCTTTGATACTATCCCTGATTTCCCTTGTTATCCATGGATGTACTACCTTCCCTGATTTATTCTTTTGCCAAACTGGGATGAACAATTTTTGTAGTTCATCCATGCAGTCTTTAAATGTCTTCCATTGCATATCCACCGTCAACCCTTTTAGAATTAATTGCCAGTCAATCTTGGCCAATTCACATCTCATACCCTCAAAGTTACCTTTCTTTAAGTTCAGAACCATTGTTTCTGAATTAACAATGTCACTCTCCATCCTAATGAAGAACTCAACCATATTATGGTCACTCTTGCCCAAGGGGGCACGTACAACAAGATTGCTAACTAACCCTTCCTCATTACTCAATACCCAGTCTAAAATAGCCTGCTCTCTCGTTGGTTCCTCTACATGTTGATTTAGATAACTATCCCGCATACATTCCAAGAAATCCTCTTCCTCAGCACCCCTGCCAATTTGATTCACCCAATCTATATGTAGATTGAAGTCACCCATTATAACTGTTTTGCCTTTGTCGCACGCATTTCTAATTTCCTGTTTGATACCATCTCCAACTTCACTACTACTGTTAGGTGGCCTGTACACAACACCCACCAGCGTTTTCTGCCCCTTAGTGTTGTGCAGCTCTACCCATACCGATTCCACATCCTCCAAACTAATGTCCTTCCTTTCCATTGCATTAATCCCCTCTCTAATCAGTAACGCTACCCCACCTCCTTTTCCTTTCTGTCTATCCCTCCTGAATATTGAATATCCCTGGATGTTCAGCTCCCAGCCTTGGTCACCCTGGAGCCATGTCTCCGTGATCCCAACTATATCATAGTCATTAATAGCTATCTGCACATTCAACTCATCCACCTTATTACGAATGCTGCTTGCATTGAGACACAAAGCCTTCAGGCTTGTTTTTACAACACTCTTACCCCTTACACAAGTATGTTGAAAAGTGGCCCTTTTTGATTTTTGCCCTGGTTTTGTCTGCCTGCCACTTTTACTTTTCACCTTGCTACCTATTTCTTCTACCCTCATTTTACACCCTTCGGTCTCTACGCTCACACATTTAAGAAACCCTTTCCCTTTAACTCCATCCTCCACTGTCCCATTCAACACCCCACCCCCCTTATTCAGTTTAAAGCCACCCGTGTAGCAGTGGCAAACCTGCCTGCCAGAATGCTGGTCCCATACCTGTTAAGATGCAATCCGTCCCTTTTGTACAGTTCCCCCTTACCCCAAAACAGATCCCAGTGATCTAAGAATCTAAATCCCTGCCCCGTGCACCAGATCCTCAGCCACACGTTCAGGTCCCGTATCTCCCTGTTCCTGCTCTCGCCAGCACGGGGAACTGGAAGCAAACCGGAGATAACAACCCTGGAGGTCCTGCTTTTCAACATTTTTCCGAGCTCTCTAAAGTCACGTTGCAGAATATTCATCCCCTTCTTTCCGACATCGTTTGTGCCGACATGCACTACCACTTCCGGATGTTCACCTTCGCCCTTGAGGATTTTCTGCACTCTGTCCGTGACATCCTGGATCCTGGCACCGGGAAGGCAGCACACCATCCTCGCATCCCGTCTGTTGCCGCAGAAACCCCTGTCCGTACCTCTCACGATGGAGTCTCCCACTACAATGGCCTTGCCTGCCTTAGGCCTTTTTGGTTTTGGCTCAACAGCCCTATTCGCATCACAGGCCAGTCCACCGCTCACGTCTTCTGTCCCAACAGCTTCTAAGCGGATGAACCTGTTTACAAGAGGTACATCACCCGGGGACGTTGGCATTCCATGCTTCCCTCCCTTTCTCACTGTCTCCCACCTTCTCTCTTCCAGTACCTTAGGTGTAACAATCGTACTGTAGGATTAATATAAACACGTGTGTTTGATGGTCAACGCGAACCTGTATGATCGTGACTCTCTATGACTCTAAGGAAGAATGTGCAGGAGAAATGGTAGTAAACTGAGAGAGTAATAAATAGAGTGATGAAGAGGGGGGGAAATGGCCAAAGTGAGTTTGGGAATAATGATGCATTTATCATTTAATACGACTGCTTACAAAAGTGCCAATTGTATTTTTATGTCAATTGATCTTCCCCACCTGTTTGAAACAATCAATGCCAATCACATACACTTGCAAGACGCATCAGGACTCAGAGAATTAGCTAAGTAAGCAGTTTGCCATTGAGATATGATTTGGGCTACGAGACGTGGTTGAGGATAATAATGGATGAGGGAAAGGAGGAGAAAGGCGAAACGGGTGAGGAAAGACAAGAATCCATGGCCTTCTCCCCACATATTGTGGAGTGCAGTTGGAAGACAGGAAGGTGAATGACATCTTGTCCCAACCCAAAACATCACCCATACATTCTCTCCAGGGATGCTGCCTGTCCCGTTGAGTTACTCCAGCATTTTGTGTCTATCTTCAAGTGGATAACGAGTTGAGGATGAAATAAGTAGTAATGCTAAGCTGCAGTTGCAGAGGGTTGAGCGGGTATAATAGGGAGCAACATAATGGAAGGTGAGGGAACACAAATAATTTGGTGAAAATTAACACTGTAGGCTGTATATTCCTTGGGAAAGCCTGTTTGCCAATGGCAACCTGAGTCTCCTTGTAGCCAATTTCCTGCCTCAACACTGACATGGCTTCCAATATATTAATTCTGGAAGAAAAAGTTTGAAAAGTGTACAGAAGAGTGAACAAAGTGGAGAGAATAGAAGAGAAACAAGCAGAAAAAAAAAAAAAAGTCAGTAACCAGAAAACATCGGAGGCTGGTAAGAGCATATTCTTTGATTTACTGATCACGCATCACTGAAAACTACAGAATAATTAGTTTCATGATTTCCCTGTTACCTGTTCTGTATATATTCATGAGACGCCTCTTGAAATGTCTGCCTATCACCATGATAACTAGGGATAAATTAAATATAGTTGCACTTTTTGTTAAAGCAAAATTACATCTTTTAGGTAGGATTTCATGCAGATAAATTCAGTTTTTGCAAAGGATTTAGTAAAGGTGGCACATGCCATGTTTGATGCTTTATCCGCAATAATCTCAGAACAAGATATTTTGCATTGCCTTTTGAGAAATAACTATTCCACATGCAATTGACGTTTTAAAACAATTATTTGTAGATATATTTGGGATAGACAGTTGACGTGGATAAGCTTTTCCCACTGAGAGTAGGGAAGATTCAAACAAGGGGACACGACTTGAGAATTAAGGGACAGAAGTTTAGGGGTAACATGAGGGGGAACTTCTTTACTCAGAGAGTGGTGGCTGTGTGGAATGAGCTTCCAGTGAAGGTGGTGGAGGCAGGTTCGTTTTTATCATTTAAAAATGAATTGGATAGTTATATGGACGGGAAAGGTATGGAGGGTTATGGTCTGAACGCAGGTGTATGGGACTAGGGGAGAATACGTGTTCGGCACGGACTAGAAGGATCGAGATGGCCTGTTTCCGTGCTGTAGTTGTTATATGGTTATATGGTTTATATTTTGATATGATGCCATTTGAAATTTAAATTATTCTTCCATATATGTTAGTTAATGAAATATTATGTGAATAATCTGGGTAAGAATAACTCTGAGGTGCAGAAAGCTTAACAAATTTTGTATTGTATACATCAAGATACCAGAGGCTGAATTGAACTATTTCCAATCAAACTCATGGTCGTGCAAGATGTGAGCTCTATCTGGCCCTTTGAAAGCTACAGGCTAATTAGTATAGGTGTCAGAGGTTATGGGGGGAAAGGCAGGAGAATGGGGTTAGGAGGGTGAAATAGATCAGCCATGATTGAATGGCGGAGTAGACGATGGGCCGAATGGCCTAATTCTACACCTATTCCTTATGACCATGACTTTTCAAGAGCAGAAGTCAAATAAGTGTTCAAACTGAGAGAAGTTTGAAAGCTGAGGCATTCTGGAGCAGTTTCCTACCTGCTGTTTATTAAAATGATGGTTGGAAAACAGGTGATCAACTGGATACCAAACAATTACGGGTCGGTGTGGCATTACAATATTTATAATATTACATAATATCATATATTATTACATAAAATGCAAGGAAGTGAAATCCAGTACCTGTAAGCATTGGCCAGATTTTTAAGCAATTACTCAGCTGCTGTATTGTTAGTTTAGTTCAGGTTATTGTCGTGTGTACCGAGGTACAGTGAGAAACATTTTGTTGTGTGTTGTCCAGTCGGCAGAAAGAGTATACATGATTACAACCAAGTGGTTCACAGCCTTGGTTATCTGTTGCTGATCCTGATTTGTTCTGGCCTGTCTCGTGCCCCCCTCCCTCTACTTTCAGTCTGAAGAAGGGTTCCAACCTGAAACGTCACCAATCCTTTCACCACAGAGATGCTGTCTGACTCGCTGAGTGACTCCAGCACTTTGTGTCTTTATTCACAATGTACGAATACAGGGTAAAGGGGATAATGTATTGTGTAAGATTACGTCCAGTTTATTTTATTTAGCGAATGCAAAGTCCTTTAGCCAAGCAGTTGCCTCTTGATTTGCTGTATGAAGGGTGACAAGTCCTCCTTTGAGTCTTTGTTGAGGGCATGCTTCAATGATGTGTTGCATTGTTTGCTGCTCTCCACAAGCACACTGTGGGGTTGGACTGCTGCCCCATTTGTGAAGGCTGGCCAAGCAGGGGCCATGTCCAGTCCTGTAATGTCCAGTAATTGTTACTTATATGATTCATGGCTGGTGATCCTTGAATTAATCATTGTAGAATTGGCAACCCCCAATATATTAGTAATATTAGAATTAGAGTGTTATAAAGAATGGATCCTCCTGCCTGCCAAGTTTGCATCAGCAACCAAATGCCCATTTACACTGATCTAAATTAATTTGTCCAACATTCCCATCAATTCTCTCAGTCAACCACTCACTCATATGCTGGAGCAATTTACGATGATCAGTTAATCCACCAAACTCCTTCTTGATATCAGTGCAGAAGATCATTGGTTGCCCTCTCCCCTCCCTGATGGATATTTACACCTCCCGCTGCCTTAGCAGGGCAAAGAATATAATCAAGAACAGCTCCCATCCTGCGTTTGGACTGTTCGACCTGCTGCCCTCTGGAAGGCGCTATAGGTGCATCAAATCCAGGACAAATAGACTCAGGAATAGTTGTTTTCCGAAAGTCATAACTACTCTTAATTCACACATGCACTGACTTCACAGCCCAACACCCGGACTTCCATCTATTCTATCCACGTACTGAAATTTGGAACTGTAATGTGTATTGTAACTGTAATTTTTAATATTTTTTAAATGTTTTTTTAATATTTAATATAATCTTTAAACATCTGCCTAAGAATACTACCTATTCATCCTTCACCATTTTGCCTTTATAGATATGTATATAGCGCCGCAGAATTGTGCACCTATCCCCCCCCCCCTCCCCCTTTTGTTTTGTTTTCTGTTTCTTGTTTTTTGTACTAAATTATATGTATGCACTGAGTACGAGCTGCTTTTAATCTCATTGTACATGTATAGTGACAATAAATGGCATATCTATATCTATCTATCTATGAAAGGCACCAAGTATCAACTGCCCATTTGATCATTGGAATAGCATAAATAAATAGAAACATAGAAACATAGATAATAGGTGCAGGAGTAGGCCATTCGGCCCTGATCCCTTTAGCCACAAGGGTCACATCTAACTCCCTCTTAAATATAGCCAATGAACTGGCCTCAACTACCTTCTGTGGCAGAGAATTCCAGAGATTCACCACTCTCTGCGTGAAAAATGTTTTTCTCATCTTGGTCCTAAAAGATATCCCCCTTATCCTTAAATGTGACCCCTTGTTCTGGACTTTCCCAACATCGGGAACAATCTTCCTGAATCTAGCCTGTTCAACCCCTTAAGAATTTTGTAAGTTTCTATAAGATCCCCTCTCAATCTTCTAAATTCTAGCGAGTACAAGCCAAGTCTATCCAGTCTTTCTTCATATGAAAGTCCTGACATCCCAGGAATCAGTCTGGTAAATAACCATATAATATAACCATATAACAATTACAGCACGGAAACAGGCCATCTCGGCCCTACAAGTCCATGCCGAACAAATTTTGTTCCCCTTAGTCCCACCCAAAGATCGTAGAGGGACAAGATAGACCACTCCTCGAAAAACGCGTAGTATGACGTGTGTGACCGTCGACGCCATATTGTTAAGCATTTATTGGGCTGTAATGGCGTCCTCAGCTAAATCTTCATCTCACTGCTCTGCTATCAAGTATTCTAATCGTAAATCTAAACGACCCAACCTGTCATTCTTTAGGTTCCCCAATAAAAAAGAAAGGTGAGAAAATATTTTTATTATTTTCAGTCGATATTCTGTCGTGAAAATGGTATTTTCTGTTCTCCCATCAACGGCCATTGGGAAACATTAGTCGGTACATTAGAAAGTTCTTAGACTTATTTTTAATAGTTCTTTACTCACCACAATAATAAAGACAATTTTAACACTTCTGTACGTTTTTGGTTTTGTTTTGTAAGGGATTAGTCTGCACAATATGGCCCGCGGACACATCAGGTCCAGTGACCAGGAGATTTTTCGAGCTCAGATTCAAGTCCGAGAATGGGCGGCTGTTACCCATTATATTCCTCGAACATAGGGACATAGCAAACAACACTCACATACATACAAGACATCACAAGCCCGCCGTGAAGAAGGGTGCAATCAAATATTATATAACTCTGCTCTATCATCTTTGGGTGCAATGGTGGGTCGGGGGGTTCGGTGGCGGCGGCCGCAATCAAAGATACTAGTGGAGCTCTGCTCTATAATCTTTGGTCGGAATGGGACGGCTGCGCGTTATAATGTGCTATCGTTCCACTCTCCCTCTCCCCCTTCTCCCTCTCCCCCTTGTCCCTCCCTCTCTCCCCTTCTCCCTCTCCCCCTCCCTCCCCCTTCTCCCTCTCCCCCTTCTCCCTCTCCCCCTCCTCCCCCTGTCCCCCTTCTCCCTGTCCCCCCCTTTCCCCTTCTCCCTCTCCCCTTCTCCCCCCCCTCTCCCTCTCCCCCCTCCTCCCTCTCTTTCGCTCTCTCTCTCCCCTCCTCTCGATCTCTCGCTCCCCTCTCTTCTCTCGATCTCTCTCTCTCTCTCTCTCTCCCCCTCTCTTCGCGATCTCCTTCCCTTCCCTCTCTCCCACCCTTCCATCTCTCCCTCCCTTACCTCTTCGTGAGAGTTGGCAGCTCTGCTATGCCTTGGGTCCAAAAGAGGATAGATAGAAAATACTTAATTGTCTTTGTAAGAAAATTTTAATAAGCTCTTCTACATTTAAGGTAAATTGACATATTAGAGGCAAAACACATTTTCAATATACAGGTCTCTCCACACAACTGAAAACAATTGCATTTAAGTGATATATCATCCATTGTTCAGGCAAGTAGCACTAGGTTACAATAAACTTCCTGCATATTCCAGGAATTCATCTCATAAAAATGGGAGAGGCTTAAATGCATTGTAAAATCATAAATCCATGTTGACTTGGACTAATGCTTTTACTGCTATCCAAATGCCCCATTATTACATCTTTAATAATTGACTCCAGCATCTTTCACACCACCAAAGTCAGGCTAACTGGTCTGTAATTCCCCGTTTACTCTCTCGCTCCTTTCTTGAAAAGTGGGATAGCATTAGCTATCCTCCAATCCACAGGAACTGATCGTAAATCTATTGATCGTTGGAAAATAATAGAAACATAGAAATTAGGTGCAGGAGTAGGCCATTCGTCCCTTCGAGCCTGCACCGCCATTCAATATGATCATGGCTGACCATCCAACTCAGTATCCCGTACCTGCCTTCTCTCCATACCCTCTGATCCCCTTAGCCACAAGGGCCACATCTAACTCCCTCTTAAATATAGCCAATGAACTGGCCTCGACTACCCTCTGCGGCAGAGAGTTCCAGAGATTCACCACTCTCTGTGTGAAAAAGGTTCTTCTCATCTCGGTTTTAAAGGATTTCCCCCTTATCCTTAAGCTGTGACCCCTTGTCCTGGACTTCCCCAACATCGGGAGCAATCTTCCTGCATCTAGTCTGTCCAACCCCTTAAGAATTTTGTAAGTTTCTATAAGATCCCCTCTCAATCTCCTAAATTCTAGAGAGTATAAACCAAGTGTATCCAGTCTTTCTTCATAAGACAGTCCTGACATCCCAGGAATCAGTCTGGTGAACCTTCTCTGCACTCCCTCTATGGCAATAATGTCCTTCCTCAGATTTGGAGACCAAAACTGTACGCAATACTCCAGGTGTGGTCTCACCAAGACCCTGTACAACTGCAGTAGAAACTCCCTGCTCCTATACTCAAATCCTTTCGCTATGAAAGCTAACATACCATTCGCTTTCTTCACTGCCTGCTGCACCTGCATGCCTACTTTCAATGACTGGTGTACCATGACACCCAGGTCTCGCTGCATCTCCCCTTTTCCTAGTCGGCCGCCATTTAGATAATAGTCTGCTTTCCTGTTTTTGCCACCAAAATGGATAACCTCACATTTATCCACATTATACTGCATCTGCCAAACATTTGCCCACTCACCCAGCCTATCCAAGTCACCTTGCAGTCTCCTAGCATCCTCCTCACAGCTAACACTGTCCCCCAGCTTAGTGTCATCCGCAAACTTGGAGATATTGCCTTCAATTCCCTCATCCAGATCATTAATATATATTGTAAATAGGTGGGGTCCCAGCACTGAGCCTTGCGGTACCCCACTAGTCACTGCCTGCCTAATGAAGAACTCAACCATATTATGGTCACTCTTGCCCAAGGGGGCAGTACAACAAGATTGCTAACTAACCCTTCCTCATTACTCAATACCCAGTCTAAAATAGCCTGCTCTCTCGTTGGTTCCTCTACATGTTAATCATATGTATAAATATATATGTATGTGTATATATATGCATGTATATGTATATGTGTGTATATATGTATGTATATATATGTTTATATGTGTGTATGTATGCATATAAATGTATCCATATGTATGTGTGTATTTGTATGTGTGGATATGTATGTGTATATGTATGTATGTATGTGTATATATGTGTGTGTATATATGTATGTGTATATATATGTGTGTGTAAATATATATATGCATATATATATTATTACTATATAATTATATATATAATTGCCTTTATGGTTTATGTATATCATCTTACAAGACAAATAAATTAATAGCGATTATTTAAATCAAAGTAGCTTCTGATACATGAGAATAAACTATTATCTCTAACTTGCCTCTCACACACAGACACACATTCATATAAATATATTAAATATATATACGTTAAATTTAATTTTTTGCAGTGTGTGTTAAAGCAATACAATGCAAGGGAAACTACACAAAGGAGGGGGCTGTTCCCGCTACAAGATACTCGAGGATCTTTGCTTTGGATCAAAGATTATAGCGGAGCTCTATAATCTTTGCTTTGAATCACAGCGGGTGGAATACCGGAAGTCGAGTGTCGCTGTAACAAATGGCGGCCGTGACGTTCCGTTGCGTACTACACGTCAGCCCATTGAATTTCGAAGGAGTGGTCTATCTTGTCCCTCTACGATCTTTGGTCCCACCTGCCTGCACTCGTACCATAACCCTCCATTCCCTTCTCATCCATATGCCTATCCAATTTATTTTTAAATGATACCAATGAACCTGCCTCCACCACTTCCACTGGGAGCTCATTCCACACCGCCACCACTCTCTGCGTAAAGAAGTTCCCCCTCATATTACCCCTAAACTTCTGTCCCTTAATTCTGAAGTCATGTCCTCTTGTTTGAATCTTCCCTATTCTCAAAGGGAAAAGCTTGTCCACATCAACTCTGTCTATCCCTCTCATCATTTTAAAGACCTCTATCAGGTCCCCCCTTAACCTTCTGCGCTCCAGAGAATAAAGACCTAACTTATTCAACCTATCTCTGTAACTTAGTTGTTGAAACCCAGGCAACATTCTAGTAAATCTCCTCTGTACTCTCTCTATTTTGTTGACATCCTTCCTATAATTTGGCGACCAAAATTGTACACCATACTCCAGATTTGGTCTCACCAATGCCTTGTACAATTTTAACATCACATCCCAGCTTCTATACTCAATGCTCTGATTTATAAAGGCTAGCATACCAAAAGCTTTCTTTACCACCCTATCTATATGAGATTCCACCTTCAAGGAACTATGCACGGTTATACCCAGATCCCTCTGTTCAACTGTATTCTTCAATTCCCTACCATTTACCATGTACGTCCTATTTTGATTTGTCCTGCCAAGGTGTAGCACCTCACATTTATCAGCATTAAACTCCATCTGCCATCTTTCAGCCCATTTTTCCAAATGGCCTAAATCACTCTGTAGACTTTGGAAATCCTCTTCATTATCCACAACACCCCCTATCTTGGTATCATCTGCATACTTACTAATCCAATTTACCACACCTTCATCCAGATCATTGATGTACATGACAAACAACAAAGGACCCAACACAGATCCCTGAGGCACCCCACTAGTCACTGCCTCCAACCCGATAAACAGCCATCCACCATTACCCTCTGGCTTCTCCCATTCAGCCACTGTTGAATCCATCTTGCTATTCCTGCATTTATACCCAACAGTTGAACCTTCTTAACCAACCTTCCATGAGGAACCTTGTCAAAGGCCTTACTAAAGTCCATATAGACAACATCCACTGCTTTACCCTCGTCAATTTCCCTAGTAACCTCTTCAAAAAATTCAAGAAGATTAGTCAAACATGACCTTCCAGGCACAAATCCATGTTGACTGTTCCTAATCAGACCCTGTTTATCTAGATGCTTATATATATTGTCTCTAAGTACCTTTTCCATTAATTTGCCCACCACTGAAGTCAAACTAACAGGTCTATAATTGCTAGGTTTACTCTTAGAACCCTTTTTAAACAATGGAACAACATGCGCAGTACGCCAATCCTCGGGGACTATTCCCGTTTCTAATGACATTTGAAATATTTCTGTCATAGCCCCGGCTATTTCTACACTAACTTCCCTCAATGTCCTAGGGAATATCCTGTCAGGACCTGGAGACTTATCCACTTTTATATTTTTCAAAAGTGTCAGTACTTCTTTTACTTTGAACCTCATAGTATCCATAGCTACTCTACTAGTTTCCCTTACCTCACATAATTCAATATCCTTCTCCTTGGTGAATACCGAAGAAAAAAAATTGTTCAATATCTCCCCCATCTCTTTTGGCTCTGCAGATAGCTGTCCACTCTGTCTCTCCAATGGACTAATTTTATCCCTCCTTATCCTTTTGCTATTAATATAGCTGTAGAAACCCTTTGGATTGACTTTCACCTTACTTGCCAAAGCAACCTCATATCTTCTTTTAGCTTTTCTAATTTCTTTCTTAAGATTCTTTTTACATTCCTTATACTCCTCAAGCACCTCATTTACTTCATGCTGCCTATAATTATTGTAGATCTCCCTCTTTTTCCAAACAAGATGTCCAATTTCCCTTGAAAACCAGGGCTCTTTCCAATTTTTACTGTTTCCTTTCAACCGAACAGGAACATAAATCAACCGAACAGGAACATAAAATACAAGCACTCCCCAACTTACGGAAGGGTTACGTTCCATAAATCCTCACGTGCCAGATTTTACATGCCCCATCCCCTGCCCAAAAAGAATCGGAGAGTATTAACTGTCTCAATCAATATCAATATCAATATCAGTTTTATTCGACACTTGCACATAAAGTGCAAGTGAAATGAATTTGCCAGCAGCGGTACAATGAAAAAGACACACAAAACACAATAAAATTTTTTAACACAAACATCCGCCACAGCATTCATCACTGTGGTGGAAGGCACAAAATTTGGCCAGTCCTCCTCCATTTTCCCCGTGGTCAGGCCCTCAACCTTCCGCAACCGTCGCTGCGGGCGTCCAGAAGTTCAGACAAGGCAAAGTCCAGATAAAGTCCAGGTAAGTCCTGAATCGTTGCTTCCCCACTGGAGGCCGCGGCTTCAGTTTGGTGCAGGCTACAGGTCGGCGGTTGAAGATTTAAAGTTCCCACCGCGCCACAGCCAGAAGCACTGCAGACCTCAGGGCCGGCGGTCAGAGCTCCTCTCCAGGGGTCCCCAGCGAGGGACCCCGCTCCTGATGGTAGACTTTGGCTGCGGGCCGGTGGTCGGAGCTCTTCTCCAGGGTCCCCAACGAGGCTGGAGCTCCGCAGGCCGCTGCTTCACGCTGCTGCGGGCCAGGGAACGGAGCTCTCCCCTCCGGTGAGCCCCGGCGAGAGCTCGCCCGCTCCGCGACGAAAGTCCGCGCTGCGCCCGCAGCTGAAACCCTGGGCACGTCTCCAGCAAAGGCCGCACTGAAAGTCGATGTTAGGCCATGGGGGAGGTGACACGGACAAAATCGCCTCTCCGTGGAGGAGGCGACCAAAGCGGTTTCCCCTTTACCTCCCCCCCTACACAAGACATAGCGAGAAACATTAAAAACACACATTAAAACACATTTAAAAAACAAAAAAAGTAGAAAAAACTAAGAAACTGCTGACAGGGCTGCCGGCTTGCAGCGCCCCCATCGACCTCTGGCGACGTCCGGCAGTGTCCAGGGCACTTTCTGTGCGGCGTGGCCCTCTGGGTAAGCACCGCTGCCATGACCGGCTTGAATTCTGTCTAGTTGTTGGGGCACATTTTGCTGTGCGCAGACTTCTGGTTAAACACCAGCGCCATTGCTGGCTTGTTTCTGATGTAGTTTTGAGTGATGTGCTGTGGAAATTACAAACAGCCTTGATTGCACTAGCGGCTGAGTGCAGAATTGTTTACGCAAGTGCAAGTTTACGTAAGTTGCCCGTCAGTTGGGAGTTTCAGGATGACCTTTTCTTTGGGTTGATACAAACAAACTATACACTGTCCACAAACGGAGACTCTGGATGGTGGAAGCCAGCAGGAGTGTGACAACTGTATTCCAGCTGAGATTCCCTGAAGGGGATTGATCTCATTTAATGAGAGCCTTGTGAGGGCTTTGGCAATATCGAGTTATGAGGGCCTTCTCCTGCTTCTGCTTCATATATTTCATCATTCAATAAGATAATTTCCCTTAAGTCTCACTTTACTGGGCAATTCCCCATATCCCTTGCTATCCCCTAACATCCAAATTTACTGTGTTTTTCCTTCTCTTTCCTATTGTTTTACAGCGCTCCCTATAATCGTCCTCTTGGACGAGGGATTTAGTCCTCTCTGCTTATTGAAACGCAAGTTTGGCAAGAATACAACATTTGATGAGGAATATACGTCTTTCCTAAAGGATATGATTGACAATGATTATACCAAAATGGTACCAACAAACCAACTGAATCGAAGTGATGGAGAGCTTTAGTACATTCCGCACCATGGGGTGTATCATTCGAAGAAAGGGACCTTAAGGGTTGTCTTTGACTCTGCTGCAGTCTTCAAAGGAACATCACTTAACTGTCAACTACTGCAAGGTCCAGACCTTACTAAATCACTCATTGTTCTCATTAAATTCAGACAAGAACCAATTGCTTTGATGGCTGATATCAGAGCGATGTTTTTATCAATTCAAAGTATCAGAAAAACGCATTGACTACTTGCGATTCTTATGGTGGCCTGAAGCGGATGTACAACAAGATCTTGTTGATTACCGGATGAAGGTACATTGTCGTTGTCATTACCAAGTTGTGCAAACTTTGCATTAAAGAAGACCGCAGAGGACAATACAGTTCACTTTCCAGAAGAAGTGATAACCTCTTTGAAGAATAATTTCTATGTGGATGATTGCTTAAAATCCATGTCTACTGAGCAGGAAGCAGTTCAAATGGTAAAGCATCTGACTTCTCTCTGCAATAAGGGAGGATACACACTTTCCAAGTGGATCATCAATAATCGTGTTGTAATGGAAAGCATTCCAACAGATGATGGAGCCAAAGAGACCAGGGAGTTGGATCTGGACAAAGACAATTTGCCAATGGATAGGGCATTGGAACTGCACTGGTGCATTGAAACAGATGTGTTCAAGTTCAGAATCTCTATTCATAGAAACATAGAAACATAGAAATTAGGTGCAGGAGTAGGCCATTCGGCCCTTCGAGCCTGCACTGCCATTCAATATGATCATGGCTGATCATCCAACTCAGTATCCCGTACCTGCCTTCTCTCCATACCCCCTGATCCCCTTAGCCAGAAGGGCCACATCTAACTCCCTCTTAAATATAGCCAATGAACTGGCCTCAACTACCCTCTGTGGCAGAGAGTTCCAGAGATTCACCACTCTCTGTGTGAAAAAAGTTCTTCTCATCTCGGTTTTAAAGGATTTCCCCCTTATCCCTGTGACCCCTTCAAGAGCGACCATGTACTAGAAGGGGTATCCTATCTGTGATTGGTTCCGTTTATGACCCTTTGGGATTTCTTGCACCATTTACACTGCCAGCCAAGTTGAATTTGCAGGATCTTTGTAAGGAAAAACTTGGATGGGATGAGATTATAATGCAAACTTCCTCTCACCGATGGACAGAATGGTTAGCAGATCTCAACAAGATCTCAGAATTCAAAGTGGACCGTTGCATGAAGCCAACAAGCTTTGGTCAGATCAGAGGTGCACAGCTGCATCATTTCTCAGATGCCAGTGAAAGTGGCTACGGTACTGTTTCATATCTAAGACTGGAAAATGATAACAAAGAAGTACATATTGCATACTTAATGGGAAAGGCCAGAGTGGCACCATTGAAACAAATGACAATTTCCAGAATGGAACTTACTGCCGTGGTCTTAGCTGTTAAAGTTGACATATTGCTACAAAAGGAACTGCAGCTTCAACTGGAAAAATCTATCTTCTGGACCAATAGTACTACGGTGCTGAAATACTTCAACAATGAGAACAAACGTTTCTTGACATTTGTAGCAAACAGAATTTCTTTTGTATTGGGAGCTACTAATGTTTCACAATGGAAATATGTTAACACACAAGAAAATCCTGCGGATGAAGCTTCCAGAGCAGACCGCTTCTCAAGCAATAAGAGATGGATCAATGGACCAGACTTTCTCTGTAAGCCAGACAGAAAATGACCAAAACTTGAGCTTGGGATTATCTCCTTACCCCCGTGTCTTCTCATAGTGGCAGGAGGGAGAAATTCATTGAACAATATAATAATCTGCCACTATACAGCATCTCTGGAGAGAAGGAATGGCCGATGTTTCGGGTCGAGACCCTTCTTCTGAACTCCTGCTGAGTTACTCCAGCATTTTGTGTTTATTCGAGATTGCAGGATGGATTACACAAGGCTGATGTACAGCTGGGAGGAGGAGGGGTGCATATATGAAGTGTATCCAGCACCTTAATTTGGAGCCAGTGTCTCAAGGAATCTCCCTGACATCAGTGCCAAGGTGCACTAGTGCATGCCATGCAATCAGCAGGTGCAGAAATTCTGAATGCATTGATGAGTATATGGCTGCCATAGAATCGCCTGCTAACTGTCAATGCATTCTGGTTTAATATCTCCTCATATGTTTGTTTAATAACCCACCTCTGAAGTGTCTTGATGCATTTTACCATGTTTTTGTACTATACATTCTTAGTCTAGTGTAGGATTTTTTTGTAGTACCACATTAATGAGGGAAAGGAAACCTAAAATATATATATATATATATATATTTACATTGCATTGTCAATATCTTGGGAAGGGGCAAAATACTTTGCAGCCCAGTGAGTAGTTTATTTTTAAGGTGTAGTTAAAATTGTTATGTACCGGTAGTTATTTATTATCTATAATTCCATGACTCAATACTGTAGCAAGATTAATCTCAGCGGGGGAAGTGGAAAGTGTTGCTATCAATATTTATGTTGCGGGGAAAAAAGGAAATTATTATTTGGAGAAAAGGCTTTAAGTGGACCTGATACCTGTATTTGGGCTTTGATTGAGCTAGTGGGGAACACCTTTCAAAACTGCAGAATTTTAAAACAAAAGGTCACATTTGGGTAGAAGCAAATGTCACTGGAGCTGACTGTCATCTAACTTCTATCTATACTATTACTAAAACTCTCATCTTGATTTTTTTTTAAAAATTGTGCAAAAATGGCACTGTTTATGGATAGGATTTTTTCACCAGCTTACCGTTCTCCTCTACTCCAACCCACCAAGTCTTATTCCGATCGGTGGAATTATACAAAAGTTATGAAGGTTTAAAAAATTGTGAGATCAGCAGATTGGTCTTCTCGCCTGTCAGTCACCATGAAGATAACGCCCCTTCTGGCACCCGCTGGAGAATAAAGCCCCGGAGGCGGGGCTGTGTCCGCAAATAGTCCTGATTGAGTCAGCAAGAGTGGAGTCGGAAAATCCGGCTGTGCGGAGTCGGAAAAGCCGGCTGTGCGGAGTCAGAAAATCCGGCTGTGTGTAGTCGGGAAAACCGTTCTGTGGGGTGGGGAGATGCTGTGTGGGGTCGGGAAAGTGGCTGTGTGGAGTTGGGAGGTGCTGTATGGTGCCACTGCCGGTGGCCGCTGAGTCGAGTTCTTCCCCCCCCACACCCCCCCCTTCCCCCTCCCTCCCCCACACCTACTTCCCCCCCCCCTCACCTTCCCCCTCCCCCCCCCCTCCTCCCCACACCCCCCCCCCCTCCTCCCCCCCTTCCCCACACCACATACCTCCCCCCCACCCACCCCCCCCCACCACCCCACCCCCCCCCCCCCCCCCCCCCCCACCCCCCCCCCCCCCCCCCCCCCCCCCCCCCAACCCCCCCCCCCCCCCCCCCCCCCCCCCCCCCCCCCCCCCCCCCCCCCCCCACACACCACTGTACCAACGGGTCCCACTTAGTCTAGTATTCTAAAGAGATAACCAAGTGTTGGGAAGAGATTATGGTTAGAAATGATAAGCTTTGGTTCCGAGGATTTTCTTCATTAAAAATATCTTATCAGTGGGTTTCTTTGGCTATTTTGGGTATGGATATTTCGTAGTAGGATTATTTTATTGTCATAAATCTGGTTTTATTTTATGGTTAGTTTTTATTTTCATATTAAAACTGATAGTGTGAACAATATAACGTGGTACAAACATATGTAATAAAAATCAAAGTTTTGTCTTTCATATAAATATGAAAATATTTCAGAAATTAATACATGGATGCCCTGATAAATCATGTAACGGCAAAATAAATATTATGTTTATCTCCTCTATTATAAAGCCTGTACATAGATTTTGTATGGCTTTCAAAATATTTATAGTAATCTTTATGAAGCCATAGGCAGGAGATAATTTTAAACATCCGTCTTCCAGCCCACCCACCTGTCCTCCTCACAATTGGCAAGGGATGGATATGGATTTAATACAATCCAGAAGCCCGATCAACAACAAGACCACTTCCAGTTATTGTGATGGCAGAGGACTATTAGGGGCTTTCCACATGATAACATTTTAAGTGAGGATATTGCCTCATATTTACCTTTATTTTATATCTATATATTATTTGATATTATATATATCAAACAAGAGGACATGACTTCAGAATTAAGGGACAGAAGTTTAGGGGTAATATGAGGGGGAACTTCTTTACTCAGAGTGGTAGCAGTGTGGAATGAGCTTCCAGTGGAAGTGGTGGAGGCAGGTTCATTGGCATCATTTAAAAATAAATTGGATAGGCATATGGATGAGAAGGCAATGGAGGGTTATGGTATGAGTGCAGGCAGGTGGGACTATTTCCGTGCTGTAATTGTTATATGGTTATATGTTATCTCCTGGCTAGTTGGTGATTCTCAGATCTCGGAGAACCTGACAACACAAACAGCTGGATGGATTAATATAATCTGTTTCCAGTGCTGCTTTGGGAAGAAGATTGACTCTCCACTTCACCGGCACTCCCAATTTGTCAATCCCTCCCCCCCACTATTTAGTTTGAACCCACACATGTAGCCTTAGCAAGGATTTAGAAGGATGAGAGGGGATCTTATTGAAACATATAAGATTATTAAGGGTTTGGACACGCTAGAGGCAGGAAACATGTTCCCGATGTTGGGGGAGTCCAGAACCAGGGGCCACAGTTTAAGAATAGAAACATAGAAATAGGTGGAGGAGTAGGTCATTTGGCCCTTCGAGCCTGCGCCGCCATTCAATATGATCATGGCTGATCATCCAACTCAGTATCCTGTACCTGCCTTCTCTCCATACCCCCCGATCCCTTTAGCCACAAGGGCCACATCTGACTCTTAAATATAGCCAATGAACTGGCCTCAACTACCTTCCGTGGCAGAGAATTCCAGAGATTCACCACTCTCTGTGTGAAAAATGTTTTTCTCATCTCGGTCCTAAAAGATTTCACCCTTATCCTTAAACTGTGACGTCTTGTTCTGGACTTCCCCAACATCGGGAACAATCTTCCTGCATCTAGCCTGTCCAACCCCTTAAGAATTTTATAATTAAGATCCCCCCCCCCCTCAATCTTCTAAATTCTAGCGAGTACAAGCCGAGTCTATCCAGTCTTTTTTCATATGAAAGTCCGGACATCTCAGGAATCAGTCTGGTGAACCTTCGCTGTACTCCCTCTATGGCAACAATGTCTTTCCTCAGATTAGGAGACCAAAACTGTACACAATACTCTAGGTGTGGTCTCACCAAGACCCTGTACAACTGCAGTAGAACCTCCCTGCTTGGCTGAGGCTGGGACGATCCCGACATTTAAGAAACAGTTAGACAGGTATATGGATAGGACAGGTTTGGAGGGATATGGATCAAGCGCTGGCAGGTTGGACTAGTGTAGCTGGGACATTTTGGCCGGTGCAGGCAAGTTGGGTCGAAGGGCCTGTTTCCACACTGTATCACTCTATGACTATCAGTGTGCATTGTACACTGTCTCCATTTTCCCAAGTTATCAGAGGATTCAAAAATCAGTGAGCATAGATTGAAAGTAATTACTGGGAGAGTGGAGGGGAGGTGGGGACGGGGGGGGGGGGGGGGGGGGGGGGGGGGGGGGGGGGGGGGGAATTAAAGGGAAGATAAGGAAAGAAAATAGTTGACAGAGTCTGGACCTTGTGGCCTGAAGGAGTATTTAAAAGCATATGTAAACAGCACCTGGATGTGTACTTAAAGAGCCATGACCTTCAGGGTTATGGACGCAGTGCTGAAAGTTTGGACTAGGTTGCGTATTTCCTCACATATTGTACCTTTTCTACGATTCAATAGAATTAATTTTGGAGGCAAAGTACAACAGTTGAGGGCAGTGCAGTGGTGCCACATGGCTCAGGCAACTCGGGTGTTTGTGTGGTTTTCTGATGACTATGTAGATTTCCTTCAGGTTCTCCAGTTTCTTTCCACAACCCAAAGGAGGAATCTTCGTAGGATAATCAGCAAATGTAAATTGTCACTAGTGTGGACATTGGTGATAAATCTGGGAGGACCTGATGAAAGTGGGAATATGATGTGAACCAAGAAAATTAATTATTATATGGGTGCTAGGTAAGTGGTGCAGACTTGTGGGCTTAAAGGCCTTAAGGGGTTGGACAGGCTAGATGCGGGAAGATTGTTCCCGATGTTGGGGAAGTCCAGAACAAGGGGTCACAGTTTAAGGATGAGGGGGAAATCTTTTAGGACCGAGATGAGAAAATCATTTTTTACACAGAGTGGTGAATCTGTGGAACTATCTGCCACAGAAGGTAGTTGAAGCCAGTTCATTGGCTATATTTAAGAGGGAGTTAGATGTGGCCCTTGTGGCTAAAGGGATCAGGGGGTATGGAGGGAAGGCAGGTACAGGATGATCAGCCATGATCATATTGAATGGCGGTGCAGGCTCGAAGGGCCGAATGGTATACTCCTGCACCTATTTTCTATGTGTCTATGTTTGCACACTGTTTGACTCAAATACAGCTACCATTAAATAGCATCTCTACTGATGCCAATCAGGGCGGGGGGTTCTAGGATATTGTCTCCAAACATTTACAGACTTGGAAGGAAAGTGGTTTTGTTTTGAAACCATTTGATTAAAGTACCTTTGTACCTTTCTGTGAGGGGATTCAAGTAGTGAATGGTGAAGCAGAACTAAATTGGAGAAGACAAACAGTGGAGTATCGCACAGTGACTCCACTAAACAGGTTAAGGTGGGAATCAAGGACTGAGTAACTTCGTACTGCATTGTACCACCCTGTGATAAGTTGAGTTTTTCTCTCTCTGGTGGACTACTTTCTACTACAATTTTTAAATGCAGCTTCCATATTCATTACACCAATTATCAATTTGTGCAGCGCTACTGTGAATACTATTTTTATTTGTGAATTCCATGACTGAAAGTGCATCCACAATAAACAATGAAGAAACTATTGCTCAAAACTCCAGCAGCGTAGCTGTTCATTGACTGCAGATTTATCTGTTGCATAATAATCCTTTAGTTAATCATTAAGATAATGGAATAATCCTCATTGTAACAATAAATAATGAACACATGAGTGAACAATAGGCCAATGATTAAAGAGTGAAGGGAATTAATTACCGGTAACAGCATAAATACAGAAAATTCTGAAAAAACCCAGCAGGTCAGCAGCGGCAGTGATAAGATAGCGGCAGTGATAATTGACCTTGTTCACATTTCCAGCATTTTCTGTCAATTCGTATTTTCTAATATCTGCAAATTCTTTGGCTTTTAATTAACCGCCCATTCTCTGTATCACTGAAAATGCAATTTCTGCACGAAATCGATGTCCCCTGATAATGCCTGGCCTCATGACACAATGCTAGAATTAGATAAAATAAGCCTTCTAAGATCACTGGAGTTTTTAAGTGATTTAAGACTGGTGCAGCAATATAATTGCACTCTGTGGATGATTATCGTTTCAGTAAAAAACATTTTGCAAATACAAAGCATAATTTACAAGCGAGGCATCAAAAGAGCCCAGAAGATCACCAAGCCACACGTGCCGGCCCTGGAAAGGATCTATAGCTTTTGTTGCCTGCGGAAGGCATCACACATTGTAAAGGACTCATCTCATCCTGCACATCACTTGTTTGCCCTTCTGCCCTCAGGAAAGCATTACAGGTCCATCAAACCACACTACACAAGATTAATGAAAGGTTTGTACCCCAAGGCCATCACCACTCTGAACTCTGCACCGAACACACAGCCCCCATAGCCAATATTTTGTATTGTCACAACACTATACTGTGAAATATTGCACATTATGACGACGTTTTCTTGCCGTTTATTCGTTGTTATTTATCTGATACGTTGGAGCTCCGCTCGGGCAGAGCACCTGAAATTTTGTTGTATGTATGTACAATGACACTAAAGTTTATTATTATTATTATTATTATTATTAACCTCAATATCTCATCCTGTATGTTAACACTAGACTCAACTATTTCAGTGCTCTCCTGAGCTTACACATTTGAAGGGTAGTCAATGGTGGTAGAAAACGAAGAAATAGTGCAGATGGTAAGCACCCACAAACATAAAATAATGACTAACTAATCTACTTTGAAGTGTTGAATAGAGGAAGATATTACCCCGCACTAGAGACAAGAACCCCGCCCTTCTCATGAAATGGTTTAACACATTCTCAAGGAACAACTGATGTCTTGATTTAATGTTGCATATGAATGAACATGAGGACATGAAAATTAGAAGCAGTTACAGAAATTCATCCCTTTGTGCCTGATCTGCCATTCAATAAGATAGCAGCTGATCTTTCTGGTCAGCACCACTTTCCTGCACTCATCATATCCCACAATATCATTTATTAATCTGTCTTTGAATACAGTCTATTCAATGATTGAATCATCACAACCATCTCAGAAAGTGAATACCAAAGATTCACCATGAATACATTTCTGTCCTGTATGGCTGTTTCTTTATTTTGAGAATGTGGACCCAGACAAGGAAATATCAACTCCACATCTACCTCTCAAGCCCCATGAGAATTGATTTACCATTTCATGCGATCGCTTCTCGTTCTTCTAAACTCTGGCCAACTGAGGTTTTCCTCATGCAACAGATGCACCACTTTTGGAATCAATCCAGAGAGCATCTCCTTCTTGGGGACACCAGACTGCACACACTATTCCAAATATGGTCTCACTAGGACCCTCCTTAATTAGAGCAAGGAGCTTGCGGAAGGTACAAAACTGGAGTAAGGCAAATTACAATGTTATTAGGCAGCAGGTTAGGTTAGGAGGGTACACTGGTAACAGTTGCTATTAGGTGTCTACATCTGACCTGTTGGAGTAATTTAAAGGCCAGTTGATTGAAGTTCAGGAACGAAATGTTCCCGTAAAGGATGATATAAGGATGGCATATTCAAGAAACCTTGGATGGCCAAAGAAATTTACAATTTGATGAAGAAGTAAAAGGGACATGCATGCAAGGTTTAAGAAGATTAAATCAGAGCCTTTGGGGAATATAAAGCAAAGAGAAAATAACTTGTAGGCAACTAGATGCGTCAAAAGGAGGCACAAAATGGGTTTGGCAAGCAGGATTAAAGAAAATCACAAGGCTTTTTATACCTACATTAAATACACGAGGATAACCAGGTAGATGGTAGGACCATTCATAAATTAAGTTTGTGCTTGCATGCTGGGATGTAGGCAAGGTACTAAATGAGTAGTTTGCATCTGTTTTCACCAAGGACATGGAGGAGATTGCAATCAGTGCAGAGAATACTAATTTGTAAGGTGTAGACTGTTATTTCCTACGTCGATTGTAGTGCTTGTTAGTTGCTCCGCATAATATGCGTTTTATATTAACAAGAGCTTGCCTACGCCATTCAGTATGAGTAGCTGCTAGGAACTGTAATGTCCTGTTGATTGATGCTGTAAGTAAATTTAATAAACGTGTTGTATCTTGATATGTGTTTGACTCAACTGATTACATGGTGTCAGAGAGTGAGTGTTACGTACTCCGTTCACGTTTATTGGGTTATTGCCGGTTATCTCTATTATGGCAAACTCGTCTCGCCGTCCTAGTCCTCTGATCTTTGACTGACATTGCTGAATGCTGGTGTCTTTTTGAGCGTGACTACACTCACTATGTTCACATCGTTCTTCGCAACGACCCTCCTGATGTGCATGCTTCTGTATTATTCAACTTAGCGGGCCCAGAGGCAATGAATCACGCCGACAATTTCACATTTGAGCCTGCCGTTTTAGATGCTAATGGACAGGTACTAGTGCCTGCCGAGACGATTGATGACCCTTACTTGCAAAGTTCAGACAGTTGTGTGACCTGCCCTCGAACTACATTATTGAACTACCAGGTTTTATGCTTGTATGCAGCAGATTGATGAAATAATTGAATGTTTTATCAGCGGCTTAAAACACATGGCTGCACGCCGCCAGTTTTGTGATCTGTGCGATGAACTCATCCATGCCAAAATTGTTGGAGGTATGCTTGATAGTTAAGTGATGAACTGCTCCATAGCACTGACCTGACCCTTAATCAAGCCGAGCACGCCTGCTGGATTACTGAGATAACATCTTCTCACACTAAATCTGTGACCTCCGGTCAGCGTTCGCAGTATGGTGTCAATCATACAGACACCTCTCATAACAGATATTCCCAGTCTGCTGTTCGATGTCCTAATTGCAACTATTTTCATGCCACGGGTCGGCAGTTCTGTATTGCTTATGGTAAAGCCTGTATCTTATGCAAGAAATTAAACCACTTTGCTAGATGCTGCCATCCCCATGCGACTCAACCAGCTCCAAAAACAAGCCTGCATCTGTTACAACATGAGCTTGCTGATAACGAATACCCAGAGCCTGATTTGCCATCCCCCGCTCAGCTCTCTGAAAGTACAGACACCAGCTCAGCCATCCACTCTCTCTCCTCCCTTCATCTAACGAGCAACTTGACCCTGAGGTAACCATGCTTGTGAATAACAGACCTTTGATCACTAATGTTGATACGGGCACGAAATACAACTTGTTATCAGAGTTTTAAAAATTTGTAATGCTGAACATATTGAAAAGGCCTCGGCCGCGCTTCGGGCCTAGGGGGGAGATGTTCTACACCCACTTGGACAAACTAATTTAAAGTGCACCATAGACACACAGCCCCATACCCTTCTGATGCGGTTATCGAGAAGTTGCAGCATCACTTCTCTGTGCACGGCTCACATCTACGGCCCTGCCAAAGAACCGCGCTCTTATCTGGTTGAAGCGGACGGAGCCATTTACAGACGCAACCGTAACATATCCTTCCATTGAAGGAACCGAGTCCTGCGACTCCATATCCAGATATCTCGCGTTCCGTTTTCACTGTGGCTTCCCCGTGGCATTCGGCCCCTTGCTAGCCTATCTCACCACCTCCCCGCCCCGTCAGGTCCCCGGTCACTTCCCCCATTCCCTCCCCGGTATCTTCTCCGGTGAAAGGAGGTGAGGCGGATTCGTACCGCACACGCGCCGGACGGGTTAGAAGGCCACCCATTAGATACGGTGACTTTGTGTAACTATACAAACCTCCCCTTATACGTTATTAACGTGCCGCTACCTATATTGTTTCACCACCATGTTCCTATGTACCGCTGCTTTCTTTTGTTTCTACAAGGAAAGATGTAGATTGGTTATTTCCTACTAGCCAATTGTAGTGTTTGTATTAGTTGCTCCGTCTAACATGTTTTTTATATTAACAAGAGCTTGCCTATGCCATTCAGTCTGAGTAGCTACTAGGAACTGTAATGTCCTGCAGATCGATGCTGTAAGTAGATTTAATAAACACGTTTAAGAAGGAACTGCAGATGCTGGAAAATCGAAGATAGACCAAAATGCTGGAGAAACTCAGCGGGCGAGGCAGCATCTATGGAGCGAAGGAAATAGGCAACGTTTCGGGTTGAAACCCTTGTTAATAAACATGTTTATTTTTTATTCTTTATTATTATGTTTATTCTTTAATAAACATGTGTTGTATCCTGATATATGTTTGACTCAACTCTTTACACAAGGACAGTTTGAGATTAAGAAAGAGGAGGTGTTTGGGTACTTGGAGACCATTGAGATGGATGAATCCCCAAAGGCTTGATGTCTTTGCCCATTCATGTAACCTCTCTGAATTCCCTCAAGTCCCTCTGCCTCCTCCCCGCACCCTACATTGCCACCTACCTTTGCACTGAGCAAACTTGGATATATTACACTTATTCCAAATCAAGGTGCATGAACAGCTGGAGGATACCACACCACCCCCAAACAGAACGTTATCCATTTATTCCCACACCATTTTAATCCATTAACAGTACTGCAATGTTGCGACCTTGCCGGGTGATGGTGAGCATGTCCCGCGGCTGAATCCGAGCTCCGCAAACGGGCCGGTTCAAACTCCGCGGCCCGGGGCGGTCGAAGCTGCCGCCCTCCAGTCCAGCGGACGCAGCTGTAGTTGCGGGAGCTCCGGAAAAACAGGTCACCAACCTGTGAGCTCCCGACGATGTCGTCCACTGGCCCGCGGCCGAGGCTCCAAAGTCGGGTCGGAAGTTGGGTCTCACCGTAACCACAGCCCCGAAGTCGGCCAGCCTCGCGTTGGTAAGTCCTGGCTCTGCCTCCGGAGCCTCGAGGTCGGTCGCAGTTGGAGGCCGCCAGCTCCGCGATAGGCCTCAGCGCAGACGGACAGGGAGACGGGGGATAGGGCAGGAAAGGTCGCATCCCCCCCGAAGGAAGAGTAAAAAAAACATGTTACACCCACACCCCCCCCCCCACACATACACAACTAAATAAACCAAAATAAACTGTAAAAACGGGACAAAAGAAAACAAAAAAAGAAAAGACAAACGGACTACAGGCGAGCCGCTGCTGCAAGGCAGCGCCGCCACTTCCGAATGATTGCCAGTCATCAGGCCCTGGGGATTTATTGCCTTTTAGACTCATTAGATTCGTCATTACTGTATTTTTTTTAACATGCTCCTATGAAGACACACTGAAAATACTCATTCCATTTATTTGTTTGTCGCTAGCCACCCTATCTTCTTTCTCTTATCAATGTTTCAGTAGAACTTTGCTGAATTGCGACATTTTGCATCAACAACTCAGCAGTGGAGCAGGTGAAAAGCATCAAGTTCCTGAGGGTGCATATAACGGACACCTTAAACTGGTCCACAAACATTACATCTCTGACAAAACGGGCACAGCAGCGGTTGTACTTCCTCCGCAGGTTGAGAAGTTTACACCTCCACCCTCCCATCCTCGCCACTTTCTACAGAAGCACAATTGAGTCGGTCCTGACCAGCTGCATCTCCACGTGGTGCGGCAGCTGTACAGCTGCGGACTGGAAGTGCCTTCAGAGAGTGGTGAGGACAGCGGAAAAAATCACTGGGACTTCTCTTCCTTCCATCATGGACATGGGGTACAAGCGCTGTCTGAGTAGAGCTAAGGGCATTATCAGAGCCCCCACACACCCACAATTTGGACTGTTCATACTGCTTAACTCTGGGAGGAGGTACCGCAGCATGAAGAGCGGGACAACCAGGTTCTGCAACAGCTTCATCCCCCAGGCCATAAGATTACTGAACAATCAAAAAACCGAGGCTAGAACTTTTTAAATATCATCACTTTTAAAAAATTTTAATATATATTTATTTTACAGAACCATGTGCATGAGGCATTTTTATGGACGCACCTGGAACTTTTAACTTTTAACTGATTTTGGAGAGTCAAATGCAACGAAATTTCATTCAAGGTGCACTGTGTCTAGGTGTATATCTGAATGACAATAAAGTTTTCATTCATTCATTCATTCATTTTTCCAGTCTTCAGACTTTCTGTATTTTTGACAACTTTGTAAGGCATCTCCTTTATGAAAGGGTTATGAAAGAGTTATATTAGTTTAGAGATACAGTGTTTAAACAGGCCCTTCGGCCCACCGATTCTACGCTAACCAACGATCACGCGTACACTAGTCCTATCTTCAAACCTCAGATTCAGATTCAATTTTAATTGATTGTCAGTGTACAGTACAGAGACAATGAAATACATTTAGCATCTCCCTTGAAGAGCGACATAGCAAACGATTTGAATAAAAAAATAATAAGTGTCCGGAAGGGGGGGGGGGGGGGGTGGTGATTGGCAGTCACCGAGGTACGTTGTTGAGTAGAGTGACAGCGGCCGGAAAGAAGCTGTTCCTCGACCTGCTGGTTCGGCAACGGAGAGACCTGTAGCACCTCCCGGATGGTAGGAGGGTAAACAGTCCATGGTTGGGGTGAGAGCAGTCCTTGGCGATGCTGAGCGCCCTCCGCAGACAGCGCTTGCTTTGGACAGACTCAATGGAGGGGAGCGTGGAACCGGTGATGCGTTGGGCAATTTTCACCACCCTCTGCAATGCCTTCCGGTCGGAGACAGAGCAGTTCCCATACCATACTGTGATGCAGTTGGTAAGGATGCTCTCGATGGTGCAGCGGTAGAAGTTCACCAGGATCTGAGGAGACAGATGGACCTTCTTCAGTCTCCTCAGGAAGAAGAGACGCTGATGAGCCTGCACGTCTTTGGAATGTGGGACAAAACCAGATCACCTGGAGAAAACCAACGTGGTCACAGAAAGAACATGCATACTCCGTACAGACACCACCCATAATCAGGATCGAATCCGGACCTCTAGCGCTGCTAGGCAGCAACTCTACTATTGCACCACTGTGCAGTTAATCATTAATTGTTTACTGTTGTACCTTATAAAATATGTTCCTACCTGTCATAGGTAACATGCGAGATGTTAAGATGCATGAGGTTCATGATGACTTGATCGTATGGATTCAGAACTGGCTTTCTTGTAGATGACAGAGTTGTGGTTGAAGGACAAAATTCAGGCTGGAGGTCTGTGAGAAGTGGAGTTCCGCAGTGGACCTCTGTTGTTAGGGAATTATGTTGGACGTAAATGTAGTTGGTTTGGTTAGTAAGTTGGCAAACATGACCAAGATTGCTGGACTTGCGAACAGTGAAGAAAGTTGTCAAAATATACAGCTACAGAAAGTGACAGAGAACTGGCAGATGGAGCAGGACAAATGTGAAGTGCTGCATGGTTGATGGCAAGACCTTTAACAGTATTATGTACAGATGGATTCTGAGGTCCAGGTCCACAGCTCCCTGAATGTGGCAACACAAGTAGATGGAGTGGCAAATTAGGCGGATGGAATGCTCGCATTCACTGGTTGGACATTGAGTATAAGAGTCAGGGGGTCATCATGCAGCTGTTTTGGCTTGGTCGCATTAGGAGTATTGCAAATCCTTCTGGTCACCCTATTACAGGAAGGACGTGGAGGTTTTGGAGAGGGTGCAGAAGAGGTTTTTTCCAGAACGCAGCCTTGAATGTGTGAAGGCAAGTGAGATTTGTTTATCTTTACATCATGTTTATTTCAGACATTGCATGCCCGAGGGCCTGTTCCTGTGTTGTACTTTGATATGCTTCATGTAAGCATATAAAAGCATACAAGATGCTACTCGCTTGTGCCTTGACATTTTGCATTATTCAGATTTGAGACCCTGATTTTAGTTCTTCAGTCTTTATATAATTCAGCCATGTTATGATATTATGATCATGGCATGTTGAGCAGCTCAGCACACCCTCAGTACTTGGCAGTCCACATATTAGTGCTTATGTTTCCAGGATTGGACTTGAACCTATGGTCTTGTGACCCCAACGTGTCCAATGGAGTCGTAAATGGCTTTAATATAACTCACTCAAACCATCACAATAGCTAGTTCTTCTATTTACACCGAGCAAATTGTGGGGGAGAAAAACTTTATGTCAGCACAAGAATCTACAGATGCTGGAATCTGAAGGAAAAGATTTCCCTTCTGTTTTGGGAGTTCTTAAAAAAATGCCCTCTCACTGCTCCCGCTCTGTGATCTCTACTCCTCTTCAACCACGTCCTTCCGAAGACTCACTCCCACTGCAACATGTCCCTCCTCCACCACCCCTTTACACTTTCAGTCCTGATGTCAAGTCTCAACCCAAAACTTCAAGTCCCTTCGCTTCTTCAGATGCTGTATTGTTTTACTCCAGCATCTTATTTTTTTTAACTGTTTAGTCGCATTTCTGTTTGAGCATGGCTGATTTGTGTGTCCCGTGTAATAAAAATATCTTATGTTCCCTCATTGGTTTTCCACATAAGGGTGCACGATGCGTACTTATTACATGTCCCCAATATCAATAGCAAACATTGCAGCTTTTTCTTGGTAATGCCCTCCCATGCTCTGTAAATTTTGTTCACTTTAACTCACACCTTGCACCAAATCCTGTTCACCCAATGTTGCTGAGTGGCAGTAGCTTCTGTGCTCCCCTGCCCTCTCTCCCCTTCCCTCGTTTTTTTTTGAAAAGGAGAAGGTAAGGGAACGATGGTGAACTGCCACACTGCCGTGTTCACCCGAGTTTAATCCTGTTATCTCTCTTTGTGGAATATCTGTGTTCTCCATTCATTTAAGTGTTCTAGTATGTAGGTGAGTGGCAGAATGGGGTGGGAGATTGCAACCTTCACGTGGTCCACCCTGTTTCGACTAATGCAATCAACGCAACGTGCACAAACAAAAGATCAAGTAGAACAAGTTGATCTATAACCTTAGGCTGTGAACGCCATACGCAAGAAGAAGTAGCAGAATCTAGGCAGAAATTAACATGAGATTTGTGTACATGGGCACATGATGGCTGGCACAGGTTTAGTGAGCGGAATTACGTTTCTATGCCATATGGCGATTTCTCATGGTACAGCAACACAAAATAGAAGATCAAAAGAGCCTAACGGTTCCTAACCATTGTTTCACTACAACTAGTTTTGTGCAATAGACTGCACATTCAGATGTACAATTAATTTTCAAATTGTTCCAAGCTTAGAAGCTAGCCAGAAGAGACTTGATTCTCTGTACAATCTTCTTTGTTGAAAACTGGCACTAGTTAAGAACAGTTATAATCACAACTTTATAGGTTTTTTCGAACTGCGAAAGCATAAATTATTATTTGAACTACAAAATGTTAGAGAAGCATAAATATCTGCAAAGTTTATTTGAATTAAACTTTAATAATGTAATAAATTCCTGACCGATTTTCTTTTACCTAAATTAGGAATGTTTTTCACTTATGAAAACAAAGGCACTGGGAAACTGGACTGTAACTGAACCAAACTTATTTTATTATATAGAAGCCAGGAGCCTTTTATTCTGCATGAGACTATTTACGTGCAGCTATTTATGTGGGCTACACTTACATCCAAATCTCAGAGGTAACTGGAAAACAATGTCAGATTCTTAGATTTTCCTGGGACTCTCAGCAAACCAGTTGCCTGAAGCAGGAATGGAAAGGTTAAAAAGAATGGAAATAAAGAAAATATTGATCCAGCTCATTCATTTGTACCATAAACAAAAATAAGAGCGGACAGAGCAACATAAATCAAACTGGAGGAAGGATTTGTTCCATGTTTGGCACAATGTGACAAATAACATACCTTAAGGAATCTCTACCGCTGTCTTCACTTTCCATCTATATTAATAATGCATGAGGAAAATTAATTTTATATGAGTTGTGTTTAACAGAATTGTACTCATAGGAGGAGATGTTATAGAAGGGACTTTGCCAGAGTGCAAGTGGACAGCACTATGCAGATGATGATCAATGTGCGGCACTCAAACAACTCCTGATGGTGACAGAGAGAGAAGATCACATCACCAGCATAAAGAGTAAATCAACAAGGTTGATTATCTAAAAGGGGGGTAAAATACATAACCGAGGAAGCAAAAGTTCATGTATATAGAGTTAGTCAGGCAGCAATCTGGAGTGCTGTTAATTTTCAGCACAGAATCTTAGAATTGCATTGCATAAATTTGCATTTATTCCTTTGAGATTTGAATATTGAGAGGTGATGGAATTGTGGTGTCTGAAATGTTAATTGCATTCATGAGTGTAGATATCAAAACTATTCTGACTAGTGGTGGATTCTGGAATAAGAGTGTAATTTAACATTAGACTTATTTAGGAGTGAAATCTAGAAGCTATTTGTTTTAGATTTGTTAACATTGGTGCTCATTGATCAATTTGTATTTATTTGTATTGTAGCAGTGATGAGAGTTGTTGAACATAGGTGGGTAAATGGAATTACAGAAGAAGTCAGCTTTAATGCAACTGAACAGTGCAACCATTCAAAGGACATGATAACCGACTCTCCCGTGTTAATTGGGTCTCAGTGGAGACCCTTGGACTTCATTGGAGACCTTCGGACTTCTTTAATTGGACTCCTGTACATTATTCTGCAATAGACATTATTCCCTCTCTTCTGTACCCGTGTCCTGTGGACAGCTTCATTGTAATCTTACCCCGCCTTTCCACTGACTGGACCACACGCAACAAAAAGGCTTTTCACTGTACCTCGGTACACGTGACAATAAACCAAACTAAATGAAAAACAAAACAGTTCCTGGTGTTCTAATCACCAATGATCCGAAGATCCACATTGCCATGAATTCACCGCATTGATAGCACTGCTCGATTCTCACAGTTGCATTGGTAATATACTATTTTGTTGCATCATCCAGTACCTGACTGCCAGCTTTCATTTAATGTTGCAAAATATTTTCTCAGAGCATAATATTTTCTCAAAGCATAACAACTGACCTAAATGGAATGTTGTGCAATGTTTCAAGAATGGAAGTCCTAAGGCTGGATAATTCAACTTTAAATAAAATTATTTCATAATTCTCAGCATTCACACCAAATCATCGATATAGTAGTATTTATGTAACTTATCAGACGAGAAGTCAGAGGCTGTCATAATTAGTAAGAACATTTTAATATGGATTCAAATTCACTTCTTTCTCCAGATAAAATGAAAGCATGTCAGATGGTAGAGGTCCTGATTAACTGAATCAGTTAAAGAATGCGCCAATTTTAAGTAGAATATCAGAACATGCACTGTGCCAGCACAATCACAGTCTATGCAAGAAACTTTAACTGCCAAGTACTTGCGCATCCTTTGATTTTCCACTTGACATTGTACAAAACTAAGATGCCAAATGATTTTCTCACTACATATGCAGTATGAAACATTATAGACTGCAAGAGGTTTGCCTGCTCTCTTTTCCTTGTTTTTTTATGTTGGCAATCAGCCATAACAAGTCAATCCCAAATATAGATATGATAAGATAAACATTGGTTTCAACAACTGTGTGAAGACGCTGGTCGCTTCCCAGTCTGGACGGAGATGAAGGTCTCTGATGTAATGCTGTTCAGTCTGTAGCTTCCTGTGTGATTACTCTCCTGTTTTACCCTAGTTCATTGGGAAGGAGATGTCAGTTTCCTGAGAGCTGTCACTGTTTGGGAACTTGGCATCTCCTTTGAACTGGGCCTTGGTGTTCGAAATGCGCTGCTGCTGATCTTTCAACTCCAAGTAGGAACGGGAGAAGGTGTGAAAGATGGAGGTGACCGGAAAGGCCATGAGGAGAATGCCACTCAGGATACTGCTCAAAGCAACCACCTGCCCAGGTATACTGCGAGGAACCATGTCTCCGTAACCCACCGTGGTCATGGATATCACTGCCCACCAGTAGCTGCTTGGGATGCTCGCAAACTCATGCTTGGCACCCAGCTCTCTCTCCGCTAAAAAGACCAGGGGTGAGTAAAGTGCCATAGCCACGCAGAGGAAGAGCAGGAGGAGGCCAAATTCCCTTGTGCATCGTTGGATTGTGAGGCCCAGCGTCTGTAACCCCAGAGAATGACGCACCAACCTCATCACGTACAAAATCCTCAAGGCACGCAACACCCGGAGGATCAGGCCTATCTTCTCCAAATCCAGGCTTCCAGAACTACTTGGCTTCCCATCAACAGAAAAGGCATCAATGATCAGGCTGATGTAATAAGGCAAAATGGCCATTATGTCGATGATATTCAGAGGAGTTCTCAGAAACGCACACTTGCTTTGTGCTTGGATAAACCGCAGCAGAAACTCGAATGAAAACCAGGCCACGCAGATCGTCTCCAGTACAAAAATGTTGTAGCACTTCTGGGAGCATTCGCCCTGGGAAAAGAGGAAGAGAAAAATCTAGTGACTTTTCTGTTACAAATGATAGTTGGTTGTACATCTTGTGACTTAATGAGCCAACTGATCTCATCGCAGAACAGGGGTTCCCAACCTTTATTGCCCTGTTTACCCATGGCAACGTTAACAATGTTATTTCTAGCACATAATGTTATTTCACATATTTATGAACAACTAATGATGAACAGATATACCTGTACACACACGGCCAAACACAGTCAGTCAATGAGAAAAAATATGTACTGATCCAGAATCAATAAATGTACCCCCTGTGTATGCAAAATGTACCCCTAGGGAGTAAATTTACCCCAGAATGGGAACCCCTGTTGTAGGGGATGCTGAGCCAGTCACATGAAGCCATAGATGTCATACAGAAACATGAACACAGAAACATGTGTCTCACCCACCTGATCCCCATGCTGATCATTAGCTACCCATCCGTACTAAACACTAACACTTGCTCTGTAACCTTCTATGCCTTGGTGATTTTGGGTGTCCAGATACTTTAAATGTTGTGAGAATACCTGCCTCTACCATCACCTCAGGCATTGTTTCAGATTTCAACCATCCTGTAACATTTTCTCCCCTCTGATCTTGATCCTTCCTCCTCACCTTTAAAGCTTTGCCCTCTGATTTCAAATGGCTCCATCAAGCTGAAAAGTTTTAAGGGGCTGTCCCACTGCGGCAACCAAATTGGCGAGTTTCGAAGAGTTTAAGAGTGTTTGTAAAAGTGTCATGTTGAAGACCTCTTTCGACTATGTTGAAGACTAGTTTCGACTAAATTGGACACCGAATAGTGGACAGTGAAGACGACCTCCTTCGATCTCCTTCGACCTCCCCTCGACTATGTTGATGACTACCTTTGATTACCTTCGACTACCCTCGATTACGTACGAATAACATGCCGACCTACTACGACCTACTTCGACTATAGCTACGAGTAAAAAATATACAGGTTATTTCCATGGCGATCTTTTTATTACTCGCGGGCATTTTTCAGCATGTTGAAAAATACGCCACGACCTATCTGAGGCCTCAAGTGCGCGGGGACTACACTCGAACATGAAGGAGAGTTACAAAGACCTCCTAGGACCTCGTGTCGACCATGCTGTGAATATGAGTCAAAGGCAAACTCTTCTAAATTTGCCAATTAGGTCGTCGCAGTGGGACAGCCCCTTAAATAGCCAGTGGTTGGGAATCTTGTTTTTGATTTCTATTTAGTGTTTAGACCAGTCACATCAGAAATTTGAAAGAAGCCCTAATAATAAAAATGCTTCCTGCAAGCCAATTAACAATTCTAGGAAATGTTTATATAATTTGACCAAAGATCAATCAGAGAGGATCAGACCCAACTTTGATGCCCATATAGAATAGAATTCTAGAACTTTGAAATTGTCACTTATTTAGAGAAGGATATTTCCGTACAGGCAGTTGATTCCTTAGAGGAAGGATTATCTAACAAGGAAAGATTAAACAGATTGAATCTGAGTGTTTAAAAGAAAAAGATAATCATATTGAAATGCTTAGGATCCTGATGGAATTTGACAACGTAATTGCTGAATGGTGAGTACTCTGGTGGTGAAACATGAGAGTATTGTCTTGGTAATTGAGAGTGAAAGGAATGTCATCAGGGGGTGATGAATCTTTGGAGGTTTGTCTCTTATAGCCATGTTATGACTAGTCTGGGAGGTGGAGATGGACTTATAGAAGTAAAAAAAATAAGGGATTGATGGATCAGGTCAGAAGGTTGGACTGGAGCCCAATGAACTCTTTAAGGTGGAACAAGTGGGCCTGTCCCAACTAGACAATTTTTCAGGCGACTGCCGGCTACTGTCAAACAGTAACTGGAACACCGACTTCCAGAGTGGAAAATACATACGCACACACGCGCGCGCACACACACACACACACACACACACACACACGCACACAAACACACACACACCTCAGCAACTTTCAGTTCCTTGATAAAAGTAGAGAAGAGAAAACTGTGATAGTGTAAGGTCCACTATTTTCACCAACTGGTCTCCCATACCGCTACTTTAACATGGAGTTGACGATAGAGAGACCTTTAAAACACCAAGACCGATGAGGCATTGCTACTGAAGGATACCCCAAGGCTCAGTACTGGGACCCCAGCTATTTACAATATATATTAATGATCTGGATGAGGGAATTGAAGGCAATATCTCCAAGTTTGCGGATGACACTAAGCTGGGGGGCAGTGTTAGCTGTGAGGAGGATGCTAGGAGACTGCAGGGTGACTTGGATAGGCTGGGTGAGTGGGCAAATGTTTGGCAGATGCAGTATAATGTGGATAAATGTGAGGTTATCCATTTTGGTGGAAAAAACAGGAAAGCAGACTATTATCTAAATGGTGGCCGATTAGGAAAAGGGAGATGCAGCGAGACCTGGGTGTCATGGTACAACAGTCATTGAAGGTAGGCATGCAGGTGCAGCAGGCAGTAAAGAAAGCGAATGGTATGTTAGCTTTCATTGCAAAAGGATTTGAGTATAGGAGCAGAGAGGTTCTACTGCAGTTGTACAGGGTCTTGGTGAGACCACACCTGGAGTATTGCGTCCAGTTTTGGTCTCCAAATCTGAGGAAGGACATTATTGCCATAGAGGGAGTGCAGAGACGGTTCACCAGACTGATTCCTGGGATGTCAGGACTGTCTTATGAAGAAAGACTGGATAGACTTGGTTTATACTCTCTAGAATTTAGAAGATTGAGAGGGGATCTTATAGAAACTTACAAAATTCTTAAGGGGTTGGACAGGCTAGATGCAGGAAGATTGTTCCCGATGTTAGGGAAGTCCAGGACAAGGGGTCACAGCTTAAGGATAAAGGGGAAATCCTTTAAAACTGAGATGAGAAGAACTTTTTTCACACAGAGAGTGGTGAATCTCTGGAACTCTCTGCCACAGAGGGTAGTTGAGGCCAATTCATTGGCTATATTTAAGAGGGAGTTAGATGTGGCCCTTGTGGCTAAGGGGATCAGGGGGTATGGAGAGAAGGCAGGTACGGGATACTGAGTTGGATGATCAGCCATGATCATATTGAATGGCCGAATGGCCTACTCCTGCACCTAATTTCTATGTTCTATGTTTCTATGATATTGATCACAGGAGACATTGGTTTGGATCCTTTGTAGCAGTAAACTTTCCCCATTCACTTGTTAATGGTTATGACTTTGAAATAAATACCATCCCATAACCCCTCAAGGAATCTAGGAAGTGTGTGTAAACTTGCTCAAAACTCATGAAGAATATTGTCCAATAGAACACCAGGAAACAGCTAAAAAAGCACAAAGTGCAGAGGTAACTCAGCAGATCAGATAGTATCTGACCTATTGAGTTACTCCAACACTTTGTCATTTGTAAACCAGCATCTGCAGTTCTTTGTTTCTCCTTCCACTAGAAAGCAGCTAATGTGATTCCACAGGTCAGATGTACCTGGTAATTAAACAGCCAACAATTTGACGCATAGAACAAAAGACACAAATGCTGGAGTAACTCAGCGAGTCAGGCAGTAGACCCAGAGAACATGGATAGGTAATGTTTCGGGTCGGGACCCTTCTTCAGCCTATCCATGTTCTCCAGAAATGCTCCCTGACCTCCTGAGTTATTCCGGCATTTTGTCTTTTCTTTTTGTAAACCAGCATCTGCAGTTCCATATTTCTGCAGTATGACTTTTAGACTGGAAATAGTTATAAAAGCACATAATGGAAACCTGACCAATAAATCCAAACACTAGATTCTGAGATGCAATTTATATTGAACAATATTCAATAGCAAATAGTCCATCTCCCTCCTCTGTTGCCATGGTGTTGACTTATGCTGAGGTTTTTTACAATTGCTTGTAAAAGCAACAATGGACTGAGTTGCCTTATTCTGCAGTACAAGTTCCTAAATCTTTTCCAAATTCCTTCATCACAGTGAAATTGTAGACAGAATACCAGGTGGATTTACAGTTCGATGAATCATCTTAATGAACATCTTTTCCAGTGACTTAACATTATAGGATAATTATAGGAATCTAAGCGAGAGCTAGCTGTCTTCATTAACAACGGGCGCTTGGAATTCCAACAAACACCCACTTAACTCGACATAAACCTGGACAGGTCACTCACATTTTGTCAACACCTGGCTGGTCTCCGTGACAAGGTCATTGCACGTAGCGGCCTCATCCGACGCCTGGCAGGAACAAGTTGGGGAGCCAGTCCATCAACTCTTTGCATCTCTGCCTTAGCTCTTGTGTATGCTCCAGCTGAGTACTGCACACCCTTGTGGAGTAGAAGCAGACATACTAGCCTGGTAGACACGAGCTTGAACAGCACCTTGCGAACCATCAATGGGTGCCCAACCTACTCCAGTCAAGCAGCTCCCTATACTTGTAGGCATTCTGCCTGCAGGGATCCAAAGGCAAGCAGCAACTCTGGCACTATCTCGTCGTGCCATGGACCCAGATCACCTCCATCAGGCTATCAGCAGAGAGCAGAGGCCCCCCCGACTGAAGTCCCGTCATCCCTTTGCTCCACATGGAAAACAACTCCTAGCATCCATCCAGCCAACTGAGACAAAAGCACACTGGATAGCCACCAAGTGGTCACAGGAGTGGAAGGCAACCTCATCTCCATTACACATCTACATCTCTTCACCAGATAAAAGCTGTCCAGGGTCTGACCTCCCCAGGGGAGAATGGGTGAAGCTCAACAGACTTGGTACTGGAGTTGGGTGTTTCAATGCCAGCGTGTGGAGATGGGGGCTCCCTCCGCCAGAGCCCAGCCTGTGAATACGGAGCAAAACAACAGACAGCCAACCATGTCATCTCAGGGTGCCCGCTCTACCACCCAGTAAATGGAGCTCAGGGCCTGGCAGACATTGACGCAGAGACAACAACCTGGCTGCTCAACACCTGCTTGAGATCTAACTATTCCTTTGGTTTATGTTTCATTCGCAAGAAGAAGAAGAAGATAGGATGTACGATGTGCGATGTGCATCTCCTCTCCTCCCCCCGGCCCCATTCCGCCTTCCCCTACCCACTCTCCCTCCCCCTCCTCAGTTTTTGCACGCCCCCTCCCATAAATTGGACTGTTGTTTTTTGAACCAAAAACACACAGCGACAATTGCACATTTAGATCTTATGAAGTTTTAATGAAAACTAAGTGATGAAGCTAAGTTCAATGTACATTTAACAGGATGTATTTCTGCATCTCTCTATTTAATTGTACATTGACTGGTTGTATTAAAAAAAAACATTGCACGTGTCGGTACTTATAAAATGTTTTATCCTTGATGCATCACCAACAGCTACCAACTTTCCTACAGGGCCATTGCAGCAACCCATGCACCAATAACATATAACCATATAACCATATAACAATTACAGCACGGAAACAGGCCATCTCGGCCCTACAAGTCCGTGCCGAACAACTTTTTTTTCCTTAGTCCCACCTGCCTGCACTCATACCATAACCCTCCATTCTCTTCTCATCCATATGCCTATCCAATTTATTTTTAAATGATACCAACGAACATGCCGCCACCACTTCCACTGGAAGTTCATTCCACACCGCTACCACTCTCTGAGTAAAGAAGTTCCCCCTCATGTTACCCTTAAACTTCTGTCCCTTAATTCTGAAGTCATGTCCTCTTGTTTGAATCTTCCCTATTCTCAAAGGGAAAAGCTTGTCCACATCAACTCTGTCTATACCTCTCATCATTTTAAAGACCTCTATCAAGTCCCCCCTTAACCTTCTGCACTCCAGAGAATAAAGACCTAACTTATTCAACCTTTCTCTGTAACTTAGTTGTTGAAACCCAGGCAACATTCTAGTAAATCTCCTCTGTACTCTCTCTATTTTGTTGACATCCTTCCTATAATTGGGCGACCAAAATTGTACACCATACAAAGATTTGGTCTCACCAATGCCTTGTACAATTTTAACATTATATCCCAGCTTCTATACTCAATGCTCTGATTTATAAAGGCTAGCATACCAAAAACTTTCTTTACCACCCTATCTATATGAGATTCCACCTTCAAGGAGCTATGCACGGTTATTCCCAGATCCCTCTGTTCAACTGTATTCTTCAATTCCCTACCATTTACCATGTACGTCCTATTTTGATTTGTCCTGCCAAGGTGTAGCACCTCACATTTATCAGCAGTAAACTCCATCTGCCATCTTTCAGCCCATTTTTCCAAACGGCCTAAATCACTCTGTAGACTTTGGAAATCCTCTTCATTATCCACAACACCCCCTATCTTGATATCATCTGCATACTTACTAATCCAATTTACCACCCCTTCATCCAGATCATTGATGTACATGACAAACAATAAAGGACCAAACACAGATCCCTGAGGCACCCCACTAGTCACCTGCCTCCAACCCGACAAACAGCCATCCACCATTACCCTCTGGCTTCTCCCATTCAGCCACTGTTGAATCCATCTTGCTATTCCTGCATTTATACCCCAACAGTTGAACCTTCTTAACCAACCTTCCATGAGGAACCTTGTCAAAGGCCTTACTAAAGTCCATATAGACAACATCCACTGCTTTACCCTCATCAATTTCCCTAGTAACCTCTTCAAAAAATTCAAGAAGATTAGTCAAACATGACCTTCCAGGCACAAAGCCATGTTGACTGTTCCTAATCAGACCCTGTTTATCCAGATACTTATATATATTATCTCTAAGTATCTTTTCCATTAATTTGCCCACCACTGAAGTAAAACTAACTGGTCTATAATTGCTAGGTTTACTCTTAGAACCCTTTTTAAACAATGGAACAACATGCGCAATACGCCAATCCTCGGGGACTATTCCCGTTTCTAATGACATTTGAAATATTTCTGTCATAGCCCTGGCTATTTCTACACTAACTTCCCTCAATGTCCTAGGGAATATCCTGTCAGGACCTGGAGACTTATCCACTTTTATATTTTTCAAAAGTGTCAGTACTTCTTTTACTTTGAAACTCATAGTATCCATAGCTACTATACTCGTTTCCCTTACCTCACATAATTCAATATCCTTCTCCTTGGTGAATACCGAAGAAAAGAAATTGTTCAATATCTCCCCCATCTCTTTTGGCTCTGCAGATAGCTGCCCACTCTGTCTCTCCAATGGACCAATGTTATCCCTCGTTATCCTTTTGCTATTAATGTAGCTGTAGAAACCCTTTGGATTTACTTTCACCTTACTTGCCAAAGCAACCCCAAATCTTCCTTTAGCTTTTCTAATTTCTTTCTTAAGATTCTTTTTACATTCCTTATACTCTTGGGGAAGTCCAGGACAAGGGGTCACGGCTTAAGGATAAGGGGGAAATCCTTTAAAACCGAGATGAGAAGAACTTTTTTCACACAGAGAGTGGTGAATCTCTGGAACTCTCTGCCGCAGAGGGTAGTCGAGGGCAGTTCATTGGCTATATTTAAGAGGGAGTTAGATGTGGCCCTTGTGGCTAAGGGGATCAGAGGGGTATGGAGAGAAGGCAGGTACGGGATACTGAGTTGGATGATCAGCCATGATCATATTGAATGGCGGTGCAGGCTCGAATGGCCGAATGGCCTACTCCTGCACCTAATTTCTATGTTCTATGTTTCTATGTTTACTCCACAAGCACCTCATTTACTTCATGCTGCCTATAATTATTGTAGATCTCCCTCTTTTTCCGAACAAGATGTCCAATTTCCCTTGAAAACCAGGGCTCTTTCCAATTTTTACTGTTTCCTTTCAACCGAACAGGAACATAAAGATTCTGTACTCTTAAAATTTCCCCTTTAAATGTCCTCCATTTCTCTTCTACATCTTTCCCATAAAACAAAATGTCCCAGTTCACTCCTTTTAAATAACCATATAACCATATAACAATTACAGCACAAATCATCTCGCATCTCATCAAAGTTAGCCTTTCTCCAATCAAAAATCTCAACCCTAGGTCCAGTTCTGACCTTCTCCATAATTATATTGAAACTAATGGTATTGTGATCACTGGACCCGAAGTGCTCCCCAATGATCCAGGAGGATTCTTAATGAATGCAAATAAGAATTCATAACCAACACCACTAACCAGTTTGCAAAATAGCACCACAGTGTAATTATATTCATTCTTGGCAAGATTATACATTTATAATCACAACGGAATAAACACAGGATCATAAATAAAGGATGCGAATTCCAACAGAAAAACATAAACACAAGAACAGGATGTTTTGCTGTACGGAATCAGTCTGATATCGGTGATGGTTTAATTTTCATTCCAGGATTTCAGATAGTGGCCATTAAATATAGGTGCAGATCTCCCACTGCCCCAAAATGACTGCCATCAGGTTACCCTTGGGTCTTAACACGTATTTCCACACAGTGTTACCAAGCATAAAATCGTTCAAAAACATCACAACCCCTTAAAATCATCAAATTCTTTCCTGTCATCTCACTGTTCCAAATTCCACACACTATAGAAGACATTTGGACCATCTATGCCAATGCCGAGGAATCTCCTCCCCCACATTCCCATCAATGCCACCAGCTAACCACAAATTCTCTGCCACAGAAGGTAGTTGAGGCCAGTTCATTGGCTATATTTAAGATGGAGTTAGATGTGGCCCTTGTGGCTAAGGGGATCAGGGGGTAGGTATGGAGAGAAGGCAGGTACAGGATACTGAGTTGGATGATCAGCCATGATCATATTGAATGGCGGTGCAGGCTCGAAGCAGGCACTCCTGCACCTATTTTCTATGCTTCACATTGTCCAATTAACCCTACATGTCTGTGTGATGCAGGATGAAACTGCAGCAGCAGAGAGGAAACCCACGTGGTCACAGAGAAAGGGTGCAAACTCCGCACAAAGCACTGGAAAGTACACAAAGTAGAGTACGAATTCTATTGACTTCTGACAATGATCATTTTGTGGTGCTATACACAACACAGCAGCTAATTAGTAGCTACCTTTGTAAAAAAAAACAATTTTACATCGGAGTCACGTGAGTGACTTCGTGAAGAAGAACCCCGCTTCCACGCATGCGTATCATATCGCTACACGCATTGCAACGAGTCACACAGAGGGGAACGGCGTTCCCCAAGCGGGAGATTTGAAAGTCGGGAACAGCAGGTAAGCGACTCTGCGTTCCTTTTTTCTACTTACTTTTAGGTGGCTGCGGAAAGCCGGCGGGGAGACCCGTGGAGGGCGAGCAGCCAGCAGCAGCAACAGCACGAGTTTCCCTGGGGGGGGGAACAACCTGAGCCCGACTTTGCTCCCGCACCGGCAAAATTCACCTCTCGGCCGGGCGGGAAGCAAAGTAAAAAAGGTCCCTATGCCAGTCTCAAATGAGACTGGCTTGGGAGCAGTCGGTAGCAGCCAGCACAGAGGCTGCGGGACAGCTCGGACCAGCGGTACCGGGGCTCGAAACGCTCAGCGAGTGCAGCGGCACTTATGGAGTCGGAACGGGACGTTCGGGCTGAAAACCTTCTTCACAAGGTAAGGGCCAGGGGATCCATAGGAACAGCCGGGGTTACCGGCTGCGGAACTGCCGCGAAGGACCAGGCCCGTGAACACCGGGGTCGGTCCAAGCGGCTCGAACCCGACACAGGGAACGACGGTCACCGGCGGGAGAAGGAAAGTCGGGAACAGCAGGTAAGAGACCCTGCGTTTTCCTTCAACTTACCTTTCTAGGTGCAGACATGGACCAGGTCCATGTAAGGTGCAGAAGGCCGGCGGGAGAACCGCGGAGGAGCGGCAGCAGCAGCAGTAGCAGCAGCAGCAGCGGCAGCGGCAGCAGCAGTGGCAGCCGGCAGCTGCAGGAGCACTAACAGCTGCAGGAGCACAGGCAGCTGCAGGAGCACAGACAGCGGCAGGAGCACAGGCAGCAGCAGTGGCAGCTGGGCTTCGTGAGGAGCTGGCAACGGCAGGAGCAGCATGGCACATCGGTTCCCGGAGGGAGAAAAACACCTGTGCCCAACTTCGCTCCAGCATGGTGAGAAAGTTCATTTCTCGGCAGCAAAGGACTTTGCAGTTGACTGGCTGCAATCTACTACAAGGGACCAGTATGTGAGTACCAGGGTCGGTCCCAGCAGGGTTTTAGTTACAATAATCGCTTCTCGGTTTTTTTTTTTGGCTAAGATCAAGTGTAGTATCTGTTCTTATCAGTTTAATATCTGATACACCCCTTATCTAGGGACTATATATATTATATAAAAACTATAGTAGCTGTTATCATCAGTTTTAATGTCTTATATGTCCCTTAGCTAAGGACCATATAAGTAGGAGTGCCCAGAATTGAGGGCATTAGAGTGGGGTTGACCGGCTGCAACGACCATAAGGGACCAGTACCGTCAGTACGGGGGTGGGTCCCAGGGGTCTTAGATAAAGGAGCAGCCAGGAGTGCTGAGAGCGTTGAAGCCAGGTTAAAGGAATAGATGGAAGCAGCTGTGCCAGTTATCCTCCACACCGGCCATATCCACTTCACGGAAGGAAGGACAAAACTGGAGAAGGAGGACCATGGAACAGCGGGCAGCCAGCAGCAGCCAGCGGCACTTGGATCATCCGTAGTGGGATCAGCTGTGCCCCATGTCGGGCCCGCACCGGCCAGATCCATGCGGCCGAGCGGTAAGGCTAGACACAAATCAAACAAGGTAGTGGACTCAGAAGGGTCCGACTTTGCATAAAACCGCCGGCAACCAGCGCCCGAGAGGGCTGGAGCGGGAAGAAGCGGTGTATGGAGCCTTGCTCCAACATGATAAACCCACAGCAGTACCTCTTTGAGGGCTGCACAATGCTTCTACCCCATCAGAGGGGAGCACTGTGGGTCAGTTCTGGGTTGACTTGCAAGAGGGGTCCGCAGAACAAAAGACAAGTGGGCAGCAGTTAAGCCCCACAGGGGTACCCCGTGTGGGACCCTAGAGATCTCTAACTCTATAAAAAAGAGTAGGCAGGACCCTGATGGGCCAGAGCCTGGTAATACAGCGTCCCATGATCCTAACACAGCAGGGACTCTGCTGGACATGGTGGCCGATTACTTTAGCCAAGTCAAACATGGGTAGACTTGGATCCAGGATGGCAATAGTATTACTATATGTCTGGCCACATACGCCAACAAGAAAAATTTACAAACACTGGCCAGACATCTGCCACCTGGCAACGGTGAGGCATTACAGGTGCCCAGTGTAATCCAATGCATTTGGCAGCATATGGACGAACATCAGGAACCAGGACCTCAAGATCCAGAGAACCTTCAAGGGATTGACGGAAGGCATCATAGCATACACCAGCACCCTGGACTAAACGTAGGTAACCAAAGACCATCAAGACGCACTAGCTCTGTTTAATAATATGCAATATGACCTGAACTACACGTGGAAGGCGGCCATTCAGCCAGCACTAGGACCCCAAAAATACTACCATTTGCAAATAAAGAACCGTGTGTGGACTAAGCTAAGACACTGGGGCTCATCAAGGCCAGCGCAAGGGCCTATTTTGGAGCATGATACCAGCCACAGGCAAGGCCATAAAAAATGTGGCTCATACCAGTAGCAGTGTCAGAAATCAATATAACCTGCAGGATCCGTTTTAGGGTATGGCCAGGGCGGCCACCCTGGAAGATGCGGAAGCCTCAACCTCCCACACAACCCCGAACAAGAAATATTAAACCAGAACCTTATTTTCAAAAAACCAAGGAAATAACAAAACCACTGGTAACCATGGAGGTAGGTGGGTGGGGTTTCTTCTGTTAAATAGGGACCTACGAGGGTAGGGGAGGTTGCAACACTATAGTTATGTATGGTATATAATCACTACAGATTCATATAATCTCAGCAGTATTCAGGGTTATCTGATAGGGTTTTTCTCATCCCATTAACCACAGTACATCATACACCAGAAGGGCATTTTGTCCTTACATAAACCAAACAATCTAAAACCCACATGGTGCTACAAGAATTATACACAAAAGATGGGATTGAACATATTTATTAAAAATAAGATAGAGTAGGGTTGCAGGATTATCATTGATTTTAACCCTAAACACATTTGTTCTAGATATTCATTTTAGGATGGATGCTCTTATTATTCATAAAGACTTGGTATCAGTTGCGGGTTTCTATATGGCAGGCATTGACTCAATAGAGGAACTTTGGCAATATAGAGCTTACAAAAGGGGCAATCATTAGCCCCAATATTATGTACTAAAATTCGTAAACCAGCTTGGCATTGTTATGTAAATAAGCCATAGGGTGAGGTTTTCCCCCGTTCGGACCCATCATTGAGGTACTAGGGAAAATTCAACCACACTCGGCATCTGGAATTTTCAGAGTACCGGACTGACCTTCTCAATCATGGTATTTCAGTCTTACAGGGGATGGTGTTAGAACCATGTTCCCTATGAACATTGCCAAAAAATTATTCATTTATCCAGTGACTGGAGGCAGTCATCCATGCCATAACACTTTGGATTTATTGATTTGTAGAGTCTAACAGACCCACTACACTGTCAGACAGGACGATGAATCTCATCTCATCTGCACTAAGACTGTCAACACGGAAGCAGTACCTTGGACACATCAAGAAATGGGGCATATACTGCTTGGACAACAATCTCGACCAAAAGGCCAAGAACATTCTGGCCGTATTGGAATTTTAACAAGCCTCCATTAGGATAATCGATGGAGCTACAGTGCCATCAATAGTGCCACAAGTGCACTCTCCAATTACCTATCACAAGGATCGGAACGGCACGCGGTGGGAACGCACCCCTGGTAAGCTAACCAGGTACTCCGAAATCTGGCACATGGGTGTCGTTTTCTCAACATGCTGAGGAGCTTGTAGCTCATTACAGCGTTGTCACCTCAGTAACAGACCAGGAAGATGGTTATGCTCATGGTGTTATTTACCGCACAACAAGTCCAGCCATTAAGCAAACTGAGCCTGGACTCCCTGATCATCTCACCGAGAAACTGGTGTTGTCATACAGGATTTAATAAAAGAAAACAGATCGGGTTCCTCGGGTCTAGGGTTTGATTTTATGGTACAACCATATGGCAAACGACTGTGTATAACAAGACACATCTAACAATACATAGCATATACTCAGAACATTTGAGGTCAGAGTATGGAGTTGTTTATCTCTTACAAGAAACTGCATGATAGGGTCACGACTCAAACTATTTCAAGGTGGCTCAAATAGGTCCTAAAAATGGCAGGAATAGACACTGATGTTTCAACTCTCATTCCACCAGGACTGCAGCAACATCCGCAGCAATATTATACAGGTACCCACAGACCAAATCCTCAGAATGGCAGGAGGGTCATTTTAAAAAAGGGTTTTTCCACAGGTTGTATAATAAACCAGTTAATTTGGAGCCATCATTGTATTAAGAAACCATTTTAGGTTCAACAAAATATTTTGGCCGATAGGTTGCAGGGTTATGATTCTCAAATTTTAAAAAATGTTATATATTTTTTTCGTTATACCACACAACTCTTTGTATAATTGTGTTTTAAAACTACTAATGATGCTCTCTCCCAATACCCAAGGCAGTTGTGAAGCATGGACTCGTTCCACGGCATGAGGTCACAGAGCTTTGAAATCTTCACGAAGTCACTCACGTGACTCCGATGTAAAATAGTAAGATTAAACGAGAACTTACCAGTTTGAAGTTTGATCTGTATTTTATGAGGAGTTACGATGAGGGATTTCGTGCCCTCCGCTCCCACCCTCTTATGATCATATCAAAAACTGGTATCTCTTTGATAATCTTACTATGTTAGATCATTATAGGTTTCTGTGACCTCACACCGCTGCTTTGAAGAATGACACGCATGCGTGGAAGCGGGGTTCTTCACGAAATCCCTCATCGTAACTCCTCATAAAATACAGATCAAACTTCAAACTGGTAAGTTCTCATTTAATCTTACTATTTTATAGAAGTTTGGATTCAGTCTTTTAGAGTACAGAGGAGATTGTGCTTGTGTGGTTCTTTGTAGGAGCAAACCAATTAATTCATTTCCCTAACTCTGAAATTATTTCCTGGTTATCTCATTTCCATTTGAAAGTTGCTTTTGAATTTCCAACCCCCCCACCCCAAATTTCAGGCAGTTCATTCCACATCGCATTAACTTGCCACAGGAGAAAAATGTCTTATCTCTTTAAACCATAACCTAAAGAGGGTTTTGTTTTTATGATACTGCCTGTAAGGGAAATTCATTTTGTTGTCTCAAATTGAGACAATGACAATAAATTTGAATACAATACAATACAACAACACAAGTTTGTGCTCTTATATTCTCCTTGTCTTGCTATTTGCATTTTAAAAATAACATTCAAACAATCGGTATTCTGAAAAAATATATGCTTGTGCGTTAAAGCTCATTATCTGGGGGTAAATGTTGCACGAATAACTCCAGTGCTTTGGATAATTAGCCAAACTTGCTAATTGCATTATTTATTGGTGTGGGTCATTCTTTTCTAGATGTATTTTTGATGATGTATGCTGCAATCTACATCATTAGACCAGTTACTTCAGGTAGTGGGACTGACCACACAATTATATTGCAAGGTTCAATGGAAGGTGAACTATAATTCTGGATAAAAGCCTGGTTTCTTTCTGTAGATCAGCTGCTAAAATTTAAGTATGCAGCTCTTTTAGTCCTGATGGCTGCTCCCATGAGATGATTATGTGTTTCGTAACGATCACAGGCCTTGGATCTATGAGTATTTGGTAATGCACCAGGAACAGGTTTAATTCCAGATACAATTACTGAACAATGCTAATAAGGACAGACTCTCCTAATACAACTGCACAGCCTGCGGTAATTACATAGAAACATAGAAACGTAGAAAATAGGTGCAGGAGTAGGCCATTCGGCTCTTCGAGCCAGCACCACCATTTAATATGATCATGGCTGATCATCCAACTCAGTATCCTGTACCTGCCTTCTCTCCATACCCCCTGATCCCTTTAGCCACAAGGGCCACATCTAACTCCCTTTTAAATATAGCCAATGAACTGCCCTCAACTACCTTCTGTGGCAGAGAATTCCACAGATTCACCACTCTCTGAGTGAAAAATGTTTTTCTCATCTCGGTCCTAAAAGATTTCCCCCTTATCCTTAAACTGTGACCCCTCATTACATTTGAAATGAAGTGGTTCTTTAAATACTGTGCATTCCTTCCTTGTGTTTGTGTGTGTTTCAATGATCTAAATATATGAGAAATGAAATATGAGATATGTGATGACATGAAGGACTACTATGAAAAAGGATGATATTCATACATCAATTTGAGGATAAAAAGTCAGGGATTTCCTTTATTGGTAATGAAACATACAAAAGTCTTATAAACAAACAAATGTTGATAACATGTTCAAGAAGGAACTGCAGATGCTGGAAGATCGAAGGTACACAAAATTGCCGGAGAAACTCAGCGGGTGCAGCAGCATCTATGGAGCGAAGAAAATAGGCGATGTTTCGGGCCGAAACCCTTCTTCAGACTGATGGGGGGTGGTAGGAGACAAGGAAGGAAAAGGGTAGGAGGAGGAGCCCGAGGACGGGGGGATGGGAGGAGACAGCTCAGGGGTTAAGGAAGGGGAGGAGACAGCAAGGGCTGGCAAAATTGGGAGAATTCAACATTCATGTCATCAGGATGCAAGCTGCCCAGGCGGAATATGAGGTGCTGTTCCTCCAATTTCCGGTGTTGCTCACTCTGGCAATGGAGGAGACCCAGGACAGAGAGGTCGGATTGGGAATGGGAGGGGGAGTTGAAGTGCTGAGCCACCGGGAGTTCAGGTAGGTTATTGCGGACTGAGCGGAGGTGTTCGGCGAAACGATCGCCCAACCGCCGCTTAGTCTCCCCGATGTAAATCAGCTGACAAATGTTGATAACAGCCTGGTGGGTGGTGTTGAGGGTTGTGCCCTGCCCCTGAGCTGAAGCCTTCTCCTTGGAGATATGTCTCACACCGTTTGATCCACTGAAAGAAAATTTGTGCAATGACCGCGCACTGGAATGACAGCACATCACGTGTTTACATACCTTTTTTTTCACAATGAGCCAATGAAAATGATCGGTCGATTAACTAAGACTACCTACGACTATCACGACGACTTACGATTACCTACGAATACATGACGACCCCACTACAAATTTTTGGTTGCAGAAAATTTTTCAACATGTTGAAAATTTTTCGCCGACCATACTGAAGCCGCGACTAGTTTCCAAAATGCGGGAACTCCTCGCGACCATGAAGGAGACTCACCAGAGACCACCAGCGAACATGTGGCGATCTTGTGGCGAGCGCAGAGTCTCCTGCACTTGTCAAAAAAGTCACCTAAGTGGGACAGGCCCTTTAAGGGCCAGCTATGTAGAATTCACATGGTATATATATCACGATTCAGCCGATGGGCCAGATTGTGGTTACCTCTGGTTGGTGGAGAATTACTGGACATCAACATTTTGTTGTCCAGCTTATCTCCAACTTCCATGCCTGCACAGTGAGATGGGAAACATTCATGTAGAGTCTGAGCTGTGCTTACAGAACAATTTATCTTTATTACAAATTGGTCAACTTGGGATACACCCATTCTGGGGCAGATGCCCACAGATACAAAGCATACATTGTTTTCTTATACTACCTATTATCTACATTTCCCTCATTATCTCCACTTCACGTGCGTAACAAGGACATAAAAGAAAGGAATTCATGTTTACCACGGTGTACTCTGGTGGGCTCTGTGTTATAAAAGCTGTGAGTAGTTCCTTTTTACCCTATATGTTCAATGCTAAATTCCCCCCGGAGTCTGTGCAGTGGTTGTCTGACAGCATCTAGGCATGGGCTAAGTTAAGGTCACTTTATTTGCACTGGTCACTGAATCTGGTATTATGCAATTTCAACAAGGTTTCAGTGAGGCCCCTGGTCCAGTCTTGAGTATTATCGGGTAGAAGCAAGGAACTGCAGAAGCTGTTTCAGAAGTATCCTTGTCACCTATCCGTGTTCTACAGGGATTTTACCTGACCCGCTGAGTTACTCCAGCACTTTGTGTCTTTTTCTGAGGATTATCTCACCATATGTGTTAGCCCATTGTCTACTTTAACCCATTGTCTGCCTTGACCTATTGTATCCATTTACGGATGTGGAGATTGGGGACAAGTGGGAGATTGGATGGTGCCATAGGCAGTCCAGCGATGGAGCACAAACACATGAAGCAGAGGCAGTCACTGACCTCGAGTACGAAGGCAAGTGCAGGTAAATGGTTTATTTAATATTTTAACTTTTAGGGATTTAAAACAATTTAACAATTATTTTAATCTTCAAACATTTGCATTTGGTCAGAGACATCTGAAATCACTCACATCTTGGAAATATGGCTGAAGGGAAAACTCACAAAATGCACCATTTGCAGCCTAGTTATTGCTTGGAGCTCTCTATGCCTCCCAGGACATTCAGTTCGAATGACCCAATTGTGTTAGAGGTAAGTGTTTCATTGCTGTATAAATGAGGTTGTTTCTATTTTACCACCATTTTGTCCAATGGCCCATTTTCAGGTAATATTTTTAAGACAATGTTGCTGGAGCCTTATCAAAATTGTAAGTCGATTAAGCAATTGTTTGCAGTTAATTGGACCCAAGGGAGATTTGCTCAGTCGCACTTACAAAGATGATAGCGATTGGAGATATGTTTTTACATCTGTAGTTCAAAGAACAAATCTTTTAGAATGTAGAATTTTCATTAAATCAGAAGACACTTGGTAATTCTACAATTTAAATATATTTGCAATTGATTTTATTGCTGCAGTTTGTCAATGGGTATAATCTTCGATTGAAATTGATGCTAATAATTAACCTAATTATGATTATTTTTCTGAAGCAAATTTGTTAATTAGGTTTACTTTGATTCCTATGATAACAATATGGGTAGATTATTCTGCAATCATTTACCTGTTCAATTAAGCTCTCCAAATTAGCTGAGACTTCCTAGTTACACACCCAGGTGGAGAATAGACCTATCAATGATCATACGCCAGGCTGGTAAAAGCAGGGCTGCATATCTGAGTCTCAACATAATGTCTTATAATGTTTCACAAATATGGATGGTACTATAACAATGCTGAACTCTGCAAATGAGGAGGCTGTTTGGCTGGATTTGTAGATCTACATTTGCTAAGTACATAATGAGACTCTGTTTTATGACATTTATTATCCCATATGAACAACCAGTACACACCAACATTTTATTCTCTTGTATTCCCATACTACCACTATACTTAGCTGATACAGGAGAAAAATGTTGTGGCCCATTAGCTTGTGGATATATATAGAACTAAGTGCAACCTTTAAGAACTAAGTATGATATGTGATATTACTTTTAATGCATCATTGACCCAGTAACTGCTGTTAATGAAGATAATAGTTCTCAACCGAAGGATGCTCTGTTGCTTGCTCCATCTCCATCTATTTGCCCTTGTAACCAGCAACACTGAAGAGCCTACAAATAAACCCATTCCTACTTAATTAATAAATATCAGATGATGCTGAGGTAAAAAAGAGAACCCTCAACAATATATTCTCGTTCTTCAAAGACTTTGTAATCTCTATACCCTTCATCTGATTTGCAGCTCAAATCCCCCGAAATATCTGTGCTCCTCCTAGTCGAGCCTTTGCTCTGATTTAATTTGCTCCATCGCTCACTGTCTACAAGGGTTTCCACCCGAAGCTTTGGAATTCTCCAGCAAAACTTCACCTATTATGACATTTTTTGTTTTAAAGGTACGCAGCATCAAAACAGACCCTTCGGCCCACTGACTCCATGCCGACCATCGATCGCCTGTTCACACTAGTTCTATTTCCCACTTACAGAGAAATTCCCATGAACAAGTTAGGACTTTATTGACAAAGGCCTTTTAACCTACAGAACCCGCCTGTCTTTGGGACTTGATAGAGGTTTTTGGAAATGATGAGAGGGAACCCAGAGTTGACCTGCAAACTCCACATTTTCAACACTGAGAGTAGGGAAGATTCAAACAAGGGGCATGGCATGAGGAATTATGGGACAGAAGTTTGCACCACCCACTGTGCCACCCTTCTTTACTCAGAAGCTCTTTAAAAATCATATGAGCTCTACAGTGAAGGTAGTGACAATTGCCTGTTCGTTTTATATCATTTAAAAATAAATTGGATAGTTACTATGTATGGGAATGGCATGGAGGGTTATCCCTCTGAGCGCATGGTGTCTAGGGACTAGGGGAGAACCCACGTGTTCGGCACGGACCTGGGTCGAGATGGCCTGTTTTTCCGAGTCTGCTGTAATTGTTATATGGTTATAAGGTTATATGGTAATATTATCCCACTTTCTCATCCATTCCCATCACAATTGGGGCAATTGACAAAGGCCAATTAACCTACAAACCCGCCTGTCTTTGGGATGTGAGAGGAAATTGGAGCACACGGAGGAAACCCAGGGAGAACCTGCAAACTCCACATAGACAACACCAAAGGTCAGGATCGAATCCAGGTCTTTGGCAGGACAAAGGCAATGGTACAATCAGCTGCACCACCCACTGTGACACCCATCTCTTATAAGAAGCTCTTTAAAAATCATAAAAATGCTCTACACTGCTTTAGTGACAATTGCCTGATATGTTTTATTAGAGGAGCCCTCTGATTTACTGGGTAGGTTACTGCATGGTGATCCCTCCACCCATGCAAATCTAGGAGAGCTACCAACTCACAGCACCCATAACCCATATTCAATCCTGACCTCGGGTGCTGTTTGTGTGGAGTCTGCACATTCACCCTAAGACCGTGTGGGTTTTTCTCTGGGTACTCTAGTGACTTCCCACATTCCAAAGACATGCAATTTGATAGGCTGGGTGGCCACTGTAAATTGTCCTTTGTGTAGGTGAGTGTTAGAATCTGGGGGAGTTAACAGAAAAGTGAGAAGAATACAGAGACATGTGAGGTATTGTTTTTTGGGACATCTAACAAGGGCAGGACCTACACAGTGAATGGTAAACCTCTGGGGAGAGTTGTAGAGCAGAAGGATCTAGGAGTGCAGGTGCATGGTTCCTTAAAGGTCGAGTTGCAGGTTGATAAGGTGGTCAAAGGTCGGCTTTTGGCACATTGGACCGAAGGGTCTGTTTCTTCACTGTATCACTCTATTGAGTATGTAGAAGTTGTTGCATGGTCATGTTGGTGTTGTATAAGAATCACTCTCCGAGCTTTAGAAATGATTGTGGGCCAGTTTCCGGGCACCATAATTATCGGAAGGACATTATTGTCAAGCTATGAAGGGGTGCAATGAAAGGTTTACAAGGATAATTCCCGGGATGACGGGACTGTCATGAGCTATAGGGAGAGGTTGAGTAGGCTGGGTCTTGTATTCCTTGGAGTTTTAGAAGGTTGAGAGGATGATCTCATAGAAACATATAAAATTGTGAGAGTTTGGACACACTAGATGGCAGGAAACATATGCCCAGAGTATGGGGAATCGAGGACCAGAGGACATAAGTACACGGTGAAGGGGAATTTAATAGGAATCTGAGGGGTAACATTTTCACACAAAGGGTGGTGGGTGTATGGAACGAGCTGCCAGAGGAGGTAGTTGAGGCTGGACGTTTAAGAAACTGTGGACAGGTCTCTGGATAGGAGGGTTTGGAGAGATATTTCAAGCGCAGCCAAGAGGGACTAGTGTAGCTGGGCCATTTTGGTCGGTGTGGGATAGTGGGGACCGAAGGGCCTGTTACCATACTGTATCACTCGATCTTTCTATGACTCACATTGAATGGCGGTGGTGCTCGAAGGGGCGAATGGTCTCTCTCCGACCTATTGGCTATTGTCTATTGTCTATTGGCCAATTGGGCCTCCTGCCGAATTTCAAAAGGTAGTCTGATAAGTACTTGGATAGTGAAGGAGTAGAGGGAGATATGGCTAATGTGGGATTAGCAGAGAGAGGCATCAGTGCTGGCATCGACTGTGGTAAGCACCTATGTGCAAGGCCAAAAGGATAAACCAGGTGTAGTAAAGTAGTGCTGTTGCCTCCAAGTTCAATCAGGTCAAGTTGAATCCGAATTGTGAATTGGAGTACAGGAGGGAGATTGAAAATCTGATTGAATGGCGCCAGAACAATCTTACTCTAAGATGTTAGTAACACCAATGAGCTGATTGTGTGTGTGTGTGTGTGTGTGTGTGTGGGGGGGCGGGGGGTGTGGGGGGGGCGGGCTAGGACTTTATTCCTTGGAACACTGGAGGCTGAAGGATGATTCTATATGGATGTATACAATTGTGAGGGTGATTGACTAGGTGAATGCACAAAGCCTTTTACCCCAGGGTAAGAGTATCAAGAAGCAGAGGACATAGTTTTAAGTTGAGAGGGGAACATTTAATAGGAACCTGAGGGGACACAATTTTCAGAAGATGGTGGGTATCTGGAGTGAGCTGCTGGAGGTTGTAGTTAAAACAGGTACAATGACAATGCTTAAAAGACATTTGGGCAGGTACATGGGACTAGCTTAGATGGGGCATCTTGGTCAGCATGGAGGCTGAAAACTATAACCAACAGGTTCAAGAGCTGCTTCTTCCCAGCAATCAGGCTCTTGAACACACACAACACTAACCTCAAGAACTGTAATCTTTGGTTGCACTATGCATATTGGTTTTTGCACTATTATGATTACCTATTTTTTACCCAGTAAAAAATATTAATTGAATGCATTTTTGATTGTTATATATTGTATGTGTCTAATTGCATTAACACTGAGACGTTAACTCAGTTTATCTGTCTTCTGATGCTGGTTGGCTTGCTGAGTGAGCAGAGCATTTTCTGTTTTTATTCAATGTAATTAGATTTCCCCAAGGACATAACAGAACTGGTGATCAAAGGCTTGATGGACGAGAGAATGGTTGAGAGGTGCAGAGGTTCATGGAGGCAATCCAGAACAAAGAGACTTCCATTTAGAGAATGCCTTTCACAATTTCAAGCCAACCCAAACTACTTTGGAATCCTTGAATTATTTTAAGACATATTCACAGATATAATAGAATAGAAATATCCAAACATAGAAAATAGGTGCAGGAGTAGGTCATTTGGCCCTTCGAGCCAGCACCACCATTCAATATTATCATGGCTGGATATCCAGAATCAGTACCCTGTTCCTGCTTTCTCCCCACGTCCCTTGATTCCATTAGCCCAAAGAGCTTTATCTAACTCTCTCTTGAATACATCCAGTGAATTGACCTCCACTGCCAATGCAGATAATTTAACAGATTCACAACTCACTGGCTGAAAACGTTTTTCCTCGCCTCAGTCTTAAATGGCCCACCCCTTAATTCTTAAACTGTGACCCCTGGTTCTGGACTCCCTCAACATGGGGAACATTTTTCCTGCATCTAGCCTGTCCAATCCCTTAAGAATTTTATGTTTCTATAAGATCCCCTTGCATCCATCTAAATTCCAGTGAATATAAGCCCAGTCGATCCATTCTATCATCATGTTAATCCAGCCATCCCTGGAATTAACCTGGTGAACCTGCGCTGCACTCTCTCAATGTCAAGAATGTATTTTCTCAAATTAGGAGACCAAAGCTGCACACTATACTCCAAGGCTCTGTACAACTGCAGTAGGACCTCCTTGCTCCCATTCAACTTATCTCGCTATGAATAGCTTTCTTCTCTGCCTGCTGTACCTGCTTGCTTATTTTCAGTGACTGATGTACAAGTTCACCTAGTTCTCATTGCACCTTCCCTTTTCCTACTCTGACACCATTCAGATAATAATCTGCCTTCTTGTTCTTGCCACAAAAGTAGATAATCTCACATTTATCCACATTATACTGCATCTGCCATGCATCTGCCCACTCACCCAATCTATCCAAGTCACACTGCAGCCTCCTAGCATCATCTTCGCAGCTCACACTGCCACCCAGCTTTGTGTCATCTGCAAACTTGGAGATGTTACATTAAATTCCTTTGACTAAATTGTTAATATATATTGTATGTATTATTGTAAATGACTGGGGCCCTAGCACTGAGCCTTGTGACGCCACACTAGTCACTACCTGCCATTCTGAAAAGGACCTGTTAATTCCTACTCTTTGCTTCCTGTCTGCCAACTAGTTCTCTATCCATGTCAATACCCTACCCCAATACCATGCTCTCTAATCTCTTGTGTGGGTCCTTGTCAAAGGCTTTTTGAAAGTCCAGATACACTACATCCACTGGCTCTCCCTTATCCATTCTACTTGTTACATCCTCAAAAAATTCCAGAAGATTAGTCAAGCATGATTTCCCCTTCATAAATCCATGCTGACTTTGGCCGATCCTGTCACTGCTTTCCAAATGCGCGGCTATTACATCTTTAATAATAGACTCAAGCATCTTCCCCACTACCGACCTCAGGCTAACTGGTCTATAATTCCCTCCTTTCTCTCTCCCTCCTATCTGAAAATGTTGGGTTACATTAGCTACTCTCAACCTCCCCTTTTCCTAATCTGACACCATTCAGATAATAATCTACCTTATTGTTCTTGCCACCAAAGTGGATAACTTCACATTTATCCACATTATACTGCTTCTGCCCACTCACCCAACCTGCCCAAGTCACTCTGCATCCTCATAGCATCCTCTTCACAGTTCACACTGCCACCCAGGTTGGGTCATCTGCAAATTTGCTAATGTTACTTTTAATTCCTTCATTTAAATCATTAATGTATATTGTAAATAGCTGCGGCCCCAGCACCGAGCCTTGCGGCATCCCACTAGTCACTGCCTGCCATTCTGAAAGTGACCCGTTAATCCCTACTCTTTGTTTCCTGTCTGCCAATCAATTTTCTATCCATGTCAGTACCCTACCCGCAATACCATGTGCTCTAAATTTGCCCACTAATCTCCTTTGTGGGACCTTATCAAAGGCTTTCTGAAAGTCCAGGGACCCTACATCCACTGGCTCCCCCTTGTTCATTTTACTTGTTACATCCTCAAAAATATTCCAGAAGATTTTGTAAGCATGATTTCCCCTTCATAAATCTATGCTGACTTTGGCCGATCCTGTTACTGCTTTCCAAATGCACTGCTATTACATCTTTAATAATTGACTCAAGCATCTTCCCCACTACCGACGTCAGGCTAACTGGTCTATAATTTGCTGCTTTCTCTCTCCCTCTTTCTTAAAAAGTGGGGTTACATTAGCTATCCTCCAGTCCACAGGAACTGATCTAGAGTATATAATATGGAAACTGATCACTAATGCATCCACAATTTCTAGGGCCACCTCCTTGTGTACTCTGGGATGCAGACCATCAAGCCCTGTGAATTCATCTGCCTTCAGTCACAACAGTTTATCCAACACCATTTCATAACTAATGTGAATTTCCTTCAGTTCCTCACAGTAGATCCTCGATCCCCATGTATTTCTGGGAGATTGTTTGTGTCTTCCTTAGTGAAGACAGAGCCAAAGTACTTGTTTGCCGTTTCCTTGTTTCCAATTATAAATTCACCTGTTTCTGGCTGTAAGGGATCTACATTTGTCTTGACTACCAATCAATCAACCTTTATTGTCATCTTGCAAGCAACAGTTGTACAGTGCAAAATGAAAAGACGTTTACCAGGGAATAGCGGAGCATCGCACATGAAATTTAAAACATTTCACACATTATAACACTAAAAACAATCCAGTCCCTGATGGAACAGTATAAATAGTTAAAGCAGGTAAAACACAATGTTAAAATACAATAAACCAATCATAAAAATGTCCGGGGCAGCTGATTTGAGTGGCCAGCGCCAGTTATTAAAGTGGCCAGTGCCAGTTATTAAAGTGTCCGTGCTAGCCGCAGAATCAAGTGACTGTGAGTACAGAGTGACTGTTTAGCAGCCTCACAGCCTGTGGTAGGAAGCTGTTTAGCAGTCTTGTAGTCCGGGCTTTGATGCTTCGGTATCTCTTGCCTGATGGCAGGAGATCCAGGTGTATGTGGAGGGGGTGCAGTTTGTCCTTAGCAATTCTCTGAGCTTTTTTCAGACAGCGGCTCTGGAACAGTTCTTGTACCAAGGGTAGGGAGACGCCAATGATCCTCTCTGCTCCCCTCACTACCCTCTGCAGAGCCTTCCTGTCCGAGCAGTTGCAGGTGCAGTACCACGTATTTATGCAGTACGTGAGTACAGACTCCACCGTGCCCCTGTAGAAAGTCCTGAGGATGTTGGTGGGGAGTGAGGCCTGTTTTAGTTTCCTCAGGAAGTGCAGTCACTGATGGGCCCGTTTGACAGTCCCAGTGGTGTTCCTAGACCAGGTGAGGCTGTCTGTAATTTACACACCGAGGAACTTTATGCTCTCCACTCTCTCCACTGTGGTGCCACTGATGTTGAGGGGTGTATACTTTGGCTGCGCCCTCCTGAAGTCGACAACCATCTCCTTCGTTTTGTCGACATTTAATTCTAGATTATTTTTGCCGCACCAGTCCACTAGTTGTTTTACTTCCTCCCTGTACATTGATTCGTCATCTCCGCTGATGGGTCCCACCACTGTTGTGTCATCCGCGAATTTTATGATCTTATTGTCCCTGAATCTGGCAGCACAGTCATGTGTGACTAATTTTTTCCACTTCACATATCTGAAGAAGCTTTTTACAGTCAGTTTTTATATTCCCCGCAAGCTTTCTTTCATGCTCTATTTTCCCTCTTTTAACTAACCCCTTTGTCCTCCTCTGTTGAATTCTAAATTTCCCCCAGTCCTCCAGAGGCATAACATGAGAATGCTGAAAGGTTATGCAATTAAATAGAAGGCACTGATGGTGAAGTGATGAAAATCAGTAAGAAATCGATGGAAAGATGCTCACAATACAAGCTGACATATGACTATTACTGCACCCATAAAGCCACATGTAATATACTATTGGGAACTAACATCAATGTTTTTTTTGATAATGTAAAATAAATAGCCTAGTGTAATCTTTGCTATTTAAGGAGCCCTAAACACAGATGTAAGTGCTGACGATACCTAGTGTATTGCTTAAACATTTGGAAACTATATGTTGAATAAACAGATACTTACCCTCTCCTCTTCCTCCCTCAGATCGGGCATGGTGCTGACACAGAGGCTTACTGTAGTGATCGTCACAAACAGAACTGAGAGGCATGCAAAGATCTTGCCTGGGATCCCCGAATCAGGTTTCTCCACCATGTCCCTGAGCTGCTTCATGCAATGACCCAGCCGAGTCATCTCATCAAAGGCACCCTGTGGTTCTTCAGTAAGGAGCACTTCAAATCTCTTGATTTCTTCTAGGTCCTCCACTTTCTGGTACAGTTTCCGGCGACAACACCACTCCAGATTTTCGTCCTCAATGCCCCAGTAAACCAGCTCCTCCTGGAAGGAGAGGGCACACATTTCTCGGAGGAGCCTCAGCTTTCCAGCGGTCAGGAACGTCATGATGGTTCTGAAGGCACAAGGATTTCGGTCAAAGAAAAACTCGTTGTGGTTTACATCGTAATCGTCACAGATATCCATGATTTCCTCATAATTGCTGCAGGCTTTAAGCCTGCCCAGGCGTGTTAAAGGGATCTGGTCCAGTGTAGTCCATGGAATCTGATACTTATTGCCTCCGACGTTGACGATAACAGAGGTTCTGTCATTGAGTTGGGCGATGCTATATGCATCCTCGTTGGGTTGAAGCAGCCTGGCCTTTTGGTAGAAAATCCCCTTCCTGGCACAGCTTTCTGCCTTCTCCCAGGGGCAAGCGCAGTTTCCGAGCTGTCTCTCAGGCCTGCTGTCGGCCAGCAGATCCATTGCAAGTGGTCTAGTGGTCAGTTGGCCACTGTCACGGAAAGAGACCCAATGAAGTAAAACTGCTGCATCTGCAAGAAGCAAAGCAAAATAAGGAGTTAAAAAACCCCCAATAAAACCTCAATATTCCAGCAGCATTTGGCCAGCCATGCTTTGTCCTGTCCCTCGAACGGTCTAGGTTTCTTCCCCGCCCCCACCCAACCTTGCAATCAGTCTGAAGAAGGGTTCCAATCTGAAATATTACCTATCCATGTTCACCAGGGATGCTGCCTGCAGTTCCTGGTTTTTAGCATTTGGACTTTGCTGGCACTGGACTAGCGGATTTTCCCATCTGCTGGATGTTGCTCCTGATAATACCCAAACATATATTTATTTTACTCCTTTTGTTAAGCACGTCACATAATGGTGCAATCCATTTTCTGATGAACTTGACGAGTTTAAAGGAAGCCGAAAATTTACACATATTTTAGATCCCAGTTCGACCACAAACCTGACCCTTGGGTCCAGCCGCACATTCAGTCGACAGTCGGAACTCTTGCCCCAACCACACTCCAGCCCCCCAGCTTTGGCTGGACATCCAGTTCCCTGACCTGCGTTCCTGACAGACAGTTGGACTATCAGGATTTCTGAATAATTGGATGGCAGGTTATAGAGCCAGTCACCCGGCATAGAAATAGGCCCTATGGCTATCCATCCATGCCGACCAAGAGGTCTATCTGAGCAAGTTCCATTTTTCCCACTTTTGGCCTATATCCCTCTAAGCCTTTCCTATCCGTGCACCTATACAAATATCATAGTCATACTGCAGGGAAACAAGCCCTTCGGCCCAACCAAATCTGAGGAAAGACATTCTTGTCATAGCGGGAGTACAGAGAAGGTTCACCAGACTGATTCCTGGGAAGTCAGGACTTTCATATGAAGAAAGACTGGATAGACTCGGCTTGTACTCGCTAGAATTTAGAAGATTGAGGGGGGATCTTATAGAAACTTACAAAATTCTTAAGGGGTTGGACAGGCTAGATGCAGGAAGATTGTTCCCTATGTTGGGGAAGTCCAGAACAAGGGGTCACAGTTCAAGGATAAGGGGGAAATCGTTTAGGACCGAGATGAGAAAAAACATTTTTCACACAGAGAGTGGTGAATCTGTGGAATTCTCTGACACAGAAGGCAGTTGAGGCCAGTTCATTGGCTATATTTAAGAGGGAGTTAGATGTGGCCCTTGTGGCTAAAGGGATCAGGGGGTATGAAGAGAAGGCAGGTACAGGATACTGAGTTGGATGATCAGCCATGATCATATTGAATGGCGGTGCAGGCTCGAAGGGCCGAATGGCCTACTCCTGCACCTATTTTCTATGTTTCTAACTTGCCCACGCCGACCAACATGCCCCATCTACACGATCCCATCTGACTGCGTTTGGCCCTTTTCCTGCTAAAGTTATCATATCCATGTACCTGTGTAAATGTTCTTTAAATGTTGCAATAGTACCTGCCTCAACTACCTCCTCTGGCAGCCTGTTTCATACACCCACTGCCCTTTGTGTAGGGCTCCTATTAAATCTTTCCTCCCTCGCCTTAAGCCTATTTTTTAAACATTGTAATTATTCTTGCCTCTACAGCTGCCTCTGAAAGTTCATTCCATATGGCCACTGACCTGCATGGAAAAGTTGCCCTCGGGTCCCTTTTAAATCTTTCTCCTCTCACCTTTATCTCTAGGTTTAGATTCCTGTACGCAGTGGAAGACTGTGACCACGCACACACGGGAGGGATCCATCTATGACAGAAGAGGGAAACCGCATTCAAACAAGTTCTGTCACAGATGGGTCCCTCACGCTTGTCTCCTCTGTGCTCTGTAGATTTGATCTCCCTGCCCCTTCCCACAAGGTCCCAAACCAAAATATCACCTGTCCATTTACCAGCATCCAGAGATGCTGCCTGGTCTGCTGAGTTACTCTGGAATTTTGTATCTATCGTTATGTCAGAACCCTGTTGGTTTTGACTAGCAATTCCAAAGGGAAACCCATAGAAGTCTAGAACTCAGCCACAAACATTATAATGCAGTTAACTGCAAAGTTGTACACAATTCTGGTGGCTTTACTGCAAATTGGACTCAAACTCTGGAGATAGTATACAGATAGAAACATAGAAACATAGAAACATAGAAATTAGGTGCAGGAGTAGGCCATTCGGCCCTTCGAGCCTGCACCGCCATTCAATATGATCATGGCTGATCATCCAACTCAGTATCCCGTACCTGCCTTCTCTCCATACCCCCTGATCCCCTTAGCCACAAGGGCCACATCTAACTCCCTCTTAAATATAGCCAATGAACTGGCCTCAACTACCCTCTGTGGCAGAGAGTTCCAGAGATTCACCACTCTCTGCGTGAAAAAAGTTCTTCTCATCTCGGTTTTAAAGGATTTCCCCTTTATCCTTAAGCTGTGACCCCTTGTCCTAGACTTCCCTAACATCGGGAACAATCTTCCTGCATCTAGCCTGTCCAACCCCTTAAGAATTTTGTAAGTTTCTATAAGATCCCCTCTCAATCTTCTAAATTCTAGAGAGTATAAACCAAGTCTATCCAGTCTTTCTTCATAAGACAGTCCTGACATCCCAGGAATCAGTCTGGTGAACCGTCTCTGCACTCCCTCTATGGCAATAATGTCCTTCCTCAGATTTGGAGACCAAAACTGTACGCAATACTCCAGGTGTGGTCTCACCAAGACCCTGTACAACTGCAGTAGAACCTCTCTGCTCCTATACTCAAATCCTTTTGCAATGAAAGCTAACATACCATTCGCTTTCTTTACTGCCTGCTGCACCTGCATGCCTACCTTCAATGACTGGTGTACCATGACACCCAGGTCTCGCTGCATCTCCCCCTTTCCCAATCGGCCACCATTTAGATAATAGTCTGCTTTCCTGTTTTTGCCACCAAAATGGATAACCTCACATTTATCCACATTATACTGCATCTGCCAAACATTTGCCCACTCACCCAGCCTATCCAAGTCACCCTGCAGTCTCCTAGCATCCTCCTCACAGCTAACACTGCCCCCCAGCTTAGTGTCATCCGCAAACTTGGAGATATTGCCTTCAATTCCCTCATCCAGATCATTAATATATATTGTAAATAGCTGGGGTCCCAGTACTGAGCCTTGGGGTACCCCACTAGTCACTGCCTGCCATTGTGAAAAGGACCCGTTTACTCCTACTCTTTGCTTCCTGTTTGCCAGCCAGTTCTCTATCCACATCAATACTGAACCCCCAATGCCTTGTGCTTTAAGTTTGTATACTAATTTCTTATGTGGGACCTTGTCGAAAGCCTTCTGGAAGTCCAGATACACCACATCCACTGGTTCTCCCCTATCCACGCTACTAGTTACATCCTCGAAAAATTCTATAAGATTCTATAAAGATGTTTTACAAGGATTGTCTTGGAACTGAGAAATCTTGGCAACTATTCTCTTGATAAAAAATAATTTTTAAATTATTGAATTAGATTAATGATAAATGTTTGAATAGCTTCTAGATGTGGAAGACAAATAAACTAGAGTTCGTAAATATGTTCCAAATAAATCCAGTGAGAAAAAAGTCTTAAGTTAGTTAATAGATGGAATGTGAAAATTGGCAACACATGAAATGAATAAGGCAACATGTATGTATTGAAGAAGAAATTAGATGACATGTAAAAAAAAAAAGAAATTGGGGAATGGAAAGAGATACTAAAAGGCCAAGAATAGGGTGATAAAAATTCTCTGGTGCTCATGCTTTTACTTCTAGAATTCTTTCCCTGAACTTCTCTCTCTTTTGACTTCCCATTCCTTTTTACCAAGTCTTTACAGAGGTCTTTAAAATAGAATCATAGAAAATAGGTGCAGGAGTAGGCCATTCGGCCCTTCGAGCCTGCACCGCCATTCAATATGATCATGGCTGATCATCCAACTCAGTATTCTGTACCTGCCTTCTCTCCATACCCCCTGATCCCTTTAGCCACAAGGCCCTCTTAAATATAGCCAATGAACTGGCCTCAACTACCTTCTGTGGCAGAGAGTTCCAGAGATTCACCACTCTCTGTGTGAAAAATGTTTTTCTCATCTCGGTCCTAAAAGACTTCCCCAACTTCGGGAACAGTCTTCCTGCATCTAGCCTGTCCAACCCCTTAAGAATTTTGTTTCTGTAAGATCCCTCCTCAATCTTCTAAATTCTAGCGAGTACAAACCGAGTCTATGCAGTCTTTCTTCATATGAAAGTCCTGATATCCCAGGAATCAGTCTGGTGAACCTTCTCTGTACTCCCTCTATGGCAAGAATGCCCTTCCTCAGATTAGGAGACCAATTCTGTACACAATACTCCAGGTGTGCTCTCACCAAGGCCCTGTACAACTGCAGTAGAACAGGAGTACAACTGCTCCTATACTCAAATCCTTTTGCTAATCTGCCTTTGAAATCTGCCTCTTTGATAATGTTTTTGATTTTTTAAAGTTAACTTAGGATATTTCTGCTCTGTTACAGCTTTGCTATTAACTCAGATGATGACTGCCTGTTCTTGCTCTGCTGTGAACAGCCTGTCTGCTTTTAGTCTTACTCTAATCAGTAAGCAAAAAGAGTGGACATAAAAAGGTCAGCTTAGATTATTAAAAAGACGTCATGGCATTTACAAAATCCAAAACAAATTGGGCATAAAATCTTGTTTCATTCGTCTTGGTTGGAGATGTCAGTCAAAAGTTAAAATACATTGGTCAGCGAAAAATTTTGATGCGATTACATTACAAAGATGGTTTGCATTTGTAACCTTGCTTTCAGGCCCATTAAGTTGTAGCTTCAACTTTTTTTGGCGGATATTAAATTTCAGTAATATTCTTAAACATAAACCGAATGCTGGAATCGGCCAGGAGTCAGTTCCCTACGTAACTCCCTGGTCAATTCATCCCTTCCACCCAAACCACTCCCTCCCCTGGTACTTTCCCTTGCAACCGCAGGAAATGCTACACTTGTCGATTTACTTCTCCCCTCGACTCCATCCAAGGACCCAAGCAGTCTTTCCGGGTGCGGCAGAGGTTCACCTGCACCTCCTCCAACCTCATTTACTGCATCTGCTGTTCCAGGTGTCAATTTCTCCTCATCAGTGAGACCAAGCGCAGGCTTGGTGATCGCTTCGCACAGCACCTCCGCTCAGTTCGCAATAACCAACCTGATCTCCCGGTGGCTCAACACTTCAACTCCCCCTCCCATTCCGAATCCGACCTTTCTGACCTGGGCCTCCTCCATGGCCAGAGTGAGGGCCAGTGCAAATTGGAGGAACAGCACCTCATATTTTGCTTGGGCTGTTTACACCCCCGCTGCTGGAACATTGACCTCCAATTTCAGGTAGTCCTTGCTTTCTCTTTCCTTCCTCTCCCCTTCCCAGCTCTACCCCAAGCCTACTATCCCCGCCTCTACCTTTCCCCCCCCCCCCCCCCCCCCACCCTCGCCGACATCAGTCTGAAGAATGGTCTCGACCCGAAACGTCGCCTATTCTCTCCATAGATGCTGCCTCACCCGCTGAGTTTCTCCAGCATTTTTTGTCTACCTATGAGATTTATGCTGCTCTTTTGTAGTGTGGCATAGCAGTGCAGCCTGATAGCACCAGAGACCCGGGTTTGATCAACATAACAGGTGCTGTCTGTACAGAGTTTGTATGTTCCCCTGGTAACCACATGGGTTTTCTCAGGTTGCTCCGGTTTCCTCAAACACTATGAAGACATTAAAGGTTAATTGGTTTTGTAAAATTGTAAATTGTCCCTAGTGTGTAGGATAGTGTTAATATCCTGGTGATCGCTGGTCGGCACAGACTCTGTGGGCCAAAGGACCTATTTTCATGCAGTATCTCTAAAGTCTAAAGTAAAGTCAAGCACATAAAGCAAAACTGTTAAATGTTTCAAGTCAAACACCCCACCTTTAAGTAAGCACCAAAATATATTTGATTGTTACAATCCAAATTCCTCATATGGCAGGTTAGAGGGGCTAAATGGACAGACTATGTTCTTATATTTGTTTATTCAATGGAATGTAAGGTATAGTGATGAGAACACATGGTAACTAATCACTTGCTTGCACTTAAGCCTGATAAACCAAAAAAATAATTTACCCTCCACAATCCCTAGATTCCTCTCACAAATGATATTGACAGATCTACAAGTTGTGTATTAAATAGAAAATAGTGATGATCCCTGTACTAAATCTGCATGACCAAAGTTCAATGATAACTAGTCTTCCATCCCTTTGAAAATGTGTGTGTTTTATGGATAGTGTAAGTATGTGTGTATATTGTTGGTGAACATTAGCTGATGGTAGTGAACAGATGAAAGAGGAGCAGCACCTCATATTCCGCTTGGGCTGTCTGCATCCTAGACGGCATAAACATTGAATTCTCCAATATCCGGTAGCCCTTGCTGTCTCCTCCCCTTCTCAGCTCTCCCTCGGCCTCCTCCTCTTCCTTTCTCCTTTCTTCTCCCCCCCCCCCCCCCCCCCCCCCCCCCCCCCCCCCCCCCCCCCCCCCCCCCCCCCCCCCCCCCCCCCCCCCCCCACCCTACATACAGTCTGAAAAAGGGTTAGAGGGTTTCGGCCTCGAAACGTTGCCTATTTCCTTCGCTCCATAGATGCTGCTGCACCTTCTGAGTTTCTCCAGTACTTTTGTCTACCTTCGATTTTCCAGCGTCAGTAGTTCCTTCTTAGACAGATGAAAGAGACTGGTTCTGGGGATCCATCTATTTCTATAATAATTTGGATGGATGACATTGTAAGACTGAATGTGACATATTGACATTATATTTTCAAATGCCAATATTCAACAAATGTGTGAGCACATTTTGAAATAGCTGGCATAAAACATTTGGGCAGCATATATACATTTTGTAAGATTTTTAATTATACATTAAAATGCAAGTTCCTTGATTTATTTTACTTTCAATCAGAAAAATTCAACCAAATGGATACATGCTCCAGTTTGGTTATTGAGGGGGGAGCTTATAGAAACTTACAAAATTCTTAAGGGGTTGGACAGGCTAGATGCACGAAGATTATTCCCGATGTTGGGGAAGTCCAGAACTAGGGGTCACAGTTTAAGGATAAGAGGGAAGTCTTTTAGGACCGAGATGAGAAAATCTTTTTTTACACAGAGAGTGGTGAATCTCTGGAACTCTCTGCCACAGAAGGTAGTTGAGGCCAGTTCATTGGCTATATTTAAGAGGGAATTAGATGTGGCCCTTATGGCTAAAGGGATCAAGGGGTATGGAGAGAAGGCAGGGATGGGATACTGAGTTGGATGATCAGCCATGATCATATTGAATGGCGGTGCAGGCTCGAAGGGCCGAATGGCCTACTCCTGCACCTATTTTCTATGTTTCTATGTTTCTATGTCTCTTTTTTAATCACAATATTTATTTAATTATTAAAAATAATATTTACAATACAATAAAACAAAACAGAACCAACCACCATAATACAAGACAAAAATATCTACTAAATGAACTGCTATAACTATATTGCAATCCTTGCCAAGGATGCATTCAAAGGTTATTGTTTCTTGGGAGGGAAAAACATTTATAGTTAGTTTCAGTTTTGATGATTTTATATTATCAGTGGATTACATCCATTACAAATCACCTACATAAGCACTTACAAATAAGCAAATGAAGCAATAATGCACGAGGTAATTATACTTCCCTCAAGAATTGAGGCTTCTAAATTAACATGGATATCAATTTTAAAACAAATTAAAACGGGAGATTAAAATATAGTTTAAAATGTTTGCTAAGATGTCATCACTACATAACTCGTGTCTAGTGGCCATAATTGAAAACAAAATGGGAGATAGAATTTCGAGAAATCATATGTAATCTAGGAACCTTTTCTTTTTTTTTTTTTTTAATATTTTATTTTATTAGAAGTAAGTACAGTCATATGGCACCAAAGTGCCTAATATATATTTTCATAATACATTTTATGTACAACTTCTTTTTTTTTTCTTACATTGAAAAAAAGATTAGGATAAGAAAAATAAGTTAGATAGTAAAGGATAGAAAGATGTGAAATATAGTGTGTGAAGAAAGAAAACGAGTAAATGAAGAAAGTTGAGAGAGAAAATAGAGAAAATAAAATAAAATAAAAAAGAAAAGGAGATCATTATTTATAATCTTGACCAACCCTCGTCCAGCCCTGAAACAGTTATTTTTTACAATTGTGTTGCACCATATGATTCCAAAAAAACGACGAATGGAGACCAACTCGTTATGAATTATTCTGATTTATCCATTAGGAGGAATCGCATTTCCTCAAGATGAGTGGTGTCCAACATACTTGCAATCCACATTTTAAGCGTTGGTATTGATGTACCCTTCCAAAATGTAAGTATTAATTTTTTTTGCTATTATTAAACCATAGTTAAGGAATAGATTTTGAGATGTGTTCAATTTATTCCCATCTTCCATTACACCAAATATAATCATTTCAGTATTAGGTTCCATTCTTGTCTTGAATAATTTTGTAAATATTTCAAAAATATCATTCCAAAATCTATAAAGTTTTATGCAGGAAACTAAGGAGTGTGTTATAGTTGCCTTTTGGGCTAGACATTTATCACAAGTGGCGGATATATTTGGATAAAATTTGTTCAATCTTGTTTTGAATAATATAATCTATGTACAAATTTAAATTGAATTAGATTATGTCTTACATTAATTGAACATTTGTGAATATATATCAGGTATTTTTCCCATTTAACCTTCGTAAATTTTATCATTAGTTCCCGTTCCCACTCTTCTCTAAGTACCTCTGTCGATGGCAGGTCTATATTTAGAATACTATTATATAAATATGATATTAATTTTTGTTAGTCAGCTTCAATATTCATTGCTTCTTCCAATAAGTCAGGAGTTACTTTTTGATATCCTTGTATATATTTTTTCACGAAATCGCAAATCTGAAGATATTTAAAATATTGGTTGTTTTTCAATTTAAATTTTAATTGTGGTTGTTGGAATGATAGTAGGTTTCCCATTTCGTACATATCCCCGATCCTTCTAATTCCGAGACTTTCCCATTGGTTATATGTCTTATCAATAAGAGATGGTTTAAATAAAGGGTTATTCGCGATTGGCATTAACAGTGATAGATTTCTTAATTTTAAAGATAATTTTATTTGTTTCCAAATTCTTATTGTACCATATATAATAGGGTTCTTCTTATATATTGTGTTATTCCGTTTTTTTGGGGAGAAGAGGATCGTTCCTATATTACAAGGATGGCAATCCTCCTTCTCCATTTTTATCCATTCTGTCTGTTGGGTAGAACTATCCAACCAATAAATCATATTCTTAATATGCACTGCCCAGTAATAATACATAAAATTCGGATGTTTGCTAAGATGTTATCACGACATAATTCGTGTCTAGTGGCCATAAATGAAAAAAAAATGGGTGATAGAATTTCCAGAAATCATATGTAATCTAGGAACTTTTTCTTTAACTGTCAATAATGCACCAACAATTTGTTTTGTGGATGAAATACATCAAGTATTATGGCTGAAGATAGATACCAAAAGCAGGAGTAACTCAGCGGGGCAGGCAGCATCTCTGGAAAGAAGGAATGGGTGACGTTTCGGGTCGAGACCTTTCTTCAGACTGGTTAGGGATAAGGGAAACAAGGGAGATAGATGGTGATGTGGAGAGATAAAGAACAATGAATGAAATATATGCAAAAAGCAATGATGTTAATAAAGGAAATAAGCCATTGTTAGCTGGTTGTAGGGTGAAAATGAGAAGCTTGTGCAATGGGTGGGGGAGGGATAGAGAGAGAGAGAGGGAATACTGGGGATACCTGAAGTGAGAGATATCAAAATTCATACCACTGGGCTGTAAGCTCCCCAAACAAAATGTTAAGGCCCTGTCCCACTTGCGTGTCCTTGGCACGCAAATTACGTGGCCTCATCGTCGCGTTGGGGCGCACGGGCATCGTGGGGCCGGTCCCACTGAGAAGCGCGGAGGGGTATGGAGTTGTGCGCTGTATCGCACGGCACTCCAGGATTTTGTACCGAACAAAATCTTCGCGCGCCACCGGCCTGTCAGGTAACTGGCGGCCAAAGTGGGACAGGCCCAAGACCCTGGCGCGATGCAACGTCTCACCTTCAACAGCAGCAGAAGCCAGCAAACGATCGCCGAACTCAGTCTTGGGCTCACGGCCCTTGCGGTCTGGATCCGCCCCCACTCCTACTCGGAGCGGGGCCAAGTAAATTGAAGATAGACACAAAATGCAGGAGTAACTCAGCGAGACCGGCAGCATCTCTGGAGAGAAGCAATGGGTGACGTTTCGGGTCACGACCCTTCTTTCGGACTGAAGAAGGGTCTCAACCCGAAACATCACCCATTGCTTCTCCCTAGAGATGCTGCCGGGCCCGCTGAGTTACTCCAGCATTTTGTGTCCATTTTTAAATGACGTCACGCGCTCCAGACGGTTGTGCGGGTGCATGAAGCTGCGTGCGACTCTCGTGGGACTGTTGAGGTTGCGTAATTAGCGTGCCAAGGACACCTAAGTGGGATGGGCTTAAGATGCTGTTCCGTCAATTTCCATTTAGCATCCCTCTGACATTGGAGGAGACCTAGGACAGAAAGGTCTGTGTAAGAATGGGAGGGAGAATTAAAGTGTCCAGCAACCGGGAGATCAGGTAGGTTCAGGCGGGATGAGTGAAGGTGTTCCGTGAAACGATCACCCAGTCTGCATTTGGTCTCAATGTATAACAGTCCACATCTTGTACACCGGATACAGTAGATGAGGTTGGAGGAGGAGCAAGTGAGCCTCTACCTAACCTGAAAGGACTGTTGAGGTCCCTGGACAGAGGCGAGGCAGAAGGTATAGCGACAGGTGTTGCATCTTCTGCTGTTGCAGGGGAAGGTACCTCTGTTGAGACTAGGGGAGGAGGAGCAAGGGCAGAGCTGTGGGGTACCGAGGAGAGACGAGTGAGGGCCATACCTGCCAACATTTAAAAATGAAAAATCTTACTCTGAGCGTGCGGGTTGACTGAGTGTGAGCGCCCAAGGCGGGTCCAGGGTCCCACCTTAGCTCCTGGGTTTTAAGGATTTTTTAAGTAGTTTGCCGATATCGTGATATATTCAGAACTGCCAAGTTTTGTCAGAGCATTTTAGTAGTCTAGTACCTGAAAATCAGCATTTTGCTGAGGAAATCAGTATTTTTACGCAGTGCCATTTGCTGATTTTTTTTAAATATATGTGCAGTCATACCCATGTAAGAGTACAAGAATGCACAACTTGTTTATTGTGTATTTGTATTACAGTTTATTGTGTATTATATGTCATAGCTGCTTTCTTGCATTTGTCTAGAAGTTTATAATTGAACGTCGTTTGGTAGCAATGTTTCCCCATGGCCTGGGGCAATGTTAAGGGGCTGGAATCATTTGGCGTTTTGCAAAGCCAACCCGCATCTGTTGTCCTTCCTATTGAAGAAGAACCCTGGCCTGAAACAACTCCTACAGGCATGATATTCACCTCCGGAAAACAAGTAGGAAGTATTGGCCGGGGGTCCAGGAGGCTGGTTAGGCCCCCCACAGCGGGGGCTCCTGCAATTTCAATAAATTGAAAGTGATTCCCAAGCTTTCTGCTGGTAGTTTACATAACAGCTTAGAATATTTCTATCACACAACCAGTAAAATAAGCCCCAAAAGATAAATATTTCATGAAATAAATGACTTCATACAGCTAAAAAAAATCTTTACAAAGAATGTTCCCTGAAATGTCTCTTTGCCTAGCACTGTGTGCAAACAGCAGAGAAAAAGTGTTGGGGGCAGCCATCTTCTACTTCAGTAAGGGAAGCTGGTCGGTGATTGGCCGCAACACCTCTCGGAGACAACGTCTGAATGGCCGCCGAGTGATCATCGCCTTATGTGATTGGACACAACGCCCTTGGAGGCAGCGGCTGATTGGATGGGAATTTTAAGGAAAGTTGGTCGGTGATTGGATGGGAAATTTAAGGAAAGTTGGTCGGTGATTGGACGCAACCCCCTTAGAGACAGCGGTTGATAGGCCATTTTTTTTCCCCTCATTTCAAAATCGTACTGTTCCAATTTTTCACACTTTTTTAACTTAAAAATCGGAACAAATACGATAAAATCGGACTAGTTGTCTATGGTGAGAGAGGTGAACCCCCGTTTCCTAATGAATTAGGACATCTTGGAGGACATACACTATCCCCTACTCCCAATTCCTCCGTCTACACCACATCTGCGCCCAAGATGAGGTGTTCCATACGAGGACATCTCGGATGTCTTAGTATGGAACCCCTCATTTTGGGCACAGATGCGTAGACGGAGGAATTGGGAGTAAGGGATAGAGTCTTTGCACGAAGCAGGGTGGGAAACATAGAAACATAGAAACATAGAAATTAGGTGCAGGAGTAGGCCATTCGGCCCTTCTAGCCTGCACCGCCATTCAATATGATCATGGCTGATCATCCAACTCAGTATCCCGTACCTGCCTTCTCTCCATACCCCCTGATTCCCTTAGCCACAAGGGCCACATCTAACTCCCTCTTAAATATAGTGTAGTCGAATTAGTTGTGGGAGAGTGGGTTTGTAATAGACATCAGTCAATCGTCTATTTCCTGGGATGGAGTATTATGGTTGCTTTGAGTAATAATGAAATACATGATCAGGAATGAAGTGATTCTCTCTTATCAATCACATCTGGAATCTATAAACAGATTTTGATAGAATCTGTCCCCATTTGTTGGACTATCCAATTATCATGCAATTTCAGTATCTGAAGAACTCATCTTGGTTTTAATAAAAGGCTGTTGTATTTTTGGTCATGATCTACCAGTGGTACAGATTTTGAAACAGGCTCCATAGATTGTTTGATGATTGAATGAATTTTACGAGTTCCATCCTGCCTTGAACAACAAAAATGTACAACTGTATAGCATGTCAGACGTAACCAATGTACCAAGACATGCAGCAGGAGTTCTATGAAACCAAATTTAAAAGTCAAGTCACAAACAGATAACAAAAGGATTGGCTTGTGAGGTATGTATTAAAGGTTGTGATAAAGCATACAGAGTAGTAGAGAGCAGAGAAATATGAGAAGGAAATTTCAGATCTTAAGGTCAAGGCAGCAGAAACCCAGTAAGTAGAACAAAATCCGGAAATGACAAAATCAGGAATAAAACACAAAGTTAATGATCAGAATACCAATCCAACCTAATGAGTTTGATTTTAACTCACTCAGTACAATTGTTATGGTAATTGAGCCAGTAAAACCCAACAACGTCCAATGGGTGTCCATCGGGTGGCGCTGCGTGTGGCTGCCTCGCCAGCAGCTGTCTGTCCTTTCAGCCTTTTTGTTATTTTTAGTTCATCTAAAAGTATGTTTCTGGAGGTATTTTTGTCCTTTTTATGTGGGGGAGGAGGAAACCGTTTTCTCAGTCACTACCTGGTCGAGGATGCATCTATTCTCCGAGTCGTGTCTTTGCCGCCTCTCGCGGCCCACCATCTGGATTGGCGCGGCATTTCCTGCCGGAGACAGGCCAGAGCTTCAGCAGCGGCGCAGCAATGGATTCCATCGTGGAGCGGGACAATGCCTTACTGTGTATCGCCGGAGTGTTGGGACTGCTGTTTAACACCGTGGAGCTGTGGTTTGCGGAGCTTCCAGCCGTGGGCGGCGCTGACTTTAACATCGCGGAGTCCTGAGGGCCTCTTGCCCGGGTCGCCAGCATTGAATCTCCGCCAAGCTCGGCCCGTGGACTTCAGGAGCCGCGGTCTCTGGTAGGAAGTGGCCGATTCGGAAACTCCAAGCCGCTGAGAATGTTCTCCGTAACGATGCCGGAGCTCCGGTCATCCCCGGCGAGAGCGCCTGAAGGCCCCGACCACGGGTGAACAAAGAGGAAGAGGACTGAACTATATTGCCTTCCCTCATAGTGGGAAACGTTGATTCTGCTGTGTGGGGATGTTCATTAAATTCTATAGTATTGTGTTCTTTTTATTCGTATGGCTGTATGGTAACTCAAATCTCACTGTACCAATTGGTGCATGTGACAATAAATGTCTTAATTAAAAAGAAAAAAAAACAAAAAATGATCTGTCCCTGGGCCAGCTAAGATGGTGGACCATATTTCGGAGAGCAGGACAAATGGTCAAATAGGCTATTGGTCTGAGAAATACTGCAATCATACAGTTCCCCCCTTGCTGACTGCGACACAGTGATCGCTGCTGAAAGGCAGAAAAAAAACCGGATACATAGACACAGATAGGTGCAGGAGGTAGCTATTCAGCCCTTCGAGCCATTCAATGTGATCATAGCTGATCATCCACAATCAGTACCCAGTTCCTGCCTTCTCCCCATATTCCTTGATCCCACTAGCCCTAAGAGCTCTGTCCAACTCTCTTGTGAATGCATCCAGTGACTTGGCCTCCACTGCCTTCTGAGGCAGAGAATTCCACAAATTCACAACTCTCTGGGTGGAAAGGTTTTTGCTCATCTCAATTCTAAATGGCCTACCTCTTATTCTTTAACTGTGGCCCCTGGTTCTGGACTCCCCCATAATTGGGATCATGTTTCCTGCATCTAGCGTGTCCAATCGCTTAATAATTGTATGTTTCTATAAGAACCCCTCTCATTCTAAATTCCAGTTAATACAAGCCCAGTCGCTCCATTCTTTCATCATATGACAGTCTCTCCATCCCGGGAATTAACCTCGTGAACCTACGCTGCATTCCCTATTTAGCAAGAAAGTCCTTCCTCAAATTTGGAGACCAAAACTGCACACAATACTCCAGGTGTGGTCTCACCGGGGTCCTGTACAGCTGCAGGAGGACCTCTTTGGCCCTATACTCAACTCCTCTCGTTATGGCCAACATGCAATTAGCTTTATTCACTGCCTGCTGCACCTGTATGCTTACTTTCAGTGACTTACTTTCATGGACTGGGACACCCAGGTCTCGTTGTACTTCGTCTTTTCCTAATCTGACACCATTCAGATAATAATCTGCCTTCCTGTTTTTGCCACTAAAGTGGATAACCTCACATTTATCCACATTATACTGCACCTGCCCACTTACCCAACCTGTCCAAGTCACCCTGCATCCTGATAGTATCCTCATCACAGTTCACACTGCCACCCAGCTTTGTGTCATCTGCACATTTCCTAATGGTACTTTTAACTCCTTCAACCACATCATTAATGTATATTGTAAATAGCTGCGGTTCCAGCACCGAGCCTTGCGGCACCCAACTAGTCACTGCCTGCTGAAAAGGACCCGTTAACCCCTTTCTTTGTTTCCTGTCTGCCAACCAATGTTCTATCCATGTCAACACCCTACCCCCAATACCATGTGCTCTAATTTTGCCTGTGTGGGACATTAGCAAAGGCTTTCTGAAAATCCAGGTACACTACATCCACTGGCTCTCCCTTATCCGTTTTACTTGTTACATCTTCAAAACATTTCAGAAGATTAGTCAAGCATGATTTGGACCAATTCTGTTACATCCAAATGTAAGCTATCCAAATGCACCGCTATTACTTCTTTAATAATCAACTCCAGCATCTTCCCCACCACCGATGTCAGGCTAACTAGAATAGGAACTGGGCTAGATGGAATAGTAAGCGTTCAGTGGGAAAAAGATCAAACTAGCTTTAAGATGTTGAGAAGGGGGGCATAATCTAAAGAACATAAGAGAAGCTGTAGGGTGATTAGAAGCAGTTTAAAGACAATAGTGGATGGAAAGGAATGTAAACTGAGGAGGAGAATTGTTGTTCGATATTGTTGAAATCAATGCTGTGTCCAAAAATCATGGTTGAATGGAGTTTATGTTGAGGTGCATTGATTGTATATTGGAGGCTAAGCGCAGGGGTTAAAGTCGGAGTGCAAGGGAGTGTTAGAATGAAAAGGTGATCAGCTTGGGATCACTGAGTAGAGGTGGTCACCCAGTCTATATTTGGCCTCCATGAGAGAGGGGACAGAATTGTCAGTCCTTGTCCCAGGGAGCACAGCGGTAGAGTTGCACCTTCCAACGCCAGAGACCCGGGATTGAACCTGACTATGGGGCTGTCCAGAGTTTGTACACTCTCCCTGTGACCAAAGATCTTAGAGCAGAGCAAGATGTGCTACTCCTGCGAAATACAATGGGCTGACATGTAGTACGCTACGGAGGGGATCCTGGGCATTTTTCCCCATCCCATTTTAGTAACTGGAGCCTACCTGACCCGACCCGACTCGCAGTGTAATCAATGTTGCGGGGCAACAGTTTGTGTGTGTGATATAGGGTTAGATTCATAATTCTGTCAGTTCATACTTCTTGTCAAGAATAAAATTTGACTCTGGTAATTTTCTTTTTTAATGGTTTTTAAATAATTTCTTTTTAAATGGCTCACAAGCAGTGTTTGAGTTGATTTTGTAGTAACCGGAACCGACCCGACTCGCAGGGTGATTGACATTGCGGGGGAACTTTTTGTGCGTGATTATAGGGTTAGATTCATACTTCTGTTAATTCTTGTTAAAGAATAAAATGTTTATAAACACATATACATGAATGTGATATAAATGTATATAATCATATAACACACACAATTATATTTCTTCTGATCCAATGATGAACTTTATTTCACACTAGACAAGGGACATTAAATAAGAAACATTGTAAACCTCCCCGCAACTTCACACACATTAGGCCCTATCCCACCTCTCAACTCCTCCCCCCCCTCCTCCCCCCCCCCCCCCTGGCACTCCCTCGCCTGCCCCCACACTACAATGTCTCCCCCCCCCTCCTATGCCCCTCTCCCCGCTACGCGGGGCCCCACACCCCCTCTCCCCGCTACCCCGGGCCCCACACTCCCTCTCCCCGCTACCCCGGGCCCCACACTCCCTCTCCCCGCTACCCCAGGCCCCACACTCCCTCTCCCCGCTGCGGAAACAAAGATCTCTTTGGCCGGAAGCAAGATGGCGGAACAAGATGGCGGCGACTGGTCGCTAAAATGGGTCCTATAATCACCCATGAATCCGCCCATGAGCGTACTACACGTTTGCGTGAGAGTGACCCATCTTGCTCCGCTATAAGATCTTTGCCTGTGACCACATGGGTTTTCTCCAGGTGCTCCAGTTTTCTCCCCTATTCCAATGACATACACGTTTGTAGGTTAATTGTCTTCTGTTTATTGTCTCTAATGTGTAGGATAGTGCTAGTATACATAGTGATCGCTGGTCGGCGTGGACTTGGTGGGCTGAAGGGTCTGTTTTCACACTGTATCTCTAAAGTCTAAAATAGTCAATGCATTTGAAAGAATTTATACAAAAAGATGACTTTATATTGGTATTTATATTTATTATATGTGATGTGTACCAAGATAAAAAGAAAACGTTGTGTGCTATCAAGCAAATTCCATACCAGAGAACAAAGCTTTTTTTATGTCTGGCTGTGGTGGCTTTGACAGTCCAGAGTTGCCTTCTAGAGGGAAGTGATTTAACGAGTTTGTGGCCAGAGTGAGAGGGCTCAGAGATGATCTTACCCATGGCACTTGCAGTGTACAGTTCGTCGATGTGGGGGGAGGTAAGGTTGCAGCCAACAACCTCGGTTGATCGGACGATTTGCTGCAGCCTCCGGATGTCAAGCTCGGTGGCTGAGCCAAACCAGACCATGATGGAGACAGTGAGGACAGACTCTATGATAACAGTATAAAACTGGACCATCATTGCCTGTGGCAGATTGTGTTTTCTCAGCTGCAGCAGGAATAGATGTAAGATCAATTCCTTCCTAATATTTTAAAATTGAACAATATAAACATTCGCTGGAAGTTTCCAAAGAATGGAATAATTCCCTTTTCGTCAGATGTAAACTCCAGTCAAAGGAACTCGGCTCCCTTTCATGTATCACACAATAAATTCTTATAATTTGCAATAAATCTCTTCCTCTACCAACTTGCACGATTGACATTTATTGTTCTTATGTTTCCTGCTTTAAGCACAGTTCACCATCCAAGTATGGCTGTTACAATGAAGACAGGCAGCCTCTCTACAATATTTACCGTAAGTTTCATCATAAGATCATGTGATAGGTGCAGAATTAGGGCATTTGGCCCTTTAAGCCTATTCCGCCATTCAATCATGCCTGATCTAACTCTCCCTCCTAACTCCATTCTCTTGTCAACTTGTGGACGTTTTGGTAACCCACCCTTTACCCCCTCCCCTTTCAAAGTGGCCGTGAGTGGATCTACGCTGTTTTATTACTTTTGATTTGACCCAAACCTTTCCCCTTTTGGGAAGGTATCTCAAGAAATATTTCAAAAAGGAACTGAAAATTCACTCTATGGAAACAATTTGCAAGGCTACAGGGCATGAGTGAGGCAATGGAATTGATAAGATTACCTTCAAAGAGTTGGTAGACAGGCAGAATAATCTCCCTCAATTCTAGTGTTAAGAAGAGAAAAAGAATGTTTTCATATTAATAAAAACGAATGATCACGCTAATTTCCGAGGCTTGTGCTTACCCCTTGTTATATTCCTACCGTATTAATTCATGTAATGATGTAACTGTTTGCTCAGACATTACTGGGGAGAGAGTAAAATGCTGGAGTAATTCAACGGGACAGGCAGTATCTCTGGAGAGACGTTTCAGGCGAGACCCTCCTTCAGAAGAAGGGTCTTGACCCAAAACAGCACGCCCCAGAGATGCTGCCTGTCCAGTTGAGTTGCTGGAGTTGAGGCAATAACTTTACAAGTTGTGCACCAGTTCTCTATTGAAAGCAAATCAATATTCCTGGTGACTAGTGTTCACCATTGGTAATGGTTTTGCTTTTTACCACTGATGAGGTGATCATCCCATCGTTTTTTTCTGAATTACATCCATCTGCAAATCCATTATCAGTAGTTTGACTTAATGTTAACTGTGACACTATTGGTAGAATTCTTCCCTCCAAATCTGAGTGTTTTGTTTGCAGAGATTTCTACCTATGTAGCTCTGAGGTAGTTGGCATGGTTGTTAGGATGACAAGTTAAACGAAGACCTCCTCAGGCCTCTAGCGCAGACACAAATTCTGTAGGAAAAGATTTTTAAAAATACAGAGGAAGGAAATTCAAGGTGCAAACTAGAAACACTAGTCAGGCTACATCCATGGAAAGAGAAACAGATATTTCAGGTCCAGGGCCATAGTGTGATAGAGTGACACAGTGTGGAAACAGGCCCTTCGGCCCAACGTGCCCACACGGGCCAACATGTCCCAGCTACACTAGTTCCACCTCTTCGTGTTTGGTCCATATCCCTCCAAACCTGTCCTTTCCATGTACCTGTCTAACTGTTTCTTAAATGTTGGAATAGTCCTTGCCTCAACTACTTCCTCTGGCAACTTGTTCCATACACCCACCACTCTTTGTGTGATAAAGTTACCCCTCAAATTCCTATTAAATCTTTTCCCCTTCATCTTAAACCTGTGTCCTCTGGTCCTCGATTCACCTACTCTGGGCAAGAGAGTACTATGTGCATCTACCTGATCTATTTCTCTCATGATTTTAGACAGGCCTTTCATCAGAACTGTGTAAAGGAGTTAGTTTTAGTTATCAATTAAGTTGGGGGAGGGAGATGTATAGAACAAAGGAAATTGCTTTTCAATGCATTGATTTTGTTCTAACCTTCCCTCCTGCATTTCCTCTCCGACTGAAAACAAACTTCATGCCCCCCTTTCCCAGATCTGACAAAGGATCCTGGACCTGGAACAATAACTGCATATATTTTTAAGCCACCTGACCTGCTGAGTGTTTCCAGCATGTCCTGAGTCTATAATCTTTAGTGGGAGATTACTGGTTGAAAGTTGGATGCCATATTTCCTGTATCATGACAATGACTATATTCATTGGCGATAAATGCTTTTGATAGTGACATCATGAAATGTACTATAAGCATGTCTTTATCGTATACATTACTGACTATTTTGTATTTAGTTAATAAATCAAGCCGTCGATATAAAGTAGAAACAATAGTTAACTCAGCTGTGTTGTAGTAACTTTGTAGTATTTGCTTCTACCCAAGTAACACTCAACAAATGCTTGTTGTTTCATATGTTTCAAATAATGACTTTCCTACTCCCATGATGTATCATAGATGCCAAAAACCAAGTATAGACGATGGTCCATGAGTTTACAACACACTTTCACTCTAATCCCACATGCTTATAGTTTTATTTTCCACTGTACAGGAACCCATTCAGCCTATGCTGGCTCTCATGGCATTCCCATCCCCCCACTTACTGCCTTACTACCCATTCTCTCCCCAGCTCACTGACACAGCACCTCATTGTTCCATTGATGGCACATATAACAATTAAACAGTCTTGACTATTGATCCCAAAGAGGTGCTGATCTTCTGATTTAGTAGCATTATCGGCTACTACAAATTGGCTACAAAGTAATTGTTAGTAGCCAATTATTCTATTGATCACCACATCTTTAGACCAAGAGTCAAGAGTGTTAAATTCTCATTTGTACCAACAACGAAACAGTGAAATCTTGCTTGCAGCAGCATAATAGACCAGTAAACACAGCACTCATAGGTAATACCATCATCAACATAAAATTAAATAAATCAAAAACCCCAATATTATGCAAAAAGCCCAAAGTCCTTATCGCAACCAAGGAGGTACATAGTGGAGTTAGTATTTGTAGTGTTCAAGAGCCTGGTGGGTGTTGGGAAGAAGCTGATCTTGAATGGGGGGGGGGGGGTCATGATTTCAGACTCCTATACCTTCTTCCCATTGGTAGGAGTGAAATGAGAGTGTGTTCAGAGTAGTGTGGGATCTTCATGATGCTGGCTGCCTTTTTGTGGCAGCAACTACAGCTCCATTTGATGGTTGGGAGATCAGCACAAGTTATAGAAGAAAACCAGAGTAGGCAGGGTAACCAATGTATTAGTAAGGAGAGCAGGCAATCTCCAGGCATATAGCACCAGAGGTCCTGATTAAACGGTTGCTGAAGCCGTGAGGCAGCAATACCATTGTGTCACCTATTTTTCTGAAGCTGCTATATAAATCTCTTAAACGACTTGGCAGGATCCTCATACACTTGTTTTGAAACACGCAAGCAGATTGTAATATCCTAAATTAAATTATACTGTCTTCAATGGACCGAATATCAAAAGTAGAACAGAATCCAGATGGGTGAGATTGTGACTTTCCCTGCACTCTCACTTTTCAAATTCTAACTACCTTGCAAAGCAACATCTAACTAGCAAGGAGACAAAAGAGATTGCAGATTCTGGAATCTTGTATTAGAAGCAAACTACTGGAGGAACTCAGCAGGTCAGGCAGCATCTGAGGAGCGAAATGGACAGATGATGTTTCAGATCGGGATGCTTCTTTGAGGCAGCAGTAGAGTGGAGATATTTTTAGGGTCCATTGCCTTCATTATTTGCAGACCCCCTGATTTTGCAAGCTTGTGATTTTATCTTGGCCAGATCGAATATCTCTTATAATGAGACTGGTGTTGGCCATTGCAATTCATGTTCATCATATTTGAGATTCACCCCCTGAGCATCAGGCATTTGAGGAGCGAAATGGACAGATGATGTTTCAGATCGGGATGCTTCTTCAGACTGATGAAGTAGAGTGGAGATATACATAGGGTCCATTGCCATGTTCATTATTTGCCACCCCCCTGACATATTTTGCCTTTGATTTTCATCTTGGCCAGTATCTTCTCTTATAATCGACTGGTGTTGGCCTCGTCATCATAAAGGTTCAAGACCTGATGATCCGTGAAGTTTTAAATCTTTCGAGTCGAAGTTCACATTTATTGTCACATGCACCAATTAAGGTAGAGTGATATTTGAGTTACCATACAGCTATTCAAGTAAAAAGAACGCACTACACAATAAATTTAACATAAACATCCACCACAGTGGAATCAACATTCCTCACTGTGATGGAAGGCAATAAAGTTCATTCATCTTCCACTTTGTTCACCTGTGGTGGTCGGGGCCTTTGAACGGGACTGTTGCCGACGGCCCACTGTTGAAGCCCTCTCGTCGGGATGATCAAAACTCTTGCGTCAGGATGGATCGGGACTAGATTCAGGTCTAGTGAATAATGTTCAAATCACTCCACATGACAGAGGACCCTACTCATTTGTTTAAAAGAGACTTATACCAGGTGCAATGTTTAATTATGTTTTAAAATGTTTCAACCAATGTAAAGGGCAGCGTCTGAGGAGCAAAATGGACAGATGATGAGCCTCCATGCTCTTTTTTGATAGAGAATTTTAAAAGATTCATCACACACACACACACACAAGTGAAGACATTTCTCCTCATCTCAGTCCCATATGGCCTACCTCTTCCTCACAAGCTGACCCCTCCAGTCCTTGACTCCTCATTCAGGAGAAATACACACCTCTGGTATCTTCTCTAATGCTCTATGGTTTGATGAAATCCCCCTTCTTTTTAAATCCGGAGTAAAATCTCAACCCACTGAATCTTCTCTGATTCATGGTGCCTGGAACCAGCCTGGTATGTCTTTACTGCACTCCCTCTATGGCAAGTACACACTTTTCCTTGGCAAAGGCACCAAAACTATATCCAATATTCAAAGTGTGGTCTTACCAAGCCCCTGTGTAATTGTAGCAAAACTTCCTTACTCCTGGAATCAAGCCTTCTTGAAATATGTCATCCTGTTTTTTTTTTAAATATATGCTCTAATGGTGTTTTTTCTAGGAAGAGAACTTAGTAGGATTTATAATATATTACAAATAGATTAATCAGCAGTTTATTTCCATCTAAATTTCATTAGCACTTTTATTTCTATAAGAACAGCCAATGTCTATCAACCCTCGTAGTCTTACCATCTGTGAAGCAAATACTGCCTGGTTACATTGAATGATATATCTGGCAGTGCCTTGCAAGAGGCACGATAATACTGCCAAAAGCTGCATCACAATAGAAGTGGTCTGAAGGGCATGGATCAATGATGGAGATAGCTGGTGGTTGTCTTCTCAAGCCATATTGCCAACTATGCCCAGTCAGTAACAAGCTGTACCACACCTTCGATGCTGAAGCACTCGAGTATAGAATTAAAGCACAAATAGTTGTCATCTTATTTCTTAAATAGATGGATCACATTTTGGCTGAAAATAACAAGTGCAACATATCTATTTATATGGCTGTATGTATTTGACAAGCACATTTTGTTTTGATAAATCATAGAACAAAAATATTTTATGTTTAGGAACATATGGACCCACATGGTCTTCATAATTCAACCCTTTCTTTTGGAGCCCATCAAAGTGCTTTAGGCAACTGAAAACTGATTTCCAACTCCCATCTTTCTGATCTTTGTCCTTCCATTGCTCAGAGATCCATATCCAACATCCTGGGATGTCAGGACTTTCATATGAAGAAAGACTGGATAGACTCGGTTTGTACTCACTAGAATTTAGAAGATTGAGGGGGGATCTTATTGAAACTTACAAAATTCTTAAGGGGTTGGACAGGCTAGATGCAGGAAGATTGTTCCCGATGTTGGGGAAGTCCAGAACAAGAGGTCACAGTTTAAGGATAAGGGGAAAGTCTTTTAGGACCAAGATGAGAAAAAAAAATTCACACAGTGTGTGGTAAATCTGTGGAATTCTCTGCCACAGAAGGCAGTTGAGGCCGGTTCATTGGCTATATTTAAGAGGGAGTTAGATGTGGCCCTTGTGGCAAATGGGATCAGGGGGTATGGAGCGAAGGCAGGTACAGGATACTGAGTTGGATGATCATATTGAATGGCAGTGCAGGCTCGAAGGGCCGAATGGCCTACTCCTGCACCTATTTTCTATGTTTCTATCCCTTTGTGAGAAAAAAAAACTTTTACTCTCTCTCCTATCCTTCTTGCTCCCCCTTCCCCAACCCTGAGTCCCAGATTGAACAGGTCCCCATTCTTTATTTTAGGCTTTAGAGATACAGCATGGAAACATGCCTTTTGGCCCACCGAGTCCACGTTGACTAGCAAACACCCCGTACGCTAGCACTATCCCACACACTAGGGACAATTTACAATAGGTTTTTTGAATGTGGGTGGAAACAGGAGCACCTGGAGAAAACCCACGAGGTTACAGGGAGAACGTGCACACTCTTTACAGACAGCACCTGTAGTCAGGTCTCCGGCGCTGTAAGGCAGCAGCTCTACCACTGCGCTACTGTGCTACCCCTGTTTCACCCAGGATGAGGTTCCTTGCCAATCAGAAGCTCAGCACAGAGAAATCTCAAGAGTGGACCAGAAGGGGTGGACCAGAACAACACAGCTTTACAGGGCCTCCAGCAATGCGATGAGGATCTTGGACATTTAAATAACATTTTTTTTCAGACTATTGTTATCAGACTACTGGATAGTCCTTCCCTAAGCCACAGTGTAGTCACAGTCTTCTAATCTACCCCATTATGAACTTTGCATATTTTTCATCTGTTCTTTTTTTGTAACTTAACACTATATTCTTTACTTTAGTATTTTTCTCTTTGCACTTCCTGGTGTATCTGTGCACGGTTTGATTGTACACATGTACAGTATGATTTGATGGATAGCATATCAACCAAACTTTTCATTGTATCTCAGTACACGGACAATTATGAACCAATATCGAAATAAGCATTTGATAGTTTGTTGGCCTTTATCCACACTCTTCCTTTCCATGGGGCAATAATACAAAGTGCATAAAGTCCATAAAGCAAATCCTGACTGCAAAATATCTGAAAATAAGTTTAAGCAGCACAGGCAAGGTTACAATGTGCTGAATAAATCATCTGCAGACAGCACTGTGACAGATTTGGACGACGAACTGAACAGTATTTCAGGGAATATTAAAGTCATTTTGTACTTGATGAGATTTATTGTCATCAATAACAAAAGGGAAAAAATAACATATGCCAGACCTTGATAAATTGATCCTACTAATATTCTGTGACATTTGTGGCTAAATCATTGTTGTAATCAACCTACACTGGGCTGGAAACGGCTGACGTACGAAATTAATCCAAAAGGACCACATCTTGAAACATGCACACAAAATATCACTCGTCCTTCAGCCAGGGCAATGCAAGCTGCCAATTCTCTCAAGCTAATGCAGAAACATTTTCAGCTGTCGGCAAGTCACAGCTAGAGCTAATGCAAGCTAAACACGGCCACCCAATTGACTTATGAATCCATTGACACACTTATCTGCTGATATATTGTGTGTGCTACACAAATTCTTACTGGACAACTCCTTGGATTCGAAGGACAGCCCCATACATTGCTTCGCAGATTGCTTGGCTGAAAAGAGGGTGCTTGATGGGATGAGTAGGTGCGTAGTTTTCCAATCCATCCTGGTTTCCGTTAAGGCCTCCATGTGCTTCCTCAATGTAAACATGAGGCTCACTGGGTATTCTCCTAGCTCTTGTGTGATCATGGGCCAGGGACTTTCTTGAGTTAGTGAGGGCCTTACATTGACAACATCCTGTAAGCATTACCCTGTGACCATGAAACTCCCATGCAGTGATTCCGTTTGGTGTGCTCATCTTATGTACCTGGACTGGACAATCATTAGTCCACTGATGTATACCACATCACGTTAACCTGGGATTGCTAGGCTGAAGTTGGACATTGGCATTAGTTGCTTATCAAACCAATGGATTTGGTAGATCATGCAAATGATGTTATTCTACTGTTCTGAGGTTTCTCCTCCCATGGTTACCTTCCAACCAGGCCATAGATCTCTGCTGCCCAGTTGACTAAGCTTGGTACCACTCTTAATCTTTTTTGTCCCATACACGGATGAATGCTGGTGCATTGGGTGTCTTGTGGATTTCGTCACTGATGTGGACAGTATTGAGAAGTACCTCCTGACGTATAGAAAATGATCCAGAATTTCCTGTGTCTTCAGGTATCTTGACTGTCCAGGGTGGGAAAGCCTTTGGACTTTCAAACTTTTCAGGTAAATTATGTCTTAAATACTTCCGTGAAGAAGTCACCGATGACTTGGGGCTTGGCCTCCGAGTGCTCATATTAGCACTCAAGTCTCTCTCGGTCGGCATGGCTACAGGGACTGGGGAGATGAAAGCATAAGGGAAGGAGGCAAGACTGATGGGTCAGAACGCAAGGATCAGTGTGAGGGTTGTTGAGGAAATGAGTGCAAGAGCAAGGTATGTTGGGGGGGAAAAGAGTTAAAACAAGGGATTAGAGAGGGGGGGGGGTGGCTGAGAGTGTGGGAAGCAGTGCCAGAGTTACAACTGAATGAGAGGGGCTCAGGAAGAGGTTTATGAGGAAGAGGGTGTGGGCAAACTGTGTGTGTCCTCTGTTTCTGCATGGTAGGTGAATCAGTGTGAGTGCAGGTTTATTGTGTTTTAAGACCCTGAAGCAAAGCCAGGACTCTGATCATACCGTCGCCTATTTCCTTCACTCCATAGATACTGCCTCACCCGCTGAGTTTCTCCAACATTTTTGTCTACCTTTGATTTTCCAGCATCTGCAGTTTTTTTTTTTTTTTTTTTAAATAGGTGCAGTAGTAGGCCATTCGGCCCTTCAAGCCTTCACCACCATTCAATATGATCATGGCTGATCATCCAACTCAGTATCCTGTACCTGCCTTCTCTCCATACCCCCTGATCCCTTTAGCCACAAGGGCCACATCTAACTCCCTCTTAAATATAGCCAATGAACTGGCCTCAACTACCTTCTGTGGCAGAGAATTCCAGAGATTCCCCACTCTCTGTGTGAAAAATGTTTTTCTCATCTCGGTCCTAAAGGATTTCCCCTTTATCCTTAAACTGTGACCCCTTGTCCTGGACCTCCCCAACATCGGGAACAATCTTCCTGCATCTAGCATCTAGCATCTAGTTCCTTCTTAAACAAAACTCTGATCATCTTGGATCCCTTTGCCTCATCCTGTCCGTTAATTGTCATGAAACAGTCCCCATGTTAAGCAAAATGATGTTCTCTAAATTGAAGTCTGAGACTTGGAAGATTAGTATCTCCTTGACAATCCCAACAATGACAGACCCAAATATCACCACATGCTGAGAAATGGGATACTGCAAATTTGAGATACGGTGGACTGCCTCTGCGGGAATCTGGACCAAAGGCCAAACTGCTGGAGGAACTCAGCAGGTCTGGCAGCATCTGTGGATGGACATTGATATTTTATGTTGGAACTCTTCTTCAAATTCTTTAACATTCCAACGCAAAACATTATCAGTCCATTTCTCACCAGTTATTGCCTGACCTGTAGAATTTGTATGGATTGTATTTATGCTGCACAAGATTTTATACTAACCTGGTGATCCTTCCCGGCATCGCGAAATACGGCAGAAAGAAGTGACCTGTCATTTCATACAGAATTTGCAAAGTTCAACGATAGATTGCATGCAAAGCACAGTGTCTTTATATTACCCACAACTTTAATCTGGGACAGGAAGAGTGAAGAGAGCCTATCATAGACTTCTCAATTGTTTGGGGATTTAATAAAATTTGCAACTGCATTGACATTGATAAATGCAAGGGAAATCAAATACTACACCACTAAAATAAAATCTACTTAACAACTCTCGAATACCGATTAACCATTCTTCCCCTTCCCTGGTACGATTCCTCCCGATAATTAATGGTGGTATTACAACGACATTGCCTAAATGCAAAAGTAAAGAGCAACTCCCTACAAAACCATCAACCATGACGATTCCACATATCATAGCTCAGTCAGGTCCATTAACTTATTTTTCCAACTGGAAGTAATGAGCTTACTGCAAATGCCTTATGCATTAACCATTGCCTGAAGAGGTCATCTTATTATTGCATACATTTTCAGAAAGTGCTTCTAATGCAGGAGGGAGATTCCTAACTGTGTTGTTGACTCGCACTGATAACATCCTTACTTCCGAGCTAGTGCTCGTGAAAAATAATGTACCATATCCCCAGGATTGGAAAGTCATGGCTGCATAGGTAATTGGACATAAGAAAAAACTTCCAATAAGTTCCAATTTTTCTTCTAACTTAAAGAGTAACCTCATTATCTCACTGGGATTGGATGGGGGTCTCCTGCACAGAACATTCAACCCAACTCCTCCATGCCCACCAAAATTCTCCATCTAAGCGAATCACAGCATCATTTATCCCATAACCCTCTAAACCTTTCCCATCTATGTACCCATTCGAACTACTTTTAAAAAGTAAACACAAGGAACTGATGATGCTGGTTGACAAAAAAAGACACAAAGTGCTGGAGTAATTCAGAGGGTCAGGCAGCATCTCTGGAGAAAATGGATAGGCAAAATTTCAGGTCAGGCCCTTTCTTCAGAATCTATGACTTTTGAACCTTATTGTCCCAGCTTCAACTACTTCCTCTGACAGCTCAGTCCATATACCCGCCACCCTCTGGTTTGAAAAAGTTGCTCCTCAGGTTCCAATTAACCTTTCCTATTATTTCCTAAGATTCCTATTAAATTTTCCCCTCTCACCTTAAACCTGTGCCCTCTAGCTCTAGATTCACCTATCCTGGAAAAAAAAACAATGTACATCCGCTGTTTCATGATTATACACCTAGATACGAACACCCTCAGTCTCCAACTCTTAAAGGAATAAAGCCCCAGCATGATGAACCATCCCCTACAACTCAGTCCCTCAAGTACTGTCAACATCCTTTGATCATTCCAGCTTAACGGCGTCTTTCCAAAAGCTGCCTTCACCACCCTAGCTACCTGAGGTGACTTTCAGGGAAAGTATTCCTGGATTCCTTTGTTGTACAACACTCCCCAGGGCCCTACAAATGACACACAATGAAATTCTTGCTTTGGTTTGACTAACAAATATGTAACAGCTCACACTTATCGGAATTATCATCAAGTGTGAGGAAGCATCTCAACCCGAAATGTCACCCATTCCTCCTCTCCATAGAGGCTGCCTCAACCGCTGAGTTACTCCAGCATTTTGTGTCTACCCCCTATCTGAGTTAAACTCCATTTGCCATTCCTCAGCCCACTTACCCAGCTGATAAAGATCACAGTGGAATTCTTGGGAGCCATCTCAACTCTCCACCTAAGATAAACACAAAATGCTGGAGTAACTCAGTGGGACAGGCAACATCTCTGGATAGAAAGATCAGCCTGTCACGCTGAGTCACTCCAGCATTCTGTGTCTATCTTCGATGTAAACCAGCATCTACAGTTCCTTCCTACACATTAACTGTCTACCTATATTAGTGTCATCTAACTTACCATGCCTTGTACATTCTCATCCTGATCTTAGATGAAGGAAAATCCTGCTAGAGGAACCCAGGAGAAAGTAACAAAGGGATAAAAAGTTATGTTTGAGTCATTGTGTTAATTAGTTGAAAACACAGTTGGAGATAATTTCCTGCTGTTATGGTTATACATCAGTTGTTGAATCCTCTGCAATTATATCTTATGTCCTCTGCAATTCAGAATAGAAAGTAAATGCAGGCATTTGACGGGTATTTTGTTTGCTTCTTAAACCCACTTCCCCATTGGACTGTGAAAAAGCAAACTGCAGGTGGGACTGAGCATCCGTGAAGGGAAACATTTATATTACACCCAATCCCAAAGGTCGTCTATCCATTTCCCTCCATAGATGCTGCCTGGCCCTCCAAATTCCTCCGGCAGTTTGTTTTATGCTCAAGATTCCAGCATCTTCAGTCTCCTGTGATCCCATTAGTACCTCTGTTGTTGATATATTCTATATAATGAGTCCAATATGTTCCCTGCAGGAAACCCATGATGTTAAAAGGAAGTTGGCTATTTGTACACAGGATTAGTGGTAGACAGTGAACTAAGCCTGTGTTTTTTCCTTAAATATGCAGTGGGCTGTCTACCAGGGCTGGTTTGAGGAACAGAGATGTCAACCTTTTTTAACTAGACATAAATCCTTATGTAAACTCCCTGTGGGCAAGTACGTTCTAATCACTCTTTAACCTAAAGATGAAAGACTAAATAGACTGTACTTGCTTACCAAGAGTTTAACAAAGCTACTAACCTGGTCAAGAAGAAAGAAGTACAATTGATGGGTTGTAACAGATATTGAAAGACAAGTGAAATGTCTTGCTATATCAACAGACAGGTGAAATGGACAAATCCATAGTGATGCAGTTTGGTCAGAGTAACCACAAAGTAACATCTTGTGAGAATCAGCATGAACCATAAGACAGACGAACAGAATTAGGGCATTCAGCCCATCAAGAAAAAAACGTCATTCAATGATGGCTGATCTATTTTTCCCTCTCAACCCCATTTTCCTGCCTTCTTCCTGTAACCTTTGACCCCCTTACTAACCAGGAATCTATCCATCTCTGCTTTAAAAATACCCAATGACTTAGCCTCCACAGCCGTATGTGACAATGAATTCCACAGATTCACCACCCTCTGGCTGAAGAAATTACACCTCATCTCCATTCTGAAGGTACACCCTTTTATTCTGAGGCTGTGTTATCCAGTTCTAGACTCTCTGGACATTGTAAGGCAGTATACACAAAATTCATCAGAAGGGATTGGTCCGATGTACACATTAAATTAAAGCATATAATTCCTGTGCAACAGTCCTTCATTTCTTGAGATCCTGGTCCAAATCCAATGCAAAAGGTTGCAGGCACTTTCTTTCCTCTGCTAACTAAGCAGACACTTCTCTAAGTATGCAGCCAAGTGTTTAGAGTTTAGGGTGATACAGCATGGAAACAGGCCCTTCAACCCACCAAGTCTATGCCAGCCATCAATCACCCATTCACACTGGTTCTGTTATCCCACTTCCTTATTCACTCCTTGCACACAAGCAACAATTTGCAGAGGCCGATTAAGTTACAAACCTGCATGTCTTTGGGATGTGGGAGGAAACAGGAGCACCTGGAGGAAACCCACGCAGTTACTAGGAGAACGTGTAAACTTCGCACAGACAACACCCGAGGTCAGGATTGAACCTGGGTCTCTGGAGCTCTGAGGCGGTAGCTCTACCTGTTGTGCCATTGTGCCGCCAGTGATACAGCAGGTGGAGCCACTGTCTCATTGCTCCAGTGATCCAGATTCCACCCTAACCTTGGGTGCTGTCTGTATGGACTTTTGCCCTATAATTTGACTGTGATCTTGTGCAATGATCCCGATGATCTAGTTTCCTCCCTCAACCCAAAGACACGTGCAATGACAGGTTAATTGGCCACTGTAACAATGTCCCTACGACGGTGGAATCTGAGGTAGTTAATGAGAAAAGTGGGGAGAGTAGGTTTCAGGGAAAATGAGTGGGGAACAGATTGCTCTGTGAGCCAACATGGTCTCATCGTCCAAAAAGGCCTTCAATGCCATAAGGAAGTATGGAAGTATGATTAGCTATTATATGTTTGCCTCATGCCTGGATATAAGCCTCACCGTGAATCCAACTCAGTGGCTAAAGGACCATCAACACAGATAGAAATTCCCTCGTCCGGCATCCTTGGAACTTGACTGGTGCCGCAGCACAGAAACTGTCCACGATCATCTTCTAGTGAGCAAGAGAATTGGTCTTTATAAGGAAGATAGACACAAAAAGCTGGAGTAACTCAATGGGACAGGCAGCATCTCTGGAAAGAAGGAATGGGTGACGTTTTTGGTCGAGACCCTTTTTCATTAAGAACCATGGGACAGTCATGGGAAATGGAAGCTGGAGGGTTCTGAGAAGTGTCTGTAATCCAAGCTCCCGTAAATTGGAAACACTGTTTGTCCGAGATTGCGAAAGTTGCACTAGGAGGTTAATTAGCTACAGATCTTAGCTAGGACATGTTAATTAGTACAAATCTCTACTACAGATTCAAAAATGCCAGACCATGGGATGCTGGACCAGAGAACTTTAAACCCCTGTCCCACGGTAAGAGTTCATTCCAAGAGTTCTCCCGTTTGTCCTGATTCGAACTCGGAGATTTACGGTAATGGCCACTTGTCGGTACTCGGGGCACTCGTGGACATTTTTCATCATGTTGAAAAATCGTCATGAGTCAAGATCTTCCGTGCTTACCTGCCATTAGCTAGTCTTCCCGAGTACCTACCGTTAGCGCTAAGAGACGTCCCCGAGCTCCAATGTACCTGCTACGTTCATTCTCCATGCTTACCACGAGTTTGATTTTTATTTTTAACTCTGGAGAGCTCTTGGAATGAACTCGTACCGTGGGACAGTGCTATAAATCTGTACAAACTCAGTCTTTCTAATTCTGAATACAGTGTGCAGAGGATATCAAATTCTTGACCAGATTCAGAGTAGTTTAAGAATATAGAACATGGGACAGTACAGTTGAGGAATAGGCCCTTCAACCCACAATGTCTGTGCCAAACATGATGCCAAAACCAACTCTTATCTTCCTGCACATAATCTATATCCCGCCATTCCCTGCATATCCATGTGCCTATCCAAAATACTCTTAAAGCCACTATATATCTGCCCCTATTAACATCACCGGCAGCAGGTTCCAGACATTCACATTATGTAAATAAAAACTTGCCCCACACACCTCTTTCAAACTCTATCTCTCTCACCTTGCCCCCTAGTAATTGATATTTCCGTCCCGATAATTATGCTTTTAAATTGTGTTTGGATACTAAAGAAATTAGATTATTCCACATTGAGTAGAGAAGGTCAGGCAATGCTTACAAACAAAATTCACATTATAAAGGGTTTTCATAGAGCAACTGGAATGAGTCACACCTCTCTGGCAAGGAGTTGGTGAAGAATGTTTAGAGGCATAAAATTGTTGGCTAAATAATTGGAGAGAGAGTTAGACATATTCAGACAGAATATATCTTTGTGTGGGAAGGAACTGCAGATGCTGAAATACACCGAAGATAGACACAAAATGCTGGAGTAACAGTGGGAGACGTTTGGAGAGATGGAATGGGTGACGTTTTGGGTCAAAGCCCTTCTTCAGACTGAGCTTCGTTATCTTTGTTAGGACAAGGAATGTACAACCTGATAGAGTCACGGACTTATACAGCACGGAAAGAGGCTCTTTGTCCCAACCTTTCCAATCTGTGAACTTTCCAGGTGTCTCTTAAACGTACTTGTACCTGCCTCTACCACTTCTTCTGGTAGCTCATCCCATAAATCCACCAAACAATGTGCAAAATGTGCTTCTCAGGTCCCCTTTAAAGTTTTCTCCTCGCACCTTTATCTATACCCTTTAGTTTCAGAACTCCCTGCACTGAGAAAAAGACTGTGCCCATCCGCCTTACCTACAGTGTGCCGCTTGTGATTGGATATAACTCCATAAAGGTCACTCCTCATCCTCCTTCTCTCCTTATAACTCAATCCTTCTAGTCCTGGCTAAATGCTTGTCAATCCTTTTTGCACCTTTTATACCTTAATCACATCCATTGTATAATGTGAAAACCAGAACTGTACATAATTCTTCACTTGTGGTCTTAATAATGTCATGAACAGCTGTAACATGAAGCCCCAACTCTTGTACTCAATTCCCCTTATAACTTCAGGTGGAATCAAAGCATGGGGCTTTATTCTTTGGAGCGCAGAAGGTTAAGGGGGGACTTGATAGAGGTCTTTAAAATGATGAGAGGGATAGACAGAGTTGATGTGGATAAGCTTTTCCCACTGAGAGTAGGGAAGATTCAAACAAGGGGACATGACTTGAGAATTTAGGGACAGAAGTTTAGGGGTAACATGAGGGGGAACTTCTTTACTCAGAGAGTGGTGGCTGTGTGGAATGAGCTTCCAGTGAAGGTGGTGGAGGCAGGTTCTTTTATCATTTAAAAATAAATTGGATAGTTATATGGACGGGAAAGGAATGGAGGGTTATGGTCTGAGGGCAGGTATATGGGACTAGGGGAGAATACGTGTTCGGCACGGACTAGAAGGGTTGAGATGGCCTGTTTCCGTGCTGTAATTGTTATATGGTTATATGGTTATATGTGCTGGTCCCAGAAGAGAGTCTACTATCATCCACTCTATTACTCATGCATGGCTTAACTAAACTCGTGGATGGTATAATTTGACTGGTTAGCACACAATATAAAGTTTTTCACTGTATTCAATGTTACAATAATTTTAAACTAACTCAACTTCAACAGTTTGTTAACCTGTGTTGCCACTTTCAGAGAACAAGGTACCCTAGGTCTCTGTTCTATAACATTCCCCAGGGCACTATCATTTGTTGTGTAGGTTCTGCCCAATTTAACGTCCCAAAATACATCACCACACACATGTGAGTTGAAATCCATCTGCCAATCTTTTGCTCACTTATCAAGTTGACCTTGACGTAAGGGCGGCACAGTAGCGCAGCAATAGAGTCGCTGCCTTGCAGCATCAGAGAACCCAGTCCGATCTTGACCACCCACCGCCCCCTACTTTCACTGACCCGAAATGTCACCCATCCTTTTTCTCCAGAAATGCTGCCTGACCAGCTGAATTGCTCCAGCACTTCCCATCAAAGGTAAATCCATTTGACCACGTTATACCATATCCTGCTATACCTTTCCTATCTAAGTACCTGATCAAACATCTTTTAACGTGATTTGGCCAAGATTGACTGGCAATTAATTCTAAAAGGGTTGACGGTGGATATGCAATGGAAGACATTTAAAGACTGCATGGATGAACTACAAAAATTGTTCATCCCAGTTTGGCAAAAGAATAAATCAGGGAAGGTAGTACATCCGTGGATGACAAGGGAAATCAGGGATAGTATCAAAGCGAAGGATGATGAGTACAAATTAGCCAGAAAAAGCAGCATACCAGAGGACTGGGAGAAATTCAGAGACCAGCAGAGGAGGACAAAGGGTTTAATTAGGAAAGGAAAAATAGATTATGAAAGAAAACTGGCAGGGAACATAAAAACTGACTGCAAAAGTTTTTATAGATATGTGAAAAGAAACAGATTAGTTAAAACAAATGTAGGTCCCTTGCAGTCAGAAACAGGTGAGTTGATCATGGGGAACAAGGTTATGGCGGACCAATTGAATAACTACTTTGGTTCCGTCTTCACTAAGGTAGACATAAATAATCTGCCGGAAATAGCAGGGGACCGCGGGTCAAAGGAGTTGGAGGAATTGAGTGAAATCCAGGTTAGTCGGGAAGTGGTGTTGGGTAAATTGAATGTATTAAAGGCCAATAAATCCCCAGGGCCAGATAGGCTGCATCCCAGAGTACATAAGGAAGTAGCTCCAGAAATAGTGGATGCATTAGTAATAATCTTTCAAAACTCTTTAGATTCTGGAGTAGTTCCAGAGGATTGGCGGGTAGCAAACGTAACCCCACTTTTTAAGAAGGGAGGGAGAGAGAAAACGTGGAATTACAGACCAGTTAGTCTAACATCGGTAGTGGGGAAACTGCTAGAGTCAGTTATAAAAGATGGGATAGCAGCACATTTGGAAAGTGGTGAAATCATTGGACAAAGTCAGCATAGATTTACGAAAGGTAAATCATGTCTGATGAATCTTATAGAATTTTTCGAGGATGTAACTAGTAGCGTGGATAGGGGAGAACCAGTGGATGTGGTGTATCTGGACTTCCAGAAGGCTTTCAACAAGGTCCCACATAAGAGATTAGTATACAAACTTAAAGCACACGGTATTGGGGGTTCAGTATTGATGTGGATAGAGAACTGGCTGGCAAACAGGAAGCAAAGAGTAGGAGTAAACGGGTCCTTTTCACAATGGCAGGCAGTGACTAGTGGGGTACCGCAAGGCTCAGTGCTGAGACCCCAGCTATTTACAATATATATTAATGATCTGGATGAGGGAATTGAAGGCAATATCTCCAGGTTTGCGGATGACACTAAGCTGGGGGGCAGTGTTAGCTGTGAGGAGGATGCTAGGAGGCTGCAAGGTGACTTGGATAGGCTGGGTGAGTGGGCAAATGTTTGGCAGATGCAGTATAATGTAGATAAATGTGAGGTTATCCATTTTGGTGGCAAAAACAGGAAAACAGACTATTATCTAAATGGTGGCCGATTAGGAAAAGGGGAGATGCAGCGAGACCTGGGTGCCATGGTACACCAGTCATTGAAAGTAGGCAGGAGGTACACAAAATTGCTGGAGAAACTCAGCAGGTGCAGCAGCATCTATGGAGCAAAGGAAATAGGCGACGTTTCGGGCCGAAACCCTTCTTCAGACTGATGTAAGTAAAAGTAGGCATGCAGGTGCAGCAGGCAGCGAAGAAAGCGAATGGTATGTTAGCTTTCATAGCAAAAGGATTTGAGTATAGGAGCAGGGAGGTTCTACTGCAGTTGTACAGGGTCTTGGTGAGACCACACCTGGAGTATTGTGTACAGTTTTGGTCTCCAAATCTGAGGAAGGACATTATTGCCATAGAGGGAGTGCAGAGAAGGTTCACCAGACTGATTCCTGTGATGTCAGGACTGTCTTATGAAGAAAGACTGGATAGACTTGGTTTATACTCTCTAGAATTTAGGAGATTGAGAGGGGATCTTATAGAAACTTACAAAATTCTTAAGGGGTTGGACAGGCTAGATGCAGGAAGATTGTTCCCGATGTTGGGGAAGTTCAGGACAAGGGGTCACAGCTTAAGGATAAGGGGGAAATCCTTTAAAACCGAAATGAGAAGAACTTTTTTCACACAGAGAGTGTTGAATCTCTGGAACTCTCTGCCACAGAGGGTAGTTGAGGCCAGTTCATTGGCTATATTTAAGAGGGAGTTAGATGTTGCCCTTGTGGCTAAGGGGATCAGAGGGGTATGGAGAGAAGGCAGGTACGGGATACTGAGTTGGATGATCAGCCATGATCATATTGAATGGCAGTGCAGGCTCGAAGGGCCGAATGGCCTACTCCTGCACCTAATTTCTATGTTTCTATATTTCTAAATGTTGTTATTGTACTTACCTTAAACATGTCCTCTGGCAGCTTGTTCCATTTACACACCACCCTCTGTATGGATAAGTTGACTTTGGGTTCCTACTCGCTTTTTAATTCTATGCCCTCTGGTTCTTGATTCCCCAACCATGGCAAAAAGTCTGCATGATTTCACCCTATCTATGCCACACATGATTCACACAGCTCCATAAAATAACCCCTCAAACTCCTACTCTCCAAGGGATAAAGTCCTACCCTGCACAACTGTTTCCTATAAGTCAGTCCCTCAAGTCCAAGCAACATTCTCAATTATTTTATGCACTCTTTCCAGGAAGTAGTTGAGGCAGGGACTGTTGCAATGTTTAAGAAGCAATTAAACAGGTACATGGATAGGCCAGGTTTTGAGGGATATGGGCTAAATACAGGCAAGTGGGATTAGTGTAGTTGGGACATGTTGGACAGTGTGGGAAAGTTGGGCCAAAGGGCCTGTTTTGTACTGTATGACTCTATGACTCTGTGTTGCATGATTCCTCAGTTCTAACTGTTTGCTCAATGATTATTTCTACCCTCTACGGGGTAAAGAGGAAGAGTGCGTCCCAGGTTCTGCTAGCAATAATTAGTCCTTTCGAGTTTTATCATAGTAGCAGCTTAAAGTGGAATTGGAGATTGGGAATGTGAAGTTCTGTAAATGTTTCTGTGATGAGGAAGGTTGTGGTCCTTACTTAAAGTGGTTACTTAATCTAAATTCCTGCACTTATTAACCCAGAGTTGTCACAAAATGTCTAATACTGTCAACTTCTGATTAAACTGTTTTCTGCACAATTAATTTACTCCCACCACACAAAAACAAAGCAAATATTTCCAGGGTGGATCAACTGTAATCTATTAATGTATCAGTGAAAACTGTCTGAGACAAGGCAGTACGAAACCGCATGCCGGTGGAAAGGAAAACTTATATTTACACACCAGTGAACATTTGAGCACAAGCTTGCAACGTTGTGGAGATGCAAGATATATTGCATTCCACATGATCTCCCCGTGATCTCCCCAATTACACCAGTAACCCTACTAGTTTTATTGTACAATAGGCAAGCTGGTATTTTTTACAAAGATTTATAAGACACCTATTAAAATACAGAAACATAGAACATAGATGCAGGAGGAGGCCATTTGGCCCTTCGAGCCAGCACTACCATTCATTGTGATCACGGCTGATCATCCACAATCAGTACCCCGTGCCTGCCATCTCCCTATACCCCTTGATTCCGCTAATCCCAAGAGCTCTATCGAACTCTCTTTTAAATTCATCCAGTGAATTGGCAGAGAATTCCACAAACTCACAACTCTCCGGGTGAAAACTTTTTTTCTCATCTCAGTTTTAAATGGCCTCCCCTTTATTCTTAGACTGTGGCCCCTGTGGCCCCAACATTGGACCATTTTTTTTCCTGCTGGATTCCCCCTTTTACATTCTCTACGTTTCGGGACCATATTATAACCATATTCCTGCATCTAGCTTGCCATCTCGACCCTTCTAGTCCGTGCCGAACACATAATCTCCCCTAGTCCCATATGCCTGAGCTCTGACCATAATTCATTCCCTTCCCATCCATAAGCTTCGATAAAGATAAAAACCCTGTCCACCACCTTCTAAATTCCAGTGAGTAGTTTCCAAGCCCAGTCCCTTTCCAATCCCCTTGTTTGAATCTTCCCTCTCTATGGGAAAAGCCAGTCACCTTCCATGAAGATCCCATGTCATCCGGGAATTGAATACAAGCCGCGTTTTTGAACCTACTCCTCATATGACAATCAGCCAAGGATTGTCCTTACTGCCTCAAATTAGGAGACCAAAACTGCACACAATACTCTAGATGTGGTCTCATCAGGGCCCTGTACAATTGCATAAGGACCTCTTTACTCCTATACTCAAATCCTCTTGTTATGAAGGCCAACATCCCATTAGCTTTCTTCAATGCTGTACCTGCATGCTTACTTTCAGTGACTGATGTATAAGGACAGCCAGGTCTCATTGCACTTCCCTTTTTCCTAATCTGACACCATTGAGATAATTATCTGCCTCCTTGTGCTTGTTGCCAAAGTGGATAACCTCACATTTATCTACATTATACTGCATCTGCCATGCATTTGCCCATTCACTCAGCCAGTCCAAGTCATCCTGCAACCTCCTAGCATCCTCTTCGCAGTTCACACTGCCACCCAGCTTTTGTGTCATATGCAAATTTGCCAGTGTTACTTTTAATTCCATCATCTAAATCATTCATATATATTGTAAATAGTTGTGGCCCCAGCACCGAGCCTTGCGGCACTCCACTTGCCACTGCCTGCCATTCTGACGGGGACCTGTTTATTCCTACTCTTTGCTTCCTGTCTGCCAACCAATTCTCTATCCATGTCAATATCCTACCCCCAATTTCATGACCTCTAATTTTGCCCACCAATCTCCTGTGCGGGACCTTGTCATAGGCTTTCTGAAAATCCAGATACACTACATCCACTGGCACCCCTTCATCCATTTTACTTGTCACATCTTCAAAAAATTCCAGATGATTAGTCAAGCAGGATTTCCCTTTCATAAATCCATGCTGATGTACCAATCCTTCTACTGCTATCCAAATGCGCCATTATTACTTCTTTAATAATTGACTCCAGCATCTTTCCCACCATCGAAGTCAGGCTAACTGGTCTGAAATTCCCAATTTTCCCTCTCGCTCCTTTTTTGAAAAGTGGGATAACATTAGCTACCCTCCAATCCACAGGAACTGATCCTGAATCTAAAGAACATTGGAAAATGATCACCAATGCGTCCACGATTTCTAGAGCCACATCCTTAAATACCCTGGGATGCAGACCATCAGGCCCTGGGGATTTATCAGCCTCAGTCCCATCAGTCTACCCAATACTATTTCTCACAGAATGCACATTTCTTTCAGTTACTCTCTCTCTCCCTAGATCCTCTGTCCTCCAGTACACCTGGGAGATTGTTTGTGTCTTCCTTAGTGAAGACAGAACCAAAGTACCTGTTCAACTCTTCTGCCCTTTCCTTGTCCCCATAATCATTTAACCTGTGTCTGCCTTCAAGGGGCCCACATTTGTCGTTACTAATCTTTTTCTCTTAACATACCTAAAGAAGCTTTTGCTAACCTTTATATTCTTGGCCAGCTCAATTGAATTTACATGCCTTTAACTGAAGGCTATAGATCCCAAGTAATTGGGAATCTGATTTTGTAAAAATGTTGCAACAGATTACCTGGATAAACCTTCTACAGAATGGTACAGTAACTGGGCACCGGAACGGAGCTCCCGACTCACAAATGAAAGATAAAGTGAAGAACCCCGATATAAAAGTAGAATCAAAACTCCTTTATGGAATCCAAAACACGCAAAGAAAAAGAAAAACAGCCAAAATCTCAATGCAGAGATCATATGGGGAACCCTAATCTCAAAACTCATCCTAAAAGCAAAATTCTGAATCCCAACCAAAACAAAATCATACACTATGTAGAATCCTATCGTAGGAGGCCATTATACAAATGGAATACAACAAACGCCATATATGTATCCCAGTGCACAAACATATGAAGGGATCTTGTACAGAATACATGGGTGTGACTGCATGCCATGTGCGGTCAGTGAAACAAAACGCCACATTTGCTGATCAACATGATTGAATTCTGCTTGCTTTTACGAACCGCCGCCTGCTCTGATCTGCTGGGGAAGTCCATGCATAACCTCACACCTAGAACACGCCACATTAAAAAATAAAGTCCGGCACATTACCAATCTTTTAATTGACACGGTCCAAGTGGTTTGTCTCTGTAACCCAGAGCTTCGGTGAGCACAGATCGCCGAGTCCGACACCTTTTGAGGTAGTGGAGACCGACTCATGTAGATAACTGTACGTTTAGATCCAGAGTTCATCATCCCCTCGAATGCAGGATATAAACACACAGGCCGGGTTTCGGATAACTATTTGGAACCGGTTTGAAATAACTTCTATTGAATAATACTCAGATTAGAAATAAAACCAGGTAAATCGCGCAATCAACCCAAATAAACTGGTTCTCAAGAAATAACTGTTATTAAGATGATCGTTAAGGGCGACTTACTTTGGGTATACGATTCTTCATGTCATTTCTCCACAGCGATGTTGATTCCAAGTGCTCGCAGTCCCGCGTCTGTTGAAGCACTCGCTCTTCTTTCGCCTGCTGAAGGATGATATATTGTGGATTAATTTCAATCCCGACGTTATATTTTCTTTAGCCTGTTACAGCGTGGTACACACCCCCTATGCTTGCAGTGCCTCTGCTCTGGGTAAAGTGAAGTTGTGTTCACTTGCCCTTCCCACCAGCACGATGCTCAGACATCCATCCCAACATCTCACCTGTTGCATCGGGCTCATTGAAGGCTGATGTGATGTCCGCTCCCGTTCAGCACAGCGGCCGCGCTTTCCCCACTCACCAGCTGAACAAGAACGTAAAGCATGACAGCTGGATGAGGCCATTCGGCCCTGCCAGCCTATCCACCATCCACCATCCTCAACCTGCTGTCTCCACCTATCCCCCAATCCAGATCCCACTGCCCGAGTGAGGGGCAGAGTCCGTTTACTTAATGCGTTTTACAGAAAGGGGGGAGCAGGCCGTTCGGCCCATCTGCTCAAAGGTCGCCTAACCTTCCTCCCACCTCACGGACTCCCACCAACCCATTCTTGTCCGTTTCTTTCACTTCCACACACACACTGAATAAATAAATCCGTGCCTGTGTGCTCCAGCAGCCGTGTGGTAACGAGTGCCACATCTACTCAGTCATATAGTGCTGCATCTATCCCGCTATCCCGCTACACTGCATCTATCCCGCTATCGGTCCCCGACCCGATATTCCACTCCCGTCCTCGCCCTGCCCAAGTCAAACCACTTTCACTGGGTACCTACCTCTTAAAGAGGTTTCAATGAGTTCCGTAACCTCCACCCCGGATGAAAGAACTCGTCTCTTCGCGGACAGTGCGTTTAAACCGTCGGCATTTAGACTCGTGTCTTCATTATGCAAAACACAAAGTGCCGAAGGAAGTGGCTTCATTGATTGCAAACTCCATTTATGGCACTTTGCAATTCCCCGAAGAAAAGCGGTCTGTGCAAATCCCACAAATAAATGATTTCTCCCTGGGAGCGGGAGCTCCGTCTTCCACAGGCTCGCTGTCCCTGGTATTAAGCGCAGTGGTTCTGCTTACAATTTCCAGTAAAAACAAACCCCACAAGATAGACATAAAAAGCTGGAGTAACTCAGCTCGTCAGGCAGCATCTCTGCAGAAAAGGAATAGATGATGTTTCGAGTCGAGACCCTCTTCAGACCATATTTTAAACCGTCCTGGCTCCATGTACAAATCTTGGCCACACATTTGCAAATAAGTAGTGGATAAATTGAACGCGTAGGTTTTTAGATAACCGCCAAAGATTTCTTAGAGAGAAATCAATAAATAGCAGGGACCGACTCTCGCCCATGTTAACTCTACTGCCTACGAGGGTACGCACACCGGCAGTGTTTGCGAGTAGCTTTGAGTGTAGTCTGGATGAGTTTGGAACGGAGCGCTCCAGTGAAAGTAGGTCTAGTCACCGCAGCTCAGAATGGGTGTGAATCCCATGGCAAATCCATCGCTTCGCAACCCACAGTTTGAGAGGTTTTCTATCTGTCAGTTTAGAGGGGAGCGAGGTTGTTCCGCCAGTACTCTAAACATCAAGTTCAAGTTCAAGTTCAAGTGAGTTTATTGTCATGTCCCTGATAGGACAATGAAATTCTTGCTTTGCTTCACACCAGAACATAGTAAGCATTGACTACAAAACACATGAATAAATAAACTGATAAAGTGCAAATAACAGATAATGGGTTATTAACGTTCAGAGTTTTGTCCGAGCCAGGTTTAATAGCCTGATGGCTGTGGGGAAGTAGCTATTCCTGAATCTGGTTGTTGCAGTCTTCAGGCTCCTGTACCTTCTACCTGAAGGTAGCAGGGAGATGAGTGTGTGGCCAGGATGGTGTGGGTCTTTGATGATACTGCCAGTCTTTTTGAGGCAGCGGCTGCGATAAATCCCCTTGATGGAAGGAAGGTCAGAGCCGATGATGGACTGGGCAGTGTTTTACTACTTTTTGTAGACTCCTCCTCTCCAGGGCGCTCAAGTTGCCAAACCAAGCGATGATGCAACCGGTCAGTATGCTCTCGACTGTACACCTGTAGAAGTTAGAGAGAGTCCTCCTTGACAAACCAACTCTCCGTAATCATCTCAGGAAGTAGAGGTGCTGATGTGCTTTCTTGATAATAACTTTTTTGATTGCTTTATTGCGTGGTTATTATTTTTACTCATGTTTTATGTCTTTTAATTTATTGTTGTATTTTTGCACTTTATGTGAGCTGTTATGTTATGTTCTGTTATGTTGTCTGTTTATTATGTCTTGTTTATTCCACTGTACAGCACTTTGTTCAACATTGGTTGTTTTAAAGTGCTTAACAAATAAAGTTGGATTGGATTGGATTGGAACTGTGGTACACTGTGAAATCGACAGAAGGATGTAGGTTGGGTTGGATGTTTATGCATGCTATTTTCATGATATATATTTTAGTTGTTTATCTTTTTAAATATTTTACCTTGTATGTATCGTTAGCTTTTAGAAATGTTTGAATGGTGCACTGACTGGCTGACATTTTAAAATTTCGTTGTACATGGTTCATGTTACAATGACAATAAAGAAACTATTCTATTCTATTCTATAACTGCATCAGTGTTCTCGGACCAGGAAAGATCTTCAGAGATGTGCACGCCCAGAAATTTGAAGCTCTTGACCCTTTCAACCATCGACCCGTTTATTTAAACGGGACTGTGGGTCCCCATCCTACTCCTTCCAAAGTCCACAATCAGTTCCTTGGTTTTGCTGGTGTTGAGGGGCAGGTTATTGTGCTGGCACCATATGGACAGTTGCTCGATCTCTCTTCTATACTCTGACTCATCCCCATCAGTGATACGTCCCATAACAGTGGTGTCGTCAGCGAACTTGATGATGGAGTTCGCACTATGACCGGCTACGCAGTCATGAGTATAGAGTGAGTACAGCAGGGGGCTGAGCACGCAGCCTTGAGGTGCTCCCATGCTGATTGTTATCGAGTCTGACACATTTCCACCAATATGAACAGACTGTGGTCTGTGAATGAGGAAGTCGAGGATCCAATTGCAGAGGGATGCGCAGAGACTCAGTTCTGCGAGTTTGGTAACCAACTTGGAGGGGATGATAGTATTAAATGCCGAGGTATAATTATTAAATAACAGCCTGACATATGAGTTTTTGTTGTCCAAGTGGTCCAGAGCAGAGTGGAGGGCCAGCGAGATTGCATCCACCATTAATCTGTTGTGGCGGTAAGCGAACTGCAGTGGGTCCAGGTTTTTGTCGAGGTAGGAATTGATTTGCGCCATGATCAACCTCTCGAAGCACTTCATCACCACAGGCTTTAGTGCCACTGGTCAATAGTCATTGAGGCACGTCACCTTACTCTTCTTGGGCACTGGTATAATTGATGCCCTTTTGAAGCAAGTGGGGACCTCAGACCTCAGTAGTGAAAGGTTGAAAATGTCCGCACAGGTTTTTAGAACATGACTGGTATACCATCAAGTCCAGGTGCTTTTCGAGGGTACACCCCTCTGAAGGATTTCCTGACATCGGCCTCTGTGACTGAGACTGAAATACCATCACAGCGAATGGGGGCTCGGGAAGGCACATCAGTATTCTCCCTATCAAAGCTTGCGTAAAACACATTGAGCTCGTCAGGGAGTGATGTTTCGCCGACATTCGAGCTGCCTCCTGGTTTCGCCTTGTTGGAGGTGATTACATTCAGGCCCTGTCACAGCTGCCGAACATCTGTCTCATCCTCCAGTTTGGAGCAGATGTCCCTTTTGGCCTTTTCCATGGCCTTACTAAGGTTGTATCTGGACTTCTTGTATCATCACTCACTGTATCATCAGACATGAATGCCCGGTGTCTGGTCTTCAGAAGAGTGCGGATCTCAAAGTTCATCCAAGGTTTCTGATTGGGAAACACTCGGAAGGTTTTGATGGGGATGCAGTCCTCCTCACATTTCATAATGAAGTTTGTAACGACTGTGACGTATTCGTTCAAGTCCGTTGCTGAGTCCTTGAACATTTACCAGTCTACAGACTCCACCAGTCCTGTAGTTGTTCCTCTGCCCCCCCCCCCCCCCCCCCCCAACCAGCTCTGTACTGTCTTGACCTCTGGGGGTGCGCTCTTTAATTGCTTCCTGTAGGCAGGAAGAAGCAGCACCGCGGTATGATCAGATTTACCGAAGTGAGGGTGAGGGATAGAACGATAGGCATTCTTGATGGTGGTGTAGCAGTGGTCGAGGGTGTTAGGTCCTCTGGTGCAGCAGGAGACATGTTGGTGGAAGTTGGGGAGTGATTTCTTGAGGTTTGCCTTATTGAAGTCCCCAGCAATGGTGGTGAATGCCTCGGGGTAAGACGTCTGGTGTTTGTTGGCCACGGCGTGCAGCTCCTCCAGTGCCAGACGGACGTCTGCCTGGGGTGGGATGTAGACCGCGGTCAGGATGACGGAGGTGAATTCCCTTGGGAAGTAGAAGGGACGCCACATCACCGCCAGATGTTCGAGGTGTGGAGAGCAGGAGTTGGACAGGACTACCATGTCTGAGCACCACGCAGGGTTGACCATGAGGCAGACGCCCCCTCCTTTTCCTTTCCCAGATGCCAGCGTACGGTCCATACGGTGGATGGAGAAACCTTCAGGCTGGACCGCTGAGTCTGGGGAGCTGGGGGTGACCAATGTCTCTGTGAAACAGAACACAGAGCATTCCCTCATCTCTCTTTGATAACACAGCCTTGCCCTTAAGTCCACTTTATTTTCAAGGGACTGTACATTGGCCAGAGGAGAATGGTAGGGAGAGGGGGCCGAAGTCCCCTGCGCTTCAGTCTGACCTGAAGTCCTGCCTGTCGGCCACGTTTCTGGACACAATGGAGGAACATGCAGCCAGCTGTCCCACTGCGGCGACCTAATCTGCGAGCTCAGAAGAGTGTCTTTGACCTTCAAGCTCGAGGGCACTCACCTGGAAAACCTTGAGCTGGATCGACCATCAGCATTGAAACCGCAAACTGGATCGACGGACCGCACACACATACACACATTGCAAAGACCCGGGCCAGGGAAAGCGAGGGGGGAGCGCTGTCTGAAATTCACACTCACGATGAAGAGGAAGGTAAAATACGAGAGCGCGGAGGGGGAGGGGAGAGAAGGGGAGAGAAGGGGAGAGAGAAGGGGAGAGAGAAGGGGGAGAAGAGAGAAGGGGGGAGAGAAGGGGGAGAGAGAAGGGGGAGAGAAGGGGGAGAGAAGGGGAGAGAAGGGGAGAGAAGGGGGAGAGAGGGGGGGGAGAGAATGGGAAGGGGGGAGAAGGGGGGAGAAGAGGGGAGACTGGGGAGAGAAGGGGAGAGCAGGGGGGAGAAGGGGGGAGAAGGAGTGGAAATACTTTTAAGATGCCAGACAACTTATAATAAAGTTTAGCGGTCATTTTATCTAATGGTCGGTTTTCCTTATCCTAAAACTCCAATGAGCGAATTAAAATGCCCGGTCAGCGAAGGAGATTGCCTACGGCTGCCCTCGACTGCCTGTAACTGCATAGCGACCCCACTCCACTGCACTACGAGTTAAAAAGAACCATGTCACACTAATTTATCCTCACGGAAAAATTTTCAACATGCTGAAAATATTTCTGCGACCTAGCTGAGGCCACGAGTATGCGGGAACTTCCCTCGAGCATGAAGGAGAGTTCCAGTGACCTCATAGGACCTCCTAGGACAACGTGTCGACCATGCTGCGAGTTTGAGTCGAGGGCAGACTCTTCTAAACTGGCAGATTAGGTTGCCACAGTGGGACAGCCCCTTTAGGGCCGCGCACGGTCAGCTCAGTTGCCTGTCTCAGCTCCCTTGCCCGGGATAGATTCACAATGCACATGTTTGCAGAAACTCTCCCTGGATTTGTTGCAATACCTTAGACAACACGGGGAAGCGGCGGCTTTGCTGTCCAATTGTTTAAATTAAATCCATTTAATTTGCAGAGTCCGTTACTGCGCACCTTGTTTGACGTCATTGTATCAAATATACGTGATTTACACGATCCCCGTTCACGAGTCAGAGTCACACAGCGTGCCCAACCTGCCTACGCCGATCAACATGACCCATCTTCACTTGTCCCATCTGCCTGTGTGTGGCCCATATCCCTCTAAACCTATCCTGATCATGTGCCTGTCTAAATTAATGTTTCTTAAACATTGTGATAGTCCCTGCCTCAACTGCCTCCTCCAGCAGATGGTTCCATACACCTATGGCCCTTTGAGTTAAAAAGTTAACCCACACGTTCCTATTAAAGGAGGGACAGGAATGTGGCCCAGAGCTTGTCTGCTTGCCTGTCATGTTGGATGTCCATTGCCCTGTATTCTCATCACTCTGTTCTTAAGTGCAAGCTGCACAAACAGCACCTTCAATGTTGACTGGGCTCATTCCAATCTTCTAGACTGAACACTGAGTTCAACGCATACAATGATTCGATTGTTCCTCGTCCTATTCCATTAATCCATCTTTCATTCTTTTGCCTATCCCAGCAACGATCCCTCCTTGCGATATCACAGTTTATTTCCTTTACATCTCTCCTGCATTCTACTCTACCACAAACCGTCCCTTTAGTTCACCAAGCTAATCTGAAGAAATCGCTCCCTAACTTCCACCAACACGTCTCCTACAGCACCAGAGGATCAAACACCCTTGACCACTGCTACATGACCATCAAAGACGCCTATCGCTCTATCCCTCGCCCTCACTTCGGAAAACCCGACCATTCAGCGGTGCTGCTTCTTCCTGCATACAGGCAGCAACTGAAGAGCGCACCCCCAGAGGTGAGGACAGTACCGAGCTGGTCGGGGGAGGCAGAGGAACAACTCCAGGACTGTTTGGAGTCTGTAGATTGGGCAATGTTCAGGGACACGGCAACGGACCTGAATAAATACGCCACAGTCGTCACAGACTTCATAAGGAAATGTGTGGAGGACTGCGTTCCAACAAATACCTTCCGTGTGTTTCCTAACCAGAAGCCTTGGATGAACCATGAGATCCACATTCTTCTGAAGGCAAGATCGCGGGCATTCAGGTCTGGCGATGCAGAGGTCTATAAGAAGTCCAGATACGACCTTGGTAAGGCCATCAAAAAGGCCGAAAGGGACTTCTGCTCTAAGCTGGAGGATGCTGCAGATGTTCAGCAACTGTGGCAGGGCTTGAATGCCATCACTTCCTAAAAGGTGGTATCAGCAGGTAGCTCAAACGACAGCGAAGCATCACTCCCTGACGAGCTCAATGTGTTCTAACGCACGGTTCAATAGGGAGAACACTGATGTGCCTTCCCGAGACCCTATTCGCCCTGACGGTGTTACAGTCACAGAGGCCGACGTCAGCATATCCTTCAGGGGGGTAAATCCTCAGAAAGCGCCTGGACGCCTCAAGCGACCGCGTTTGGTCGCACTAGACGCATGCTATCGCTTGCTGGTGGGACAGGCCCTTTATGGTGCACATCAGCTCCTACCTCGACAAGAACCTCAACCAACTACAGTTCGCATACCGCCACAACAGGTCAAGGAGGATGCAATTTCACTGGTACTCCACTCCGCACTGGACCATGTGGACAATAAAAACACCCACATCAGGCTGTGGTTTATAGACTATAGCTCGGCGTTTAATACCATCATCCATTCCAAGCTGGTTACAAAGCTCACGAAACAGGGCCTCTGCGCATCCCTCTGCAATTGGATCCTCGACTTCCTCACCCACAGACCACAGTCTGGTCAAATTGGAGGAACCACTTCATCCTCGGTAACAATTAGTATGAGAGCACATCAAGGCTGCGTGCTCAGCCCCCTGCTTTACTCCCTCTACACCCATGACTGCGTAGCCGGTCATAGTGCGAACTCCATCATCAAGTTCGCCGACGACACCACTGTGGTTGGACGAATCACAGATGGGGACGAGTCAGAGTATAGAAGTGAGATCGACCGACTGACCAAATGGTGCCAGGACAACAACCTGGCTCTCAACATCAGTAAGACCAAGGAACTGATTGTGGACTTTGGTAGGGGGAGGATGAGGACCCACAATCCTGTTTATATCAACGGGACGATGGTGGAGAGGGTCAATAACTTCAAATTCCTGGGCATGCACACTGATGTAACTGTAAAGAAGGCACATCAGTGATTCTACTTCCTGAGAAGATTACAGAGATTCGGCATGTCGAATAAGATTCCTCTAAACTTCTACAGGTGCATGGTAGAGAGCATTCTGACTGGTTGCATCGTGGCCTGGTTCAGCAACTTGAACGTCCAGGAGTGAAAAAGACTACAAAAAATTATGATCATTGCCCAGTTCATCACAGACCTCCCCACCGTCGAAGGGATCTATTGCAGTCACTGCCTCAAAAAAGCAGCCAAAATCAACAAGGACCCACACCATCCTGGCCACACACTTATCTCACCATTGCCACCAGGAAGAAGGTACAGGAGCCTGAAGACTGTAACGTCCAGGTTCAGGACCAGCTTCTTCCCCACAGCCATCAGGCTATTAAACACAACACCAAATAAGCTGTGAGCTCTGAATTGTATAAGACTACATTATTATTTGTTATTTGCATTATATTTGTTATTTATTGAACTTTTTCTTTTTTTCCCCATTACATACAATGTTTACATATTTACGTATTCTGTTGTGCTGCAGCAAGTAAGTATTTAATTGTCCCATCTGGGACATATGACAATAAAATACTCTTGACTTCTTGACTAGTTTCTCCTTCTCTCCACTTGCCTTTTCACTTTAATACAACCTAAAGCTGGCTTCGAATGTTCCAAGTTATGACAAAAGGTCTTCCATTTGGGACACAAACTCTGTTTATAGATAATAGACAATAGACAATAGGTGCAGGAGCAGGCCATTCAGCCCCTTGATGTGCTCGTGGCTGATCATCCACAATCAGTTCCCCGTTCCTGCCTTCTCCCCATATCCCTTGACTCCGCTATCTTTAAGAGTTCTGTCTAGCTCTCTCTTAAAAGCATACAGATAACCTGCCTCCACCACTCTCTGAGGCAGAGAATCCCACAGACTCACAACTGTCTGTGTGAAAAAGATTTTCTTCATCTCCATTCTAAATGGCCTACCCCTTATTCTTAAACTGTGACCCCTGGTTCTGGACTCCCCCAACATCGGGAACATGTTTCCTGTCTCTGGCGTGTCCAAACCCTTAACATTCTTATACGTTTCAATATGATATCCTCTCATCCTTTTAAATTCCAGAGTATCCAATCCCAGCTGCTCCATTCTGTCAACATATGACAGTCCCGTCATCCCGGGAATTAACCTGGTGAACCCACGCTGCACTCCCTCAATAGCAAGAACGTCCTTCCTCAAATTGGGAGACCAAAACTGCACACAATACTCCAGGTGTGGTCTCACTAGGGCCCTGTACAACTGCAGAAAGACCTCTTTGCTCCTATACTCAACTCCACTTGTTATGAAGGCCAACATGCAATTTGCTTTCTTCACTGCCTGCTGTACCTGCATGCTTACTTTCATTGACTGATGAACAAGGACTACCAGATACCGTTGTGCTTCCCCTTTTCCCAATTTGACTCCATTTGGATAATAATCTGCCTTCCAGTTTTTGCCCCCAAAGTGGATAACCCCACATTTATACACTGCATCTGCCATGCATCTACCCACTCACCCAACCTGTCCAAGTCACCCTGCAACCGGAAGTGGCGGCGCTGCTTTGCAGCTGTGGCTCGCCTGCAGTCCGTTTGTCTTTTTCTATTTTTTTTTTCTTAGTTGTGTGGGGGGTGGGTGTGGGTGGTGGGGGTGGGGTGGTATGGGGGGGGGGGGGGGGGGGGGGGGGGGGGGGGGGGGGGGGGGGGGGGGGGGGGGGGGTGCGACCCTTCCTGTCCTATCCCCTGTCTCCGTGTCCGTCTGCGCTGAGGCCTATCGCGGAGCTGGCGGCCTCCAACTGCGACCGACCTCGAGGCTGCGGAGGCAGAGACAGGACTTACCAACGCGAGGCTGGCCGACTTCGGGGGCTGTGGTTGCGGTGCGACCCGACTTTGGAGCCTCAGCCGCGGGCCAGTGGACAACATCGTCGGGAGCTCACAGGTGGTGACCTGTTTTCCGGAGCTCCCGCAACTACAGCTGTGTCCGCTGGACTGGAGGGAGGGCGGCAGCTTCAACCGCCCCGGCCGTGGAGTTTGAACTGGCCCGTTTGCGGAGCACGGATTCAGCCGCGGGACTTGCACACCATCACCCGGTGGGGTCACAACATTTGGATTGCCTCAGTGCAGAGGGAGAGCAAGGAGGGAAGAGACAATGAATTTGGGACTTAAACTGTGTTGAGTGTTTGTTTGTTATTTATTCTATGTTATGACTGCAGGCTAAACCATTTTGTTGCACTGAAAAGTGCAATGACAATAAATTGAATCCAGTCCAATCCATCCTCAGAGCATCCTCCTCCCAGTTCACGCTGCCACCCAGCTTTATGTCATCTGCAAATTTGTTAATGTTACTTATAATCCCTTCATCTAAATCATTAATGTATATTGTAAATAGCTGCGGTCCCAGCATCAAGCACCGAGCCTTGCGGCACCCCACTAGTCACTGCCTGACATTCTGAAAGGGACCCGTTAATTCCTACTCTTTGTTTCCTGTCTGCCAAACAATTTTCTACCCATGTCAGCACCTTACCCCCAATACCATGTGCTCTAATTTTGCCCTAATCTCATGTGTGGGGCCTTATCAAATGCTTTATTATCGTCCAGGTACAGTACATCTACTGGCTCTCCCTTGTCCATTTTCCTAGTTACATCTTCAAAAATTTCCAGAAGATTAGTCAAGCATGATTTCCCCTTTGTAAATCCATGCTGACTCGGACCGACCCTGTTACTACTATCCAAATGTGCCGCTATTTCATCTTTTATAATTGACTCCAGCTTCTTCTCCACCACCGATGTCAGGCTAACTGGTCTATAATTCCCTGTTTTCTCTCATAACATTTTTATGCCTTTCATAAAAAGTGGGATAACATTCGCTACCCTCCAATCTACAGGAACTGATCCTGAATCTATAGAACATTGGAAAATGATCACCAATGCTTCTACAATTTCTAGAGCCACTTCCTTAAGTACCCTGGGATGCAGACACCAGGCCCTGGGGATTCATCAGTCTACAGTCCCATCATTCTACCCAACATCTTTTCCTGTCGAATGTGAATTTCCTTCAGATCCTCCATCACTCTAGATCCTCTGGGAACATTAGGGAGATTGTTTGTGTCCTCCTTAGTGAAGACGAATCCAAAGTACCTGTTCAAGAGGAGCATAGAGTCCCACTTGTCCAGCAATAATACACGGGAGGTATGGCGGGGCATACAAGACATTACCAACTACAGAGGCTGTGCCACAAAGTCAGAAGACCTGAGTGCGCCGCTGGCAGAAAAGCTAAATTGCTTCTTCTCCCCGCTTTGAAACATCACAACAGCAGCACTCACCTGCTACAGCCCTGTTCCCACCCTCACCTAGCTCCTGTACTACTCCACTCACTGTCAGGGAACACGATGTCAGACGGGTGCTCCTGGCAGTGAACCCCAAGAAGGCTACCGGCCCAGATGGAGTCCCTGGTAAGGTGCTCAAAGCGTGCGCCCACCAGCTCACTGCCATCTTCACCAGAATTTTCAACCTCTCCCTGGACCAGGCAGTTATTCCGTCCTGCCTAAAATCAGCCACAATCGTCCCTGTGCCGAAGAAGTCTCCCATCACCAGCCTTAATGACTACCGTCCTGTGGCCCTCACTCCGGTAATCACGAAGTGCTTCGAGAGGTTGGTCCTCCAGCACATCAAGGACTATCTACCACCAGACTTCGACCCCCACCAATTCGCCTATCGCCAAAACAAATCCACAGAAGACGCCATTACCGTAGCTCTCCACTCTGTGCTGAGCCATCTGGAGCAGGGGCAGAGCTACGTCCGGATGCTCTTTGTGGATTTTAGTTCAGCCTTTAATACAATCATTCCGGACATTCTCATTGGTAAACTGGTCACTCTCGGCCTCCCCACTCTCACATGTGCCTGGATAAAGGATTTCCTCACCAACAGGCCCCAGACTGTGAGACTCGGCCCCCACCTCTCCTCCACTCGCAGGTTGAGTACCGGTTCCCCACAGGGCTGTGTGCTAAGCCCCCTCTTATATTGTCTCTACACCTACGACTGTAGTCCGGCCCACAACAACAACCGCATCGTCAAATTTGCTGACGACACTACTGTGGTCGGACTTATTTCAAAGGGAGACGAGGCAGCCTACAGAGAGGAAGTCCTGAAGTTGACAACCTGGTGCTCAGAAAACAATCTGGCTCTGAACACCAGGAAAACAAAAGAGCTCATTGTCGACTTCAGGAGGCACAGCACCGACTTAGCCCCCCTACACATCAACGGCGAGTGTGTGGAGAGGGTCAACACCTTCCGGTTTCTCGGTGTCCATATCGCTGCTGATAATTCCTGGACGGACAACACGACAGCGGTCATCAAGAAGGCTCAGCAGCAGCTGCACTTCCTGAGGGTCCTCAGGAAGCACAACCTGGACTCTAACCTGCTGCTGACCTTCTACCGCTCGTCCATCGAGAGCCTGCTGACATACTGCATTACAGCATGGTATGGCAGCTGCACCATGGCAGACAGGGAGAGGCTTCCGAGGGTAACCAGGACAGCGCAGAGGACCATTGGCTGCCCTCTCCACTCCCTGATGGACATCTACACCTCCCGCTGCCTTAGCAGGGCAAAGAAGATCATCAAAGACAGCTCCCATCCTGCGTTTGGACTGTTCGACCTGCTGCCCTCTGGAAGGCGCTATAGGTGCATCAAATCCAGGACAAATAGACTCAGGAATAGTTGCTTTCCGAGAATTATAACTACTATTAATTCTAATTCACACGTGCACTGACTTCACTGCCCAACACGGACTTCCATCTGTATATATGTATATATGTATGTAGCGCCGCAGAAATTGTGCACCTATTCCTGCCCCCATTCCCCCCCCTTCTCCCTTCTGTTTTTTGTTTTTACTGTTTCTTGTTTTTTTTGTGCTAAATTGTATGTATGCACTGAGTACGAGCAGCTTTCATTTTCACTGTACATGTATAGTGACAATAAATGGCATATCTATATCTATCTATCAACTCATTTGCCATGTCCTTGTCCCCCATAATAAATTCACCCGTTTCAGTCTTCAAGGGCCTAACTTTGGTCTTAACTAATTTTTTCCTCTTCACCTACCTAAAGAAGCTTTAACTATCCTCCTTTATATTCTTGGCTAGCTAACCTTCGTACCTCATCTTTTCTCCCCGTATTGCCTTTTTAGTTATCTTCTGTTGCTCTTTAAAAGTTGCTCAATCCTCTGGCTTCCTGCTCATCTTTGCTATGTTATACATCCTCTCCTTTATTTTTATACTGACCCTGACTTCCCTTGTCAGCCACGGCCGCCCCTTACACTCCTTGGAATCTTTCTTCCTCTTTGGACTGAACCGATCCTGCACCTTCTGTATTATTCCCAGAAATACCTGCCATTGTTGTTCCACTGCGATTCTTGTTTGGGTATCTTCCCAGTCAACTTTGGCCAGCTCCTCCCTCATGGCTCCATAGTCCCCTTTGTTCAACTGTAATACTGACACCTCCGATTTACCCTTTGTAAACAGGCACCAGAGACTGTGTTTGATTTAAACACATCTTTAATCAGCACCAAAACTTAACAGCATTGAGGACAACAGGTCGTCAGTAATTCCCAGCTGCTCAGACTGGCAGTGCCGGGAACGGATGTTAGTATAGGTGTTATAGTGGGGTGGAGTTAGTGATGCTGGCTTATGTGTGATTGGTTCACATGCATCATGGCACACGGCATAAAGCACACGGCATTGGGGGTTCAGTATTGATGTGGATAGAGAACTGGCTGGCAAACAGGAAGCAAAGAGTAGGAGTAAACGGGTCCTTTTCACAATGGCAGGCAGTGACTAGTGGGGTACCGCAAGGCTCAGTACTGGGACCCCAGCTATTTACAATATATATTAATGATGTGGACAAGGGAATTGAAGGCAATATCTCCAAGTTTGCGGATGACACTAAGCTGGGGGGCAGTGTTAGCTGTGAGGAGGATGCTAGGAGACTGCAAGGTGACTTGGATAGGCTGGGTGAGTGGGCAAATGTTTGGCAGATGCAGTATAATGTGGATAAATGTGCGGTTATCCATTTTGGTGGCAAAAACGGGAAAGCAGACTATTATCTAAATGGTGGCCGATTGGGAAAGGGGGAGATGCAGCGAGACCTGGGAAGGACATTATTGCCATAGAGGGAGTGCAGAGATGGTTCACCAGACTGATTCCTGGGATGTCAGGACTGTCTTATGAAGAAAGACTGGATAGACTTGTTTTATACTCTCTAGAATTTAGGAGATTGAGAGGGGATCTTATAGAAACTTACAAAATTCTTAAGGGGTTGGACAGGCTATGCAGGAAGATTGTTCCCGATGTTAGGGAAGTCCAGGACAAGGGGTCACAGCTTAAGGATAAGGGGGAAATCCTTTAAAACCGAGATGAGAAGAACTTTTTTCACACAGAGAGTGGTGAATCTCTGGAACTCTCTGCCACAGAGGATAGTTGAGGCCAGTTCATTGGCTATATTTAAGAGGGAGTTTGATGTGGCCCTTGTGGCTAAGGGGATCAGGGGGTATGGAGAGAAGGCAGGTACGGGATACTGAGTTGGATGATCAGCCATGGTCATATTGAATGGCGGTGCAGGCTCGAAGGGCCGAATGGCCTACTCCTGCACCTAATTTCTATGTTTCTATGTTTCTATCATCAATCTACATCCTTCTCCCTCTCACATTGCAGATTAAAACATATCATGTTATGGTCATTTCCTCCTAATGGCTCCTTTACCACAAGTTCCCTTTATCAAATTTACTTTATTGCACAACACTAAATCCAGTATTGCCCAGGTAGGCTCCAGTACAAGCTGTTCTAAGAATCCATCAAGGAGGCATTCCACAAACTCCCTTTCTTGGGGTCCAGTACCAATCTGATTTTGCCAGTCTACCTGCATGTTGAAATTCCCCATAACCACCGTAGCATTGCGTTTACAACATGCCAATTTTAACTCTTGATTCAACTTGCACCCTGTATTCTGGCTACTCTTTGTGGACCTGTAGATAAATCCCATTAGGGTATTTTTACCCTTACAATTCCTTAGTTCTATCCATACTGACTCCACATCTCCTGTTTCAATGTCACCCATTGTAAGGAACTGAATTTCATCCCTCACCAACAGAGCTACCCCACCCCCACGGCACATCTAAAAAGCCTCTTAAATGCCACTATCGTATTTGCTTATGTCATTAACTCTGTCAGTTTGCTGCACTTATATAGCCTTGCCAATTAGTCATAGAGCTTTACAGAATCTGGCATTTCAGTCCATCATTTACTGTAGAGTCATAGAGTCATAGAGTGATACAGTGTGGAAACAGGCCCTTCAGCCCAACTTGACCACACCGGCCAACATGTCCCAGCTACCTGCGCTTGGTCCATATCCCTCCAAACCTGTCCTATCCATGTACCTATCCAACTGTTTCTTAAACGTTGAAATATTCCCAGCCGCAACTACCTCATTTCTATGTGGTTCGTCAAGCATGCACCTACACTAATCCCATTTTCACACTCAAATCCTCATCAACTATCATCCCACCCCTCACTTCCACATTCGAATTCTCCTGCCATCTACCTATACTATACCACCATTCAATGTGATCATGGCTGATCATCCACAATCAGTACCCGTTCCTGCCTTCTCCTCATACCCCTTGATTCTGCCAGCCCTAACAGCTCTATCTAACTCTCTTTTGAATGCATCCAATGAATCGGCCTTCTGATGCAGAGAATTCTACAAATTCACAACTCTCTGGGTGAATATTTTTGTCCTCGTCTCAGTTCTAATTGGCCTACCCCTTATTCTAAAACTGCGGCCCCAGGTTCTGGATTCCCCCAACATCGGGAATGTGTCTCCTGCATCTAGCGTGTCCAAACCTTAATGATCTTACACAGAGGCAACACAGGCGTGGGATCTATCTATGACAAACATGTTTGGTAAAGAAAGAGGACAGCTCAGATGTGCTAGAAAGGAAAGCCTCATCTTGGGAGTCTATGCGACGGTGACAGAGGAATTGAGAGTAGGGGAAAGCGCCTTTGCAAGAAGCAGGTGTAGATAACTGTGTGAGTCAATAGGTTTGCAGTAGATGTCAGTTGATAGTCTGTTCCCCATGATGTAGACAAAGAGATCAAGAAAGGGGAGAGAGGTGTCAGAGATAGTCCAGGTGAATTTCAGGCCTGGGTGGAAGTTAATGGTGAAATCAATGAGTTCTTCACAGGTGCAAGAGGCAACCTCAATGCAATCGTTGATTTAATGGAGAAAGAGTTGGGAGACGGTGCCCCGCGTATGCCTGGAACAAGAGGAGAGTGTGAGGCATGGAGAGGGATAGGAGAGACAGCGAAAGGCAGGCAGAGAGGAAATTGGGGAAATGAAAGTGAGAAGGAGAGAGGTGGTGAGAGAGAGGTGGGGTGGAAGTAGATAATTAGATGACAGTCTCAGAAAAAAAGTCAGAAAGTGAGAGATGGGCTGAGAAGGGGAGGCAGGGTTGAGGTTGGTGGGGAAAAGGATGGAGAGAATGAAGAGAGACCAAAAGGAAGACAATTTGAAGGGGAGTGGATGAGGAGAGAAGAGACGGGGAAGTCGGGGAGGGGGAGGGGAGATGGGGTGAAAGAGAGAGTGTGGTTAGAAAAGGAAGAGGGAATGAGGAGGGAGGGAGAAGCAGGGGAAGGGGAAGGAAAGGGATGAAGACGGGGAGAGATGAAGAGGGAGAGGCAGGAGGGGCAGGAGAGGGGATTGGTGTAGGAAGGTAGGAAAAAAGAAGAACGGCAGCAGAGATAAATGGGAAAGAGAAGTGGGGTGTAAAGGGAGAAAGAGCGAAAGGAAGGGGCCTGTTGAAACTGGCAGATTGTTCCATCATTTATCCATGAATACTTCAGGCACATTATGGCTGTGCCGAGGCGCCCCATCAAACTGATTGCAACGATCCATTTGGTAAACTACACGGGGTGCAGTGGAAATTATGAACGATGATGAGAGTTGATTAGGAGAAGGGAGTCGAAAGCATATTATCCTGAGGTGGAGGGAAATCAATTGCCAACAGAGTTCTGTAAAGACCAAAGGAAATACAAGGTCATAGGAAGAAAATGCATTAAAGCAATTAATCACAAATAGTGAATCATCTTTGAAGCATAGCTAATGTTGTTGGTTAAGCAACTCATAGAATAATAAATTTAAGTTCTGAATGTTCCCCATTGGTACACATTATTTATTATCTCACAAATATGAAGTGCAGATTGTTTGAATGACAACTCCAATGTTATTGAGCTAACACTGCAGGTCATAAAACAATATATTTTTCTCTGCATTCTTCATATGTATGAAAATTGAGATCATTAGCTTAAAATTACTAAATGAAAGTTGTAATAAATATTTCATCCATGATTTGTGTTACTTTGGATTTAATGCCATTCTTTAATGAATGTGCAGCTAATAGTGGTGGTTAAAACAAAGTGCTTGTTAATTTTAGAATATTTCGTAAAGATTGTGCAAGAATCGCTCAGGAAAGATGTAAATTAAACTAGACAAAGTGGGACCCGTTGGGTCCCAGCATCACACGGGAGGGCTGATCACCAACGCAATATTCCACCTCTCCACCAATTCCAATATTGCTCGTCAGTGGGGGGGGGAGGCGGAGGGGGGGGGGCTTTCTGTTGCGCTAGAGGGCTAGTATAGACATTGTGGGCCGAATGGATTCTTGGGCAGGCAGCCAACTGTTGCAACAATTTTAACAGCCAAGCCAAGGCAAACAATTGGGCAGCAGCTACCCGAAAACCAAAATTCATTTTGTGAACACAAACTTTTAAACTTTTTAAAAAGGCGAGGCAAACAATTGGGCAGCAGCCACCTTACAGCTGCATCGAGGGGACTCACCGTGGAGTAGACATGCGTTCAGTGTTATTCGCAGCTCAGAGAGCCGTGACCCTCTCGCTTCCTGGGTCTGGTAGAGACTGAGTGAGGGACTACACTTCCGGGTTTTATAGACCCTCCAACTTGCCGCCGGCAGGGGCAGCAGAGGGAATGGGGAATTTTTTAAAAACATTAATATATCTCTGATTTTTCATCGATGAGAAAAATCCTCCAGTCCCGGAAGGCGGAGGGGGGCTCTGAGCGAGGTGGCCAAAATTACGGCCGTTCTCTCGGAAATCGCACCACAGTGGGCCAAAAGCGGTCAAGATCAGACTTTTAGTAATATAGATGAAGAAACAAAGTCCTGCGGATGCTGGTATATACCAAAGATAGACACAAAGTGTTGGAGTAACTCAATGGGTCAGGCCAAATCTCTGGAGAAAAAGGATGAGAGATGTTTAGGTCAGACTGAAGAAAGATCCTGACCCGGAAGGTCGCCCTTTGTTTTTCTCCAGGAGGGATGTGGGGGGGAAGGGGGTGGAGGAAGACAGGGAGGTGAGGGGGGGGGGGGGGGGGGGTGGGGGGAAGGAGTGGTGTGGGGGAGGGGGGGAGTGTGGGGGACGGGGAGGTGGGGTGGGGGAAGGGGGGGGTGGGGGAAGGTGTGTGTGTGTGGGGAGAGAGGGGGAAGGGGGGGTAGTTGCAGCAGTCGCAGCTCACACTCTGCTCATCCCGCACTCTGCTCACCCCGTACCTTCAGCTTTCGGCCTCACGCACCAGCTCCCGGTCCCACTCCGACTTCACTCAGAGGCTTCCGGTTCAATTTAACAGCTCCCGGCTTGTGGAGCTGGTCGCTGCAGAAGCAGCCCGCACACTGCTCTCTGCCCACACACTGCTCACTCTACGCACACTGCTCACTCCCTGCACGGCTGCTCACTCCCCGCACAGCTTGTGGACTCAATCAGCACGGCTTGTTGACTCAGCCCCGCCTCTGGGGTTTATTCTCCTCACCCCGGTGATTGACAGCGGGTGCCGGAAGGGGCACTACCTTCATGGTGACTGACCTGAATACGTGGTACTCCACCTGCAACAGCTCGGACAGGAAAGTTCTGCAGAGGGTAGTGAGGGGAGCAGAGAGGATCATTGGCGTCTCCCTACCCTCGGTACAAGAAATGTTCCAGAGCCGCTGTCTGAAAAAAGCTCAGAGAATTGCTAAGGACAAACTGCACCCCCTCCACATACACCTGGATCTCCTGCCATCAGGCAAGAGATATTGCAGCATCAAAGCCCGGACTACAAGACTGCTAAACAGCTTCCTGCCACAGGCTGTGAGGCTGCTAAACAGTCACTCTGTACTCACAGTCACCTGATTCTGAGGCTTGGCACAGACACTTTAATAACTGGCACTGGCCACTTTAATAACTGGCAGTGGCCACTCAAATCAGCTGCCCTGGACATTTTTATGATTGTTTTTACTATATTTTAACGTTGTGTTTTACCTGCTTTTAACTATTTATACTATTCCATCAGGGACTGGCTTGTTTTTAGTGTTATTATGTGTGAAATGTTTTAAATTTCATGAGCGATGCTCCGTTATTCCCTGGAAAACATCTTTTCATTTTGCACTGTACAACTGTTGCTTGCAAGATGACAATAAAGGTTGATTGATTGATTGATTGATTGATTGGTTGATTGGTTGATTGGTTGATTGGTTGATTGGTTGATTGGTTGATTGATTGATTGACAGGCGAAAATACCAATCTGCTGAGCTCACGATTTTTTAAACCTTCATAAATTTTGCAATATTCCACCGATCGGAACAAAACTTGGTGCGCTTGGAGCAGAGGAGAACGGTAAGGTGGCAAATGAATCCTAGCAATATATGGTACCGTTTGTGCACAAATTAAAAAAAATCGCAAACCATAGAAGAGGACAAGATGAGAGGATAGATAGATAGCTAGATAGCTAGATAGATAGATACTAGACCAAGTGGGACCCATTGGGTCCCATTCCCCCACGCAATATTCCACCACTCATACATAGACCCATCCATCCACCCATCCACCCATCCATCCATCCATCCATCTAATCTATCTTATCTATCTATAGTATTACTAAACCTATCCCCTTGAACACTTCCGGTCTGCGTTGTATTTAAATTGGCGCAAAAATGCTACCCTGTATTGCTACGATTTTTTGCCACCTTACTCATCGTTCTCCTCTGCTCCAAGCCATCAAGTATTGTTCCGGTCGGTGAAACATTAGAAAATTTATGAAGGTTTAAAAAATCATGAGATCAGCTGACTGGTCTTCTCGCCCGTCATTCACCATTAGGGTAACGCCCCTTCAAGCACCCGAGTCGAGAAAGCTGCTGTGTAGAGTCGGGAAGTGCTGTGTGGTGACGCGACCAGTGGCTGCTGAGTGGAGTCCCTCCCCCCCCCCACCCCCCCCCCCCCCCCCCCCCCCCCCCCATCCCCCCCCCCCCCCCCCCCCCCCCCCCCCCCCCCCCCCCCCCCCCACCACCCCCCCCCCCCCCCCCACCCCCCCCCCCCACCCCCCCCCACCCCCCCCCCCCACAACCGCTCCCACACACAACCCCTCCACACACACCCTCCCCACAACCGCCTCCTACACACATCGCCTTCTGCACACCCTCCCCCCCCCCCCACACCAACCCATTCCCCACACCAGCCCCCCCCCCTCACATCATCACCACACCACCCCCTCCCCGACTCACCACCCCCTCCGGTTATTGAGTATTTCTATTTGCCCCAAAACAGTACGGGATAGCGCTCCGATTTTTTGGCAGGCAACTCACCGTTCTCCTGTGGTGTGAGTGCAACAAGTTTCGTTCCGATCGGTGGTATATTGTAAATGTTATCAAGGCTTAAAAAACTTAACAAATGCGTGTGCACAGATTACTTCAGTCAGCACCACACAGATTGGTCTCTTTTTCTGTCAGTCAATGCTACGGCTGGGATGGCGACGCCCAGTCCTGCCACACTGATGGCAGCCTGTCCCGCCTCACTCACAAACTCCTTTCTCCCTTCCTCACAGCAACTTGTCTATCGTGTCCCCCACCACCGGCAGCGGCTGTGGGGGGTTCAGTGGAGGCCCTGGTCCTGTCTCTCTCTCCCTCATCACTTACCCCTCTCCCCCGCCCACCCTCTGCGGCAATGGTGGTCCCGTCTTCCCACTCCTCCCGGGTCCATTTCCTGCACCGCCGCCGTTGCGATAACTCACCCTCACGGCCTTCTTGGAGGAGATCTTCTCCTCCGGCTCATCGAAAGTCATGGTGCCCACAGTGACGAACACCAACTCCATGCCACCCACTCCCGCAGCCCGGTGGTGGCAGCGAGCAGGCAGGCAGGCAGGTAGGGATCTAAACCACAGCTAACAATGAATGACCTACGGAGGAAGGAATTGCAGATGCTAACAATGAATGACCTACGGAGGAAGGAATTGCAGATGCTGATTTTTATGGATGGAGGGAGGGAGGGAGTGACTGAGGGTAGGGGAAAGGAGTTTTTTTATAGTGCCATAAATGGAGTTTGGGATCTGTGCGACCCCTGATAGTTTGTTCTAATTTATGGAGCAGAAAGCAAACAAAAAGCAGATTGCACATAAATGACTGTAATGAGGTCAATTTAAGCCGTGTAGATTGGGCTGTGTTCCTTTAGGGAAAGTTGGTTAATCAATGTACATCTACATTATCTTTTCAAACATCTGTTATTAAATAATCAATGCCTGTGCATATTGATAATGCTAATCATAAAACTATGCCTTTGATGGTCCGTGATACAGCAAGAAAAATGGTTTCCATTGGTCAATCAGAGGGCACAACTAAAGATGATAACACAAAAAAATTAAAGTGTGTATAGGGAAAGATTCTATCCACTTAGTGTAAGACTAATTAGCTTGTGAATTCCTCACTAGAGAGTGGTGAGATGGTGACATTTCTCTACCATAAACTGGAAATGAAACATGTGCTGCAAATTATCACCTTCTTAAAATATATATTTTTTCAATCAGGTACACATAGTTCCAATGTTTATTCTCCCTGCTCTTATTCTGAACCTAGTTCTATCATGGATATTGTTTCAGATCTTCCACTCATTGTTACCCCAAACAAAGCTGAGGAACTTCTTTCCATGTGTTCAAGAAGGAACTGCAGATGCTGGAAAATCGAAGGTACACAAAAACGCTGGAGAAACTCAGTGGGTGCAGCAGCATCTATGGAGCGAAATAAATAGGTAACGTTTCGGGCCGAAACCCTTCTTCAGACTGAATATATAAACATATATAATCACTCATTATTTCTTTTCAGATTCAGAATTTGATACAATCCACACCAAATGAAATATTATGTAAAATTGGATAGAATTGACAGTACAGTAGCAAGGCCACCAAATTCAAGTGCAGTTTCCAACCACTTCAAGCAGGGTGCAAGGCCACCAAATTCAACTGCCGTTTCATACCACTTCAAGCTGGATCCAAGGCCACCAAATTCAAGTGCAGTTTCATACCACTTCAAGCAGGGTGCAAGGCCACCAAATTCAGTGCAGTTTCATACCACTTCAAGCAAGATGCAAGGCCGCCAAATTCAAGTGCAGTTTCATACCACTTTCAGCAGGATGCAAGGCCGCCAAATTCAAATGCAGCTTCATACCATTTCATGCAGGGTGAAACCACCATAAAACCACACAAAACACCAAACCCACAGTTCAGTAGCCATTCAGTGTGTTCAGTTGATTCACAGCTCAGACAGTGTCATGACCTCTCCCTCCCCGATCATGCAGAGACTGAGCCACACCCACACTTCTTGGTTTTATAACCCCTCCCCCTCCCACCGGAAAAGTTGTGGCTTTCAGGGCGTGATTGACAGGAGAGAGATACTCAACATTTTTTAAACACTAATAACACTTTTATTTTTCATTGATGGGAAGAATTCTCTGCACCTGCTCAGCAGAGGGGGGACTGAGTAAGATGGCCAAAAGTCACAGCCGCAAGTGGTAGCATTTTATCTAAAATCAATATACAGTGCAAACAGGAAGTAAGTGCTTTTGCAGTAGTGCCTTTCAACTTCATGCCACCTTTTGCAGTAAGTAGTGCCTTTCAACTTCAAGCCAAAGCACCCAAGCCACCATTTGCAGTAAGTATTGACTTTCAACTTCAAGCAAAGCACCCAAGCCACCGTTTGCAGTTAGTGCCTTTCAACTTTAAGCCAAAGCACCCAAGCCACCATTTGCAGTAAGTAGTGCCTTTCAACTTCAAGCCAAAACACCCACGCCACCATTTGCAGTAAGTAGTGCCTTTCAACTTCAAACCAAATCACCCAAGCCACAATTTGCAGTAAGTAGTGCCTTTCAACTTCATACCACCATTTGCAGTAAGCAGTGCCTTTCAATTTCAAGCAAAGCACCCAAGCCGCCATTTGCAATAAGCAGTGCCTTTCAATTTCAAGCCAAAGCACCCAAGCCACCTTGCAGTAAGTAGTGCCTTTAACCTCAAGCAAAACACGCAAGCCACCATTTGCAGTAAGTAATGCCTTTCAACTTCAAACCAAAGCACCCAAACAACCATTTGCAGGCTGTACCTTTTTACTTCAAACAAACCATATTTTCATTTTCAAACCACATTAAGTGTACTCACAGTTGTGTAGACATTTGTTCAGTGTTATTCAGAGCTCAGAGGGACGTGACCCTTGGCTTCATCCATCTTGCAGAGACTGTGAGGCACACCACTTCCTGGTTTTATAGTCCCTCCCCCTCCCTCCAGCAGGTGCGGCAGAGAGAATGGTGATTTTTTTAAACTTCAAGCCAAAGCTCCCAAGCCACCATTTGCAGTAAGTAGTGCCTTTCAACTTTAAACCAAAGCTCCCAAGCCACCATTTGCAGTAAATAGTGCATTTCAACTTCAAGTCAAAGCACCCAAGCCACCATTTGCAGTAAGAAGTGCCTTTCAACTTCAAGCCAAATCACCCACCACCATTTGCAGTAAGTAGTGCCTTTCAACTTCAAGCCAAAGCTCCCAAGCCACCATTTGCAGTAAGTAGTGCCTTTCAACTTCAAGCAAAAGCACCCAAACAACCATTTGCATGCAGTGCCTTTTTACTTCAAACAAACCATATTTTCATTTTCAAACCACATTAAGCATACTCACAGTTGTGTAGACATTTGTTCAGTGTTATTCAGAGCTCAGAGAGACGTGACCCTTGGCTTCATCCACCTTGCAGAGACTGAGTGGGGCACACCGCTTCCTGGTTTGATAGTCCCTCCCCCTCCCTCCAGCAGGTGCAGCAGAGAGTATGGTGAATTTTTAAAAAACATTAATATCTCTCTATTTGTCATCGATGGGAAAAATCCTCCACACCCATAAGGCGGAGGGGGGCTCTGAGCGAGGTGGTCAAAAATGACGGCCGTAGGTGGCGGCGTTCTGTCGAAAATCGCAGCACATTGGGCCAAAACGGTCAAGATCAGAGATTTAGTAATATAGATGTGACGGCTGATGGGGTGGAAGTTGAAGACAAGGGGGACTCTGTCCTTGATACAAGTGAGGGGATGGGGAGTAAGAGCGGAGCTGTGAGATATAGAGGAGGCCCTGGTCAGAGCCTCATCTATAATAGAAGAGGGGAACCCCTGTTCCCTAAAGGATGAGGACATCTCTGATGCCCTGGTATGGAACACCTGGGTGCAGGTGCAGTGTAGACGGAGGAATTGGGAGCAGGGGATAGAGTCCTTACAGGAAGCAGGGTGGGAAGAAGTGTAGTCTAGATAGCTATAGGAGTCAGTGGGTTTGTAGTAGATATTGGTAAGTAGTCTATTACCTGCGATGGAAATGGTGAGATCTAGAAATGGTAGGGAGATATCAGAGGTAGACAGAATTGCTGGAGAAACTCAGCGGGTATGGCAGCATCTATGGAGCAAGGAAATAGGCAATGTTTCGGACTGAAACCATTCTTCAAAATTGAAGAAGGGTTTTGGCCCGTAACGTTGCCTATTTCCTTTGCTCCATAGAGTTTCTTCAGCAATTTTGTCTACCTTCGATTTTCCAGCATCTGCAGTTCCCTCTTGAACAGGGAGATATCAGAAATAATCCAGGTGAATTTTAGTGCCGGATGGAAATTAGTGGTGAAATGGATGTAGTCAGTGAGTTCTGCATGGGTGCAGGAGGTAGCACCAATGCGGTCGGCAATGTAGCGAAGGTAGTAGCAATGTTACAAAATTTTGAGATTTAAAAAATCAGGTCTGTAATTTATCCCATCCGATAAAGCATAAAAAGAAGTTTAATTTGGCACCTAATTCACTTTCATATCTTCAGTATTAAAAAGGTTATGGCCATTTTCATACTCGGAAATTAGCATCTTGTTCCCTATTGCTTTTCCATTGACTTAACTCAAAAGCTGTGATCAAAGCCAGTCAAAAGCCCATAACTTTCTTAAAAATTAAGAGAACAGAAAGACATTTTCAGTTATTATAGATTGGAGCATTCTGAAACAAATATGGAACAATCTTACTTAGATGACTTGAAATTAAAGCATATAATTAGTTAGTTACCTAATTGTAGCTAATTACAAAATTCAATTACTAGATCTAAACATCTATCAATTTCTTAAGAATAGATTAACATTTTTAAATAGCCTAAGTGTCCAAATAATATTCACACAAGAATTCACAATATAACATAATTTTTAAATCTCATTGTCATGGATTTATAGGCCAAATGAAAGGAATTTAATGTTTAATACCTGTAAATTAATGGCCATTTAAATCATCTTGCGAGTAGGTTTTTCTGAAACGCGATCATTTGGAACGTTGCAGTTGCATTGAATTTAAACCACATATCGGCAGAAAAAATACTGCCGGTTCGTATGGGGGAAAAAATCACTGTTTCGCAACGTAAAATGTGAATTAAAGGCATCTTAAGGAGCTCTTTTATACATAAAATAAATGGCTTCCCTTTACCTGTCCCGTACGTGAAATCCGTCCCCGTTGTCGGCGTTGACAGCTTTAGAAACTGATTTTAAAATTACTCCAATGCTGAACTTGTCGTGCAATTAAAAAAAAAATACACAGAATGGCCGTCGGAACAATTCTTCAGCAAAAGCTTGCACTCCGAGAAAATATAATCCAGGACAAGGCAGGAGAAAACCGCGTTTTAACCCCCCTCAAAGGTGCCAAAATCACGCACAAGGCCAGTATTGTAACATACTTAAAGGTAGAGTTTGAGGATAGGGCCACAGTACGCCTCGAACAGGGATTATTCGATGTACCCTACAAAGAGTCAGACATTGCTTGGCCCATGCGTGTGCCCATAGCTACGCCTTGGATTTGGAGGAAATGGGAGGAGTCAAAGGAAAAGTTGTTGAGGGTCAGGACCAGCTCTGCTAGGCGGAGGAAAATATTGGTGGACAGAAGTTGGTTGGTTCTGCGGTCAAGGAAGAAACGGAGGGCTTTTAGACCCTCCTGGTGGGGGATGGAGGTGTCGAGTGACTGGACAAGAATGGGTGTGTAGAGTGACTGGACAGGATGGAGGTGTAGAGTGATTTTCTTTCTGGTAATTCTTCCATAACTTTTCAAGGTTCCTTGGATATAAACTATCATCTCCGGTCCACCATAAATCTGATTAACCCTATGGAAATTACCAATAGTGACCACATTTGTATAATCAAATATCCTTGACAAGAACCCCCATTTACTATTCTACTCTATTAATTTCTTAAATTACAGCAACTCAGATGTGAAAGCCTTGCTAAAGTACATACTTTATATTTTCACCTCCTTTCCTGTTTACCAGTTCTGCTGCTATTTTAGTATTCAAGTAGCTACATAAATACCTATCGTCTTTTGTTAACCCTGTCAACCACTTCTCTTAACTTTATCATCTTATCACTGCCCCTGCTTCCATCTCATCATTGTACATTTTCCTCAATCTTTAAAATTGGTTCCTTGTCAGTTTTAAATTTGATCTAACCTAGCTCCTAATTTACAGAATTTCACATTTTGGTCCACTATGTTTCTTTATTGGAATTTGTTTGATTTGTATGCTTATGTCAAATGTTCTGAACAATGATATATGGTTCTGCTAGACCATTTTAGTTGTCCCTAAATTAAGGCAAAGTGTCTTTTTATCCCGTAGTAATTTGATTCTTTTTTTTAACCAGTCTCGTCCTTGACCTTTCTTTTCCGTTTTCTGTTATTAAACTGAATCTAATTATATTATAATCATTGTGCTTCAAATCTTCCATTTCTTTAAGGCTGCCTTGATGTCCAGCTGCATTACCCAGAGCCAAGTCAAATTGTTCTCTCTGCAAGAACAGAAAATAGAATATTCTTAAATAATCACAGAAATTCTCAGTTCTCTCAAACATTACCTCTCATTTAATTGCTCACTGAAAGTGAAAATCTATCATATTATCTTGCTGTTAATTTTTTCATTCTAATTCCTTTACATTACAGGGCAGTTCATTGTGTTGTTTGGTTTCTTGTTGATCATCAGCTAAATCATTAAGTTTAATTCTCCATTCAATTTATGAATCTGTCACTTAACTTTCTATCAATGCAACCGATAATTAAATGGCATTAGATGGTGTTAATGCGTAAATCAGTCAGTAGCATTTTTTTTATTTGAGGATGGGGTCTTACAGGATAACTAATCATTGATTGTCCAAGCCTAGTTGCTTTTGGAAGGAATGACTGATTGGAGTAGGTATAGGATCAGGTTTAAACATTATTGTCGAGTGTACCGAAATACAGTGAAATGCTGTGTATCACATGCTATCCAAACCAATCAGATAATATTATATATATAAATACAATCAAGCTAAACTCAAGCACAATAGGTAGATCAAAGGGAGAGATACAAAGTGCTGAATATACCGTAGCTCTCTGCATTATAGAACAACAGTACCATATACAAAGTCCAATGTCTGCAATGAGTTGGAGGAGAATCGGACTGTCCCCTTGTTTAAGGAAGAAGCATACTTGGAGAGTATTTGAGAGGCAATTACATTGCTGTGCCAGGAGTCTGTGATAGCCAGACTAAGTAAAGGCCGTAGATTTATTTCCCTGAAGAATATTTGTGAACCCGATTGGATTTTACAACAATCCATTACCTTCAAGGTCACCATTACTGTTAGTGGATTTTAATTCCAAATTTATTTAGTTAACCCAAGCTTCACTTGATGGAATTTGAACTTATGTATCTAAATCATTATTCTATGAGTAAGAAGGAACTGCCTTTGGTTTAAACTGAAGATAGACACAAGAAAACTGGAATAACTCAGCGGGTCAGACAGCATCTCTGGAGAAAAGGAATAGGTGACGTTTCAGGTCAAGAAGGGTTTCAATCCGAAGAAGCGTCTCAACCCGAACCGTCACCTATTCCTTTTCTCCAGAGATGCTGTCTGACCCGTTGAGTTACTCCAGCTTTTATCTTCATTATTCTATGAGTCAGTCATGTAAAAGCTATCTTCTTAACTGCCCTGAGCACAATGGCACCAACCACCTGTTGAGCAAGTATTACGCAGTGATCCATGAATTGGCATGTTTTGGACGATAGCCACTGCCTTATCATAAATCCAGGGAAAACTCCAGTTTATCATTCTCCTCCCTCACCCTCATATTTTCAGAATTTGTCAGATTTGCCCAGTAACTTTACGTTAAACTCATTGCAGAATATTTACGTTAGCAAACCAAGTCATGTCTTAACAGTGTGGTCGTTGATGCTGCCATGCACTAAACTCCCCACACCCAGAAATGTTACCTCAGTCCCTGTTTCAAGGACAGACAACGTAGAATAATTTCTACACAGAAATCCAAGGCCCTATCATAATGGGAATTTCAAATGACACCCACTGCAGAGGCTGTGTTCAAAAGCCCCGACCACGGGTGATCAAAGGAGGAAGATAACTGAACGTTATTACCTTCCATCACAATGAGGAATGTTGGTTCCACTGTAGTAGATGTCTATGTTACATTTTATTGTGTATTGTGTTCTTGTTTACTTGTATGGCTGTATGGTAACTCAGATATCACTGTACCATAATTGGTGCATGTGACAATAAATGTGAACTTGAACTTGAACTTGAACTTAGACACTGTCTGAAGTGATTGCTAGGTCTTTTCCAGATCCCAGTGAGAGGTCCAGTTGAATGTTTAATACTTGCTCCATTGGTTGTTGGTGTAATCGTGGACAGGATATAAGAAGATAGCAGGTACTAACTACTAACTCAGTTCAATGTAAACCTAGATTAGCCCAAGACAGCCAATTCCAGCTGAAATCAGGCAAAACAGGCCCATTCAAGACAAGTTCAGTTTTAGGAATTTACTTACTGCAGTGTAGTGCTTGGAGGAACATTGTCCTCTTTACAACATACTAGACTAAGTGGGACCCTTTGGGTCCCAGCATCACATGGGAGGGTTGGTCCCCAACGCAATATTCCACCACTCCACCAATTCCTATATTGTTGGCCAGTGAGGGGGTGGCTTTCTGGAGCTAGTATGGGTGTTGTGGGCTGAAGGGACTGGTTTCCAGAGGGCTAGTATGGACATTGTGGGCCGAATGGATTATTGGGCTGTTAGCTCAGTCACTCAAGTCTGTTGTGCTGGCAGCTCACGCACTCACGGCTGATGGGTTGGCAGTTGACTCACTTGAAATTCCTTGAAATTCCATTTCAAGCAGGGTGCAGGGCCACCAAATTCAAGTGCAGTTTCATACCATTTCAAGCAGGGTAGGCGGCCACTAAAGAGAGGTAAGTCGTGATCTCTTCCTCCTCCATCTTGCAGAGATTGAGCCATGTCCACACTTCTAGGTTTTATACTCCCTCCCCCTCCCTCCCACCAGAAGGGACGTGGCCTTCATGGCGTGATTGACAAGAGAGAGAATCTCAACATTTTTTAAACACTAATAACTCTTTAATTTTCATTGATGGAAAAATCCTCGTCACCTGATGAGCGGAGGGGGAGCGGAGTAAGATAGCCAAAAATCACGACCGTATGTGGTAGCGTATTTTCTAAAATCAATATAAAGCACAAACAGGAAGTGGTCAAGATTAGACTTACAATTATATAGAAGGCAAGGCAACTTTAATTAGGCAAGGCAACTTTAATTAGGCAAGGCAACTTTAATTAGGCAAGGCAACTTTAATTAGGCAACACAGCTTTAGCATTTCCAAACCAAAGGCAACACAGCTTTAGCATTTCCAAACCACATTTAGGGCACTGACAGGTCAGTATATCTATATATATATATATGTCAATTCTCTTCGTAAATAGGAAATGTGGCCAGGCCTCGGTTATAGAGGGAAAACCGTCAGTACCTTCACGGATACAATGAAGTCAGTGGCCTTTAAATTGCCCTGGGGCAAATTTCCTTGTACTAAAACAAGGTTGCAGGGTTGCTTTAACATTGCCTGTTAAAGTTTCATTAAGTGAGAGGGAGAATTTAAATTGTTAGAGATGTGATGGGTAGAAGGGGGATTGGGGCCAATGCTCCTTTCGGAGTTGCTGGGGCAGGGTGGGAAAGTAGGATTGGTTGGGGGAGGAAAGAGGGATCAAGATTAATGTTTGACTCGGAGGACATGGGGGGGGGTTGGGGGAAAAGGGATCAGAGCTGGTGCTAACGTCATTGTCAGTGGGGACAGGCCAGAGGCATCGGGACTAGGGTTGAAATGTGACAGTGGTCTAGGGAACGGACTATTTAGGGATGGAGATCCTCATTGGAAGCCTTCATGGATTATAGGACCCCAAATTCAAAGGGTTGAACAGTTGCCAGGTAGGGGGTTGGGATCGATATTGGTAGGTGTGGGAACAGAGATATATTACTGCTGTGTGAGTTAAGGATGGTACAGTGGAACAATGGTAGAGTTGCTGCCTTACAGCACCAGATACATGGGTTTGATACAGATTTTGGTTGCTGTCTGTACGGAGTTAGCACGTTCTCCGGTGACCACGTAGGTTTTCTCCAACTACTTTGTTTACAGGGTTTTACAGGGTTTCCTTTATTGTCATTCAGACCGAAGTCTGAACGAAATTTCGTGCCTGCAGTCATACATATAATACAATACAATAAAAAAACAACAATAAACACATATTAACATTCACCACAGTGAGTCCACCTAGCACCTCCTCACTGTGATGGAGGCAAAAGTCTTAGGGTCTGCAGTCTCTTCCCTCTTCTTCTCCCTCTGCGCTGAAGCGATACCCCACCGGGCGATGTTAAACAGTCCCGCGGCTCAAACACCGCAGCCCGGGGTGGTCGAAGCTGCCGTCCACCAGTCCTGCTGCTGCAGCCGCTGGCCCGCGGCCGAACCCTTGACTCAGGTCACCGCCGCCAGAACGCCGTCCCAGCCATCGGACCACCGTTCCAGCCCCGAGCCGGATCGCCCTCACGTGAGTACCGTTCAGCCTCGCGCCAGGCCGCCCCGACATGGGCGCCGCTCCTCCCTTGGCTGGGCCGTCCCGACATGGGCGCCGCTCCTCCCTCTGACTGGGCCGTCCCGACATGGGCGCCGCTCCTCCCTCTGACTGGGCCGCCCCGACATGGGCACCGCTCCTCCCTCGGGCTGGGCCGCCCCGACATGGGCACCGCTCCTCCCTCGGGCTGGGCCGTCCCGACATGGGCACCGCTCCTCCCTCGGGCTGGGAGCGTCGTACCTCCCCGAGCTCGGCAACTCCGACGGGAGCACCGTTCCTCCCTCGTGCTGGCCGCCCTCACGGGATTGTCACAGCCCCTCACGGAAGCCCTGTTCCAGCCCCGAGCCGGACCGTCCTCACGTCAGCGAGCTCAGGGCGAGTCCTGGCGGGCTCTGACTGAGCCTCGAGGTCGCCAGCTCCGCCATTAGGCCTCAGCGCAGACGGAGGCAGAGAAGGGGAATACGACAAAAAAGTCGCATTCCCCCCGCAGGGAGAGACAGCAAACCCTGTTTCAACCACCCCACCCCAAAACACAAACTTAAAAACCAAAAAACTAGACTAACCAAAACGAAAAAAACACCACAAAAGCGTCCGCCCCGTCCACACTCAAGAGATGTACAGGTTTGTAGGCTAATTGGCTTTTGTAAGTTGTAAAAAAATTGTCCCGAGCGTGTGTTGGTTAGTGTACGGGGTGATTGCCAGTCGGTGCGGACTCGATGGGTCAAAGGGCCTGTTTCCGCGCTGTATCTTTAAAATCTAATATCTAATTAGATGGGGCTAGAGAAAGATTCTAGATGTGTATAGAAGTTGGGAGGTCATGTTGCAGTTGTACAAGACGTTGGTGAGGTCGCATTCAGAGTATTGTGCAGTTCTGGGAACCATGTTACAGGAAAGATGTTGTCAAGCTGGAAAGGGTATATAAAAGACTTATGCGAATGTTGCCAGGACTCAAGGGTCTGAGCTATAGGGAGAGGTTGAGCAGGTTGGGACTCTATTCCTTGGAGAGCAGGAAGATAAGGAGTGATTTAATAGAGGTGTATACAATGATATAAAAGAACCAGAGGGCATAGGTTTAAAGTGAAGGTGAAAAGATTTATTAGGAATCTGAGGGGTAACTTTTTCACACAAAGGGTGGTGGGTGCATGGAACGAGCTGCCAGAGGAGGCAGGGACTATCACAATGTTTAAAAAACAATTTAGGTACATGGACAGGACAGGTTTAGAGAGAAATGTGTCAAATGTAGGCAGGTGGGACGAGTGTAGATGGGACATGTTGTGGTGTAGGTGAGTTGGGCCAAAGAGCCCATTTCCATGCTGTATGACTCTATGATACTATGACTATGAGAATGGGACTTAACTAATGGGGGAGGTGGTTTAATCTACTGACTGGGTAATTGAGACAACAAACAAAAAGAGGCGATTTGGCCCGACATCGATGTCTGGCTTTTTGAAGCATCCATCCAGTTATTTCAATATCATTCCAATATAATCAACAAAGCCATATCTTTTCCAATTGCTCTAATGTGAATTGGGGAAAAGAAAAGTAATTTTTAAACTTAAATAAAAATTACAGTGCAATGACCTTAGGAAGTGTATGTCACTAGGAAGGCCAACGTACTTTATCCACTTCTAATGGTCCTGAACTGACTGACTTGCTAGGCTATTTTCAGAGGCTAATAAGACTTAATGGATCTGCAGATACAAGCAAAACCAAGTAAAGACATTTGATTTATTCTTCCAAAGAACATCGATGAACTAGATGGACTTTTATGACAATCCGGTAGCTTCCTGGCCTCTGTTACTGATACTATTGTTGCAGAGTTATTTAGTTAAATGAATTTTAAATTCCCTAGGGGATGTGTGGGATTTGAACACATCTGCAGATGGATAGACCAGCTATTAACTTAATAATAGTGCAATCATACTATTCACAGCTGTGTATCTGAAACAGGCCAGCATAACTTTGACTTCAATCTATAAAATCAATAGAAGGAGAAAGGAACCAGGAAGGACGTGACTATTCCAGACATTGGGGTAGAATGCATAGAAAGGTGAACATCTAATTATTTGTATTGGGGGTACACAAAAATGCTGGAGAAACTCAGCGGGTGCAGCAGCATCTATGGAGCGAAGGAAATAGGTGACGTTTCGGGCCAAAACCCTTCTTCAGATTGATGGGGGGTGGGGGGGGGAGAAGGAAGGAAAAAGGGAGGAGGAGGAGCCCGAGGGCGGGGGGATGGGAGGAGACAGCTCGAGGGTTAAGGAAGGGGAGGAGACAGCAAGGGCTAGCAAAACTGGGAGAATTCAATGTTCATGCCCGCCGGACGCAGGCTACCCAGGCGGAATATGAGGTGCTGTTCCTCCAATTTCCGATGTTGCTCACTCTGGTAATGGAGGAGACCCAGGACAGAGAGATCGGATTGGGAATGGGAGGGGGAGTTGAAGTGCTGAGCCGCCGGGAGTTCAGGTAGGTTCTTGTGGACTGAGCAGAGGTGTTCGGCGAAACGATCGCCCAACCTCCGCTTAGTCTCACCGATGTAAATCAGCTGGCATCTAGAGCAGCGGATGCAGTAGATGAGGTTGGAGGAGATATAGGTGAACCTTTGTCGCACCTGGAACGACTGCTTGGGTCCTTGAATGGAGTCGAGGGGGTGGGTAAAGGGACAGATGACGGAAAGTGCCCGGGGAGGGGGTGGTACGGGAGGGAAGGGAAGAATTGACAAGGGAGTTGCGGAGGGAGCGGTCTTTGCGGAAGGCAGACATGGGGGGAGATGGGAAGATGTGGCGAGTGGTGGGGTCACGTTGGAGGTGGCGGAAATGGTGGAGGATGATTTGTTGTACTTGCCGGCTGGTGGGGTGAAAGGTGAGGACTAGGGGGACTCTGCCCTTGTTGCGAGTGCGGGGATGGGGAGAGAGAGCAGTGTTGCGGGGTATGGAAGAGACCCTGGTGCAAGCCTCATCTATGGTGGTGGAGGGGAATCCCCGTTCCCTGAAGAGCGAGGACATTTCCGATGCCCTGGTGTGGAACGTCTCATCCTGGGAGCAGATGCGGCGTAGGCGGAGGAATAATTATTTGTATTACTGGATTGAAAGTCTGGAGGATGAAGATGATTGGGAACTTAAGAGTAAGAGTACCCTAATAACAATGATTTTAGAGGTACATTATAAAAAAAACAGACTTGGTTATCCCTCTTACCTTGGTTCCTTGTTCTGAGAAGTCAGCAAAGATAGACGCAACATGCTGGATTAACAGCGGGTCAGGCAGCATCTCTGGAGAAAAGATGATGTTTCAGGTTAAGACCCTACTTCTGACTGGAATCAGCACCCGCCTCTACAATTGAATCCTTGAATTATAGGCTCATAGACTGCAATCAGTGAAGGTAGGAGACGAAACATCCTCTGGAATAATTCTCAACTACGGTGACCCGCATGGCTGCCATCTCAGCCCCTTACTATACTCCAGATACCTGTACTGTATATGGCCAAATTCAGCTTGAACTCCATTCACAAGTCTGAAGAAGGGTTTCGGTCCAAAACGTTGCCTATTTCCTTTGCTCCAAAGATGCTGCTGCACCCGCTGAGATTCTGCAGCAATTTTGTGTACCTTTGCAATGATCTGTACTGATGAGGTGGGGTACAGGAAGGAGATAGAGAGCTTAGTAACATGCTGTCAGCCAACAACCTATCAATGTCAACAAAATTAAAGAGCTTGTCATTGATTTCAGGAAGTGGGGTGATGTGCAGAAAGAGACACTTTAGCCCACTGCCTCCCACATCAAGCATCATTTACACTGATCTTACCCTATTCTCCCCACATTTCAATCAACTCTCATCCTTTGATTCCACCACTTACCTGCAACCTACACTGTATATGGCCAAATTCAGCTCTAACTCCATTCACAAGTCTGCGAAGGGTTTGTGAGGAAACAGAATATCCTACAGAAATCCATGTGGTCACAGGAGAACATGCAAACTCCACACAGAAAGGCACCATGCCTGGCTGAGTGAGATGTTAAAAAGGTCTGTGAAGAAATCTTCAGTGAGCTCGGCACAGTCTCTTAGAACGCCATCCAGGAATGTAGACCCACCCGCATCACCTCGACTTGAATCAAATCAAGGCCACTGGACCTGACTGGCTTTACTATTGTATTACCTGACTGCACCACTCTACTGTTCTATATATGCATGCAGTAATTCAAGGATTCAGTTGTAGAAGCAGGTGCTGACTCCAGTCTGATGAAGGGTCTCGACCCAAAACGTCATCTATTCCTTTTCTCCAGAGATTGGAAATGTTACACAAAATAACTCATCTTGCTTGGCCCTTGCTTCTTGGGTGTTTATATTTCTCTCTCATTTGAAAATGATTTGCCTTCCTGTATTTGAACAGCGTGCTCCAAGAGTAATTAAAATCTTCAACAAGGCAGCAAAGATATATAGAGTCTATGGCGCTGCACCTATGCTGGAAATGCAATGCAATTGGTAATGAGGTATGTCAGGAGCTGAGAAGTTTATGCAGGGAATATTATGCAGGAGCTAGTGCTGTTTAACTGCTTTTAGTAATCTGTCTATGCAACTTCCTCGGGTGCCTAGATTGTTGAGACTGCAGTCGCAAAGTTTCTTCCTTGTGGAGGTTTTTGATCAATTTCAATATCATTCCTTCTAACACCATATGTCATTCCGGTACATGCAACCCGACCTTCATTTTGCTTCATTGCCAACAGCAATGCTAGATTTATTGGTGTCATTAGCACAAATTAGCATCCAAATACTATATGCTAACAATGATCTGAATAATTGCAGCTGATTAAGCCTTGCCATTCATTGCCAGCAGGAAGTTAAGATATGGTTTATTAGAAAGTGAACTTGTCATAGTTGTAATTAGCTCAAAAGCTAATAAAATGTGCCCAGAAGAGCGTAGAGGTCTGAATCGCATTTCAGATTTTACACTTATGTGTGGGGAAAGATGGCAAGCCAAGATAGCAGTTGCCAAGTTGCTGGTGCATCTGGTTGTCTGCTCTGTTACTAGCCCTGGCTTATGTTAAAGGCAGCACACCAGCACGGAAGAACAAATATTGATGCTGAGCCAGGGCAATTAACAAATAGCTGGGTCATCGGAAGAGGAAAGGGATGTGGCAAGTGCCATTAATACTGAGCCTAATACATAATTTTGACACGTTCATATTAGATGATAGAACAACACAGCACAGGAATAATTTATTTTGCCCATGATGTCTTTGCCAACCTTGATGCCAATACCCACCAACCCCATCTGGTTGCACATGGTCCATATCTCTTCATTCTCCACCCATTTAAATGTCTGTCCAAATGCTCTTCAAATGCTGCTATGTATCTTGTTTCCACCCCCCTCCCCCAACAGTGCACTCCTGATACTCACCACCTAGCCTCATAGATCTTTCACAGAGTTTCCCCCTCTCACCTGAAACCCACGGCTTCTTTTCCATGCCACATTGAGGATGTTTCCACAATACTTACCTGGTATTGAACCTTTTGCCGAACCCATCAGGGGATTCCTGGCAGGGGAGAGACCGTGATCACCAAGGACGTTCTCCCAGGACGAGCTACTTGAGTAAAAGAGACTATCTGTTCTTATTAGAACAGTTCTGGCAGTCCCTTGAGGACAAGGGCCGTGGATTGCGGAGCGGAATCAGGGACGAGGAGTCGGTCGGCTGCGGGCTTAGAGGTGGATCCATGCTGGTTGGGTAACCAACCTAACACCTCATTCAGCCACAATGGCAGCAGCAACTGGAGCGGGAGTACAGGGTATCCGCAATACCCTGCGAGTCAGTGTGAAGGACCTCAGCAAGGGGGTTCCCTTCTCACGAGACCTGTTCGTGAGGAAGGTCTTGCTAGAGGCCTGCAACTTCAAGGCTAAGGACATCTACTGCCTCCAGGACTTCCCGGGTAACAGATACTTTGATGTTAACTTCAACTATCCGACGGGATGGCAGAAATTGATGCAAGACTTCCGGGAGCAGGGGATCGAGGCTCAGCTGTCGCTGTTGAAGGTGCAGCCACTCTTCACCCTCCCCACCCAGAAGGAACGGATGATCACAATGCACATGTTCAACCCACATGTGCCGCTCGTGGATGTCCTCACCTTCCTTGCTTGTTATGTCGAGGGAGCAGGGAACTGTGTGGATGTGAAGGACCTGCATGGGATATGGACGAGCAAACGGCAAGTAAAGGTGAAGCTGAGTGTAGACAAGGACGGAGCCATCATCCAACCTCCCTCGGTGTTCGCTATCGGAGGAAACCGAGGGTACATGAGCTACGCGGGCCAACCCAGGCTGTGCAGGAAATGCAACAAGCCTGGGCACGTGGCAGCCCAATGCAATGCAGTTGTCTGCAAGAACTGCAAGATGGAGGGCCCTGAGACAAAGGACTGTCAAGTCAGCAAGAACTGCAACCTGTGCGGGGAGGCAGGCCGCCTCTACAGGGCCTGCCCTAAAAGAAAGCCTGCACCTACGCACAGGTGACAAGAGGGGCTGTTGCCAACACCCCCAGGGTGGGAGAAACACCTCCCACCACTGCCAAGCCAACAGCACAAAGGGAGAACAAGGATGAGGACAGCCCGACCACCTCCAGCCCCCAAGCGCTGGACAGAGCCCCCCCAGCCCCCTGTGCAGGAGGGAGAGTCGATGGAAGAGGGGGAATGGCAGGAGGAGTGACAGGTGGTGAACAGGAGGAAACACTGGAGGGTTCTGCCCAAAGAGCCAAGGCCGGAGGGGACGGGAAAGTCCAAGAAAAGAGTTATTTCCCAGACAGATGCCAGCAACCTCTCCTCGTCGGAGGATGAGGCGACATCGAGGACCCGATGACGGAGGCGGAGGAGCAAAACGGGTGAGGAAAAGGGAAAGGCCTTGCCTATTGTCCCCCAGCTCTGGGAGACCGGGAGCAGTGCACCGACCAATGGGCCCCAGCTCTGGGAGACCGGGAGCAGTGCAGCGACTGATGGGCTCCAGCTCTGGGAGACCGGGAGCACTGAATCAGCCACCGTACCCCAGCTACAGGAAACGGGGGGGAACAAGGAGGATCCCCCTGACGACAAGTCCGGTTACACCAGAGGAGACCCACCTCCCTGAGGATGCCGGCACCCAGTACCTGAGCCCCGGTAAGGTGCTGCAGTTCATCAAAATCTCAGACAGCCTGGCACTGCTGAGAGATACCATCGCCTACATGCAGGACAGAAGGGTGGATGCCTGCCTAGTCAGCTTGGACCAGGAGAAGGCCTTCGACAGGATATCGCACGCGTATATGAGGGACGTGCTCTCCAAAATGGGCTTTGGGGAGGAAATCAGAAACTGGATCAAACTGCTCTACACCGATATCTGTAGTGCAGTCCAAATAATCAGACAGCTTCCCTGTAAGGTCTGGAGTCAGGCAGGATTGCCGTCTCTCTCCTGTCTTGTTCGTCTGTTGTATTGAACCTTTTGCCGAGTCCATCAGGAAGGATGCGAGCATAAGAGGAGTGACATTGCCAGGCAGTGGGGGCATTCAAGTAAAGACCTCCCTGTACATGGACGATGTCGCCGTCTTCTGCTCGGATCCAAGGTCGGTCCGCAGATTGATCAGCATCTGCGCCCAGTTTGAGTCGGCCACGGGAGCCAGGGTGAACCGCAGGAAGAGCGAGGCCATGCTCTTTGGCAACTGGCCCGACCGATCTTCCATCCCCTTCACCATCAAGCCTGACTTCTTGAGGATGCTGGGGATCTGGTTCGGGGGGGCTGAGGCGAGTAACAAGAATTGGCTGGAGCGGATAGCCAAGGTGGGGAGGAAGCTGGAGCTGTGGAGGCAATGCTCCCTCTCTATAACGGGGAAAACATTTGGTCATCAGGTGTGAGGTGCTCTCGGGGCTGCTGTACTTGGCGCAAGTGTGGCCTGTCCCTCCCTCCTACGCCACAGGGATCACCCGGGCCGTCTTTCAGTTCATCTGGGGGTCGAGGATGGACCGGGTGTGACGGGCCACAATGCACAAGTCGGCAGACAACGGGGGTAAAAGTGTGCCCAACGTCGCCCTCACCCTGATGGCCACCTTTGTGTGTGGCTGCATCAGGCGGAGTGTAGAGCCAAGGCACGTGGTCACCAAGTGTCACTACCTGCTGAGGTTCTACCTGTCCGCGGTGTTGAGAAGGATGGGCCTGGCGCAGATGCCACGCAATGTGCCAGCCAGCTGGACATTGCCGCACCTTCTGCCGTTCGTGGAAAGGTTCCTCCAGACCAACACCTTTGACCACAAGTCCATCGGGCAGTGGTCAGCATGGAACGTCCTACAGGCACTGCAGGGAAAGGACTCGATGGATCCGGTGGCGTGGTTCCCAGAGCAGACTGCCCAGCTTGTCTGGCAAAATGCCTCATCGCCAGAACTCACCACAAGCACCAAGACCTGGCTTGGCTGGCGGTGAGGGGAGCCCTCCCAGTCAGATCCTTCCTGCACCGTCGGAACCTCACTACCAGCTCACGCTGCCCCCGGGACGGCTGCTATGGAGAGGAGACGGTTGCCCACCTCTTTGCAGAGTGTGGATTTGCAAAGGGAGTCTGGAGAGGTTTGCAAGGATCCCTGGTACGATTTATCCCGAACAGCTCCAGCACAGAGGACTCTGTGATTTACGGATTGTTCCCAGGGACGCATTCAGCGACTGACATCGAGTGCTGCTGGAAGGTCATCAACTCGGTGAAAGACGCTCTTTGGTCTGCCTGAGCGTTGTTGACCACCCAGCGGAGCGAGATGTCCGTCGGGGAATGTTGCCGACTGGCCCGCTGCAGACTGCAGGAGTACGTGCTGAGGGACGCACTGAAGCTCGGTGCAGCCAACGCCAAGGCTCGGTGGGGGAGGACCACAGTCTAGGTTCCTTCCACTGCTGGACATGGGGGGCAGGGTGTGGTGGAGACGCCCCTCAAAACAAGGGAAGGGATACCACGCCAGTGGGCCACATGAGTGGCAAGGTAAAATTGTGGGGTAAAATTGTGATTTGAGGAAACTGTGTTGTATGTGTGTATAGCCTCCAAGAATGTCGGATGGAGTTTTGTAAGGATCGTGTATTGTATACATTTGTTTCTCGAATAAAGTCTATTTGAAATATTTAAAAAATGTTTCCGCTAGTGGGAGAGTCTAGGACCAAAGTCCATAGCCTCAGAATAAAAGGACATACCTTTAGAAAGGAGATGAGGAGGATTTTCTTCAGTCAGAAAGTGGTAGAAACATAGAAACATAGAAAACAGGTGCAGGAGTAGGCCATTCGGCCCTTCGAGCCTGCACCGCCATTCAATATGATCATGGCTGATCATCCAACTCAATATCCTGTACCTGCCTTCTCTCCATACCCCCTGACCCCTTTAGCCCCAAGGGCCAATCTAACTCTCTCTTAAATATAGCCAATGAACTGGCCTCAACTACCTTCTGTGGCAGAGAATTCCACAGATTCACCACTCTCTGTGTGAAAAATGTTTTTCTCATCTCGGTCCTAAAAGATTTCACCCTTATCCTTAAACTGTGACCCCTTGTCCTGGACTTCCCCAACATCGGGAACAATCTTCCTGCATCTGGCCTGTCCAACCCCTTAAGAATTTTGTAAGTTTCCATAAGATCCCCCCTCAATCTTCTAAATTCTAACGAGTACAAGTCGAGTCTATCCAGGCTTTCTTCATATGAAAGTCCTGACATCCCATGAATCAGTCTGGTGAACCTTCTCTGTACTCCCTCTATGGCAAGAATGTCTTTTCTCAGATTAGGAGACCAAAACTATACGCAATACTCCAGGTGTGGTCTCACCAAGACCCTGTACAACTGCAGTAGAACCTCCCTGCTCCTATACTCAAATCCTTTTGCTATGAATGCTAACGTACCATTCGCCTTCTTCACTGCCTGCTGCACCTGCATGCCTACTTTTAATGACTGGTGTACCATAACACCCAGGTCTCGTTGCATCTCCCCCTTTCCTAATCAGCCACCATTCAGATAATAGTCTACTTTCCTGTTTTTGCCACCAAAGTGTATAACCTCACATTTATCCATATTATACTGCATCTGCCATGCATTTGCCCACTCACCCAGCCTATCCAAGTCACCTTGCAGCCTCCTAGCATCCCCCACACAGCTAACACTGCCCCCAGCTTTGTGTCACCGCAAATTTGGAGATGTTGCAACTCCCCTTTTCCTAATCAGCCACCATTGTGAATTTGTGGAATTCATTGCCACAGAAGGTTGTGGATGTCAAGTCATTGGGTATTTTTAAGGCAGAGATTGACAGATTCTTCATTAGTAAGGCTGTCAAGGGTTAATGGGAGAAGGTAGGGGAATGATGTGAGAAGGATAGATAGATCAGTCCTGATACACCTGGAGTATTGCATACAGTTTTGGTCTCCTAATCTGAGGAAAGACATTCTTGCCATAGAGGGAGTACAGAGAAGGTTCACCAGACTAATTCCTGGGATGTCAGGACTTTCATATGAAGAAAGACTGGATAGACTCGGCTTGTACTCGCTAGAATTTGGAAGATTGAGGGGGGATCTTATAGAAATTTACAAAATTCTTAAGGGGTTGGACAGGCTAGATGCAGGAAGATTGTTCCCGATGTTGGGGAAGTCCCGAACAAGGGGTCACAGTTTAAGGATAAGGGAGAAATCTTTTAAGACCGAGATGAGAAAAACATTTTTCACACAGAGAGTGGTGAATCTCTGGAATTCTCTGCCACAGAAGGTAGTTGAGGCCTGTTCATTGGCTATATTTAAGAGGGAGTTAGATGTGGCCCTTGTGGCTAAAGGTATCAGGGGGTATGGAGAGAAGGCATGTACAGGATACTGAGTTGGATAATCAGCCATGATCATATTGAATGGTGGTGCAGGCTCGAAGGGCCGAATGGCCTACTCCTGCACCTGTTTTCTATGTTTCTATGTTTCTATGATTGAATGGCGTAGACTTGATGGGCTGAATGGCCTAACTCTGCTTCTAGAACTTCTGAACGGGAGTTTATGAACTAACTGTAGTGTCTACCTGGCATTGTATTGTTCCCACAACACAAAATAATTTCACAAGTAAACCACGGAACATTTTAAACAACATTAAATTAATTAATGACGATATTAATCTCTTACTTCTATCCTTACGGTACAGAGTGGGGAAGTGATTGAATTAACCTATTTCAGAAACAAATTACTTTTTGAAAATTATTGCATTAGCACCTTCAAAAAATTTGTAAGTAACAGCATCAATCTCATTAGGGGAACATGCTCACACGCTTTATTTTTGGGCAACTTGGAATCTTATAGTGCTTCTTAATTCAAGCATGCCATGGGATTCATGGTGATATGATCAACCTGCTCCTGTTAGAATTAGCCGCAAAAGTTCAGTGTATGAAGACTCAAACGGTAGAAATAAATGTGCATTTCTCACATAAGTATAAAGACATCCTGCGGTTACAAATTAGTATCACCACAAAGGAAGGGTTGGAGAAGGTTTTACGTGTTAAAAGCCTGTATTGTTGGAATGGGCAAGATGGCCATAGTTTCATTGACATTGAACTTGATCTCTCTAGTGAATATTGATGCATACTTTGTGCCAAATAATTTTAAGTGCCTTCAGCTGAGATAAATTTCCATTGCACCCTTTTAGCCATGAACGAATGTTCCACGTCAAGCTGTGGTCATAAGATCATAAGTGATAGGAGTAGAATTAGGCCATTCGGCCCATCAAATCCACTCTGCCATTCAATCATTGCTCATCTATCTCTCCCTCCTAACTCCATTCTCCTGCCTTCTCCCCATAACCTCTGACACCCGTACTAATCAAGAATCTATCTATCTCTGCCTTAAAAATATCCGCTGACTTTGCCTCCACGGCCCTCTGTGGCAAATAATTCCACAGATTCACCACCCTCGGACTAAAGAAATTCCTCCTCATCTTCCTAAAAGAACATCCTTTGATTCTGAGGCTAAGACCTCTAGTCCTAGACTCTCCCGCCCCCACTGGCCTAGTAGCTTGTTCTCATCTCGTACCAGCTGGCCAGTCATTCGGACCTTGTATCTTGACAATGGACAAGCCCTTTGCTTACGAAGTGGGCTGTGAATGGATATGATTGATGGTCGATCCCTTGGGGTCATTTTATAATGTTAAAGGCATTTTTCAACACTCTTGAAAAGGGATGCAAGTAACCGATGGCACCATTGACCATCCTGCAATATACATATACAATTTACCTAGCGTCAGCAAAACCTCTCCCACCCCACTCCATCTTGGTTACCTTTGCCATACCTTTGGGATGATACACAATAATCCCATGAACCAGACAGCATTCAGCCAAAGAAGTTGGAAACCCAACTAGAGACCAACATCTCATGGTTAGGGAAATTCCAAAAAAATGCCAGACATTAGAAATCAGAAACAAAAACAGAAACCGTCAAGAGAAGTTTTATTGCCATATGCCCCCAAAATGGATTACAGCAGGTCAGGCAATGTCCGGGGAAGGGAAAACAAGTCTTTTGTTTGCACACCAATGCTTCCACTTCCTTAGAAGGCCTAGGAAGTTCAGCATGTTCTCAACAACTCTTACCAACACCTGAAGACGTACCATAGAAAGCATTTTATCAGGATGCATCACAGCATGGTTTGGGAACAGCACCATCCGAGAATGCAAGATATCGCAGGGAATTTTGGAACAGCACAATCCAACCTCCCTTCCATTGACTCCCTTCCATTGATCCCATTTATACCTCACGCTGCCTTGGCAAAGTCACCAGCATAATCATGGTCAAGTCGTACTCTGCCCACTCCCTCTTCTCCCATCTCCTGTCGAACAAAAGGTCTAGGTGTGAAAAATAAAGTGTGAAGTGTGATTCAGGACAGTTTCTTCCCAGCTGTTATCAAGCAACTGAGTCATTCTACCAACAACTAGAGAGCAGTCCAGAGTTACCTCTTTTTATCAAGAACTCATGGGCATGATCCGGGTTTGTGAAAAGATTCCTGGTGATCCAGGCAATGCTGAAGCGACCTGCACCTTCGCTAGGTTGGGGTGTAGGGATAGATCTGTCTTTGGGAACCACAGACAGATCACGGCATATCTCTCCTGTCCAATTGAACCACCACAGCATATCTATCCTTTCCAATTGAAATCTCCTGCACAGTATCCTTCACACGGTGGCTTTAGACCAGCATGGGAAGCTACTGGTCTTATCTTGGTGAAGCATTGAGGTTTTCACTGATCCCTCTTTGGTCTTTCATTCTATAATCGTGGAAACATGCCCTCTGCCCCTTGAGTCACATTGACCATTAATACATTATTCCCAAGAAACCCCAAGGACGCTATTAGTCGTAAAGTCCTTGGTACCTGCTGATTGAGTTTGAATTCTATTAACAATGTTAACATATGGTTCCTGCAGAGGCATATGACCTCCACGGCCCAAGGCAATAGTGCAGTCTTATAGCCCTTTGCCATCAGCACGTACCACATCATTGGCCAACATTTATTTTACCATTTTCCTTCTACCCATCCCAGTCTTCATTGGTGACTACCACCCACCACAAATTACCTTGAAATAAAGGCAAACCTTTTCAATCTTGCCCATCTGTGCCCCAAGTTCAAAACCAACAGGACATCAATCACTAAACTTGAGTATGCTGATGATTGTACCATTGCAACATGCACAAATAAAGTCAAACAGACTATGTTTACAAATGCCTGGGACTTATTATCAACGCTGAGAAAACATTGGAACAAGGCAGCACCATCTTCATTGAATCCTTAGAGTCACCTAGGAAGACAAACTCACAATTGCTGGTGTCCTGTCCTTAGGCAGATGGGTGCATGGGTATTAAATACCAACTGCACTGGGCAGATTATTTTGGCCACAGGTCGGATGAGCTCTTCCCAAAAGAAGATATCCATTCCCACCGTAATGAAGGCAAAAGAAGTTTTGAAGTTCCAAACGAATGATTGGATGATCAGCCATGATCATATGGAATGGCGGTGCAGGCTTGAAGGGCAGAATGGCCTACTCCTGCACCTATTTCTATGTTTCTATGTTTCTATGTTATACCCTCAAAGCACTTCTCTGAAGACACACTAGATTGATATTATAAGTTGGGAAGTTCAAGCAATGAGCAAATCACTATGGGAACTATGTGGAATTTTCACACTTTGATGAGTTTCACTACTCTAAAGCAGCTGAAGAAAGAGAGAAGATGAAACAACGGGAAACGCCTGACAAGAACATGACCGATGTGTGGTATGTTTGTGCATGGATTTGCATGCCAAGGATTCGGCCAATAGGGTCTAAAACCATACTTATTCTGGATAGGGATAACATGGGAGAGAACATAGTAATGCTCTAGCGTTTTTGCCAAGAACAAGTTATACATTCAAGTCATTGCTCTTTATACATAACCAATCAAGTGCTAATATATAAACATCCATTATTTGCATATTGTTTTACCCGGAAACTAGATACTGTATCATTAATGACATAATTGACCAAAAGCACTTTAAACAGAGATAAAAAAAATATGGTTAAGAAGCATTTAATTGATTCCATTGATGGTAAGGGCATCTCATTGTTGATCAGATGTCATAGAGTTGGGTGTTTAAGAGCGTTATAAAGACTACATTTTTTTTTTTAATTTAAAAATAGACTTTATTCAATTGATAAATATATACAATTCCTGAACCATTCAAACAAACAAAATTCATCCGACATTTTCGGAGACTATACAAATTTTTCCAGTACAATTTTTTTGACATTTGTCAAATTTCACCAAAAGTCCCCCACCCGTGCCACTCTGTGGCCCCTGTCCAAGTAATAAATATATACAATGTGTACACAGTGCGAAAATTCCATCTGACATTTTCATTGGCTATAGAGATTGTTCAATACCGTTTATAAGTCTTTTAAGTTCCACCAAAAATGTCCCCGACCCGTGCCACTCATGTGGCCCCCTGGCGTGGGATACCTTCCCTTAATTTAATTTGAGGGGCGTCTCCACCATACTGTGCCCCCCATGTCCAGCAGCGGAAGGACCCTAGACTGTGGTCCTCCCCCACCGAGCCTTGGCGTTGGCTGCACCAAGCTTCAGCGAGTCCCTTAGCACGTACTCCTGCAGTCTGCAGTGGGCCAGTCGGCAACATTCCCTGATGGACATCTCGCTCTGCTGGGTGGTAAGCAACACTCGGGCAGACCAAAGAGCGCCTTTCACCGAGTTGATGACCCTCCAGCAGCACTCGATGTCAGTCTCTGAATGTGTCCCTGGGAACAGTCTGTAAATCACAGAGTCCTCTGTGATGGAGCTGTTCGTGATAAATCGTTCCAGGGACCCTTGCATACTTCTCCAGACTCTTTTTGCAAACCCACACTCTGCAAAGAGGTGGGCAACCGTCTCCTCTCCATAGCAAACGTCCCGAGGGCAGCGTGCGCTGGTAGTGAGGTTCCGACGGTGCAGGAAGGATCTAACTGAGAGGGCTCCCCTCACCGCCAGCCAAGCCAGGTCTTGGTGCTTGTTGGTCAGTTCTGGCGATGAGGCATTTTGCCAGACAAGCTGGGCAGTCTGCTCTGGGAACCACGCCACCGGATCCATCGAGTCCTTTCCCTGCAGTGCCTGCAGGACATTCCGTGCTGACCACTGCCCGATGGACTTGTGGTCAAAGGTGTTGGTCCGGAAGAACCTTTCCACAGACGACAGATGGGGCGGCAATGTCCAGCTGACTGGCACATTGCACATTGCGTGGCATCTGCGCCAGGCCCATTCTTCGCAACACCGGGGACAGGTAGAACCTCAGCAGGTAGTGACACTTGGTGCCCACGTGCCTTGGCTCTACACTCCGCCTGATGCAGCCACACACGAAGACTACATTGACTATCAAAGGGGATGTGAGAGAAACATTGCTTCAATCAAAACTCTGCTGCTTGAAGTAAGGGATGGTTGAAGGTCAGACTCTGGGTCATTATGGGGTCCACCCTTTCTTGGTTATCTGTTGCCAGTCCTGCTTTGGCCTGGCCTTTTCCCACCCCTGTTCCCTCCCCTCTAATTTCAATCTGAAGAAGGATCCAGACCCGAAACATCACCCATCCTTTTTCTCCAGAGATGCTGCCTGACTCACTGAGTTACTGCAGCACTTTGTCTCTATTCCTGGAAGCTTATATACGTCCAGTCTTTAATGAAGTGTGGGCAATACGGCAGTGGACATGTGAAGCACCAGCAGAAAGTGCTAATATATAACCATCCATAATTTGCATATTGTTTTACCCGGAAACTAGATATCATTAATGACATAATTGACCAAAAGCACTTTGAACAGAGAAAAAAAAATATGGTTAAGAAGCATTTAATTGATTCCATTGATTCAGATTCAGATTCAGATTCAGATTCAGATTCAACTTTAATTGTCATTGTCAGTGTACAGTACAGAGACAATGAAATGCAGTTAGCATCTCCCTGGAAGAGCGACATAGAATATGATTTCAATAAATAAATCTATTTACATGCATACAGTCATATAAATTTTTTTTTCTGTGGGAGGAGTGTCCGGGGGTGGTGGTTGGCAGTCACCGAGGTACGTTGTTGAGTAGAGTGACAGCTGCAGGGAAGAAGCTGTTCCTGGACCTGCTGGTCTGGCAACGGAGAGACCTGTAGCGCCTCCCGGATGATAGGAGGGTAAACAGTCCATGGTTGGGGTGAGAACAGTCCTTGGCGATGCTGAGCGCCCTCCGCAGACAACGCTTGCTTTGGACAGACTCAATGGAGGGGAGCGAGGAACCAGTGATGCGTTGGGAAATTTTCACCACCCTCTGCAGTGGTAAGGGCATCTCACTGTTGATCAGAATGTCATAGAGTTGGGTGTTTAAGAGCATTATAAAGACTGCATTGACTATCAAAGGGGATGTGAGAGAAACATTGCTTCAATCAAAACTCTGCTGCTTAAAGTAAGGGATGGTTGAAGGTCAGCCTGTGGGTCATTATGTGGTCCACCCTTCCTTGGTTCCTGGCCTTTTCCCACCTCCTGTTCCCTCCCCTCTAATTTCAATCTGAAGAAGGGTCCAGACCCGAAACATCACCCATCCTTTTTCTCCAGAGATGCTGCCTGACTCACTGAGTTATTGCAGCACTTTGTCTCTATTCCTGGAAGTTTATATACGTCCAGTCTTTAATGGAGTGTGGGCAAGATGGCAGTGGACATGTGAAGCACCAGCAGTTGATTCGCAGGCAGGGTTGTGTCAATTATGGCAAGTGTTTGCGGAGCATGGCAGGAACTGGTAGCCGAAGAAGCCACAGTGGAAAGAACTCTATGAATTCAACTAATTCTCAACTTTTGCTTGTGCTGTGAAAGTGGGAGAGGGAATGAAATGAGAAGATATCAAAATAATCCTGTTAGCTTGGATGTTTTTTGATATGCCACAACATAGGGCAAGTAACCAGCAGGTCGAGGAACAGCTTCTTTCCGGCGGCTGTCACTCTACTAAACAACATACCTCAATGACTGCCAATCACCCCCCCCCCCCCGGACATTTATTATTTTTTTTTATTCAAATCGTTTGCTATGTCGCTCTTCAAGGGAGATGCTAAATGCATTTCGTTGTCTCTGTACTGTACACTGACAATGACAATTAAAATTGAATCTGAATCTGATCTAATATCATTAATAATGTTATTAGACTTAATGTGTGTTAGTTCAATACATTGAGTCAATATTCCTCATCATTAAGCGATTCTTTGGTTGACTTATTTTTAACTCATTGAATGTATCAAGTCTCATGTACCTGCTATCCCTGCCTTGCTGATCTGCACAGCGTTTCCATTTGACAAGGCCTCAATTTTGTCCACATTTTCAGCTGTCTCTAAGGCCTGATCTCCCTCCCACACAGGACCATGCCCGCAGCCCGTAAAAGTATCTGTACTCAGCCAATTCTGGCACATCCTTGATTTCATTGTCCCAGCATTGCCCCTGGTGACCCAGTTATTAAAGACCTGAATTCCCACCTAAAATCTCTCAGAAGGTACACAAAATGCTGGAGAAACTCAGCGGGTGCAGCAGCATCTATGGAGCGAAGGAAATAGGCAACGTTTCGGGCCAAAACCCTTCTTCAGACTGATGGGTGGGGGGAGAAGAAAGGATAAAGGAGGAGGAGGAACCCGTGGTACGGGAGGGATGGGAAGATTTGACAATGGAGTTACGGAGGGAGAGGTCTTTGCAAAAGGCAGACATGGGGGGAGATGGGAAGATGTGGCGAGTGGTGGGGTCACGATGGAGGTGGCAAAACTGATGGAGGATTATTTGTTGTATGTGACGGCTGGTGGGGTGAAAGGTGAGGACTAGGGGGACTCTGCCCTTGTTGCGAGTGCGGGGATGGGGAGAGAGAGCAGTGTTGCGGGGTATGGAAGAGACCCTGGTGCGAGCCTCATCTATGGTGGAGGAGGGGAACCCCCGTTCCCTGAAGAATTAGGACATTTCAGATCTGCTTGTTAAGACTGACTATAATCCTCTGACCAAATTGTTGTTGTCCCATGCTAACATCTCTTTGCAAGCCTCAGGATCAGGTTATTTTTACAATGTAAAATGCATGATATAATTGTGTTATTGTTCTTTACCATCCATTTTCAATCTGAATGTATAAAGTGAGGCATAACTCAATAGATAAGCTCACAGCTGGGATAGAAGAAATGGGAGCAGAAGTAAGTCATTTGGCCCCCTATGCCTGTTCTATCATTCAATAAAATTGAGGCTGGTCTTTCATCCGAGTCCCATAGGAGTCGCTGAGGAGTGCTAAACGCTATTGTTTTATCAAAAGGCCTTACGGTGTTGCAAGGACAAATTATAAATTGATATTTTATGTTGAGTTTTTTCAGCATTTTCTATTTTTATTTCAAATTTGCAGCTAGTGCAATGTTTTCACTTTTCAATAAAATATAATTTACTAATTGTCAGTGTGTTTTGAACTAAATTCATGCTGATTAAATAGCTCATCAAATCTGGTTTCCCCTGAGGCAATTAGCAAGCCCTGCGGCCTTTACAAAACTCGACCTGTGTGGAATCCAGTTGAGCGTGGCGAATGTACACAGACACAATGTCACCAGGTAGAAGGCAGAATCGTTTTACATACTTGGAAAATGTGCCCTTGAAATTCAATGTGATATATATTTCATATTTAGCAATGATGGATTTGTCTCATTAATATACTCATTGCAACATCATCTGTGCACCAATAAAACACATGAAATGCATTTTTTCCAGGGTTAGATTTCCTCTTCATTAGTTCTAATCTCCTGCGACATTGCAGTCCACAGTGGTGCTATGCATTGGCACAGTCACAATTCCTTCCCATCTGCGTGATGACACATGATGGCACATAAACCCAGAATGTCAATTCCTTCCCTCACCCATGTTATTATGCTTAGCACTCTATGGTCCAACACCAAATTAGTACAATTATTCTTCTATTCCTAAATGTTTAATTTATGGGAATTTTAGCTGTAACACCATTGATTCCATGGGGCTACATGTCTTTGGTTTATAAATCTCTCTCTCTGCCGAGAAATATATTGTATAAAAATAATTACAATCCATTTTGCCCAGTCTTTTCCCATTCACTAAACCTTGCATGGCAAACCTTCCAGGAACCTTTGTTCATAAATTGAGGAAGTATATCTTGTGCCTGGGCATGACCGCAAGCCCAACAGGAGGTGATTTTGCAATGCTATGTTTCTAGATAAGCTCACAGCCAGGGATAGGAGAAATGGGAGCAGAAGTAAGTCATTTGGCCCCCTATGCCTGTTCTGTCATTCAATAAAATTGAGGCTAGTCTTTTATCCGAGTCCCATAGGAGTCGCTGAGGAGTGTTCACCCGACGCCGGAGTTCCATCTTCCCGGCAAGAGGGCCTACAACATCGGGCCGCCGTTGTGGTGACTGGCTGCGGAGGCCTCAAATAGGCCCTGACCTCGGGTGGACTAGGAGTAGGAGGTGGAGGAATGGACTTTTTGGTGCTTTCCCTCACAGTGGAAAGTGTTGATTCTGCTGTTGGGGGGACCTTCATGTTGAATCCTATAGTGTAATGTGTCTTTTTTTTCTTTTTTCTTTTATATGGATGAATGGTAATCTAATTTTTTTTCTCTGTAAAGCACTTTGGCTTCAACGTGATTTGATTTAAAAGTGTTATATAAATAAAAATTACTTACTTACTTACATAGCCTTCCAGCAGCCCATATACTTAAGGTGATATTGCTCTGACAGACACAACATACTTTAAAAACAAGTCAAATTTAAAGCAGAACAGAAATGAGTTTTACAGACTGTAAGATTTCATGTGGGGTGTAGGTTTCACAAACTTCCTCTGCTGTTCTCTTTTTGACAGATCATGACCTATTAAAGCATACGAGTACATTGCAAGGAAAGGGTTCGTAGAAATTAACTTGAATAATAGGAGGCGATCCTGAAATTGGTAAAAACATTTGCACGTTTTCAGGCAGTAACAATACAAAACATTGCCTTCTATATTTACCTGCAGATCAGACAAGTAACCAATCCTTCAATTATGTGTGGCTATAAACTGAGATAATATAACTCCATGAAGGTAGTAGGTCAGTTCTCATGACATGAAGTATCTATCTGTTATGGTAATCCTCCATCTGAGTTCCCAATTTCTTCACTATGAGCCCCACTTTACCAATCGCCGGCTTGAGTTCAGCCCCATCATCCAGGCCTGATCTCCAGACTTGAGCCTGGCTTCCATCTCCAGGCCGGAGCCTGGATCCTACCCTGAGCTGTCAATCTTTAATCATCGACCAATGATCTGACCTCAACCAACCCTCAATGAAGGCTGTGCTGCGCATGTGGCAATAAATTTAGATTTAGTAACTCCATTGAATGTAAGATCAGGACATCATGATTCAGCTTCATAGTACAGGTGCACAACCTTTTATCCGGTGTTCCAGAAACCGAAAAGCTCCGAAAACCGGCCATTTTTTCCAGATGTCGTCTGCGCACCAAAGCTCGCGTTTGGCGCCAAACCTGACCCAAAACGACCCACGGTCAACCCAGGTCTGTACTACTGTAGCGGCTGCCTCCTCCCTGGAGACCGGGAGACGCTTAAACATCTGTAAATCATTGCTTAAATGTTAGTCAGTTAGTTTGGAGGGCTTTTATGTGAAGGGGGGTGAAGGGGTAAACTTTAATTCTTAGTCCCTTACCTGGTCGGAGAGGCGGGGAGCGGTCAATGCCTTACCGGGTCGCCGTGCAGTAAGCTCCGCAGCGCTGTGGCCGGTGGGGGCCGCGGGCGGCGCCAGTTGTAGCTCCGACCCCGGCAACTCTACCCCTGGCTGCGAGGCGCTCCAAATCCAGCGCGGCCCGCGGCCGGACGCCCCAGCTCCGCAAATGTCGGGAGTCGGCAGCGTCGCAGCGCTGGGATACCAGCGGGGTGCGGGCAATGCCTTACCAGGTCGCCGTGCGGCAAGCTCCGGAGCGCTGTGGCCGCCGACACACAACATCGCGGAGCGTCGCTGGATTTGGAGCCGCGCAGCCAGGGGTAGAGTTGCCGGGGTCGGAGCTACAACCGGCGCCGCCCGCGGCCGGACGGAGCCCCCAGCGCCGCGAGGTTGGGAGTCGCCGACCAGGTAGGTAGGGGACTAAGAATTAAAGTTTCCCCCTTCACCCCTACACCACCATCACCACATAAAATCCCTCCAAACTAACTGACTAACATTTATGCAATGATTCTCCCCGGTCTCCGGGGAGGAGGCAGCTGCTCCAGACTTTTCAAGCCGCCCGCGCTACCTACCTAATCTACGCTAAAAATCTTCCATTCGGAAATCCGAAAATGTCCGAAATCCGACAAGTGTCTGGTCCCAAGGCTTTCGGATAAAAGGTTGTGCACCTGTACTTTGGTTAGGCTGCATTTGGAATATTGCATGCAGTTCTGGTCACCCCATTACAGGAAGGATGTGGAGGCTTTGGAGAGAAGGCAGAGGAAGTTCACCAGAATTCTGGCTGCATTAGAGGGTTTCAACTACAGGGAGAGGTTGGATAGCCTTGAATTGTTTTCTCAGGGACATGGGAGGATCAGGGGAGACTTGATATAAGTATAGAAAAATATGAGAGGCATGGATAGAGTAGACAGTTGTTGTGTATTTGGGTGCTTGGATCTGACTTAAAATAACACTCAGATACGGGAGTAAACTAACACGCATCTTTATTCCAGGACGCCACCTTGAGTCTCTCCCAGCGCATGTGTCCCCACGCACAAGACATAACATATGCTAATTATATCACATACATCACACTGCTCCCCCTTTAACTTGAAGACGGGTAACACCATTTATATAATATACACCACAACAGTCAGTACCTTTTTCCCAGTGTGGAAATGTCCAACACTAGAGGGCATAGCTATAAGGTGAAAGGGGGAAATTTAATGGAAAGGTGCTGGACAAAGTTTTTACAGAGTGGTTGGGGCCTGCAACGCATTGCCAGGGAACATGGAAGTGCAGGGAATAGATAGGGATCATATATTGGCAGATGAGATCAGTTTAATTTGGCATCATGTTCGGCAGAAACATTGTGGGCATGTGCTGCACTGTTCGATGTTCCATGTGTGGGGAAGGCCTGGTCTCATGCACAGTGTCTTGAGAGTCCAGCTCTTGGTCAAGGACTTACAATTTCTATATCCTCATTCCAACTGTGGAGTGGCAGGAAATATGCAGCATGGCAGCTCTTATACTTGGATCACTCGTTGTAAATACTGGTATCAGTACAATGGGTTGATTGCCCTCCTCTGCGCTTCATTCAATAATTCTCTGCGCAGATAAATCTAGAATATACAGATCTTCACAGATAATGCAGAGAAATAATTGGTTGTAAATAACTCCGAAGAGGCATATCAGAGGGACCATGTTCACTCTGTGACGAAGAGCAAACGGTAAATGCTGCAGATGCCAGAAAGCTGAAAACACTCAGCAGGTCAGGTCAGCATCTGTGATGAGAGAACCAGGGTTCAGAGTACAATTGTTTGAAATGACTCACTTTTCTCGTCTTTTGAAGTCTTTACTCACCGCATCTTTACTTTCCTGCTCTGGCGGTGATACACTACTGGCTTTAGTTTAATGAATTACTAGAAAATGAAGAGTGAAGCAAATGGGAGCATTATTCAAATGTTTTTATGTGTGAATGAACATAAAATTAACAAAGCCCAAGGGAAAACACAAACAAAACACATCACAATATTGTGAAGCTTAGAAACATAGAAAATAGGTGCAGGAGTAGGCCATTCGGCCCTTCGAGCCTGCACCGCCATTCAATATGATCATGGCTGATCATCCAACTCAGTATCCTGTACCTGCCTTCTCTCCATACCCCCTGATCCCCTTAGCCACATCTAACTCCCTCTTAAATATAGCCAATGAACTGGCCTCAACTACCCTCTGTGGAATGAGAGTTCCAGAGATTCACCACTCTCTGTGTGAAAAAAGTTCTTCTCATCTCGGTTTTAAAGCATTACCCCCTTATCCTTAAGCTATGACCCCTTGTCCTGGACTTCCCCAACATCGGGAACAATCTTCCTGCATCTAGCCTGTCCAACCCCTTAAGAATTTTGTAAGTTTCTATAAGATCCCCTCTCAATCTCCTAAATTCTAGAGAGTATAAACCAAGTCTATCCAGTCTTTCTTCATAAGACAGTCCTGACATCCCAGGAATCAGTCTGGTGAACCTTCTCTGCACTCCCTCTATGGCAATAATGTCCTTCCTCAGATTTGGAGACCAAGACTGTACGCAATACTCCAGGTGTGGTCTCACCAAGACCCTGTACAACTGCAGTAGAACCTCCCTGCTCCTATACTCAAATCCTTGTGCTATGAAAGCTAACATACCATTCGCTTTCTACACTGCCTGCTGCACCTGCATGTGTCAATGACTGGTGTATCATGACACCCAGGTCTCGTTCAGATTCAGATTCAGATTCAGAAAACTTTATTGTCTGTCGTAACTGAAAATCTTCTTTGACGTGGCTCAACATACAGACAGGACAGTGTACTGATAATAAGTCATACAACACAGATTTCTGCGAGCACACACAGTGTGTATCGATCTTAAAAGCAAATATAAAGATTAAAAACTGTAAAAATAGACAAGATAAAAGTTGTGGATACGTGTAAAGTGACAATGCGTCAGGGTTAATTTGTCCATTGTTCATTTTTTATTTAAGCTGTTTATGGCAATGGGTATGAATGAGTTTTTGTGGATGTTTTTCTTGGATAGGGGGGCTTTATATCGGCGGCCTGATGGCAGAAGTTGGAAAGACTTGTGCAGGGGGTGGGTGGGATCCTGTGTAATGAGATTGGCTTTCCTTTTAACTGCCTGGGTGTGGAGTACTGATAATTGATTTTGAGTTTTGCCTGTTATTTTGCTTGCCTGATTGATGATCCGGGAAAGCTTTGATTTGTCTTTGACAGAGGTGAGGGTGAACCAGGATGTGATGTTAAAGGTGAGTACAGATTCTATAAGTGATTTATAGACAGCTGTTAAAATGTCCTGTCTGACATCAAAGCTCCTGAATTTCCTCAGCAGGAACAGGCGTTGCTGTGTCTTCTTGTACACAGAGTCAATCTCTGTGCCCAGGTATCTAAAGGCCTCTACCTGCTCAACTGTCTGCCCATTCAGCCTCAGAGGTTCAAAGAGAGGTTGGGGGGAAGATGTTCGCCTCCCCCCCACAACACAGCTCCTTGGTCTTGGAGATGTTAAGCTCCAGAGAGCTCTCTTTGATCCACAGCATCAGGGTGTTGACCTGCTGATAGTAGGCAGCCAGAGAAGTGTGACCCTTGATGTGGGCCACCAGGGCCATATCGTCTGCATACTTAAAAAGGGAAATGTCACTGTTATTGTTTGTTCTGTTGTTTGTGTAGATGGAAAATAAAATCGGTGATAAGACACAACCCTGGGGGACACCAGTGTTAAAAATCATGTTCTTGGATTTAAAACCATTTACCACCACATGCTGAGGCCGGTCCTGCAGAAAGTCTTTTATCCACAGGATAAGTGATGGGTTGACTTGTAGATCCAGAAGGCGGTTGCAGAGGGTGACCGTGTTAACTGTGTTAAAAGCTGAAGAAAAGTCCATAAATAAAATCCGTGTGTGGGGGTGTGGGGAGTCCAGCTGTCTGCTAACTGTGTCCAGGAGAGTCAAACAGGCATCCTCCACCCCACACCTTGCCTTATAGGCAAACTGGAGTGGGTCAAGCCTGTCCACCACCATAGCAGTGAGGTGATCACTTACCACCCCTTCTCCCCTTTCCCTAATCGGCCACCATTGTGAATCTGTGGAATTCATTGCCACAGAAGGTTGTGGATGTCAAGTCATTGGGTATTTTTAAGGCAGAGATTGACAGATTCTTCATTAGTAAGGCTGTCAAGGGTTAAGGGGAGAAGGCAGGAGAATGATGTGAGAAGGATAGATAGATCAGTCCTGATACACCTGGAGTATTGCGTACAGTTTTGGTCTCCTAATCTGAGGAAAGACAGTCTTGCCATAGAAGGAGTAGAGAGAAGGTTCACCAGACTGATTCCTGGGATGTCAGGACTTTCATATGAAGAAAGACTGGATAGACTCGGTTTGTACTCGCTAGAATTTAGAAGATTGAGGGGGGATCTTATAGAAACTTACAAAATTCTTAAGGGGTTGGACAGGCTAGATGCAGGAAGATTGTTCCCAATGTTGGTTATTGATATTTTATTTTGTATTTCCCTGACCAACATATCATTTATTTTAATTAATAGAATAAATGTGAAGGTAATTCATTGGAACATAGTTGTCAGTTGATTTATTTTAACTGTTTCTACAGTAAGGTATACTATTTAATATTGTATTCAAGGTGCCCTATTGTCCCAATTAAAAGAGTGCATAAATACTTAAATTAAGGGTTAACTAACACCTATAAGGGAATTAAAGTTTACGAACCTGGGGCACAGCTCATGTAGAGGGCAAAGAAGCGGTACATTATGGAATTAATAACGTGTTTAGTGACATCGCCACATCAGCTAATGAGTTGAAAGCAGGACATGTGCCAAACAGCCCATTGTGCAGCAAACAAGGTCAAATTACTCAGAAAACTGAGTCTAAAGAGTGGAGAAAATCTACAGCAAGTTCCCTGAATTAAAGCAGGATCATTTCCAAAGTAAAGAGCGCACATGGGAGTGAGAATAATTTCTGGACATAAAATCAATCTCAATCTCAGTTGTCAAACATGATTAGCTGTGGAATAATCCAATCATTAATGTATTCTCTGGCCGATTATACAACAACTCACAAGATTTACTAGGTCACCCCAGGAAGAAAGAAAAGTCACCTGCGCAACATGTACAAAATAATTTTTTAAATCTTTATTTAATGAAAGAAATTTTTTCAGTGTGTCAAATATGAAATTGAATATACAAAAACTTTACATTGGTTCTGCAAACAAAGAAATAATAAAATAAAATCCTAGCTGCATTTCTCTGCGTGAAACTGGTGATGAATGGAGGGGAAAATAAAGCTTACGGTAATTGACAACCGTGTAACATTCTGCACCAGAACCACTCGTTACACAGGGGTTTAGAATAAAAATCTACACAATGTTCTTCTGAAGAACCCAACTAGTCTGCAACTCAACTTCTCTTGCAAAACCATGAAATGCAACAAACTAGTCATTGAATCGAATTGTAGGTAACCCTTACCCACCCTCCCAGAAAATTGTTAGCTCGCGTCCATAGTTGCAAGTCGATAAACCCTTCACAAGAGGGCCAATGAAGAATTTCCTTGCTATCAAAAGATCACACAGTTTGTACTCTCGTACAGAGGCTTCGATGACCCCTACATTCTTTGGCTTATTTCACCAGCCCGCCGTAATAGTACTACATTCCAGAAACATTCCTCCTCCCCGCTCACCAAACCCCTTTACCAGCCCCCCTCCTATCTGAGCCCAACCCAACGTTTTTACATTTAAAATGAAGAAAAAAAAACTAAGAATCTTGTTCCCTTGTAAAAAGCATGAAGTTTCAATTTTGAAATCTGGTTACTGGTTCTGGCATATTTTTTTGTAAGGGTGGCAACAAAAAAAATGTACAACATTCCAGGGTCTTCAGTCCAAGAAGTGGCGCTTTAAGTAAACTTTCGGCCCAGAGTGGCAACCTCAAATGAAATCGTTCAGCTCCGCTTCAAGCGCTGCTGCCATCTCATCCGCTTCTGAACTGCTATCGTCTTCGTTGCTGGAGAGCTTGCTGGAATCGCTGGCAGCTCCATCTTCCTCCAACTTACGTTTGCGGCCCCTTGAACAACAGAAAATAGCGTATTACTGAGAGCGTCAAAATAAAATCACACCTGATTCCTTCACAGATAGAACACAAGGTGGTGGGCCAGGCAGCTTCTCCAGAGGGTACAGATAGGTGACATTTCGGGTCTGGGCACTTCTGCAGATTTGGGGAAAAAAAAATCTAGATTCTTTCACGATTTTCAATGGATTCTTGAAATATGAGAGAGAGGGGGAAGGGGAAGAATCTGGGGATAAATGAGAAAAAGGGACGAGGGAGAAACAGAGAAGAGAGAGACAGAGGAAATAGGTATGTTACAAAACCTACCTGAATCGTGGCTGAGCATTTGCCCCACCCCTTGTGTGTGATTTTGGCGCTGTTTAGAGGGGGCGGGTTTAAAACGCGATTTTTACTAGGCTGTTGCAATCGAAAATGTTCTGCCTAGTAAATCATTAACGGAAAATCGCTGAAAGACCCCGTCGCAAAAGGTATTATTAGTTTTTAGGGCCTTGTAAAATAGTTAGAGTAGTTTAAAAAGCACTCTCTAAACTCGCAACCTCTCGCAGCCCCAGGGTTTATAAAGCAAACAATTAAAGGTATGTACCTTATTTTTACATTAAATGGGGCATGTATATAACCCTGTAATTAAAGTTTTCTATAGCGAGTAGCTCATTTTGGGCTCTTTATATCCCGCAGTATTTTTCTGGGCATTTGAGGGCACAAATCCAGCGCAATGTGAACGTTCTAAACCAGCGCGTTCACAGGAACCCACTAGAAAGCCGATTTAAATTGACTTTAATTTACAGCAATTGAACACTAAATTCCTTCCATTTGGCCTATAAATTGATGTAAATGAGATTTAAAAATCATGTTTTATTGTGAATTATTTGTGAATATTATTTGGACACTTGGGCTATTTAAAAATGTTAATCATTTATTAAGAAATGGATAGATGTTTAGATCTAGTAAATTGAAGTTTGAAATTAGCTACAATTGGGTAACTAACTAATTATATGCTTTAATTTCAGGTCATCCAAGTTAGATTATTTTATATTTGTTTCAGAATGGTTCAATCTATGATAACTGAAAATTTCATTCAGTTCTCTTAATTTTTAAGAAGGTTATGTGCTTTTGACTGTCCACGATCACAGCTTTTTTGTTATGTCCATAGAAAATCAATAGGGAACAAGATGCTAATTTCCGAGTATGAAAATGGCCATAACTTTTTTATTACTTGAGATATGAAAGTGAATTAGGTGTCAAATTAAACTTATTGTTATGCTTTATCTGATGGGATAAATTTCAGACTTGATTTTTTAAATCTCAAAATTTTGTAACATTGCTAGAGGAAAGAAAAGAAACAGGGAAGAGAGAAAAGGGGAAGAACGAGAAATTGAAGTGTGAAAGGGGAGGAGGGAGCAAGGGAGGAGTGAAAGGGGAGAGAGAGAAAGAGAGGTGAGAGAAAGAAAAGGGGGAAGAATGATGAAGAGGGGGAGAAGTAAGAATAAGTGCAAGAGAGGGCGGAAGAGGGAATAGAAACACGGGAACGCCTGTAATTGTTGAACAATAATTATAAATGCATAACTTCATCTTAAACACATAATAATTAAATGTGGATTATACTGATGCTCTTCAAGGATTTTATTATTTACTTCCTGCATTGCGTTCTCTTCTCCGCTTATCTCTTCATCTCTTATGCATTTGTAATATTGCTCAATAATCACAGAGGGATAATAAGCAAAAAGGAAGAAGAAAGGGTGTAAGGAGGAAGGCAGAGCAAGAGGGGGCAGGGGGGGGGGGAAGAGGGTCTGTGGGGAAAGAGATCAAGATTTGGGAAAGAGGGAGCGGGGAAAGAGAGAATGGAGGGATAGAGTGAGCAAGTGGGGGGAGAAGGGGGGGTTAAGACAGGGCAAATGGGGAGCGAGGGGGAAAGAGAGTGAGAGGGTTAAAATAACAAGAGAGAGTGCGGAGAAGAGAACACTATGCAGAAAGTACATTATAAAATCCTCAAAGAGCATCAGTATAATCTACATTTAATTATTCCGTGTTTACGAATTGTGTGAAATTATTGCTCAATAAACGTAAAACAGTTTTGTGAAAAACAAAGCAGCAGTTGAATTGTCAGAAGCCCGTAATGGGGAGACACCGGAAGATTATGTAACCTGTGTGTTCAATAATAGTTATACAAGATCTCTTCACAAGATCACATAGTTAGCACATTTCACCTGCAACACTGGTGGCAGGGAAGCTGATATAAATAATCATTTTAAAAGAAATGCTTCTTGTATAAATATGCATTTAAATATATTAGATATATTTCAGGCTGAGATAGATCAATATTTAAAAGACTGGGGGACTCAGCATTATGGGGAACTGGCACAATGAGGCCGGCATAGATCATACTGAATGGTGGTAGAACACAAAGTGCTGGAGTAACTCAACGGGCCAGGCAGCATCTCCTGAGGTCATGGATAGGCGACGTTTTGGGTCAGTCTGAAGAAGGGTTCCAACCTGAAACATTTCCTATTCATGTCTTCCCAAGATGTTTCCTAACCCGCTGAGTTACTCCAGCATCTTCTGTTCTATGCAAGATTCCAGGATCCGCATTCCTTGTGTTTCATATTCAATCGTGGGATAGGTTTCAGGGCCGAGTGGCCTACCCCTCCTGTCTTTCTCTTGTGTTTTATCCAATGCTAGATTTACAATGGGTCAAATCTTCCCGTTTGTCTCCGGGGACTGAACTCTGCTGGCATTCCAGTGTGCGCCGGCTTGATGCGGGGTCTGTCACTGCAAAAAGCCGGCTGCACTCATAGAATGGCTTTGACAGGCGGCGAGACCTCGTTCCCTATTCCACCAGTCTCACTGGCTGTCAGCGTAACTACTTGCACATCTCTTGGACATTCACAAGCAAGTACGATCTGTTTCATAGAAAATGTTTACATTGAGCACTAAAACAGACTCACAACTTAACATTTTTTAAATTTCAGATGCTGGAAATCTGAAATAAATAACAACATACTGGCTAAATTCAGCATGTCAGGCAACATCTGTGGGAAGAGAAACTGTGAAGGTCTCAGCCAGCAATAAAAAGCTAAAGGGCCTGTCCCACGGGCATGCGACCTGCATGCGGCAAGCGCGACCTAAATGGCCGGTCGCACCAGCATGCGCCTGCATGCGGCAAGTGCGACCATACGGCATGCAGCAAGCGCGGCAAAACCAGAAGCGGGAGCCGCGTGGAGGTCGAGTGAGTGGCACGGCGTCAAGGCGGCTGCGGGCCGGCAGGCCGTTGCCGCGCGGAATTTTTAAACACGGTCAGTTTTTTTCGGAGCCCCGCGCGATGTCGGGACCAGCTCCGCACAACTCCATACGGCTCGGGCGATTGAAGTGGGACTGGCCCCGCGAGGCCGTACGGCTCAAGCGACCACGTTAGGTCACGCTTGCCGCATGCAGGCACTTGCTGGTGGGACAGGCCCTTTAGGTCACGCTTGCCGCATGCAGGTCGCATGCCCGTGGTACACGCCCTTAACGGAAAATGTGAAAGTAAACTTAAACAATAGAAACTTTCTCCTGGGGATCAATCTTCCCTATCCACCTGAACAGCCTGGTTATGCCTTGACCAAGTTTAACATCACAAAGAATCTACAGGCCCTGCCTGAGAGCTGCAGAAGTTCTTGTTGCCCTGTTAGGATTCAGCAGCAGAGCTGACGAGGTTTAGTCTGGTTTAGAGATACAGCGTGGAAACAGGCCCTATGCCCCATCGGGTCCATGCAGACCAGCGATCCCCGCACATTAACACTATCCTACAAACATTAAGGATAATTTACAATTATACCCAAGCCAATAAACCTACAAACCTGTACATCTTTCCCATCTCCCATCATCACCAAGTGCTTCGAGAGGCTGGTCCTGGCACACCTCAAAAGCTGCCTACCCCCCACACTGGATCCCTATCAGTTTGCCTACCGCAAGAACAGGAGTACGGAGGATGCCATCTCAACGGCACTTCACTCCGCCCTTTCCCACCTCGACAACAGAGACACTTACGTAAGAATGCTGTTCATCGATTACAGCTCAGCATTCAACACCATTATACCCTCTTTACTGATCACCAAACTCGGTAACCTGGGCATCGACCCCTCCTTCTGCAACTGGATACTGGACTTTCTAACCAACAGACCCCAGTCTGTTAGGTTAGACAAGCACACCTCTTCAACCCTCACCCTGAACACCGGCGTTCCACAGAGCTGTGTGCTGAGCCCCCTCCTCTATTCCCTCTTCGCCTACCACTGCACACCTGTACATGGTACTAACACCATCATCAAGTATGCAGATGATACAACGGTGATTGGCCTCATCAGCAACAACGATGAGTCGGGCCTATAGGGAGGAGGTCCAGCACTTAGCAGCACGGTGCGCTGACAACAACCTGGCCCTTAACTCCAAGAAGACCAAGGAGCTCATTGTAGACTTCAGGAAGTCCAGAGGCGGCACGCATACCCCCATCCACATCAATGGGACGGAGGTGGAACGCGTTTCCAGCTTCAGGTTCCTGGGGGTCAACATCTCCGATGACCTCTCTTGGAACCACAATACCTCAACTCTGGTCAAGAAGGCTCACCAGCGTCTCTTCTTCCTGAGGAGACTGAAGAAGGTCCATCTGTCTCCTCAGATTCTGGTGAACTTCTACCGCTGCACCATCGAGAGCATCCTTACCAACTGCATCACAATATGGTATGGCAACTGCTCTGGCTCCGACCAGAAAGCACCGCAGAGGGTGGTGAAAATTGCCCAACGCATCACCGGTTCCTCACTCCCCTCCATTGAGTCTGTCCAAAGCAAGTATTGCCTGCGAAGGGCGCTCAGCATCGCCAAGGACTGCTCTCACCCCAACCATGGACTGTTTACCCTCCTACCATCCGGGAGGCGCTACAGATCTCTCCGTTGCCGGACCAGCAGATCCAGGAACAGCTTCTTCCCTGCGGCTGTTACATTACTCAACACTGTACCTCGGTGACTGCCAATCACCCCCCCCCCCCGGACATTCCTCCCACAGGAAAAACACTATGACTGTATGCACATAAATAGATTTATTTATTGAAATCATATTCTATGTTGCTCTTCCAGGGAGATGCTAACTGCATTTCGTTGTCTCTGAAATGTACACTGACAATGACAATTAAAGTTGAATCTGAATCTGAATCTGAATCTTTGGTGTGGGAGGAAACCGGAGCACCCAGAGAAAACCCATGCAGGTCAAAGGGAGAACGTACAAACTCCATACAGACATCACCCGTAGCCGGGATCGAACCTGGGTCACTGGCACTGAGGCAGCAGCTCTACCGCTGCACCACTGTGGCGCCATGGAAGCTGGGATTTCCATGAGGAAAGGCGGCCAATTGATGGAGTGAATGCTGGGGTCTTATTGAAAGATCTGGAAAAGTCCATTTCTGGCTCAATTAGTTTTAAAGACAAAAATAGCAGAACCATTCATCAGGTTCGATTGCCGGAGCCGTATGGAGTTTTACGGAGCTGTTCCCGACATCGCGCGGGGCTCCGAAAAACTGACCGTGTTCAAAAATTCCCCGGGGTAACGGCCTTCCGGCACGCAGCCGCCTCGACGTCGTACGCACCGCCTCGATGCCGTACGTCATGTTCGAACTTCCTGCGGATTTTGCTCGAACTTCCTGTCACTCACTCGACCTCCGCGCGGCCCCCGCTTCTGGTTTGGTCGCGCTTGCCGCATGCAGTCGCATGCTCGTGGGACAGGCCCTTTTAGGTCGCGTTTGCCGCATGGTGTTGCATGCTCGTGGGTCAGGCCCTTTAATCTTTCCAGGGCCAGGGCTCCCGGTCAAATTTGAACTATTCCTGTTTCCTTAGACCCTGTTTGACCTGCTGAGTGAATCCAGCAATTTCTGCATTTCTAGTCAATTTGTTCATGCCGACTGAGATGTCCCATCAAAGCTAGTCCTATTTGCCCAGTTTAGCCTATATCACTCACAACATTTCCTAACCATGTACCTATCCAAATGTCTTTTAAATGTTATTGTGCTTGCTTCATTACTTCCTCTGGCAGCTCATTATACTATATATACCCTCCACATTCTGTGTGAAAATGCAGCCCCCCAGGTCCCTATTAATTAATTTCCCCTCTTACTGTAAATATACTGTATATCCTCTAGTTCTTGATTCCACCATCCTAGAAAAAAAAAAGACTGCATATTCATCCTATCTATTCCCCTCATGATTTTATACACTTCTACGAGATTACCCCTCAAGCCTCCTCCACTTCAAGGAATAACGTCCTAGCCTTCCCAGCCACATCCTAAAGGGCCTGCCCCACTGTACGACCTAAGAGCTCTCCCAAGTTAAATAAAACAAAAAAAGCTTGTGGTAAGCACGTAGAATGTACGTAGCTCGGGACGTCTCTTAGCGGCTAGTAACGCTAACGGCAGGTACTCGAGAAACACGGTAAGCTCGGGAAGCCTTGTGAATATTTTTCAACATGTTGCAAAATGTCCACGAGAGCCCCGAGCACCCGCCAACGGCTATTACCGTAATTCTCTGGGTTCGAATTGGGGGAAACTCGGGAGAATTAGCTCGTACAGTGGGACAGCCCCATAAAGCTCAGGCCCTCAATTCCGGGAAGCATCTATGTTTATTTTGCTTTAATATCCTTTCTTTGTCAGCTTTCGTCATTGATAAACAGTAGTGAAGTGGACACAGAAAGCGGATCCTCCTGTCAATTGCATGATGGCACGACAATAATAAGCTACATCAGAATCAACTTCTGAATAGATTGGTATCTCAACTCTTCCGTACTAATCCAAAGGGATAAAATATTGTCCACTTTTCCTGTAAAGAGGAACGTTACTTTGAGTTAAGAAACACTGCGCACTGTGCTGGCATCACGATGCTCTTGAAATTCTACTCATTAATCTCAGTCAAAAAATAAACCTCAGAGGTTTGGTCCTGCCCAAAGGAATTCTTGAGGATATCTAGTAAGTACAAGGCCAGTCTATCCTTCAAAAATAAAGATAAATTTGTGATGTTGGCAGTTCTTTGGCATACGGAAGTGATTTTACTGCCTACCTGACATAATGTTTAAAAAGTTTTACAGAATAAAGATCAGAAAGCCTCAACCACAACACATAACTCATGAATACATCACCTGTCAAACACCTGCAATTTTGGAAATACCATATTTGTTATTTTGACATTTTACTAGTGGCCTCTGGTTAATAACTAGGGGAATGGGAATGGCCATGACCTTTTCTGCCATTCAGTGAGATCATGGCTGATTGGTGACCCGAGTCCAAACAGCTATCTTTCCTTACCTCCTCTCACATTCTTGGTTATTAAAAGTTCATCAATTTCAGAATAGATAGACTAAGTGGGACCCGTTGGGTCCCAGTCACAAAGGACGCCTGGTCCCCCAACGCAACCCATTCCCCCACGCAATATTCCACCACTCACCCATAGCCCCTAACTGCAAAGGCGCAGCTTATTTCCTCTCATCTGCGAACACTCCCTCCCCCTCCTCTTCATGTGTGGGAGGGGGGCAGGAAAGTGGGGTGTATGGCAGTGGGGGGGGGGGGGGGGGGGGGGGGGTTGGGGGGTGGGGGGGGGGGTGGGTGTGGTGTGGGGTGGGGTGTGGGAGGAAGAGGATGTGGGGAGGGGGTGTGTGGCGGGGGTGTGTGGGGTGGGGGGGAGGTGTGCATGTGGGCGGGAGGGTTGTGGGAGAGGGGGGAGTAGTAATGTGGGAGGGGGGTTGTGTGGGGGGGGTTGTGTGGGAGAGGGTGTGTGTGTGTGGGAGAGGGTGTGTGTGGACAGGGTGTGTGTGTGGGCAGAGGGGTGTGCAGGGCGGAGGGTTGGTGGGGGAAGGGGCGTGTGAGCGTGGGGAAGGGGTGTGGGGGGGGGGGGGGGGTGGGGGGTTGTTGAGGGGAGGATTGTTGTGGGGGGTTGTGAGGGAGGGGGTTGTGGGGGCGGGGTTGTATTGGGGCCTGGCTGTGTTGGGGGGGTGGGGGGGGGGGGGGGGTGTGGGCGAAGGCGTGTGTGTGTGGGGGGGGGGGGGGGGGCTTGTGGGAGGAGGGGTGAGTGGGCGGGGGGTTTGTGGGGGTTGTGTGGGGGTGGACGGGGTGTGTGGACGGGGGGAAGGGGTGTGGGGGGGTGGGGGTTGTGGGGGCTGGGGGTTGTGGTGGGGTTGTGGGGGTTGCATTGGGGGGGGGTGTGTGGGGGCGGGGTTGTATTGGGGGGGCCGTGCTGTGTTGGGGCGGGCGGGGTGTGTGGGTGTATGTGTGGGCAGGGGGGCTTGTGGGAGGAGGGGTGAGTGGGCGAGGGGAGTTGTGGGGGAGAGGTCTGTGTGGGGTGGGGGGGGGGGGGGAGTTAGCTCGGAGAAAAAAAGACGAGGAAGAGCCATGGCGGAGAGGGGGGCACCATGCGGGGGTGGGGGGAGTCAGCGAGGGGGACCAGAGGGGTAGTGGCTGGAATTAGCAGTGTGATCGGGACTTACAGCGGGCGCTGGTCGCTGGCCGTTCTTCTCTGCCGGGATCAGTCTCCGCTTTCCGTTTGGCGACCTCTCTGACTGGGCCGGGCTGGGTCTCCCACGCTGGGCTGGGCCTAGTTGGGTCTCGGAGGCTGGCCTGCTGCTTGGGGCGGGGCGGCTGCGTCGGCGGGGCTGCTGCTTGGGGCGGGGCTGCTGCTTGGGGCGGGGCTGCTGCTTGGGGCGGGGGCTGCTGTTTGGGGGCGGGGATGCTGCTTGGGCTGGGCTGTTGCTGGGGGGGGCTGGGCTGCTTTGGGGCGGGGGGGTCGGGTCCTCCTAAAGTCTGGTTGGAAACCTCCGTCGGCCACCCACAGCTCCAGTAAAGACGCGATGGCACAAGAAGGGGCGGACCGTCCCGGGGAGCGACAGGGGAAGAGACTAAACCGCGCCCTGTCAGTAGAAGCGATCGATCTGCGCACGTGCAGTTTTTAAGATTTTTAAACCTTGCGACATTAAACTTTTACGACATTCAACCGATCGGAATGAAACTTGGTACAAACGCAGCATAGGAGAACGATAAGCGAAGTGGCGAAATATTGTAGCGCTATCGCAAACCTTTTTTGTGCAAATGGAAAGACCGCCAAACCGGAAGATAATAAGATCAGAGTTTTAGTCGTACTAGACTAAGTGGGACCCGTTGGGTCCCAGCATCACACGAGAGGGTTGGTCCCTCAACATAATATTCCACCTCTCCACCAATTCCAATATTGGTGGCCAGTGCGGGGGGGCTTTCTGGAGCGCTAGTATGGGTGTTGTGGGCTGAAGGGAATGGTTTCCAGAGGCCTAGTATGGAAATTGTGGGCCGAATAGATTCTTGGGCTGGCGGCTCAGTCACTCAAGCCTGTTGTGCTGGCAGCTCACTCACTCACGGCTGGTGGGCTGGCAATTGACTCACGGCTATTCCTTGAAATTGCATTTCAAGCAGGGTGCAAGGCCAACAAATTCAAGTGCAGTTTCATACCATTTCAAGCAGGGTGCAAGGCCACTAAAGACAGCGAGTCGTGACCTTTCCCCCCTCCATCTTGCAGAGACTGAGCCACGCCCACACTTCTGCGTTTTATACTCCCTCCCCCTTCCCACCAGAAGGGGCGTGGCCTTCATGGTGTGATTGACAGGAGAGAGAATCTCAACATTTTTTAAACACTAATAACTCTTTAATTTTCATTGATGGAAAAATCGTCGGCACCTGATGAGTGGAGGGGGACTCTGGGTAAGATGGCCAAATATCACAGCCGTACGTCTTAGCGGTTTTTCTACAATCAATATAAAGCGCAAACAGGAAGTGTCAAGATTAGACTTTTAATTATATAGAAGGCAAGGCAACATTAATTAGGCAAGGCAGCATTAATTAGGCAAGGCAACATTAATTAGGCAAGGCAACTTTAAATAGGCAAGGCAACTTTAATTAGGCAACACAGCTTTGGCATTTCCAAACCAAAGGCAACACAGCTTTAGCATTTCCAAACCAAAGGCAACACAGCTTTAGCATTTCCAAACCAAAGGCAACACAGCTTTAGCATTTCCAAACCAAAGGCAACACAGCTTTAGCATTTCCAAACTATATTTTCAAACCACATTAAGGACACTGACAGGTCAGTAAACACCACTCACAGTTTAGTAGACACGTGTTCAGTGTTATTCACAGCTCAGACTGAGAGACGTGACCCTCTCGCTCCCCCATCTTGCAGAGACTGACTAAGGCAATCAACACTTCCGGGTTTTATAGTCCCTCCAGAAGGGGCACTGCCTTCAGGAGAGAGAATCGCAACATTTTTTAAACACTAATAACTCTTTTATTTTTCATCGATGGGAAAAATCCTCTTGTGTTGCGCAGTGGAGGGGGACTCTGAGTAAGATGCCCAAAAAACACAGCCGTAAGTGGCAACCTTTTTTCTAAAATCAATATACAGAACAACAGGAAGTGGTCAAGATCAGACTTTTAGTAATATAGATGTATAGATATCATTTGCAGTACTTCGAAAAGATCCAAGCATCACCTACTGATTCCATGTAGCGTTGTTAAAAATTCCTGCCATCAGTGGCGCGCTAGATCTGCTCACTGCCTGTGCATGCGACTCGAGAGGCTGTGGGGGGGGGAGGTGGGGGGGGGGGAGGTTAGTAAAATGCAGGTTTTTAATTGGTTGTCAGGGAGGGATTTCCTCGTAAAACAAGCTTATGAGGAAATTCCGTTCTGTCATCCCGTTCGCAATTTTAAAAATAGTTGCTTAACTATTGAATCGCTGGGTGAAAATTGGGCCAACTTCAAAATCATAGATCGCAAATACAGGCCAAAACAAAAGGTATGTACTGTAGGACGTTTATTTAACATCTTATCTAGTTTTTGGTGTAATGTCATTTTAATCTGATGATGCAAAATATGTTATTTAGGCCCAAAATCGGCTGTGTCTTGTCTGCCGGCTGTGACCATGTGAGCAAAATCATGGCGGCGGCCACAAACCGAACTCAGTATCATAATCCACCAACATCCACTCTCAAGATAATCAAATTAATTATTTTTTGCACAATCATGTCATAAGAACATCTAAATCATCTATATTTTGTGTTATTGTCTACACATAATTAATATTTTCATACTAAATATCTGACTAAAAACTTCCACAGTACATAGTTTTTAGTCAGATATTTAGTATGAAAATATTGATCATGAATAGACAATTACACAAAATATAGATAATTTAGATATTGTTATGACATGATTGTGCAAAAAATAATGATTTTGATTATCTTGAGAGTGGATGCCTGTGCAAAACGGCCCTTGCCTGCCGCAGTATTATAAACCAACAGTAAAATTGATGGGAATTAAACGTTCAATTCCTTTGATTTGGCATAGAAATTCATGACAAAGTGAGATTTAAACATCATGTTATATTGTGAATTCTTGTGTGAATGGGGTAAGTTTGTTATTTGGATACTTTGGCTATTTAAAAAAATATTTTTAGCCTAGAGCTGCCAAGTTTTGTCAGAGCATTTTAGTATTCTAGTTCCTGAAAATCAGTATTTTGCTGAGGAAATCAGTATTTTTACGCGGTGCCATTTTGATGAAAGAAATTTTGTTTTTTATGTGCAGTCATAGCCATGTAAGAGTACAAGAATGCATAACTTTTCTACCAATTGATATGTCTTCTACGCACCTTACTTGACAGTGCATTCATTGGCATCTCTTTGTATACTGCTGTTTGAATGGCTGCTTCCTGCTTTTAGCACGAGATTATGATGTAGAAGCCATTTTGGAAGCCTCCCTCGTTCCAGCTTTCTCTCTCCCTATTCCTCTCTCTCCCTATTCCTCTCTCTCCCTATTCCTCTCTCTCCCTCCCTCCCTCTCTCCCTCCCTCTATCCCTTTCTCCATCCCTCTCTCTCTCCCTCCCTCTCTCATCCTCCCTCTTTCTCTCCCTCACTCACTCCCCTTTCCCTCCCACCCACCCTGTCTCTCCTCCTTCCTTTTTTTCTCCCTCATTCCCTTCCTCCCTCACTCTCCCTCTCTTTCCCTCCTTCTCAGTTTCTCCCTCCCCTCTCCATCCTTTCCCTCTCTCCACTCCTCTCTCTCTTCACCCCTCCCTCACTCCCCCTTGAGCCCACCCACCGTTCTGTAAACTCAAGGCCAATCCCAATTTAACTGCAATCCCACTGGTAACCTTTCACCACTAGACTTAGCGCTATGTGTAAAGCCCACAGCACTATGTTTAAAGTCCATAGCGCTCCAGCTGGTAGCGCTATTTTTAGAACCCATAGCGCTGTAGTCAACAGCACTTTGTTTAAATTCCCACGTGTTAAACTGACAGCGCTCTGTTTAAACCTGGCGTGGGACAGGCAGCGAGAAGGAGAGACGTTTCTGGTCGAGACCCTTCTTCAGACTGAACTGAACTCCGTTTTTAAAATCCGTATTTAACAACACATCCGTATTCTAATCGCATTTCCGTACAACATACGGAAAATCCGTATTACTTGGCAGCTCTGTTAGCCTTTTCTTAAGAATGGGATAGAAGTTCGAGAGAGTCCTCTTTGACATACCAACTCTTCCTTTCCAAAGCATCTATTGTGCAATATTAATTATCGGTTTATTGCCTGAAGGCAAAAAAATATTGTTTTTATAGTTGGCTCTGTTCAGAGACGCTGTCTTGCGGGGTACAATTACTATTTAAAATTACTATTAATAAACAAGATTGAAGAATTAAAGTTCGCAGACAATAAATGTTCCAGAGATCCCTCCCCCCCCCTCCCCCCCCTGCTCTTTGATACTTACGACTTTCATTTCTACCTATCCTGGTCCTGACAAAAGGTAATCGATTCAAAACATTAGTCTGTTTCTCTCACCACAGACACTACACAGCCTGCTGAGTATTTCTAATATTTTCTGATTTTATTTCAGATTTTCAACATCTGCGGTATTTAAATGGTTTAATCGTTGGAATTCTCATTCCCCACGATGTCCATGCAAAACACAGTCGCTGTGTATATTCAAGACAGAGATTGATAGGCTTCTGGAAAATCAGGAAATCAGTGGGGTTAGTGCAGGAAAATGGCCATGAGATAAACGATCAGGCACCTGCTTAATGGACAGTGCTGCAGGCATGATAGGCTGAATGGCTTCTTGTTTCACATTCTCATATTCGTAAAGGAGTCAATCATTGACCCATCCACAAAATGATTGATGGCTTTTTATCATTAAATTCCTTTAAAAGTAGATGAAAGATCATGTACGTGTAGTTCTGATATAATACGTTGCCATAACATGAATTGGAATTTGCGATCAATGAATTAGGGAACGCTATCAGCACTAGACAGGCTGAATTGATTATAATGCAAATTCAATTGAGAACTAGAGAACCACTTTATGTAGGAAATTGACAAGTAGAAAATGGGGGAGAAAACACAGTTTCCATGTAACCTCCCAGCAGTAATCTGACATCTTTGGCTCTTTAGATCACAGCCGCTACTTGAACATCGAGTAACTGTTGAAACTGACAAGAAATCCCGTCTGTAGACAAAAGTGCTGGAGAAACTCAGCGGGTGCGGCAGCATCTATGGAGTGAAGGAAATAGGCAACGTGTGGGGGGATGGGGAGAGAGAGCAGTGCTACGGGGTATTGAAGAAACCCTGGTGAGAGCCTCATCTAGTGTGGGGGAGGGAAACCCTCGTTCCCTGACGAATGAGGACATTTCCAGGGCTATTTTGTGTTTTATTCAATCTGCTGATCAATGGTAGAAACTCTGTGATGTTTAAGGACACAGTAACTATGAAAGCATGCATTGTGTACCTGGACAAACATTGACAGAAATCAGAAGAAATCTACTTCCATAACTGAAATGTATATCTCCAACAAGCATGTTCATACAGCTCCGTATATAAAATCAGTATGATCCAAAAGTTTGAATTATAAAATGGAATTTTAAAATGGAGGTTTGTGGGAAATATGAGAGTGGGCACAGCAACTTGTGCCTACGTAATCAGCACAAACGAGGATCACAAGACACCAATCTAATCACTAATCTTCAATAAAATAGTACAGCAAAATCATGTTAAGCCAGAACCCTCGGGACTCTCCCTCTGGCCAATTCTCCAGACTATTGGATGTAATTTTCGTTTAGTTTTAGTTTAGAGATTTTAGTTTAGTTTCGACATATTTACTGATACTCCAACATACTTTTGGCATATTTAAAAACAAAATGTTACAGAGTACCATTCCAGCAAACCTGCGAAACACAGTCCACAGAACCAGGCAAGTTTAAAGTGTGTGTGGGAACTGAGTTCTAGCAAGTGGATGGGGAGTATGGTAAACGGCACTTGGTGAACCAGATACCAAAAGGATGGATGGCAGATTATTGGAGTTGCACTGTACATTGCATTTTACACACACCTGGGGCATCAGAGGGGACAGAGTTTTGTTACCGATCTGAATGTTGGCTCTACGTAGGTACAGCTCTCCCTCAGTTCTGCGCTGAGGCATCGGCCTAGATTACGTACTCAAATCTCTGGAATGCTGCTTGCACCCACAACGTTCTGATTCAGAGATGAGGTTCCTACGAGTGATTCAATCTGACATTATGGGGCAGTGCAATAAATACAAGTTGAGTTTTATTGTGCTCGAAGCCCCAGCAATCCAGTTTAGGCTTTGGAGATACAGCGCAGAAATAGGCCATTCGACACACAGAGTCTTTGCTGACCAACGATCACCCTGTATACCAACACTTGAACACTATCCTACAGACTAGGGACAAACTATAAGGAAATTAATCTACAAACCTTTAGGTCTTTGGACTTTGGGAGGAAACTGGAGCACCCGGAGAAAACCCATGTGGTTACAGAGAGAAGGTACAAACTCCGTACAGATAGCATCCATCGTCAGGATCGAACTCGGACCTTGCGCTGTAAGGTAGCAACTCTACCGATATGCTACTATGTCACCCTAGTTCTTCAATATACAATGCCTTGCAAAATGTGCACAGTTCCCCTGATTAATTGTATCACATTTTAATAATTAAATAAGAGAACCATTTTAGGTACAGTGAAGTTAGTAAAGTTCACCTACAAAATAATTAGAATTCTCATGGCAAAGTCTATTCCCAAAAGTATTATTATTTCTTTATTTATACTATTATTTCTTTAATGTGTGCTAATAATAGCATTTTCTAAAAATGCTGCAGTTTATTTTCTAGTTTTTGCAAATGCTGCAAAGGTGTAAATCTGAAGGTGAGTCAAGGAATAATCCCTTGTGTACTGGTAATATTATCCTTAAACACCATTGTTATTTGGTGTTTGGGAACCTTAAGGCAGCAGAGCATTGCACAGTAGAGAGCTTGCATTTGACCATTTGGTGTTTGTTCCCAAAATTCTTAAGGGGTTGGACAGGCTAGATACAGGAAGATTGTTCCCGATGTTGGGGAAGTCCAGGACAAAGGGTCACAGTTTAAGGATAAAGGGGAAATCCTTTAGGACTGAGATGAGAAAAACATTTTTCACACAGAGATAGTGGTGAATCTCTGGAACTCTCTGCCACAGAGGGTAGTTGAGGCCAGTTCATTGGCTATATTTAAGAGGGAGTTAGATGTGGCCCTTGTGGCTAAAGGATCAGGGGGTATGGCTGAAGGTTGTACAGGATACTGAGTTGGATGATCAGCCATGATCATATTGAATGTCGGTGCAGGCTCGAAGGGCCGAATGGCCTACTCCTGCACCTATTTTCTATTTCTATGTAAACCAAATATAGAAAATGCTGGAAGTACTCAACAGGTCAAGGGGCCTTGGTGGGGAGTGAAATAGATGCTCCAGGCATGAAGTATATGGCAACGGAACTGGCCCTTCAACTCAATGGATCCATGCCAACAATCAAGCACTCATTGATAATAATCACTCTCTATTCTGCTGTTATTTCAAATGATTCCTCTTAGGATTCTACCAGCCACTCACAACCTCGACAATTTACAACACCCAATTAATTTACCGACTTTCATTTCTTTGGGATGTGGGAGGAAACTGGGGCACCCAGAGAAAAATATATGGTCAAAGAAGGAAGTGCACACCACAGACCCCGATATCAGGACTGCACCTGGGTCTCTGGAGCTGTGAGGCAGTGAGCCAAGATTTAAACAGCTACATTTGTTGAAGAAACCTTCACGGATGCCGCTTGACTGCTGAGCATGTCTGTCCTTTTCCCCCTCTTATAGCCCTCCTGTTCACATAAGGGACTACAGATGCTGGAAACCATAGGAATCAGCAACTGTGGAAGCAAATGGACAGACAGCATTAGTCGGTAGACTGATGTCTGAAGATGGTTTTGCGTGGCCTGAATGTGTTTTACGGTGAGGTCGAACAGCTCGCATCAAGATAAATGGTCAAATGCAAGCACTCTACTGTACAGTGCTGTGTTGCCTTAAGGTTCCCAATCCAGTAGGTTCTGACATAACTCGCAGATGCCACAGGTCTAGTATCCAAAAAGCACATAAAACTGCCAGCAGTATCGCATATCAACAAGCTCCAGCTTCATAATGTTTTTAATTATTGCAGACAACATGCACTACTTCAATCCCTTAGAAAATGAAATACAACAGGATAAACTAGTGCTGTTTCTGATGTCTGAAACCAGCATTCCCCACTACATTTTTCATAGACGTGCAGTTTATGCATTCTTTTTTTATCATAGCTCATGAGTGCATGTCCACTCTGCCTTCCTTTTGATGGAGGCAATTTTCTGAAGGATATCATTACAATGGCTGACCCAAAACAGTTCTAATTTTGTCTTTACAAAGATTACGGTAAAACTATCACTGAATGGGAGGCACATTCATAGAAAATATAAGGGGAAATGTTTAGAGACACAATTAACTATGAACTGTACGCTGAAGGCTGTGAATGGAGTCTGACCTGATAATAACTGATTGTTTGTGAGGTCAAGTTGGTGAAATGGAGATAATTGGACAGTGCATGTTTGTTTGTGGGGTCAGGAGTATTAAACAGAAGTTAGACAGATGGCTCATTTCAGAACATTGTCACTCCTCTTACTCTGACTTGCAATATTCATTTTGTCAAGTTGCTATGCAACACGAATATTTCAACCAAAACCCAAGCCACTCAACTTTCATTGGGCTACTGAAACATTCTGTAAGTAGGTAATTGTCCATTACAAATATATTTGTTGCATCTAGCTTGAGGACACCATTATAATAATCAGGCTCTCTGTTCATTGCCTTTATTAATATTCTCAGCCTCATGGTTGGCAGTGACTTTCTCCCAACATTACTGCTATATTTCAACAGCACAGCTGGGGCTCTGGGAAACCAGCATCTCGTTGGTCCATGGCTGAAACCTGGTCTTGTATGTTAGGAAACCTATCATAATCATAATCACAATCACAACGGAACCTGGGTCGGCTCAGCGCAGAGGGAGAACAAGGAGGGAAGAGACAGAGACTTTAAGACTTTTGCCTCCATCACAGTGAGGAGGTGCCTGGTGAACTCACTGTGGTCGATGTTAATTTGTGTTTATTCTGTGTTTTTGTTATTTATTATTATATGTATGACTGCAGGCACGAAATTTCGTTCAGACTGAAAGGTCTGAATGACAATAAAGGAATTCAGATTCAGATTTAAATCATACTTTATTAGCCAAGTATGTTTTGCAACATATGAAGAATTTGATTCATACCACTAAAATGCAACAAAACACACAAAATACATTTAGATTAGATTAGATTAGATTAGATTGGACTTTATTAATCCCCTTATTCAGGGGAAATTCAGATGTCCTTGCAGCACACTAATAAAAATACAACATAGCATTCAAGAAGAAATCCAACACCAAAACATCCCCCCACAGTGGTTCCCACTGTGGGGGAAGGCACAAAGTCCAGTCCCCATCCTCTTGTCCACCCAGAGTCGGGCCTATTGAGGCCTCCACAGTCGCCGCCACGGCGCCCGATGTTCTCGCCGGGTGATGGTGCTCCGGCGTCGGGAGAACCCCCAGCGGCTTGGGGTGCCAGGAACGGCCGGCTTCCCACCGGAGACCGCGGCTTCTAAGCCAAACTGACCGCGCCGGACGGAGCTCCACACACTGGCGATCTCGACGAGAGATCCCAGGCTCCGGGATGTAAAGTTCAGCGTCGCAGCTGGCCGCTCCGCAGAACCGCGGCTCCACGATGTTCTTATCGGCGGTCCCAGCATATTGGAGTTCCAGCGCGGCGACCCAGGAAAGGCATCGCCCGCTCCACGACAGCGCTCCAGCGCTGTGCTGCCGCCAAAGCCGATGTTCTGCGCCGCCGCCAAAGCCGATGTTCTGGTCAGGTCCCCTCAGGGAAACGTCGCTCCAGGACCCGCTGGTAGGCCGCAAGGACAGGTCGAAGACGCTGCTCGGAGGAAGGCAACCCCTCCGACCAGGTAGGGACTTGAAAAACAGTTTCCCCCTTCCCCCCCACCACCCTCCACACATAAAAAGATTTGGCCCCCTGACTGCACACTCAACGTACTAAAAATAATTTAAAAAAAAAGGGAAAAAAACGGACAGCTGCAGGACAGGCAGCTGTTCAGGACAGCGCCTCCTCCGATTTTAACATAAACATCCACCACAGTGACTCCTCCACATTCCTCACTGTGATGGAAGGTGAAACAAAAGTTCAATTTCTTCCCTTATTTGTTCTCCTGCATTCGGGGCCTTAAGCTTTCCGTTGTCGGGGCGATCTTGGTTCCCGCAGCCAGCAATCGTGCCCTCCGCGTCGGGGCGATCAAGCTCTCGCATCGGGGGATGGGGATCTCAGCTTCCCCGCGCCGGGCTATCGGACACCAGTCGAACCTCCAGCGACTTTGGATCCATAACCGTCATCCATAACTCCAGGCAGGAATATCAAAACCTTTAGGAAACTCGCTCTCACTTTTTGTCGGTATTATAACCAGCCATTTCTGCCTGCCCTCATTTTGCTTCAGCTTTCCTTATCCTGATGCTGTACAATAAGCATTTCCTTACAGCTTTGTCAATGTCAATACATGTTGTAGGTTAATGTGGCTTCGGAAAAATAAATTGTAATTTGTCCCTGGTATGTAGGATAGCACTAGTGTATGGGGTCGGCATGGACATTGGGCCTATTTTATGCCATATCTCTAAACTAAATTAAACATAACACAGACAAAAAAGTGTTGTGCACTGGTACTTAACCCACTGATCTCACTCTATCAGAGGTAATTTCTTTGTTTTACTCATTCCTCCCCCAGCTTCTCTCCTAATGAAAGCCAAATAGTTTTTCTCTCTTTCCCAGTTTTGACAAAGGGTCGTGGACCTGAAACATTGAGTGTTTCCAACATTTTCAGTTTTTAGCTAGAGGAAGGACTTAGGGCTTAGGGACTTAGGGAAACATTTTCACTCAGAGAGTTGTGAATTTATAGAATTCCCTGCCACAGAGGGCAGTGGAGGCCAAATCACTGGATGGATTTAAGAGAGAGTTAGATAGAGCTCTAGGGGCTAGTGGAGTCAAGGGATATGGGGAGAAGGCGGGCACGGGTTATTGATAGGAGACGATCAGCCATGATCACAATGCATGGTGGTGCTGGCTCGAAGGGCCGAATGGCCTCCTCCTACACCTATTTTCTATGTTTCTATAAGTTCAAAATTACACACGAGCTGTCATCATCCAATTGCCAACCTTGTCTGAGAATCCATTCCATGTGAGAAAACTTTCAATTGCAGGCCTTGTCCGAAGTAAAATAGTAAGATTAAACGAGAACTTACCAGTTTGAAGTTTGATCTGTATTTTATGAGGAGTTACGATGAGGGTTTACGTGCCCTCCGCTCCCACCCTCATTACATGGATCAAACTGATAATTGATGTCTCTTTGTTCTTTACTATGTTACTTCAAATACTTGTGTCTATCTGTGATTCCACACCGCTGCTTTGAAGTATGCCGCAACGCGTCCTGGGACGGGCTTCTTCACGTAATCCCTCATCGTAACTCCTCATAAAATACAGATCAAACTTCAAACTGGTAAGTTCTCGTTTAATCTTACTATTTACTGTCATATGCACGCATACAATGAGATACAGGCCAATGTTATTTATGATGATGATATTTATGAACTAAATAGTATTTGGATTTTGATCTTTTGAAGAATTGGCAGAAGTAGTGGAAGTATTCAATCGTCAAATTGAATTTACTGTCATATGCACGCATACAGTGAGGTACAGGCCAATGACAACCTTGCTTCAGTTTAGTTTAGTTTAGATACAGTTTTGGAAACAGGCTCACCGAGTCCGTGCCAACTGTTACTCTAGCACACACTACACAATAGGACCAATTTACGATTTTTACCAAAGCCAATTAACCACACTCTTTGGAGTGTGGGAGGAAATGGGAGCACCTGGGGAAAACCCACGTGGTCATGGGGAGAACGTACAAACTCTGTACAGACCGCACCCGTAGTCAGGACGAACCGGGGTACCTGGCGCTACAAGGCAGCAACTCTACCGTTGCACCACCATGCCACCCTTGCAGCAGCATTGTAGACACATAGACTCAGGCAAACACCCAAAGACAAATGCTACATAAATTATACCCACAAATCCTAAAATAAATAAGTGTGCAAAAGAAACAAGACTTTAGTGGAAAACACAATTTTAAAAAATCCACAGAATGCAAGAGATGGACTGTAGTGTTCTATTATCAAGATGGGATTAGGGTAGTACAGGTTGGTGCAAGAAAACTGACAGCTGTAGAAATATAAGTTCCTCTGAATGGGAATTATTAAAAAATAATGATGTCAACTAGAGTACTGATGGTAAATAAGATACTGGTTGGACTCTTATCCTAACATCTGATATATGCAAGATGTTACTTTGCAAGCAACATACTTTGGTTGTTGGGAATCTAAACAGGCCTTGCCTGAAATGGTCAGCAGATCAGGCTCTATGGGAGTTAAATAGTTAACATCATAGGATGCTGATCCTGTCTGAAACGTAAGGATATTTTAATCCTTCAGATGGTAAGGTAAAGGACACCAAGAATGAGGTCATGAGGAAAGGCTTGTTTATATTAGAAAAGTGCCATTAAGCTAATTGAAATTTCTTGTTTTAGATCACTTCTGAATGAAATTAATAAAGCAATCGAGACAAATTGCTCACAATGACAGAAGGTTCCAGGAGAAAGGAACTCTTAAAATTTGTGAGTAAATAAACAATTCAAAAGGAACTGTTTCACATAAAAGTAAAATATAAGATTTTGAAGTGAGCAATATAAACTGGTTCAGTGCACAACGACCATATTCATTCAGTGTCTTTACTGTAACAATATATACATTAGGGGCCGTTTAAAGAAAAAACATCTTCCTCACGTTTGGAGTACATGAAGATTTTTCTTCATAGATTTAGATTAACAATAAAAAAATAATCGGAGTTCGGAAACCAATTATTCCACTCTGAGATGATTTGTATGGAAAGAGAGGAAACGATGAAGGATATTGTTGACTGATGCTGACTCCATTATCCTAACAATTGCATACTGACGGGGACAAGTGCTTTGAAAAGGGGTCGATGTGGCAATGCTGCGCCTTACTTAGTAAGACGTCACCCTGCCAGACCCTGTGCAATGTGTACTTAGGCTTTATGTGGGCGCTCAATGAAGGTTGTAACTTACGCGGCAACAGATAAGTAGTAAGACATTATTAGATACGCAACTGACTCCATGGAAATGGCACCAGTACTAACGCGACTTGTACACGCAAGTACCAAGGCAATTTCCTGAGAAAATAATCACGAGCGTGATTGACTCCGGTCACAGTTGCTCTTATGTGTGATCTGTGTATGACAACTATATCCGATGGATCCAATTTCCAAGCTATGGACTGTCTCTGCGTCACCACTGTGCACGGGGGTTCTGCGTACAATCACTGGTGAGAAATATACTTCACTTCCATCACTGGGTAAATCTTAGATGCAGTTGGGAAAAAATAGCAATTAAAGTACACGTAATATTCAGAACCAGCAGGTTAGCTTGGTGCATCAGGTCTAACAAATGGGCCATGCATGAATAAGTCACTAATCAGTCTGGCAACATAATGAGTTACATAATACTGACGAATCAGTATATTTAAAAACACATTTCCTCTTTACTGCTAGAATCAATTTTACTTATACTATTACATTAATGTAGCTCAGGTGATTAGGATCCAGTGGAATATCATATTTATTTGGTGAAGTTGATGAATAATTTGATCTACTTGATGTACTACAAATGAATGTAGCTCAATTATTTTTAAACTAACACAGCCTATTACACACATTTTTAACAGTTGTACAAATCAATATAAATATTTAACAGAATCATTATGAAATTGCATAACATCAACTTTCATATTACTTCTGGTGGCTGTTCAGCATGAAATTTGTAATATTTTTATAACGATGAAAGGGTAATGCTCAAAGGAGACATTTAAATTAACTTTGCAATGCTGAAGAAATGTGTAACAAGTGTTATTTTTAAAGTATCCCTTTGATGGTCCTGCCTATCTCATGCCAAATCTGTCCCACTTACACTGCGCAGTGAATTTAGCAAAAGAAAGGAGAAATGTGCCAGATTAGCCACCAAGTTGGCTAGAAGTTGTACCAATATTATGGTGAGGTCTATGCACAGTTAAATAGGCTGGCCGTTAAATGGAATTTAGTGTGAGGTGCTGACCTCCAAACGAGATGTTAAATGGAGGTGCTGAGACAGCATAGTTGATATTCGATTATCCAGGGCCACCACAGGGCTGGGGAAACAGGACCCAGTGGATAATGAACTATCAGAGAAGGTTCACCAGACTGATTCCTGGGATGTCAGGACTGTCTTATGAAGAAAGACTGGATAGACTTGGTTTATACTCTCTAGAATATAGAAGATTGAGAGGGGATCTTATGCTTTAGGCTAGATGCAGGAAGTTCCCGATGTTGTCCAGGACTATTAAGGGGTACTCTGTCGAGATGTCTCCGTGTTTCAATGCCACAGAGGCTTATTCATTTCTTTTATAATATGGCCCATCTGTAGTCTACTCTTATCAGTGCTGACATGGAACCTCGAAGGGTGGTGCCTACTCTGCACTAATTTCTATGTTTCTATCTAGCATGTGGTCCCAACATAGACTCTGTCATGTCTCCGTGTTTCAATGACTGGCTTATTTTCTTTTATAATATCCATCTGTAGTCTACTCTTATCAGTGCTGACATGGAACCTTGGTGCTCCACATAACAAGCAGGGTCCCAACATAGACTACGGTTGCACAGTTTTAACACCAGTGCCATGGTATAGGGTCTTCTCTCCTTCATTATTGCTCACCCCTGTGTTCTGCCCACGTACATGTTTTACAATGTCATTGTCAGAAAGCAATTTGCATCCATGCTGATGACAACCATTGGGCAGCCATTCATCAACGCTACTGCACCTACACCTCCGACTCTCACTGCACGGCCTCTGTGGGTTCTGCTGCCTAATTTTCTTCCTTGTCCCAGTCCTCACCTCTGGAGAGATTTTGATCCATCATCTTATTGACTGGTTTCACTGCACTCAATACTATGGCCCCTAGAGTCTGTGTAATGACCACCACATTCTGTGCATTGGGCCATGGCACTTTGACCCTCATAAGCCATATCCACTTAACCTCTTCTGGAAAATGTTCAATTTGTTCCACTCGCACACATGCTTTTGTAAATGTCAAGAATATCTTCTATTGAATGCAATCAATCTTTGGTCCACAGAATAGGCAAGGAAGACATACTTGAGGGTAAGATTTGAATGCTAAGATCCACGTCAGTAAACATTTATAAAACCATTTCATTTCACCTTCTTTGCAAATCTGTTCTTGTTATAACTCTTCTTTGTCAATGATTGCTGTGAATTTTTCTTGGCAGCTGAGCTGTCAGCACGTAACTTCACCCCAGCTCTCTTGGATGCTGCATTGCTTTTGTAAATCAGCCATTAGGACAAGTTGCTTACATTTCCCCCATTCCAGAAGTATCAAAGACTTGGTGGCTTTAGCAAATTAACTTTGGATATTGGTGTACTCTCATCTCTATGTTAATTAAACCCTTCCAGCGTTGCTATGTCCATATCTTCATCATTTGTCTCCCTCACTGAATTTCACCAGTCACAGAAGTTAACTCCATAGGAAATTCAGTACATGTTCTCCCTTCCACGTGGTTCCACCCTAACTCTTCCACTCACTCCCTTGACTAATTTATCCTTGTCCCAAGGGATTAGATAAGCAACCAACATCCAAAGGTCACATCTACCTTGACCATACCTCCTTAAAATCTGCTTCTGACAAGGACTTCGTTCAATTCTCCCATTGTCTATGGCTCAGTCCTATTAGTTAAAAGGATACCAACATTGTTGTTTCCAAGATGTCTTCCTTAACCACAGCTTTGCTATCAAAGCTGAAAGGGATCTCTGTCACGTCTGTTCCATTCCCCCCACGTGCTCTCACACTCTCTCTTCCCACTCAGCAAGGAGAGGATTTCCCATGTCCTCACCTTCCACCTCACGTCTCCACGTTGAACAAGTTTCTCCCACCTTCAACAAGACCATACTACCAGATACACCCCCCTCGTCCCATTAAGCATTACAAAAGGACAGTCCTTTCATCAACTCCCTAGTTCACAAACAAACTCCACATTTGCAAATTGGATAACTTGCTTTGCAGAATAGTCTGCAGGAGTGACCCTGAGCTTAATTGCCTGTCACATCAATTCTGCACCCATTCTGATCTCTTAACTGTTCCAATCAAGCCCAATATAACAGCAATTCATCTTCCAACTAAACGCATCACAGCAACAGCATTTAACACTAAATTCAATCATTCAAAACCAGCCTTTCTGGTTTGTATCAAAATTATCTGATCTGAGGACTAATCCGATGGGCGCTGGATGATGGATGGGCGATGGATGATTTTAACATCAACCAGTATTGTTAACTCTATTTTCACCCTCTACAGATGCTGCCTCCCATTTGAATATTTTCTTCTCTCTGAAATTAAATTACACACATCCAAGACTTTGCGCTACAATCTCTCAAGGATCAGAAAATCAAAATCGCACCATACTAGTTGACTGAACTACAATGAATACTATTGCAGCATCTTTAAAGAGCTGTATTTTCGAGCTTTATCCTTTTATCAGCACGATTTTTGATATTAGATCAATTTTGAATTATTGTCACAAACAAATGACAGAAGTATTTACTAAGATAAGCAAAAGAACTAAATTCAACACTGCGCAAGCGTTCGATAAAAAGTAAAACAGTTACACATTACTGCACTATGTTTCCCCAAACACAATTACACTATGCAAACTTTAATTACCAAAGAACTCTCCCAGCAGAATTTTTCATCAGCTTGCATGGAAATGTTGCGGGAAGGCAGAGGAAACGGAATATTAATTACACCCACAACAGAACTAATTCCGATGGGCGCTGTTTGATATGCCCACATCAGAATAATGTTGGGACTAACGCCTACAGCAACAAGAATAATACAAACTGCAAAGGCTAGAAAACACATGGCTGTAATTATCTCTGAAGAATAGCATACATTAAAACAAAATCAGGTCGTCAATAATGCAGCAGTTAAATTTAAATTCTGCACTCGGTCAAATGGGAGCCAAATTCAAGGACGCGTGTGCGTGTTTTATCAAACTCCCATGATGGCAAGAGGAAAATGTGGAGTGCAACACTGAGGAGCAGGGGAATCAGCTGCCGTTGCATTTGATGCGAGTTCCATTCACTGACATCCCTCCATCAGCACGCCAAGAATGTATTACATAATGGAACATGGCCATTTTGTTACAGGCTAGGAGTGGGTTAAACCCAGGTTGCAGGACTCATGTGTAGGAAGGAACGGCAGATGCTGGTTTACACCGTAGACACAAAAACGCTGGAGTAACACAGTGGGACGTCACAACCCTTTTTCAGACTGAGAGACAGAGGAGAGGGAAACTAGATGTATGAAAAGGTGTTGAACAAATCAGAGCTGGCACTGATGATCTGATTTATTACCTACCTTTTCATACATCTAGTTTCCCTCTCCTGACACTCAGTATTAAGAAGGGTCTCGATCTGAAATGTCACCTACTCCTCTTCTCCAGAGATGCTGACTGGCCGCTGTGCTACTCCAATATTTTGTGTCTATCGCAGGGGCGGAAATCGCTATCAAAACAGGGGGGAGGGGGGGACACGGACACAATTTCCTGGTGGCCGTGCGCGCGCACACACACACGTGCGAGGCTTCGGCCATGGGCCCTGTGGATGGTAACATCGGGAGCTGACCTGGTTGGTGACCGACTCCAAACTCCAGCAACAGCAGCTTCGTCCGCCCCGAATCGTGGGACTTGAATCGGCCCATATGCGGGGCCTTTCATCGCCCGGCGCGGCTTAAAATCAGCCACGGTATCTTCCGTCGCCCGGCAGGGACTTCAACATCGGGAGTCTCGATCACCTCGACGCAGTAGCTTGACTGCCTGACCACGGAGCGATGGAAGATTCTGAGGCCGATTTTAAGCCACGCCGGGCAATGAAAGGCCCCACAAACGGGCTGATTCAGCCCTTAGAAAGCGTCTGATAACCGCTTGAATCTTTCAAAAGCTACAATGTAATAAATAACACTTAAACAAATAAAACTAAAGCAAATAAAGGCAGATAGAAGAACCAACCTTGGAGGGGGGGAGAGAGAGAGAGCGAGAGATGGGGAAAAAAAACTAAATAACGTGACCGTGAAGAAGGCTTAACGGCAAGCCAGCGAGGAAACCAGTTCGACCGGAGCCCTTAATGACCTGACCCGTTTAAATTTTTCCCATCCACCAATACAGCCAATTAGTTCAAATGGTAATTGTACCCGCATCAGACAGTTTTAAGAAATTCTCCGTGAATACCTTCAGTAATACTGGAAGGTCAAAACACAATTGGTAACACATTGTGTTAATACGATGTTAATAGAGACATTTAACAAGTGCTTACCCCCCATTGTCTCGCTGAAAGTGGAGATTTTAATAGATTTTTTTTCACCGAATTTCAAAATCCGGATCACAAAACATGGGGAGAGAGGGGGAGGGATTGTCCCCCCACCTCTCAAAACATGGGAGGAATGTAGACATAGACATAGAAACATTGAAAATAGGTGCAGGAGTAGGCCATTCGGCCCTTCGAGCCTGCACCGCCATTCAATATGATCATGGCTGATCATCCAATTCAGTATCTTGTACCTGTCTTCTCTCCATATCCCCTAATCCCTTTAGCCACAGGGGCCACATCTAACTCCCTCTTAAATATAGCCAATGAACTGGCCTCAACTACCCTCTGTGGCAGAGAATTCCAGAGATTCACCACTCTCTGTGTGAAAAATGTTTTCCTCGTGTGTGTGCTCCATCAGCAACACCACTGTCACATCTGTGGAGTCCTTTAAGTTCCTGGGAATCATCATCTCCAAGGACCTTAAATGGGGGCCACCATCGACTCCATAGTCAAAAAGGCACAACAGAGGATGTACTTCCTGCGGCAGCTGAGGAAGCACAATCTGCCACAGGCAATGATGGTCCAATTCTACATGGCCATCGTAGAGACTGTTCTCACCTTCTCCATCATGGTCTGGTTTGGCTCAGCCACCAAGCACGACACCTGGAGGCTGCAGCGAATCGTCCGATCAGCTGAGAAGGTTATTGGCTGCAACCTTCCCTCCATTGACGAACTGTACACTGCAAGGGCCAGGAAGCGAGCGGGCAAAATCATCTCTGACCCCTCTCACCCTGGCCACACACTCTTTGAATCACTTCCCTCTGGAAGGCGACTCCGGACCGTCAAAGCCGCCACAGCCAGACAGAAAAACAGCTTTTTTCCACGAGTAGTTGCTCTACTCAATAACCAAAAGTCTGTAGTCTCCTTTTGCTTTGGTATTTTATTTTATTCACATGTTTAAACTATAATGTTTTATTCCTAATGGTTTACTGCATGTTGTGTTGTTACTTGCGAGGGGAGCACCAAGGCAAATTCCTTGTATTTGTATATACTTGGCCAATAAACTTATTAACTTATTAATTAATTCATTTCCAAACCTGCTGCAATTCGAGGCAATTGTTTGTCTGTCTTTACTAAGGTTGTCAACTTGCAGGCTGGCCCAGTTATGAAGCACCTTGATTTTAAATGACTCAATCTCTTTTCAAATTCCTCTGTGGAATCTGAAAACGACACACCCAGTCAGTAGGGTATTTTAAAGTACACTTACATTTTTGTCTTTATAAAAATGAGAAAGAACAAAGTAATTTGCTGGAAGTGCACAGGGAAACCACTTGGGGTTGGACGTCTGCTGCCTTGCATTGAAACAAGGCAGGAGCAGGCCAAGCTTGCTGTCTGTGCCACAAGCAGGAGTCAAACTCAATATTCTCTCTCTTTGTTTACTTCATAGCAATGGGTTTAGCGATCTTAAAGACAGACAATGCATTAGCAGTAAAATAATCATCCATGTGGCTCTAAATACGTGTTTTCGCTGTACCCCAAAGGTTCCCCCAGGGGGTAAATTTGTTGATTCTGGATTTGTACATTTTTTTCTCATTGACTGACTGTGTTTGGCTCTGGTATACCGGTCGGTATATCTGTTCATCATTAGTCGTTCATAAATAAGTGAAATAACATTGTTATGTGCTATTAAAGTTGCCATGGGGTAAACGGGCCGATAAAGGTTGAGAACCCCTGCTCTACCCCTTACTCACCTAACATCCATCAGTTACCAATATTTAGATTAGTTTAGTTTTAGTTTAGTTTATTATTGTCATGTGTACTGAGATTCAGAGATCCACAATGTCTATCGGGTTCTAATTTACAATTGATGTTTGACACAACAACAGATTCTGTTGAACTTATATTCAGATTTGTTTATTATCATTTACAACAGCGTGCAATGAAGTTATTTGTTCACATGAAGCTCATACATACAGCATACATACAGTAATCATACATTCACTAATAAATATAACAATGAGTGCGAAACTGCAGAATGGTGTTTGACTGACGTGCAATCTGAAGCCATACAACTTCACAATAACCAAATGAGGTGAAGTGATACGTGATATCAGCTTTGGGAAGGGGGTGTGAAAGAAGTGACTGGTGCAGGAGACTAATAACAGTGGGGAAGAAGCTGTTCTTAAGTCTGGACGTTCGAGCTTATGTTCCTGTATCTTCTCCCAAAAGGTAGAAGAGAGAAAAGTGGCCATGGTGATAGGCATCCTTGACAATACTTCTAGCCTTCCTGATGTAACGCACTGTGAAGATGGACTTGATGGAAGGAAGTGACAAGTTTAAGATGGATTGGACTGGTTTACCACTTTCTGCAAGTTCAGATGGTCAGGTGCATTGTAGGAGCCATACAGAGATGCATCCCATCAGAATAATTCCTATTGTGCATCTGTAAAGATTCAAGAGAATCCTCGTAGATGTGGCAAATCTTCTCAGAGACCTATAAAAGAACATATATTGCTATGCTTTCTTGATCATGGCATCGGTGTGAAGTTTAGCCTGCTCGTGATATGGGTGACTAGGAACGTGAAGCTTTCTATCATCTCTATAGTCGTTCTGTTGATGACGACAGGGTTGCGTTCACCCCCTCGCTTCCTTGAGTCAACAACCAATTCTTTCTTCTTGCTGCCATTAAGGGTTAGGTTGTCCTTTGTTCGGGCACTGAAATGTAAAAGATAGTCTCCCACCCTATTTTTTTGAAAATGTAAATTGGATCCCAAAGCAATAGAAAGTGGAGAAAGTCTATGTGCAAAACGTGCATTGCTAATTTACCTCCATGTATGTTAAAAAAATATGTATTAACATTTATGTCAATGATACAACTCAAAAATGACAACAAATATTCTAGATTGACCACATTCATACTAGATTGATAATCCTATTTATAGCAAGGTGAAAACAAATCTTTCACTGCCCAAAAATACACGCCAGATAATTTTACATTTTTTTTAATCTAGCATTATGTATAAAAGCCTCAGGAATTAGTTCTCTGTGCTGAATATGCATAACTAAATCATAGAAATAATTTCTTAGTGGTAACAGTAATCTTTCAATTCATTGTCAAAATTGTTATGCAATGTTTTCTCATATCAAAATCCCACTATAATATTACTTGAAATTAATTCTACTTTCTTGACAACTCCTTTCACATTTAATTAACTATGCAAGGTTCTAATAGCACTAGATGTGCTAAACCAATATTGAGATAAACTACCATGGGCACAACAGGAGGTATTACCTTGCGTTTAATAAATTTGTGCAAGATGGTGTGGTAGCACAGTGGTTAAGTTACTGGACTGGCATCTGGAACCCTGGTCTTTTGCCATCAGGAACAGTTTCTACCCATATGTAATTCGAACTCTGAACACTCTATGATAATATCACAAAGCAAACCCGTGCATGTACTGTATACTGTATGTTGCCTGTGTTTTATGTTATGTTATGTTCTGCTTACTGTGTTCTTCTTTACCACAAACTGTATGTCTGCATGACTGGAATCAGCTTATTGTGTAAAATCCTGTACTGAACATGAATTCCACCAGCTTGACTGTGTGGTCATTAGATAATCTTGAATCTTGAATCTTGGTCTATTGGTCCAGAGACATGAGTTCAAATCTCACCTAACAGCTGGAGAATTCAGTTAATTAAATAAAGGGTTATGTCAATTTTTGTACTTCAGTGTCATCTTGATTTATCAGACCAAACCCAATATCAACAACTTTTTAGAGAGCTTGTCTTTTAATAAAAAACCTGAAACTTCATTCTCCAGGTAATTCAGTTCTTTATTAATATTGAAAAAATATTAATATTGAACACCTGGAGTTTTATCAGATCCAACATAACCATATGATTGTAAAAACTTACTGCTGCCTCCAAAAACTTGGCATGAAGTCAAAATATCAATGTCAGAAAGGATTCTTATTTTTAAGGTTAATGCACAGGCCACAGTTTAAAAAAAATATTAGGGGATATGGGTGCCATTGGTAATGGCTTCTCTTTAATAATTGCCTTTGAGAAGGTGCCGATGAGTCGCTATCTCGTCCCGCTGCAGAGCTCCCTGTGAACGTGTGTACAAAGTGCTGTTGGGGAGGGCGTTCCCGGATTTAGATCCAGTGATGACAAAACATTGCACGATGTTTCCAACTCAGGCTGAACCTGGAGAACATGTGGTGATAGTTCCCTTTTCACTTATTGTGCTTGTTCTTCTTGGCGGTAGAGGTCAGGCATTTGGGAGGAGGCAATCCATCTGCACTTCCTAACATGCAAATATATTGTGTATAGCACATAGCCAAATCACGTCAAATCAAGCCATGTCCAGTTCATTGTCATATGCACAAGTATGGTGATGTCCAGGTACAATGAAAATCTTGCTGGCAGCAGCATCACACGCGTATAGACTCACATAAACACACAAAAACAAATGATACATAAATGACATGTACCATTTTGAAATGAAGGAGACTGTGCACAAAAATAATACATTAGTGTAAAAATCATATTTAGAAAAAAACCCAAGTCTGTTGTAAAGCAAGAGTTGGGACCGTAGTGTTGTCCTTTGTTGGAGCATCCACCTTGCTTTTTAAAATCTTTACTTCCTTTCATAATTTTAGTGCCGTACCATTAGAAATCACCAAGAATCATACAACTTTCATCAGCATTCCCTCCCACCCTTCACGAAAAACAAATTCTTAATTGGAGTTTGTTTTAAGGAAGAAAATCTTAAAGCCATAATGGTGAAAGTTGCTCCCCTTGCTTCAAACAATGGTTTGCCATTCTGCTTTGTGAGATATAACGTGCAGTCCTACTATACACGTTCTATCACATTCCTGCCTCATCATGGCTGAAGGATCAAAGTGTAGGTCATTTAATATTAGCATTATGTCTGGGATCACAAACATGTCTGCACATTACTCCAATGTAAATGATCCCTGCAACCTTTTGAATAAATGTTAGATTACATTTATACAGGTGGTGATGATAATCTGGAATGAGCAGCGAGAGGTGATGGTAGGCAGATAGAATTACAATCTATAAAAGGCATTTGGACAGCTACTTACATAGGAAAGGCATAAAAGATAAGGACCTAATGCAGTCAAATCAAATTAGGGGACATGGGCACCATGAACAAAGAGTGCCAGAAGGGCCATTTTCTGCTGTGTGATCCAATGAAGTAAATGTTCTTAATTCAATCACATTACCTATTAATATCTATTAATCTGTTCCCAATAAAATGCCGGCGAGCACAATTTCTATATGGATTTTTGGCTGAATGGTTCCATGAAAACTCCTTCCAAAAGGTGTTGTCAGTTAGAGTGCTCAATTACTCAAACCCAGGTAAGTTTACCTGTAGGATAACTAATACATAATTCTAGCCAGGTATTGTTAATGGGTCTGTAGAGAGTTACTTACACAGGCAACTAGACTCTAATCACTTCCCATTATTTTATGTTAACTGTTTTTGACCAAATAATGCATTAAATTGCTGCAAAATGCGAGCATAGCTGCACATGCTCTGATTAAATAATGTGTGAGGAGACCATCAAAAACTTCCACTAAAATAACTATAAAGAACCATTCGGGCTGAGCACATTTGGAGGAATTACAATTGGCATGAAATACAATTGTTTGCCAATTCTGCACTGTCTACTTTGCAAGAAGATAGATCGTAGTTGGTCATTCAGCCCCACTAGTTAGCTACACTATTCAATAGGACAAAAGCAGTATGCACGTAAACGCTCACTCGGATCATTGGGAAAGATAGGTACAAGAATTGCAAACGCTCGGATACTATTCTAATGACTTTCCATTTTTCAACTTAACTTTTCTTAAATAACTAATGTAACCCCGTTAAGTTGCTACAAGATGGCAGAAGTCAATAGCCTTTATGTGGGTGTGCTGCACGGTTCTTTATTGATAACCATTCTAATCAGAGCATAGCTGCACATGCTCTGATTAAATAATGTGTGAGGAGACCATCAAAAACTTCCACTAAAATAACTATAAAGAACCATTCGGGCTGAGCACATTTGGAGGAATTACAATTGGCAGAAATTTAAAATACACCTCCTCGCCCCCTGTTTGCCAACTCTGCACTGTCAATGATACTTTGCATGTTCAGAGAGAGAATGTTGTGTGAGCACACCACTCAAATCTGTGCACCTCCTCTCTATAGATCGTAATTGGCCATTCAACCCAATAGTTTGCTACACTATTCAATAAAGTTACTGACAATTCTCCAACGAGGTGCAGGTATAGTTTTTCACGTAATCTCATTAAAGGATCATTGTAAGTGCGGGATAGGTACAACAATTAAACATCCACAGTCCTCTGGGAGAGAGACTTCAAAGATTCATAACTAACTGAGTACTGACCTGTTACCCTGAAACTAATGGCACAGTGCCACCACCCACAGTCTTCAGCTTCATCCTAGATGTAGACTTTGTAGAAGTAGAAGAGCCAGTCCCACTGTCATTCCCTCTTTGAATCTAATATATTGCAATGGTATCACTTCTCAATCTTCTAAATATCTAGAGAGCAGAAACCAATCTTCCTTCGCTTCACCTCTGTGGAAGAACACCCTTGTTTCAGTAAAGAATCCAACAAAATGAGATTTCAGAAAAGACACATTTTGGAAAGGACTCTTCTTCCAGAAAAACCATAAAATTAATTGAATACTTTAATGTCAAGTCACAGTGAAATTCTTTGCTTGCATACCTGGTATGTAATAGTCGCTGACAAAGTTACAAAGTATCCCGCGCAAGGTCCACCCTTGTACTCTACCCCCCAAAGCAGGTTCCCCTATGTCGGGCCCTGCTTTGTTCTCCCCTTCTCCCTCGCCAGGTCTCCTTTGTACTTCCCCCCTCCCCCACCCTCACGCCAGTCCCCCCCATGCCAGGCCCTCCTTTGTTCCCGGCAGCGCGTCCTCCGACTTGATAAAATTCCTGAGTGTTTATGAATATGAACATGATTCTATTACCAAGATAGCAATGGATAGACGTAAATGTTCATCACCCAAATCTATTCTCTTTGATAAAGGAGATGAAAAGGTGAACAAATGAAAATCTTATTTAACCGTGTGAGAAATTTTACTTTGGAGGTGAGGAGATCTTGAAAATTTGGAGCTGAGATAAAACTCGAAACGGTGAAGGGGATTAATCTTTCAATATGCTGCTTTTCCTACACTTGAAGCTCAATTTTTAATTATTTCCAATGCACGTCAGAAAATACACATGCTGATTGAACAGACAGCAGGAATAGCAGAAATGATTATCCAGTCTGATACTGGAAGGATGTAGATGCTTTGGAAAGGGTGCAGAGGAATTTTATCAAATGACGTCTGGATTAAGGAACATTAGCTACAGGAAGAGGTTGGGCAGACTTGGATTGTTTTCTCAGAACAGCAAAGGTTGAGGGTGGAAGTATGTAAAATTATGTGTGCTGCAGATATAGTAGACACAGAACCTTGTTCCTGAATGGAAATATCAAAAATTAGAGGGCACAGTTTCAAGCTAAAGAGGCAAGGCTTAAAGGAGAGGTGCGTGCCATCTTTTTACACAGTGGGTGGCGAGAGCCTGGAAGGCATTGCCGGGAGTGGTGGAGGCAGATATGATAGAGGTATTTAAGAGTCTTTCGGATAAGTAGATGGATTTACAGGGAATGGAGGGACATGGAATATGTGCAGCAGCTAAGATTTGGTCTTGGCATCATGTTCAGCATAGACATTATGGGCTGACGGGCTTATTTATGTGCTGTACTTTTCTATGTTCTGTTATTATTGGGAACTTAGTGACAGAAGTTGGGCCACAATTCTTTCCCGATTTTTGTCAGTGGCTACTTTCCAGAAGCCCTTAATCGGATATTTTGGGGTTATTAAAAGTGCAATATAAAAGAAAATCCAAATTTGAACAGCGCAGTTTTCTGAGTTCAGCTATGGCTAAAATAAACACCAGGACTTTTAATTGGAAATTATTTGAATTGTGAGAATACATACTTAGAGAAAAAAAGTCAATTTTAATCCCAGGTAGTTTGCACAATAAACTGTGCATGGCTCCAGGGGGAGTTATCTCCAGGAGGAACAAGCTAAAAATGTTGACCCTCTAGAGCTGGCATTTTTTAAAATTAGTCAAATATAATATTTAGAAAAGAGCAAGGTTGGAAATGTGCATTAAATTGACCCAATCAAACTCTTGAACATTACACTAGGCCTTAGTTCAATTGGTCAGGCAATAGGAGATAAATTAGCTCAGTGAATGAGCTAAAAATAACAAAGTTTGCAGATAACTTCCATGTCTTGTGTCCTTTCGAAGCAGTCACTTCCTCTAATATTCAAGAAAATCGAGGGGTTATGAGCGTGGGCTGAAAATCTGGCTCCAGTAGCTTGATGTTGAATATTAATGTAATAGGTGGATACAGGTGAGGGGGGTTTGATTGGTAGATGGGAGGAAAAGGTGACAAATGTCAGATATGAAAAGAAGGCAAAAGGTAATAGAAGCAGTGAATTATAAAGCAGAGAGAGGGGTATTTGTGGAAGGGGACAGGAAATGGGGGAAAGAGGTGTGGGATAGAGGGATAAATAGGTGTGTAATAAGGTGGGGGGATTTAGGGCACAGGAATGTGAGAAGGTGATGAAACGATGTTACAAAATTGGAGGATTTAGCCCACATACATACAGCGCATTCAGAAAGTATTCAGACCCCTTCAATTTTTCCACACTTTGTTATGTTACTGCCTTATTTTAAAATTGATTAAATTATTTTTTTTATCATCAATCTGCACACAATACCCCAAAATGAAGAAGTGACAACAGGTGTTTAGAAATTTTTGCAAAGTTATTAAAAATAAATAACTGAAATATCACATTTACGTAAGTATTCAGACCCTCTGCTATGACACTCAAAATTGAGCTTAGGTTCATCCTGTTTCCATTGATTATACTTGAGATGTTTCTACAACTTGATTGTGGAGTCCACCAGTGGTAAAGTAAATGGATTAGACATGATTTGGAACCACACACACCTGTCTATATAAGGTCCCATAATTGACAGCGCATGACAGATCAAAAACCAAGCCATGAAGACAAAGGAATTGTCCGCAGACCTCCGAGAGGAAATCCAGCAGGCCTTGACACACCAAGCAAAAGTGTTTGGCAAAACAATCATCAAATGCAGTAGATGAGGTTTGAAGAGATGCATGTGAATGTCTGTCTCATCTGGAAGGGTTGCTGGGTCCCTATAGGGAGGGAAGGGAAGAGGTGTGCAGATGGGTGTTACATTGCAGAGGAAAGGGTGGTTTGTGTGGGAACCGGTGAGTGAACCAAGGAGGTGCGGAGAAAATGGTTTCTGTGAAAAGCAGAAATTGGTGGAAATGTCGGAGAATAAAGTGTTGGATGTGGAGGTTGATGGAATGAATGGTGGGAATCGGGGGAACTCTATCCTCGTTCCATCTGAGGGAAGGGCGAGTGTGAAGAGAACTGCAGGACACAGAGGAGACATGAGTGAGGGATCCATTCACAACAGCAATGAATGACACATCAGACAATTAATCTTGGATGTCTGAGAATGGAAAGCCTGGTCTTGGGAGCAGATGCATTTCAAGTCAAGTCAAGTCAAGTTTATTTGTCACATACACATACAAGATGTGCAGTGCAGGAGGCAGGGTGTGAGGAGGTCTAGATAACTATGGGGGTCTGTAGGTTTGCAGGTGACGTCAGTGAAGGTGTTTGTCTCATGGAGACAGAGAGAGGCCAAGAAAATGGAGAGAGGTGTCAGAGGTAGTGCAAGTGGATTTAAGTGCAGGGTGGAAGTTAGCAGTAAAGTTGATGAAATCAACAAGTTCTGCATGGGTGCTGGAGGTAGCCTTGAGGCAGTTGTCGATGTAGCGGAGAGAGAGTTGAGGGATGGTGCCGGGGTACGTTTAGCACAACGACATTTCAACCTAACAAACAAAAAGGCAGGCAGAGCTGAGACCCATCCAGGTGCCCATGGCTACACCTTCAACTTGAAGAAAGTGACAAAGGACAAGTTCCACCAGGCAGAAGAGGGTGTTAGTTGTGGGGAACTGATCAGGGGTCTGTTTAAGGAAGAACTGGAGCGCCCCGAGAGCTTCCTGGTGGGAAATCTAGGTGTCAAGTCACTGTACGTCTATGGTACGGATGGAGGTTAAGGAATTTAATGTTATTGAAGAGCATGCGAGGTGTCTAAGATGTAATGTATAAATTTAGGATACAGGGTGAGAGAGGTCGACGGATGTTGTTTTAAATCCGATTGTTTGTGCATAGCCAAACTGCAGCTTTTTGGTGGCATATATATATCAGTATTTTGAAATATAAACTGGTATTTATAAAAGAGCAGATTATACCTGCAGGGAAGTAACGATTTTATATTTACAGTATATCCAAAATCAGCACCCAAGATTTCTTCAATCAAAAAAATATTCAATTAGGAATCGCCATGTTCGACCAACAATGTGGTTCAAAAACAATTGCTGCAAACATTACAGCTTCAACTGGAAGAAATTCCATTTCATGCAGAACATTAAGCTTATGATTTGTCCCATGACTCAGTGTTCGCAGATGAAAAGGCTGAATTTACCTTTTCTGTTTAATTTTTGAATCATATCTGAAATGTGCCTGTTCATTAACACATGTTCTGCCTCTTCAAAGAAAGTCTTCACAAAAAAAGATCTGAATACTAGAAAATAACTAGCGATATTTTTATTTTTACAGTAGAGAGCCTGCAATAATTAATTTACTGAAGAAAGGTCTCGACCCGAAACCTCACCCATTCCTTCTCTCCTGACAAGCTGCCTGAGTTACTCCAGCATTTTGTGTCTATCTATAATTAATTACATGTCCAATAATGAATTTACATTACAAAATTGGAGGTGGAAATATTAAAAGGCACAACATCTTGGATGACCTGTCCTGAGCCCGTGCCTCTACTTTCTTGAACGGTTCATGTAGGAGATTAGTGGGCAAAATTAGGGCACATGGTATTGGGGGTAGAGTGCTGACATGGATAGAGAAGTGGTTGCCAGACAGGAAACAAAGAGTAGGAATTAATGGGTCCCTTTCAGAATAGCAGGCAGTGACTAGTGGGGTACCGCAAGGCTCGGTGCTGGGACCACAGCTATTTACAATATACATCAATGATTTGGATGAAGAGATTCAAAGTAACATTAGCAAATTTGCAGATGACACAAAGCTGGGTGGCAGTGTGAACTGTGAGGAGGATGCTATGAGAATGCAGGGTGACTTGGACAGGTTGGGGGAGTGGGCAGAAGCATGGCAGATGAATTTTAATGTGGATAAATGTGAGGTTATCCACTTTGGTAGCAAAAACAGGAAGGCAGATTACTATCTAAATGCGTCAAGTTGGGAAAAGGGGAGGTACAATGGGATCTGAGGGTCCTTGTACATCAGTCTATGAAAGTAAGTATGCAGGTACAGCAGGCAGTGAAGAAAGCAAATGGCATGTTGGCCTTTATAACAAGAGGAATCGAATATAGGAGTAAAGAGGTCCTTCTGCAGTTGTGCAGAGCCCTAGTGAGACCACACCTGGAGTATTGTGTGCAGTTTTGGTCCCCTAATTTGAGGAAGGACATTCTTGCTATTGAGGGAGCACAGCGTAGGTTCACAAGGTTAATTCCCGGGTTGGTGGGACTGTCATATGCTGAGAGAATGGAGCAGCTGGGCTTGTTCACTCTGGAGTTTAAAAGGATGAGAGGGGATGTTATTGAAACATATAAGATTGTTAAGGGCTTGGACATGGTAGAGGCAGGAAACATGTTCCCGATGTTGGGGGAGTTCCGAACCAGGGGCCACAGTTTAAGAATAAAGAGTAAGCCATTTAGAACGGAGACGAGGAAACACATTTTCTCACAGAGAGTTGTGAGTCTGTGGAATTCTCTGCCTCAGAGGGCAGTGAAGGTAGGTTCTCAAGAGATAGCTAGATAGGGCTCTTAAAAATAGCAGAGTCAGGGGATATGGGGAGAAGGCCCATGTCGGTCGGTGGGGGCGCTGCAAGCCAGCGTGCGTGTCCGTTGTTTTCCTACTTTTTTTTGTTTTTTTAGTATGTTTTAATGTATGCTTTTAGTGTTTCTCTGTATGTCTTGTGTGGGGGGTGGTGTGGGGGAGGTAAGGGGGAAACCGCTTCGGTCGCCTCCTCCACGGAGAGGCGACTTTTTCCAGGTCGCCTCCCCCGTGGCCTAACAGCAAGGATCGGCGCGGCCTTTCCCGGAGACGCGACTGGGGCTTCAGCGGCGGGCGCAGCGTGGACTCTCGATGTGGAGCGGGTGAGCCTTCGCTGGGGCTCGCTGGAGGGGAGCGCTCCGTTTCACTGGCCCGGGGCAGCCGGCAGCCTGAAGCAGCGGTCTGCAGAATTTCAGCTGACGCGGCGTCCGCAGCCCGGGATCCCTCGTGGGGGACCCGGGGGAAGAAGAAGCTTCCACCGCCGGCCCGCGGCCAACTCCTACCGCGGGCGCCGTGGCAACTTACCATCAGGAGCGGGGTCCGTCACCAGGGATCCCTGGAGGGGAGCTTCGACCGCTGGCCCTGCAGTCCGTGGTGTTTCTGGCTGCGGCGCGAACTTTAAATCTTCGACCGCCGGCCTGCGGCCTACACCAGCCTGAAGCCGCGGTCTCCGGTGGGGAGGAGCCGATTCTGGACTTACCTGGACTTTTACCGTGTCCTTTTACCATCTGGACGCCCGCAGCAACGGCTGCCGAGGGTTGAGGTCCTGATCACGGGGGAAAATGGAGGAGGACTGGCCAATTTGTGTGCCTTCCACCACAGTGATGAATGCTGTGGTGGATGTTTATGTTAAATTTTTATCGTGTATTGTGTGTTCTTTATCATTGTACCGCTGCTGACAAATTCATTTCACTTGCACTTTATTTGCAATGTGACAAATAAAACTGATTGTATTGTGATTGTAAAGCAGGAACGGGGTACTGATTGGGGATGATCAGCCATTGAATGGCGGTGCTGGCTCGAAGGGCCGAATGGCCTACTCCTGCACCTATTGTCTATTGTTTAAAGAGATTCAATATACCATGGACTACTCTAAAATCTCTACAGATGCACTGTAGATCTTAATCAAGCAGTTACAGAGAGCTCTTGTTGAGTCTCATTGTCTTGTCACCCATTCTTCTCCAGAGATGTTGCCTGACCTGCTAGAGCTACTCCAGCTTTTTGTGTCTATCTTTGGTTTAAACCAGCATCAGCAGTTCCTTCCTACACAATTAGGCTACAGAGAGTGCTGGACTCAGGCCAGACCTTCCAACAGCTACTTACCTCCAACCATCAGGCTCTTGAACTGACCTGCACTACCTAATCCTATCCCGACACCAAACACCACAAACCACTTCTTGCACTGCCATGGACTTTGTTTCCTAATGGTGTATTTTTGTTTTGAACAGTCTTTTTCTTTTCACTATCTTGTATAATTAATATGGCCTGTGATGATGCTACAAGTATGATTTTCATTGTATTTATACCTCACAATAAATTTGACTTGACATGACATCTATTTTTAGTGGACCACATTAAAGCATAAGGAATAAGTACTAGAGTGGGTCACACATCCGTCCACTCAAGCCTGCTCGGCCATTCAATAGGATTAAACATCCACCTTTCTACAAGTCTCTCCATATTAGACTCATAGGGTCATAGAGTGATACAGTGTGGGAAACAGGCCGGCCCGAATTGCCCACACCAGCCAACATGTCCCAGCTATATTAGTCCCACCTGCCTGCTCTTGGTCCATATCCCTCCAAACTTGTCCTATTCCTCACACTCCCTTTTGTTCTCCTAACCTGCTCTACGTCCTCCTTAACCTGTAGCTTTCTGCCAGAAACGTTAACTCTGTTTCTCGCTCGTTCAATACCTTCTGACCAGGTGGACATATCCAGCACATCCTTTCTTTAAACCCATAGGCACTGACTCTCCAAAAGTCCACAAATGTGTCGATCACATCAGTAAGGATAATGAAACAACTGATGATTTACAGCCCTCTGCTTTATGGTTAAAGACATTTCTCTTCACCTCATCCCAAAGGCAACCAGCATGATCTTTCTTTCTTGCAGTAGAAAGTTATGAATGAAACGTTTCATACCGGCACCTTCACCACTGACAGTCAATGTATTACCTTACTCTTACATGATGCCTCCTATGCTGTAAAGTATACCAAGGTACTTCACACGGTATAATCTAATAAAATTACTGAGTGGGAAAAATGTAAGGAGATGTTAGAGCAGATGATCAGTGCTCGGTCAACGAGGTAGCTTTTGAGGAAAGAGAGAGAAACAGAGAAGAACAAAAGTATAGAGATAAATAAGGAGATGAGGGTGGGAGGACGAAGAAAAGGGAGTTAGAGGCAAAGAAAAATACATAGGGAAGGATTTAGGGAGTGATCGCAGTGCTGAATGCCCAGCGGTAGAGTTGCTACCTTACAACACTTGCAGTGCCGAAGACCTGGGTTCGATCCTAACTGTGGGTGGTGTCTGTACGGAGTTTGTAAGTTCTACCCATGACCTGCGTGGGTTTTCTCCGAGGTGTTCAGTTTTCGTCCACACTCCAAAGACATACAGGTATGTAGGTAAACTGGCTTGGTAAATGTAAAACTTGTCCCTAGTGTGTGTAGGATAGCGGAGATCGCTGGTTAGTGAGGATTCGGTGGGCAGAGGACCTGTTTCCGCGCTAACTGAGGGCATTCTCATCGAATGGTTACTCTACTATTTACGGGTCAGCTACTGTAACTTGCTTTAAGACAGCCGATGGGATTTCAGCTGAGAATTCAGTGCCATCATGAGGAAATGCTGTCGATATGGAGGCACCTTCATTTTGAAACCTGCATGGTCAGAAAGAAGTATATCATTCCCCTGGGATGATCTGCAGAACAGGGATTTTGATGGAAAACAAATGTTCCTTTCCTGGGTTTATGGAACAATGAGCAAGTTGGATGCAACACCTTTTTTACCCTGTCCTCAGTTGCACCATCCACACCCAATTGTACACTGGTCTCCAAAGCACGAACAGGAAAGTTGAACTGATTTCCAGCATTTTCATGATTTACAGCTACTTTGCACCCAATCATATCCTCCATTCAATTGTCAGGAACTATGGAAGTATCAACTTAAAATTAGCCATGAAGTTTGAAGGCCACTTTGTCTGTCATTAATATAACTAATGGACTTGGAACTTGGACAGGTAAAATTCTTCCACCTCCTAGGTGTTTGCAGTAGAAAAGAACATACTAAAAATAGTTTTGTTTTGGAATAAGTGTTTTATCAATTGTTGGTATCTTTCCTAGTCTTATGATGCTGCTGTGATAGATAATGGCTTAATAATTCAACTGATTAGGTCACATTACCTCAGGTTACTGTTGACCCTAAGAATCTCTATTTAATAAACGATGAATTAAAATTTATGAGATATTTCAAAATGTCAATGAAATTATCCCAGGGTTTCATGAATATTAGAAATGGCAGAGCTTCAGGTCATTTGGCTGAACTAAGGTAAAACATTGTCCATATGCAGGCCTCTTGTTCATGACCGGTGGGCAAGAATCATATTGTTTTTAGAAGTTACTGGAACCAGTTTTGGGGCCTTTGTAGTAGCACAACGATTGGTGTTGTTACCTCAAAACTTCAGGGACATAACTTCAACCCTGACTTTGGGTGCTGTCTGTGAGGAGTTTGCATGATCTCCCTGTGATAGCATCGATTTCCCCAGGGTGCTCCAGTTTCCTTTCACATCCAAAAGAGGTAGATTAATAGGCTACTGTCGAAAGCATTTTATCAGGATGCATTATAGCCTGGTTTGTAAACGGCTCCACCAAAAACCACAGGAAATTGCAGAGACTTGCATCCGTAGCTCAGACAATCACGCAAACCAGCCTCCCTTCATAGAGGCTGGTTTGGGGACTATCTACACTTCACGCTGCCATGATCAAGGAATGGTCTCCACCCCAGTCACTCACTCTTCTCCCCTTTCCCATCAGACAAGATTTACAGAAGTTTGAAAAACCATTGCTCCAGATTTAGCATCACTTTCTTGCCAGGTGCTATCAGGCAACTGAACTGTCCTCTACAGCTAGAGAGTGGTGCAGCCCATCCATTTACCTCATTGGAGACCTGTGACCTATCTTGAATCAGACTTTATTGGACTATATCTTGCACCAAATGTTGTACCCTCTATCCTGTATCTGTGCACCATGGACAGCTTGATTATAACCATCTTTTCTTTGACTGGACTGAACACAAACAATAAGCTTTTCACTGTACCTCAGTACAGGTGACAATAATAAACAAAATAAAATTAATCTTAACTAAATGTGTAGGAATTGCAGAGGCAGTTTATACTGGTCTGACCCAAAAAGTCACCTATTCTTTTTCTCCAGAGATGCTGCCTGACTCTCTGAGTTACTCCAGCATTTTGTGTCTATCTTCAGTATAGTCAGTCTGAAAAAGGGTTCCGACCCGAAATGCACCTATTATTTTTCTCCAGAGATGTAGCCTGACCCTCTGAGTTACTGACTGACCCGCCAGTCTGAAGAAGGGTCTCGACTCGAAACGTCACCTACTCCTTTTCTCCTTAGATGCTGCCTCACACGCTGAGTTTCTCCACCATTTTTTGTCTACTCTGAGTTACCCCAACATTGTGTGTCTATCTTTGGTATAATCAGTTCCGACCCAAAACTAATCGCCTAATCGTTCTATCGCCTAATCTTTTCCTCCAGAGATGCTGCCCGGCCCTCTGAATTTCTCCAGCATTTTGTGTCTCATCTTAACTAAAGCTTCTTGTAAAAAATCAATGGAAAGTTGATGGGATGTGTGTCGGAAAGAAAGTTGCAGCAAGATACAGGGAAAACAAGGAGAGAGAATGGGACTGAAGGGATTGTTCTGTACAGTGAACTGCGTGGACACTGGACTTATTGGCTTCCTCCTCTTGGTTCTTGGTTTCTTGGTCCTCCAAAATATTCCAAATGGAATTTAAACTGGAGGTGGTACCTCATCTCCCCCCCCCTCCCCCACACCTCTCTCCCCTTCCCCTATCTCGTCACCTCCCCCACCCCTCTCTCCTCCTCCTCTCCATCTCCCTCTCCTCACCCCTCTCCCCTCCTCCTCCAATCCCTCTCTCCTCCACTCCCCTTCCCTCTCTACCCCACCCCCCTTCCCTCTCTACTCCACCCCTTCCCTCTCTCCCTCCGCCCCCTTCCCCCTACCCCTCTGTCCCTCTTCCACCACTCCCCCTACCCCTCCTCTGTTGTAATAAACAAATAACTTGGTTTAAAATGCAAAGGAACAGCAATGGAAATAAATTCTAACCATGTACCATAGAAGGGGGTGTGGGGGGCATGAATATCACAATGAAATCCAATAGGGAATTCAGAACAGGCTGCTCTGCCCAGAGAATGTGGAACTCACTCCCACACAAATAGTTAAAGAGATTAGCACAAACACAGTCAAGAGGAAACAACATGAGAGAGAAATGAACAGTAGGATATGCTGATAGGTTTAGGTAAGATAAGTGGGAGCAGGTTTCTGTGGAGCATAAACACAGGCATGCGTCCAGTTTCATTGAATAACCAAGTAACAAAGACAGGGCAAGGTTGGTCAATTGAGACAAATTATTTACCATTATATTGCATTAACCATTCATCATCTTCCTGATTCTGCATTGAAACTTGTTTTCAACAATTTAATATTTAAAAGGAGCTAGGCCTCTCACCGAGTAGACCAAAACTATTGCCATTTGACAAAAGGGATACATTTTGCTGATTCATTTGTTTTCATCAGAAATTGCATTCCTTCCATCTCCCCCTATCATCTTCACTTGGAGGGTATAACCTCACAGCTTTCTACATCTCCCAATGAACAAAAACTGTACTCGCTATAAACTAAAAAAAAAACAATGAAAAGCTGAACTCAGCAGATCAAAGCGCTGTGAAGAAAGAGGCAAAGTTCACACTTCAGGGCATCCTCTCCACTGATGAACTGTTATTCCTCCAAAGATGCACTGTTTTCCTTTCTATCGAAGCACTGTTTACACCTCCACTTTGCAGTTTCCCCTCCACTGTGCACTGTTTAAACCTCTACTGAAGAATTGTTGATCCCTCCACTGAGCACTTGTTTAGTCTCCACTGAAGCAGTTTTCTCTCCACTAATACTGTTTTTCCCTTCACTGAAGCAGTTTTCCCCTCTACTGAAACACTGTTTTCCCATCCACCGAAGCACTGTTTTAATCTCCATTGAAGCACAGTTTTCCTCTCTACTGAATTATTTCTCCCCCTCCACTGGGTATTTGCTTGCATCATGAATAATACAATTAAAAGATCTATTTAGATGAATGGATTCTCGGTGCAATTTTTGGAACTTGCTGACAAGGTGTTATGTGAGGAATTCAAAATTTAAAAGCCTTAAGGAGACTTTGATTGGGCACGGCACAATGCCTCACCGCCCTGGCATAGGAGAAGCAATTGAAATCAGGATGACTATTCACACCTCTTAATGAACTTCTGACTTTTAACCATTAAATATTAAATATGGGGCAAATGGCTGAAATATTTGAAGGTATGAGTGGTAAGATATTGTGCTTGCTAAAGGTAGATTTCTCAATGACAGTAAATCAACTAATAAAGAACAGCACCTCATATTTCACTTGGGCAGCTTACATCCCACCCCATTGACTTCTCTAACTTCAAGTAACCTTTGCTTTCCCTCTCTCTCCATCCCTCTCGCTTCCCGGTTCTCCGACCAGTCTGACTGTCGCCGATTACATTTTACCTCTGTTCACCTTCTCCTAGCTAACAATGAGCTATTCTACATATTACTTAACCTTCATCCCCTTTGATGTATTGTTCTCACATCTTATACTTCCTTATCTGTTTCCCTCTCCCCTGACTTTCAGTCTGAAGAAGGGTCTCGACATGAAACATCACCAATTCCTTCTATCCTGAGATGCTGCCTATCCCGCTAAGTTACTCCAGCATTTTGTGTCTATCTTTGGGGTAAACCAGCATTTGCAGTTCCTTCCTACACAAAAAATGATAGATGCATTAAATGATCAACAACACACATTGAACATGCATAGGGCTAGAGGAATTACAGATTACATCAGCACACACACATTGCATTGCATACAGCTAAGGTTCTACCGACCCTAACATTACCATTGAACTCACTGTATCCATGACAACAAAAAACATCTCTATCTACACTGGTTGAGCCACTACCTCCAAGCGCCGGAGAGCTGGGTTCGATCATGAACTTGTCTGTGTCTCTGTGTGGAATTTGCACGTTTCCTCCAGGTGCTCTGGTTTCCTACCACACCCCCAAAATGTGCGTGTTTGTAGGTTATTATGTAAAATTGCCTCTGATGCGTTGGAATGGATCAGAAAGTGGGATAACATAGAACTAGTGTTATCCAACTAGTTGGTTTCCGTGGACTTGGTCATCTGAAGGGCCTGTTTCCATGCTGTATCTCTAAATTGTCTCTATGGTCCACATGCTATACCCATGTTAAAACAGGAATTGCTCATCCAACCTGCCAATAGTATGCACAACAGTTTCTATTTTATACTCTATGCTTTTCCAGATATGAACACACTCATAATTCTTGAATAGATATGGAGCCCCGATCAGCTATGATATCACCCAATGACAGAAAAATAAAGACTTGAAGAGCTTTGAGTGGCTTTCACTGGTTCCCATGTTCATGAGGAACTTAACATTGGAGTAAGACTCTACTACTCCAAGTTTCATGGGTAAGGATCAAGTCGTCAAGTTTATTCGTCACATACACATACGAGATGTGCAGTGAAATGTGCTCAGCATATAAATAATATAAGGTGTAGGAAGGAACTGCAGATGCTGTTTAAACCGAAGATATACACAAAAAGCTGGAATAACTCAGCGGGATAGGCAGCATCTCTGGAGAGAAGGAATAGACCCTTCTTCAGACTTCTTGTGTCCCGCTGAGTTACTCCAGCTTTTTGTGTATATTAATATAACACTGCTTGCCAAACATTTTATAATATAATGAATTGAAAACGTGCAGATGATCTGGATGCAAGCAAAATAACAACAAAATATAAGCAAATTACTCTACAATATTTCAATCCATATCACAAACTATAAGAGGTTTAATTTTTTTTGATGTGATATATTCATGTTGTTTGTTTCATTAGAAAAACTTTTTTTGGTGTCTCTGCAACTCCTCTAGTCCTTTGGATGTCCAAGGACATTTTTCTCCCATTCTGATTTTCTGCACATCACTAAAATCTAATATTCCATCACAGGTGGCAGGTCAAAGAATAAAGGGTGTCTTCAGAAGAATAAGGGATGACTTGGTTCAAAGATATAAGATCCCAAGGGGGCTTGACCAAGCAGATGTCGAGATATTTTCTGGAGTGAGATTCATAACCTGTTCCGAGTTTCACTATACCTTAATTGGTACATGTGACAATAAACTGACCTTCGAAACCTTTGAAAACTTAGCCACAATCAATACCTGGGGTCAGTCATTTAACACTGAGATGCATCAAAAATCATTCTCTCAGAGAATAGTGAATCTTTGAATTTTCTGCCCGAGGGTGAAGGAAGCCAGATTGTTGGATAAGGTGGAGATGGATAAATATTTGAAAGATTAAGCTATTGAAGGTATTGGCAACTAGTAGAGAGGAGGTGAGGCCAGCATAGGTCAGATAGGGTCATATTGAATGGTGAGGCAGGCTTCAGGGACTTGGTGCCCTGCTGCTGCTCCTATTTTGAAAATCCTTCCCTCAGAAACTTTCCCTTGCTTTTTCTTTTAGGATGTTCCTCAAACTTTGAAAATCCTTCCGTCAGCAACTTTCCCTTGCTTCTTTATTTAGGCTGCTCCTTAAAACTCATCACTCAGCAATCTTTTGGTCACGAGTCCTGGTGTGCCTTCTTCTAACGTGTCTGATGGTGCTTCTGTGAAGAACTTTGGGGGGGTCTTAGCCCTGAATAAAGTAAAAGCAGTGAAACGGTTACGCTAAAATGCCACTCAGATGAACCAAGGAGAGCAGTTTTCTTGCTGAATTATTTTAAGAAGAAATTATATTTAGCCCCATATTGTTCTTTCATTATAAATGCAGGTCATTTATGTCGCCTTTATAAAGTAATGTGTCATTATTGGTCTGAATGAAGAACTAGTACTTTAAATTTGATATTGCATCTAAACTATTTAAAATGTGATCTTTATGACCATGTTATTATTGCAAAGATTTAATGGAAAGTCGACTGCATGGATCATTGATGATTAAAAATTCCAACTTTTAACATAAAGTAAGAACTGGGAGCAGAAACATTTGAGTCAGCTGTGCTAATTGTTCAAGTTTATTGGCATATGCATTGGATATGGTGTACAATGAGGCACAGGTAGAAAAAAAAATCTTGCTTGCAGCAGCAGCACAGGCATATGGACTGGCGAATACACAAAGACAAACTGTACATAACGTCTAAAAGAAATGGTGTAAAAACAAGACATTCTTGCAAAAACATTATTAGGAAGAAAAACACAATGCCACAGTTGTGAAGACCATGGCTGAATACTAGAATTTGAATAATTTTCACTGATCTTCTATCTCACAGTCATTTCCCTGCATTATTCCCATATCCCTTGATTCCCTTAACATCTAGACATCATGCGATCTCCGTTAATGAACTCGATGGCTGAGATCCTACAGCATTCTAGATTGGAGAATTCCATGGAATCACCATGTGAGGAAACGTTTCTAATCTCAGTCCCAAATGACCCACCCTTTTATTCTGAGACTGTGACATCTGACGCTGGACTCCTCAACTAGGGGAGACATCTTCCCCCGCGTACGGCCTGCGATAATATGGTCTAGTTTCTAAATGCGCTGTCGTTAACAAGAAGCTCAATTGTTGTGGATGTGTGTGCCACTGAAAGGTCAGCATTAATTGGCCGTCCCCTAACTGCCCTCAAGAAGGTGAATGTCACAACCTGACCCAAGAAGTCCACATTCTCATTTGATCGGCAGTATTGCGGAACTAATGCACAGCAGTAAGTGGAAGCCTTTGCTTTTAGGATCTCCTTAAATTATTGCCCTTTCTCTTTATCTGTTGAAAGACTTTCCTTGCTACCAACGTCAGAGTTGATGGTTTAATCTGCAAATACTGGCAGCTGTGTATAAATTACCGTAGAATTTGTTAAATTACTCTACACTGGTGGATCTTTTATACCAGTGGATGCACAGGATGACTTGTTCAGTGACCACCATAAATAACAGGCTTTAATTATATCAATGAAATTTAATTTTGAGTATAGAAGTTGGGATGTAATGTTAAAATTGTACAAGGCATTGGTGAGGCCAATTCTGGAGTATGGTGTACAATTTTGGTCGCCTAATTATAGGAAGGATGTCAACAAAATAGAGAGAGTACAGAGGAGATTTACTAGAATGTTGCCTGGGTTTCAGCAACTAAGTTACAGAGAAAGGTTGAACAAGTTAGGGCTTTATTCTTTGGAGCGCAGAAGGTTAAGGGGGAGACTTGATAGAGGTTTTTAAAATGATGAGAGGGATAGACAGAGTTGACGTGGAAAAGCTTTTCCCACTGAGAGTAGGGAAGATTCAAACAAGGGGACATGACTTGAGAATTAAGGGACTGAAGTTTAGGGGTAACATGAGGGGGGAACTTCTTTACTCAGAGAGTGGTAGCTGTGTGGAATGAGCTTCCAGTGAAGGTGGTGGAGGCAGGTTCGTTTTTATCATTTAAAAATAAATTGGATAGTTATATGGATGGGAAGGGAATGGAGGGTTATGGTCTGAGCGCAGGTATATGGGACTAGGGGAGATTATGTGTTCGGCACGGACTAGAAGGGTCGAGATGGCCTGTTTTCCGTGCTGTAATTGTTATATGGTTATATGGTTAATTAGAAAGTTAATTAATAAAAAAAGTTAAAGAAAACATTAAATGCACTAGGCACACTGGTTCCCTGCAGTTCCCAAGAAATCTAAAACTCTTAATAGTCTGGCCTGGGTGTCAGGGGTTATAGGGAGAAAGCAGGAGAATTGGTTGAAAGGGAAAGATAGATGAGTCATGAATGAATGGCAGAATAGATTTGATGGGCCAAATTACCTAATCTGCTTTTATGACGTATGAACATAATCTTATTAATGTTTCTGGCAGGGGAGGGGGAGGACCCGAAGTGTCACATGTCCATTCCCTCCCAGAGATGCTGCCTGACCCACTGAGGTTATTCCCACACTTGGCGTTTTACTCAGGAGAGGGAACACATGTCTAGTGTGTGAACAGTGGTGCAGTGTTGCCTCACACCACCAGGCGCCCGTGTTCTATCGTGCCCTCAGGTGTCAACTGTGAGCATAGACACAAAATGTTGGAGTAACTCAGTGGGACAGGCAATCTCCAGAGATGCTGCCTGGCCCGCTGAGTTACTCCAGCATTTTATGTCCATCTTTGATTTAAATCGGCACCTGCAGTTCTTTCCTACGTATTTTGTCTGCTATCCATGAGGAATAAAGGGGAGGCCATTTAAGACTGAGGTGAGAAAAATCTTTTTCACCCAGAGAGTTGTGAATTTATGGGAATTCCCTGCCACAGAGGGCAGTGGAGGCCAAATCACTGGATGGATTTAAGAGAGTTAGATAGAGCTTTAGGGGCTAGTGGAGTCAAGGGATATGGGGAGAAGGTAGGCACGGGTTATTGATAGGGGACGATCAGCCATGATCACAATGAACGGCGATGCTGGCATCGAAGGGCCGAATGGCCTCCTCCAGCACCTATTTTCTATGTTTCTACGAATTTACATGGGGTGGGAGATTACAACCTTCACGTGGGCCGCCCCTGTTTCGACAAATGCAATCAACCCAGCGTGCACAATCAAATAAGATCAAATAGATCAAGTTGTCCGACAACTTTAGGCTGTGCACGCCATACGCAAGAAGAAGAAGAGGAATTTACACTTTTTCTCCACTGCTGTGTAGGATTCGTCGGGTGCTCTACTTTCTTCCTACATCCCAAAGACATGTTTGGTGGGGTTACTGACCATTGTAAATTGCCCCAGAGTATATCAATAGCAAAAAAAGGGTGAGTTGATGGTATGTGTTAGAGAATATATTGTAGGCTGCAATGATGTCATTGAGGGGGAATGAGGGGGGATGGGACAAGTAGGAATGCTCCCCAGGAAAAGCTCATGGACTACTGTTCCATACAACAACGTTGTGCTCTGCAGAGTAAAAGTATCTGGCAAATAAAGTTCCTTGGTGTAAAGCACTGCCTCTAAAGGGTTTGGTGGAATGTGATCTTGTAACAAACATGTCAGTAATAACATAATGCCATGAAAATAAGATAATGTCATGAAAATAACCATGCAATTTTAATCACAACACGGCTATTTACCTGCATCTTCTTTAAATATATAAAAGTGTGTAGAAACATAGAAACATAGAAATTAGGTGCAGGAGTAGGCCATTCGGCCCTTCGAGCCTGCACCGCCATTTAATATGATCATGGCTGATCATCCAACTCAGTATCCCGTACCTGCCTTCTCTCCATACCCTCTGATCCCCTTGGCCACAAGGGCCACATCTAACTCCCTCTTAAATATAGCCAATGAACTGGCCTCAACTACCCTCTGTGGCAGAGAGTTCCAGAGATTCACCACTCTCTGTGTGAAAAAAGTTCTCCTCATCTCGGTTTTAAAGGATTTCCCCCTTATCCTTAAGCTGTGACCCCTTGTCCTGGACTTCCCCAACATCGGGAACAATCTTCCTGCATCTAGCCTGTCCAACCCCTTAAGAATTTTGTAAGTTTCTATAAGATCCCCTCTCAATCTCCTAAATTCTAGAGAGTATAAACCAAGTCTATCCAGTCTTTCCTGACATCCCAGGAATCAGTCTGGTGAACCTTCTCTGCACTCCCTCTATGGCAATAATGTCCTTCCTCAGATTTGGAGACCAAAACTGCACGCAATACTCCAGGTGTGGTCTCACCAAGACCCTATACAACTGCAGTAGAACCTCCCTGCTCCTATACTCAAATCCTCTTGCTATGAAAGCCAACATGCCATTCGCTTTCTTTACTGCCTGCTGCACCTGCATGCCTACCTTCAATGACTGGTGTACCATGACACCCAGGTCTCGCTGCATCTCCCCCTTTCCCAATCGGCCACCGTTTAGATAATAATCTGCTTTCCCGTTTTTGCCACCAAAATGGATAACCTCACATTTATCCACATTAAGCTGCATCTGCAAACATCTGCCAAACATTTGCCCACTCACCCAGCCTATCCAAGTCACCTTGCAGTCTCCTAGCATCCTCCTCACACCTAACACTGCCCCCCAGCTTAGTGTCATCCGCAAACTTGGAGATATTGCCTTCAATTCCCTCATCCAGATCATTAATATATATTGTAAATAGCTGGGGTCCCAGTACTGAGCCTTGCGGTACCCCACTAGTCACTGCCTGCCATTGTGAAAAGGACCCGTTTACTCCTACTCTTTGCTTCCTGTTTGCCAGCCAGTTCTCTATCCACATCAATACTGAACCCCCAATGCCATGTGCTTTAAGTTTGTATACTAATCTCTTATGTGGGACCTTGTCGAAAGCCTTCTGGAAGTCCAGATACACCACATCCACTGGTTCTCCCCTATCCACGCTACTAGTTACATCCTCGAAAAATTCTATAAGATTCGTCAGACATGATTTACCTTTCGTAAATCCATGCTGACTTTGTCCAATGATTTCACCACTTTCCAAATGTGCTGTTATCCCATCTTTAATAACTGACTCTAGCAGTTTCCCCACTACCGATGTTAGGCTAACTGGTCTGTAATTCCCCGTTTTCTCTCTCCCTCCCTTCTTAAAAAGTGGGGTTACGTTTGCTACCCGCCAATCCTCTGGAACTACTCCAGAATCTAAAGAGTTTTGAAAGATTATTACTAATGCATCCACTATTTCTGGAGCTACTTCCTTAAGTACTCTGGGATGCAGCCTATCTGGCCCTGGGGATTTATCAGCCTTTAATCCATTCAATTTACCCAACACCACTTCCCGACTAACCTGGATTTCACTCAATTCCTCCACCTCCTTTGACCCGCGGGCCCCTGCTATTTCCGGCAGATCATTTATGTCTTCCTTAGTGAAGACGGAACCAAAGTAGTTATTCAATTGGTCCGCCATATCCTGGTTCCCCATGATCAACTCACCTGTTTCTGACTGCAAGGGACCTACATTTGTTTTAACTAATCTCTTTCTTTTCACATATCTATAAAAACTTTTGCAGTCAGTTTTTATGTTCACTGCCAGTTTTCTTTCATAATCCATTTTTCCTTTTCTAATTAAGCCCTTCGTCCTCCTCTGCTGGTCTCTGAATTTCTCCCAGTCCTCCGGTATGCTGCTTTTTCTTTTTCTGGCTAGTTTGTACGCATCATCCTTTGCTTTGATACTATCCCTGATTTCCCTTGTTATCCATGGATGCACTACCTTCCCCGATTTATTATTTTGCCAAACTGGGATGAACAATTTTTGTAGTTCATCCATGCAGTCTTTAAATGCCTTCCATTGCATATCCACCGTCAACCCTTTTAGAATTAATTGCCAGTCAATCTTGGCCAATTCACGTCTCATACCCTCAAAGTTACCTTTCTTTAAGTTCAAAACCATTGTTTCTGAATTAACAATGTCACTCTCCATCCTAATGAAGAACTCAACCATATTATGGTCACTCTTGCCCAAGGGGCCACGCACAACAAGACTACTAACTAACCCTTCCTCATTACTCAATACCCAGTCTAAAATAGCCAGCTCTCTCGTTGGTTCCTCTACATGTTGGTTTAGATAACTATCCCGCATACATTCCAAGAAATCCTCTTCCTCAGCACCCCTGCCAGTTTGATTCACCCAATCTATATGTAGATTGAAGTCACCCATTATAACTGCTTTGCCTTTGTCGCAAGCATTTCTAATTTCCTGTTTGATGCCATCCCCAACTTCACTACTACTGTTAGGTGGCCTGTACACAACACCCACCAGCGTTTTCTGCCCCTTATTGTTTCGCAGCTCTACCCATACCGATTCCACATCCTCCAAACTAATGTCCTTCCTTTCCATTGCGTTAATCTCCTCTCTAACCAGCAACACTACCCCACCTCCTTTTCCTTTCTCTCTATCCCTCCTGAATATTGAATATCCCGGGATGTTCAGCTCCCAGCCTTGGTCACCCTGGAGCCATGTCTCCGTGATCCCAACTATATCATAATCATTAATGGCTATCTGCACGTTCAACTCATCCACCTTATTACGAATACTCCTTGCATTGAGACACAAAGCCTTCAGGCTTGTTTTTACAACGCTCTTACCCCTTATACAATTATGTTGAAAAGTGGCCCTTTTTGATTTTTGCCCTGGTTTTGTCTGCCTGCCACTTTTACTTTTCACCTTGCTACCTATTGCTTCTACCTTCATTTTACACCCCCCTGCCCCTCTGCTCTTGTACCCATCCCCCTGCCACATTAGTTTAAATCCTCCCTGACAGCAGTAGCAAACACCCCCCCAAGGACATTGGTTCCATTCCAGCCCAGGTGCAGACCGTCCTGTTTGTACTGGTCCCACCTCCCCCAGAACTGGTTCCAATGCCCTAAAAATTTGAATCCCTCCCCCTTGCACCATTTTTCAAGCCACGTATTCATCTGCAATATCCTCCTATTTCTGCTCTGACTGGCCCGTGGTACTGGTAGTAATCCAGAGATTATTACCTTTGAGGTCCTACTTTTAAGCTTATCTCCTAGCTCCCTAAATTCATCCTGTAGGACCTCATCCCTTTTTTTACCTATATCGTTGGTGCCAATATGCACCACGACAACTGGCTGTTCACCCTCCCCCTCCAGAATGTTCTGCAGCCGTTCAGTGACATCCCTGACCCTTGCACCAGGGAGGCAACATACCATCCTGGAGTCTCTTTTGCGGCCGCAGAAACGCCTATCTATTCCCCTGACAATTGAATCCCCTATTACTATTGCCCTTCCACTCTTTTTCCCCCCCTCATGTGCCGCAGAGCCACCCATGGTGCCATGAACTTGGCTGCTGCTGCATTCCCCTGATGAGCAATCTCCCTCAACAGTTTCCAAAATGGTATACCTGTTTAGGAGGGAGATGACCGCAGGGGACTCCTGCACTACCTGCCTACTGCTTTGCTGACTATTGGCCACCCGTTCCCCTTCTGTCCTCTTACCTTTTACCTGCGGTGTGACCAACTCACTGTACGTGCTGTCCACGACTTTCTCAGCGTCGTGGATGCTCCAGTATGAATCCAACCGCAGCTCCAATCGTTCAATGCGGTCTGCCAGGAGCTGCAGCTGTACACACTTCCTGCAAACATAGTCACCAGGGACACCGACCATATCCCTGATCTCCCAGATTTTCAGAGGAATAGTTTGTATCTACTCTATGAAATCCTACTTGCCAAGAACAAAGCTATAGGATTTCTGATTGCATGTAATGGATCTGAGAGTACATCGATCTTTGCTACTAACAATCACACCAATAGTCTCAGAGAAGGGCTTTCTTTTATCTTTTCTGCAGGATCTGGACATTGCCAGCAAGGGCACAATTTATTACCCATCCCTTAGTGGTGACAATAGACGATAGGTGCAGGAGTAGGCCATTTGGCCCTTTGAGCCAGCACCGCCATTCAATGTGATCATGGCAGATCATCCACAATCAGTACCCCGTTCCTGACTTCTCCCCAAATCCCCTATTTTTAAGAGCCCTATCTAGCTCTCTCTTGAAAGCATCCAGAGAACCTGCCCCCACTGCCCTCTCAGGCAGAGAATTCCACAGACTCACAACTCTCTGTGAGAAAAAGTGTTTCCTTGTCTCCGTTCTCAATGGCTTACTCCTTATTCTTAAACTGTGGCCCCTGGTTCTGGTCTCCCCCAACATCAGGAACATGTTTCCTGCCTCTAGCGTGTCCAAGCCCTTAACAATCTTATATGTTTCAATGAGATACCCTCTCATCCTTCTAAACTCCAGAGTGTACAAGCCCAGCTGCTCCATTCTCTCAGCATATGACAGTCCCGTCATCCCGGGAATTAACGCTGCATTCCCTCAATAGCAAGAATGTCCTTCCTCAAATTAGGGGACCAAAACTGCAAACAATACTCCAGCCATCTTTTTGAATGGCTACAGTCCTTCAGGTGAAGTCCAACCACAAAACGCATGATCTTCTATTTAGTCATGGAGAAATATACCATGGAAACATGCCTTTCAGTCCACGGAGCAGTCCATGCCAACCATCAGCCATCCCATTACACTCATTCTGCATTAGTCCCTTTTTTCATTCTCCCTATAGTTGGCTGGAGTCTAATATTCTGCACCACTCACAATGAATTCCTCAGCAAATAATGACATCCTCATTTTCAGGTGTAACTCTGATTGCATTATTTGCCTGGTTTAAGCACTGAAAATGCATAACATTATGGAATGGGTAAGCAGGAAATCATCATGTAGGTCAAGAATACCATTGGAGTTCGGAGAGATTTAGAAACATAGAAACATAGAAATTAGATGCAGGAGTAGGCCCTTCGAGCCTGCACCGCCATTCAATATGATCATGGCTGATCATCCAACTCAGTATCCCGTACCTGCCTTCTCTCCATACCCTCTGATCCCCTTAGCCACAAGGGCCACATCTAACTCCCTCTTAAATATAGCCAATGAACTGGCCTCAACTACCCTCTGTGGCAGAGAGCTCCAGAGATTCACCACTCTCTGTGTGAAAAAAGTTCTCCTCATCTCGGTTTTAAAGGATTTCCCCCTTATCCTTAAGCTGTGACCCCTTGTCCTGGACTTCCCTAACATCGGGAACAATGTTTCTGCATCTAGCCTGTCCAACCCCTTAAGAATTTTGTAAGTTTCTATAAGATCCCCTCTCAATCTCCTAAATTCTAGAGAGTATAAACCAAGTCTATCCAGTCTTTCTTCATAAGACAGTCCTGACATCCCAGGAATCAGTCTGGTGAACCGTCTCTGCACTCCCTCTATGGCAATAATGTCCTTCCTCAGATTTGGAGACCAAAACTGTACACAATACTCCAGGTGTAGTCTCACCAAGACCCTGTACAACTGAAGTAGAACCTCCCTGCTCCTATACTCAAATCCTTTTGCTATGAAAGCCAACATACCATTCGCTATGTCAATTTGTCAATATTTAATTATTTTTAGGATTTAAGAAATAAATATTCAGTTTAGTTAAAAGTTAAAGTTAAATTGACATGAAGGTATATCTGAGTAGACTCCAAACAGGCTGCGAATATCTATCAGGAAATTTTATAATGCGCATTCAGATGGCGAGATATTACAACAGGAAACTCTGATTTCTTCATGTAAATTCAACACTAAAATTAATTTCCATGCAACAGAGTGAACTTCAAAATGAAGCATCATTGCATGCTTGTCAGCAGAAGAGAGTCATAGCTATGCTGCATTGCTTTCTTTTACAGAAAGGATTATGGTTGAATTACTGAAAATCAAATGAGGACGATGCTCAAAATATTTTCCACCTCCACCAAAATGTGTGAGAAATGATAAAACAGAGCTGTTAAAACTGTTTGCATTCTTGTAGTTTTCTCAGTGCGATACGCGTTGGCTGTTGGCGAGGAAACAAAATAATTTGGCAAACCCATTCTAAAGAAAGAACTACTTGATTGCTCAATATTCAAATCTGATTGATGTACAAGTCAAGGAGCACATGCATTCATCGTGATCATATTTAACAATGTCCAAACCTGTCTCTGCACTGTCCAGTATAAAAGGAAATTAAAAGCATGAAATATACAGCTTGGAAGCAGGCTCTTCAGCCCACCGTGTACACACCGACCATCAAGCACCCATTTATTTTCACCCAATGTATTCTCTCCAACCCCCAAATCCCCCTCCCCCTCCTCAATTCATCTCCACTCCTACAATTTGGGGGCAATTTACAATGGTCAATTAACCAAACAACCCATACATCATGGAGTCATACTGCATGGAAAATTACACTTCAAACCATCAAGTCTGCACCAACTCTCAATCACCCATTTATATTAATTTCACACTATTTCCATTTTATTTCCCTCACCTTCTCATCAACTCCCTCTAGATTCTACCACGCATTCACAGTCTAGGGGCAATTTACAGTGATCACTTCACCTATCAACCCACACGTTTTTGGGATGTGGAAGACTGGAGCATGCAGGGGAAACCCACGTAGTTAAAGGGAGAACGTGGAAATGGAGTTCAGGGTTGAATCTGGGTTTCCTGAGCTCTAATAGTCATAGAGTGACAGCGTGGAAACAGGCCCTTCAGCCCAACATGCCCACATCAGCTACACAACACCCACCTACCCACGTTGGACCATATCCCTCTAATCAGTCCTATCCATGTACCTGTCTAACTGTTTCTTAAACGTTGGGATAGTCTCAGCCTCAACTACCTCCGATTGGAAACTTGTTCCATAACCACCACCCTTTGTGTGAAGAAGTTAGCCCTCAGATTCCTATTAAATCTTTTCCCCTTCACCTTAAACCTATGTCCTCTGGTCCTCAATTCATCTTCTCTGGGCAAGAGACTCTGTGCATCTACGCGATCTATTCCTCTCATGATTTTGTACACCTCTGTAAGATCACAACTCATCCTCCTGCAATCCAAAGAATAGAGATCCCGCCTGCTCAACCCCTCCCTATAGCTCACACCCTCAAATTCTGGCAGCATCTTCGATTAATGTAAGACATACTCTAATCCAATTTAAAATATTACACAGACTATATTACTCAAAAATTAAACTGAACAAAATGTTTCCAAATGTATCTCCCATCTGCGACTAATGTCTTTCTCAAGAAGCAACTATAACACACTCCTTTACCTCTTGCATAAAACTCCATAAATTTGGAAAGGAATCTGAAATCTTCTCAAAATTATTAAAAACAAAACTGGACCCCCACAAAGAATTGATTATTTTTGGAATAGCATGCGCCTGCTCTGAGCTATCTATATTTCAAAGATGTTTCCTCAATTATGGCCTGATAATGGCAAAAAAACTTATACTTACATTTTGGAAAAATGCATCCACCACAACTCTTAAAATGTAGATCACGAGCATGTCTGAGACGCTTACATCTTGATGATATGAGACTCGTCTTAGCAGGAAAATCAGAGCAATTTTTAAAGATATGGTCTCTTTTCATTGATTCATTACAAGCATAGTATGGTACAACACAACTTCGAAATTAAACCGATTTACGGACAGGGTGATGGGTGTGGCGAGGATTGAAGCAGGTATATCAACACTTTTTGGTCTTTTTTTTAATTAATTTTTTTTAATTATTTTTCATTTTTGTCTTTTTATTATTTTTTTTAAGTTTGTACTTATTCACTCTGTGACTACACTCTTTGGTAGTTTAGGGGTTTACACATTCACTAGCTTTCACTTTCTCTCTTTCTTGCTCTTTTTCTCTTTTTTAACTTCATCTTTGTCAAAATTAAAATGGAAGATGTACAATAAATGTATTTTGTCATATGCAGCGGTTTATACTACTGTACACTGCTTCTAATATAAAAATTAATTAAAAAAAATTAAAAAATTCTGGCAGCATCCTCGTAAATCTTCTCAGTCCCCATTCCAGCTTGACAACAACATGAACTCGGGGTCCTGTGACTCTGCCCAGCTCGGCCTGTGGACTCGGGAGCCGCAGACTCCGGCAGCGGGAGGCGGCTGATCGGGAGGTCCGGGCCGCTGAGGAGGAGGATGTTCACTGTCGGGGTTCGGCGTCGGCGTTCCACCAGCCCGGCGTGAGGGCCTGAACATCGGGCCACCCGGGGAGGCGACTGCAGGTGCTCGGAAGGCTCCGACCACGGATGAACACGGAGGGGAGGCTGGCTGGACTATGGTGCCATCCTCACCTTGGTGCCATTTATGTTATGTTGTGTCGTGGACTTTCTGTATTTGTGCTTTTTTAAAATTCAATTTCAATTTTATTTTTAATATGCTCATTATTTATCTATTTATTTATTTATTTATTTATTATTTATTTATTTTTTAAATGATTTTTTTTAATGATACTGCCTGTAAGGGAAATTCATTTTGTTGTCTCAAATTGAGACAATGACAATAAATTTGAATACAATACAATACAATACAATACAACTCCCAACTTCCATACTCAATACTCTGACTGATGAAGGCCAATGTGCCCAAAGCCTTATTGACCACCCAATCAACCTGCGACTTCAAGGAACAATACACCTGCACTCCTAGATCTCTCTGCTCAACAACGGTCCATAAAGCCCCACCACTCACTGTGTACGTCCTGCCCATGTTAGACTTCCTAAAATGTAAGTCCTCACATTTCTCTGTATTAAGTTCCATAAACTATTCCTCAATCCACCTGGTCAATTGATCAAGATCCAGCTGCAATTTTTCAAAACCATCTTCACTTTTAGTAAAATTTCTAATCTTGCCATGTATGTTCTCATCTAAATCATTGATACAGATGACAAACAGTAACGGGCCCAGAACCAAACCCTGAGACAGGGTCACTAGTCACAGGTCGAGGGGGAGGGGGGAACTTCCATGTTTATCTGGACTAAACTTCTTCCCACCCTGCTTCCTGTAAGGACCCCATCCCCTACTCCCAATTCATCCGTCTACGCCGCATCTGCACCCAGGATGAGGTGTTCCACACCAGGGCAGCAGAGATGTCCTCATTCTTCAGGGAATGGGGGTTCCCCTCATCTACTATAGATGAGGCTCTCACCAGAGTCTCTTCTATACCTCGTGACTCTGCTCTCACTCCCCATCCCCCCACTTACAACAAGGGCCGAGTCCCCTTGTCCTCACCTTCCACCCTACCAGCCGTCACATACAACAAATAATCCTCCGACATTTTCGTCACCTCCAACGTGATCCCACCAATTGCCACATCTTACCATCTCCTCCCCTGTCTGCTTTCCGCTGAGACCGCTCCCTCCGGAACTCCCTGGTCAATTCTTCCCTTCCCATCCGAACCACCCCCTCTCCGGGCACTTTCCCTTGCAATCGCAAGAAATGCTACACTTGTCGCTTTACTTTCCCCCTTGACTCCATTCAAGGACCCAAGCCGTCTTTCCAGGTGTGGCTGAGATTCACCTGCATCTCCTCCAACCTCATCTATTGCATCCGCTGTTCGAGATGTCAGCTGCTTTACATCAGTGAGACCAAGCGTAGGCTTGGCGATCGCTTCGCCGAAAACCTCCGCTCGGTCCGCAATAACCAACCTGATCTCCCGGTGGCTCAGCACTTCAACTCCCCCTCCCATTCCGAATCAGACCTTTCTGTCCTGGGCCTCCTCCATGGCCAGAGCGAGGACCACGGTAAATTGGAGGAGCAGCACCTCATATTTCGCTTGGGCAGTTTACACCCCAGTGGTATGAACATTGACTTCTCTAATTTCAGGTAGTCCCTACTTTCTCCTCCCCTTCTCAGCTCTCCCTCAGCCCACTGGCTCCACCTCTTCCTTTCTTTTTCCCACCCCCCCCCCACTCTCACATCAGTCTGATGAAGGGTTTCGACCCGAAACGTTGCCTATTTCCTTCGCTGCATAGATGCTGCCTCACCCGCTGAGTTTCTCCAGCATTTTTGTCTACCCACTAGTCACAGGCCTCCAGTCTGTGAAGCACCCTTCCATCATCACACTCAGCTTCCTTCCATGAAGCCAATTTTCTCTCCATACTATCTGCGTCATTATGCTGCTCACCAAATTTTGAAATACTAATGGCTTTTCCCTGTTGGGGAATAAACCTTGATATCCTGCCAGGCTGGGAATTCCATTATTATACCAAATACCCTCCTGAGAAACCATCAGGCCATTACCAAAATTGCTCAAATCCCAGGAGACCTGTGTAACTTTAAATAAGAGGGGATTTATCCACAAGACTAATGATTACACTACTATAATTAGCTGTAGTTGTATTGCACTTGTAACAGAGGTAAACCATTTATGGCACTTCTCAGGAAGGTCGTGGATCAAATTCGAACACCAAGCATCATGAGGTAGTAACAAGACAGCACCAGTAATGCCAAGAGATGTAGGGAGGGAATTACAGGGTTTAGGTGCTTGTTAGCTGAAGGTGATTATGGGGCAATTCAGTTTGGAGGTGAGCACAAGGCCAAAACCGGAAAGATACAAGTACTGGGGCAGCAATGTTACAGAGATAGAGAGGGGCAGGCCGTGGAGAATTTGAAAACAAAGATCACAAATTTATGATCATGCCCTTGCTGACCCAGGGGCCAGTGTAGATCAATGAATGCAGGGCTGGTGGGTGAATAAACTTGTGCAAGTTGGGACACAAATAAGCTCAATTTAATGAAGGGTTGAACATGGGTTTCTTAAATGAATGGAATCAATTAGCATGGATATAAAAACAGGAACTAACAGGCGATGGTACATTATTGAACCTTTACAAATCTTTGGTGATAGATCTTTTCACAAGTAATTAATAATCCAGTTATGTTCACAGACCATCACATTACCAAAAAGCTCAGTAAAGGAAAATAAATAACAAATGACTGACTGAAAAATTATAGTAGAATTCATAATTGGGATTAACAAAAATATCCCACTGACTAAATGCAAAAAAAGATTCAATTTCCATTTCCCAGCACTCAGCAGCAAGCAACAGCTAAAAGTGCAGACAATCACCATGTTCTTCAAATCTAACAGCATCAAATCCATCATCCGCCACAATTCTTATCTTCTTGACTTATTTTTATCTCACTCAAATCAGTCGACTTGCCAATAACACTTCAAACTCTATAATTTGCCACTTCTACAGAGAAAACGTAACTTATTCATAAAGACAGTCCTTAAATCACCTTAAAGGTGTCATGTGATTTTCTCGCAGTAACAAGGAAGCTACCGTTCTTGGCAATGCAACAATGACTGTACTTTCAAAGTCAGTGGTGGAGATTCCAAGGTAACTTTGAATGGCCCACAAAGTGCCAGAGGAACTCACCGGTTCCAGCAGCCTCTGTGGAAGGAATGGATAGGTGATGTTTTAGGTTGGGACCCTTCTTCAGACTTCCACAGATGCTGCCTAAGCCACTGAATTACTCCGGCACTTTGCATTTCACTCAAGGCCTGCAGCTCCTCGTGTGTCCAGGCAAATATTTGCGGAGGATGTAACTGCAGAACGTTGGGGAGAGAACAAGCGGAGCGACTGTAGTTGATGAGTTCTTGCAAAGAGCCAGTGATGGGACAAAGGGACAACGAGTCTCCTGGTAAAATGCTTCTAACCGCGTCCTTCAAAATGTTTGTTGAATCTTCCTGTAATCCAAATGGGATCTGATAATTGCAATAGTTTTTAATTCAATTTACACTGTATACCTCACCATACGTGAACTTGACAATAAACTTGACTAATGATATGATATGCCATTTATTGTCACTATACATGTACAGTGAAACTGAAAGCTGCTCGTACTCGGTGCATACATACAATTTAGCACAAAAAACAAGAGAGCTAGCTGTGTATTGCTTGGGGCTGGGAAAGGTTTCACCACAGTTTCACTTCACATTTGTCCTTGGTCCCCAACATAAATGGGAAAAACTAGCAGTAGAAACAAGGAATTGCAGAAGCTGGTTTACATAAAAGGACACAAAGTGCTGGAGTAACTCAGCAGGTCAAGGAGCATCTCTGGAGTACATGGAAAGACGACGTTTCGGGTTGGAAACCTTCTTTAGACTGAGTGTAAAGAAGTGTCCCAAACCGAAATGTCACCTATCCATGTTGCCTGACCCACTGAGTTAATGCTGTAAACAATGTCCGTCTGTCTGTCTGTCCTGTCTGTCTGTCTGTCTGTCTGTCTGTCTGTCTGTCTATCTATCTATAAACAAGATGAGACTTTTAGTAATCTATCTATCTATCTATCTATCTATCTATCTATCTATCTATCTATCTATCTATCTATCTATCTATCTATCTATCTATCTATCTATCTGTCTGTCTGTCTGTCTATCTATCTGTCTGTCTGTCTGTCTGTCTGTCTATCTATCTATCTATCTATCTGTCTGTCTTTCTGTCTATCTCTCTATCTCTTTAAAGCTCTCATCTTGTTTGTTTGTTTGTTTGTACATAATTTGTTCCCAAAACTCCGCAAAAATGGTATACGATAGCGCAACAATTTTAGGCCCAGCTTATTCTGCAATGTGCATTAGCAAACTTTCGTTCAGATTGATGTTGTATTTTACAAGTTATTGACAATTAAAACTTAAATTAACTTTGTACAGTGCCCCCACTTGCCAGCCGCGCATGTGCAGTTGGGGGAGGCCCGTCAGCCATGTCACAATTGAAAATTGCGAGCGCAGTTAGGGCCTTTGCCGATGTTAAGATCGCCATTTTTTTTTGTTTTCGCTGTTCTAGCCTAGCCTCACAACAGGGACCCAACGGGTAAATTTTGTTATATTTTACAAACAGCTCCACGCGTTCTCTATTCACTTTATTAACTTTAACTTAATTTCTGCCATCAACGGCACAACTTTGAACGCGGCAGTCGTGCCTGCCCTGTGTGGGCCCGTCAGCCGCGCATGCAGTTTGGTGGAATATTGCATTGGGAGAACGGGACCCAACGCAATATTCATTTCACACATGCTGCTTGACAGGATTTGTTCTTCCAGCATTTCTATTTCCGTAAATGTTTTCAAAGGCAGTTTTCTGGGGCAGCACTCAGCCCAGAGCTGGGAACCTAACCATAAAACAGCAGCAAAATAATGTAGCCCTTCCCGAACACCTCACAAAGCCCAAACGTGTGCTGATTTATACCTGACTCGTTGAATGGGGGGGGGAGTTGATAAGAATGTTTGAGTGATTCGATTGCATCGGAGTGGTGTAAAAAGGATTGCTCTGAGGGCCAGTACAGACTCAATGGATCAAATGACTTCTTTATGTGTTCAAAGAGAATACGAGAAATAAGCACCTGTGGCCTCTGGCACGCCTGGATTGCACAGTGATGGTTTCAATAGAGAAATGGCTATGAGTGGAGTGTGCACCAACTCCGCAGTGTGCTATTAAAGGTGTAGATTAATTTCAAACTCACGCCTAAGTTCAGGACATAATCAAACTGGCTGGTAATCACCTCAGGACATTGTAGATGAAGGACGGGATGCAATAAGTGCGAGCTCCCATCACATGGTTTAATTTATTTGAGTAACATATGAACTTTTTTGTACATATTCTTATTTGTCACCTCTCTCTTTAAATATATCAGAGTTGATTTCAATGCCGTCACAAAAGCTGACAGCGCTGGTCGAGACTGATGGATTTGGACTACCGCTGTCATCCTTTTTCCTATGATTACCACAAAGTAATATAGAATGAATGCGGAGCTTCAATCAAACAATCTACAGTACATAAGCGGAGAAGCCCGGTAACTCAGAAAGGAAGTCAGAAAGGGAACAATTCCTGCAATTCCTGCAAATAAAGGACAAGGGGTCACAGCTTAAGGATAAGGGGGAAATCCTTTAAAACCGAGATGAGAAGAACTTTTTTCACACAGAGAGTGGTGAATCTCTGGAACTCTCTGCCACAGAGGGTGGTTGAGGCCAGTTCATTGGCTATATTTAAGAGGGAGTTAGATGTGGCCCTTGTGGCTAAAGGGATCAGGGGGTATGGAGAGAAGGCAGGTACGGGATACTCAGTTGGATGATCAGCCATGATCATATTGAATGGCGGTGCAGGCTCGAAGGGCCGAATGGCCTACTCCTGCACCTAATTTCTATGTTTCTATGTTTCTAATAAGAAACATCAATGCGACCAACATGATATATTCAGAATTTGAATGTCCCTAAGATGAGACAATGCAAACTACAATTTAGTAAAGCATTCCAAGGCACTATAAAGGAATATTAGTGGCTAACATTTGACGCCAAACAGACTGATTTCCAGTTCACAATCCATTTCTGCTCAGGATCAGCACCACAAAGGATTGAGATCCTTCTCATCCTATTGACACCCAGCCAACAGAAGCCACAGGGAGTCCACCATGCTACACTTGTGAAGAGGCTCCAGGTTTCTCGACCAAGAAGAACCAGGATTGGATTGCTGAGAATGACTGGGAGACTGAGTAATGAATAAACCACGCAAGTAAGGCATTCCAACATCCCAAGCTCCTCACTCGAAGCAAAAGAGACAGTCTGACCCACTGAGAGCCAAGGGTGGAGGGGACAGTCCACAGTTCCCCATTATCAAGGCCAGAGAGACGGTATTTGGTTGCTGGAAAGAGACAATTTGAGGACCTCAAGTGCAATGCTGTCCTTAATCTGACCATTCATGACTCCAACTCACAGCAGCCTATTTGGTTCAGTCTTGCTGCCATGTCTGGTCCTCAAAAAGACCATGTTACAATTAAAAATACAAATGAGAGCAAACGGTATCGCTGCTGAAATTGTACAAGCTGACAACGCAGAATTTCAGTCACGATTCCCCAATCACATAGTCCACATCTGGAAAGAGGAAGAGGATGACATCTCCAAAAACCAGTGGACCTCATAGATGCTATCACTGGAGAAGTGACCAGTCCGACTGTGGTAACCAGAGAGAGGGTCGGTCACAGGAAAGTCATTGCTAGAGTCCACCTTGACCACTTATAGAGTTGCTGCCCTTACTATAGTGTAGACTCCGCCCATCTAGGGTCACAATGGACATGATTTTCACCATGCAATAACTCTGAGGACAATGCAGTACCAGCACCAATGACTCCAAGTGACATGCTGACCTTCACAAAAACATTTAACCATCAACTGAGATGGACAGTTGAGTATTCTTCAATTTTTCAGATAAATTCACTTCCATCTTATACCTGCTCCAGGATAGCACGCCAGCTTTGATATTACCCAATTAGTCTACAAGGATGTGCTCAAATCCTTGAAAAATGGCAACATTTCCACTGACTTGTGGAGATCCCTGACCGATGACTTCCCAATGAGAAAAATAGTTTTCCCAATGGTATTGAGAAACCCTTGAACAAAGAGGCCTACATAAGTGGTAGAAATAGTCACAAACTAACAACCCAGTGAGCCACCTCTGGAACAGTCCACAGTTCCAACATTGGCCTCATCTATCACCTTGGAACTCATAATATGGAGTAGAAGCAAATCACCCTCAATCCCAAATAGCTGTCGAAGAAGATAAAATCTGTAGTACTGGTGTCACCCAGTACAAACCCCAAGTATTTAGGTATCTTCTGCAAATATCCACTGCTTAATTGTTTTCTCCTCACAATACTGCACCCAGTCGAAGTTAATGACCATCTTTACACCTCTGCTCCAGCATGATATTTATATTGCACCCGGACCCAACACAAGCACATACACCTTTTGAAATTTGACCTAAACCAAATCTGATGTCAGCAGATCTATATCAGTGAGACCAAGCGGAGGTTGGGCGATCGTTTCGCCGAGCACCTCCGCTCGGTCCGCAATAACCAACCTGACCTCCCGGTGGCTCAACACTTCAACTCCCCCTCCCACTCCGTATCCGACCTCTTTGTCCTGGGTCTCCTCCATGGCCAGAGCGAGCAGCACCGGAAATTGGAGGAACAGCACCTCATATTCCGCTTGGGGAGTCTGCATCCTGGGGACATGAACATTGAATTCTCCCAATTTTGTTAGTCCTTGCTGTCTCCTCCCCTTCTTCAGCCCTCCTGCTGTCTCCTTCCATCCCCCAGCCTTCGGGCTCCTCCTCCTTTTTCCTTTCTTCTCCCAGCCCCCCCACCCCCGATCAGTCTGAAGAAGGGTTTCGGCCCGAAACGTTGCATTTTTCCTTCGCTCCACAGATGCTGCTGCACCCGCTGAGTTTCTCCAGCTTTTTTGTGTACCTTCTAATCAAGATAAGTTGCACCGGCTGGTCTTGGGCCAGATGGCCCAATTCCTCCTCTTCCCCACAGTCCTCCATATATCTTCATACCATCTGAAAATAACATTTGAAACTACTGACATAATAAACACCTCTGTTAGATAGCAAGGAAACCATTTGGTGCACTATGCCTGTCCTGACTCTTCGAAAGATTCTCCAACTGGTCCCATTCAGATGTGTTTCAGTCATTGCAATTTTCAAGCGCTTATCTCCTTTCAATATCATTTAACTGAATCTGCTTCCACTGTAGTTTAAGGCAATGCATGGAGTGACCCCAAAATATTGGAAAAGCTCAGCAGGTCAGACAACATCTATGGAGAAATAGTTAACATTTCAGGCTGACTAGTTTTTTGTTGTTTTATTAAATCCGCCAGACTGGCAAACAACTGTTTTTTTTCTGTTTCCATGCCAGAATTCCATATTTTGCTACTTAAGTACATTATCCTGATGACCCTCAATTGCATTCACCAATTATTTTTACATCTGTGTCTCCTGCTAACTGGACTACCCAGCAGCTAAACCTACTTCTCATTATTCACTCTGTCAAAACCTTTGTTCCCTTAGGTTTTCCTGCATGGACAACAACTCGGATTGTTAATCTCTACAAAAAAAATGTAGTAACATGCCAACAAATTTAGGTTACAGAGTTCTCAAGATGGCAGTGAGCAACTATGCTCCCAACAGATAACAAAAATCAAAAGATTCCATGATCCTACAAGATTGCTTTGTGCAATCCCAATTCCTGAATGCATGCTTCATAAAAGATTTCGCACAGCAGTTACACTCAAAGATGTAAAGCAAGACTTCCCTTCCAAAAGAAGGCTTTTAAAACAAAGCTGAGTTCAGGTCACAAAGATTACATCCCCAATATTAACATATCAAGAGAGGAATCATTCTTACATCTCAGCTACTTCTCACTAACACCAATCTATCTATATTACTAAAAGTCTGATCTTGACCGCTTTGGCCCACTGTGCTGCGATTTCCGAGAGAACGCCGCCACCAATGGCCACTTCGCTCAGAGCCCTCTTCCGCCTTACGGGACCAGAGGGTTTTTCCCATCTATGAAAAATCAAGAGATATATTCATGTTTTTTAAAAATTCCCCATTCTCTCTGCTGCCCCCGCTGGTGGCAGGGGGAGGGACTATAAAACCCAGAAGTGTAGTGCCTCAGTCAGTCTCTGCCAGACCCAGGAAGCGAGAGGGTCACGGCTCTCTGAGCTGCGAATAACACTGAATGAACGTCTACTCCACGGTGAGTCCCCCCCGATGCGGCTGTAAAGTGGCTGCAGGCTGTAAAGTGGCTGCAGCCCAATTGTTTGCCTCGCCTTTTTAACAAGTTTGTGTTCACAAAATGAATTTTGGTTGTCAGGTGGCTGCAGCCCGTGTGATGCTGGGACCCAACGGGTCCCACTTAGTCTAGTAGTTCATAAAATAAACCAGGTTATAATCTGGGGATCAGGCACAAATCTATAACTTTCTGGCTAATGCATCATTAGAATTGTGATTTATATTTGTGGCTTCGAAGGATATAAAACAATCATCAATTCTAGGGAGCAGCTTTAGTATCTACATTATTAATTCAAACTTGCAACGCAACATTTTTTCTCTCAACGGCTGAAAGGACAATATTGAAAAAACACTTAATCTTTGATAACAAATGGTTTGAAATGAATGTTATTAAAACAAGCTCTTTACTTTCGAAATCAAGTCACATCCACTACAATGGCAGCTTTAATACAATAAAACATCCTAAGTATTAGTGAACAAATACAATGCTAAGCAAAAAAAATATCATTACTGGACGCAAACAAAAGCTTAGTTAAGATAATAAGACAATGGAGTCTTTAAGGAAAGACTGAGAGAGGGAGATTGAGAGAGACAAAGTGATAGATTAAAACAAACGAGAGAGAGAGAGAGAGAGAGAGAGAGAGAGAGGGAGAGAGAGAGAGAGAGAGAGAGAGAGAGAGAGAGAGAGAGAGAGAGAGGGGAGAGGGAGAGGGAGAGAGAGGGAGAGAGGAGAGAGAGAGAGAGAGAGAGGAGAGGGAGAGAGAGAGGAGAGGAGAGGGAGAGAGAGAGAGAGAGGAGAGAGAGAGAGAGAGAGAGAGAGAGAGAGAGAGAGAGAGAGAGAGAGAGAGAGAGGAATCAGTGCTTTAGTTTGGTCCTTTTATCTGTTTCTGTTCTCCGCAGATGGATTCAGCGGGGAGGCTCAGCGGGTCCTGTGGAATGGGCTGGATGGGCTGACGGTAGTTTGTAAGAGCCTTCTGGGGTATCCTGGGGGGTGATTACATGAAGGTCCTGGATGAGAGCCTGGCGACCGGGGACATGCCCCTCTCGTGGCGTAGGGCAGTCGTTGTCTTGCTGCCCAAGGGCAAACTCTGCCTGATGAAGAACTGGCCCCCGGTCTCTCTCCTCTGTACAGAGTATAACGTTTTTGCACGGGCGATGGCAAATCACCTGGGCTCCGTGCTGTCCCAACTGATTCACCCTGACAAGTCCTATACAGTCCTTGGCCGGTCCATTCAGGATAACATCCACCTGGTTAAAGACCTGATTCATCTATTTCAGGGATCTGGTCAGTCAGCTGCTTTTCTGTCTCTTGATCAGGAGAAGGCTTTTGACAGGGTAGAGCATGACTACCTATTCGGGACGTTGCAAGCGTTCGGGTTTGAACCACATTTTGTGACTCGGGTACGGCTTTTGTACGCTGCAGCGGAGTGTCTCGTGAAGGTTAATGGTGCGTTGTTGGCTCTCATTCACTTTGGGAGGGGGGTTCGCCAGGGGTGTCCCATGTCTGGTCAGTTGTCCTCGGCCTGTGTGCCTAATACATAATAGATACTTCCTTGCCTTCGTCTTCCATCCAGACACGCCATGGCGGTCCGTGTTACCACCTGAAGGTGGGGGCGGTCCTGTGGTGAAGAGTGTTGCCCAGAGCTGTGACGTGTAATAAACTTTTGAGTCGGTTGACGGGCTCGCCGGCCGCCTGTAATTTCTGCGGCGAGGAAGAGACCGTGTACCACGTGTATATGGAGTGTGTGAGGTTGCTGCCCCTGTACCAATATCTGAAGGGGCTGCTCCTCAAGATTTGGCTGCATTTTAGTCCCACGATCCTGGTGTTTGGGCATAAGGCAGGGAGTGGGGAGGGCCGATCGCGGGGGGTGGAATATCCCTGTCAGTTTGCTCCTGGGTCTGGTCAAGATGACCATTCGTGGGTCCAGGCAGCGGGTGGTCGATGGTCACAACAGAGTCGGCTGCCTCTGACTCTTCCGGATCTATGTCCGTGCTCGCGTGTCCCTGGAGAGGGAACACGCGGTGTCCACGGGGACGCTGGAGGCCTTCAGTCAACGCTGGTTGCAGCGAGGGGTCGAGAGCATTGATTGCACCATTGTATAATAATGACTGCTTGATGTATTGTAACCATTGAACGTTTATGTACGTTTGATACGCTGTAATATGCAATTGCTGAATAAAGTCCTTGGAAAGGACAAAAAGAGAGAGGGGGAGAGAGAGGGAGAGAAATTGAGAAAGATAAAGAGAGTGACTGTGGGAGAGGACAAGTGGAAGTGAGACAGAATAAAAAATAGGTCACTGTGATTTCCACAGATCTCGATCGAGACAGGTAGAAATAAAAATGGAATCAAAGGAAATTGGAGATGTACAGGCAAATGGGAGGAACACTGATTTTGCAGGGTTCTATGGGACAGAAAAGATAAAAGGAAAGCAAGCAACGCTAATGTTGATCTTATTAAAGTGAACACCTCATCCAACAGGGTTGTTCTATTTCTATCAGCCTTTTCCCAGCATTTACTTTTTTCATATGATATAGTGAAGATCATAATAGATCAAATTATGAGAGGCGTAAATAGGGATGACATTCAGAACATTTAGCTAAGATGGAAATATCAAATACTAAAGGGCATAGCTATAAGGGGAGAGTGGCAAGGTATAAAGGAGTGCGGAGAAAGTTATTTGCATAGAGTGTTGTGAGTGCCCGGAACATGTTGACGGGGTGGTGGTTGAGGCGTATACAATAGTGGCACATAAAATACTTTTAGATAGGTATATTGATATGCAGGGAATGGAGGGAATAGGCACATGCTAAGAGATGGTGGAGTTTGGTTTGATTTAGAGATACAGCATGGAAAGAGGCCCTTCAGCCCACCGAGTTCACACAGACCAGCGAATCCCCATGCGCTAGTTCTATTGTACACACTAGGGACAATTTACAGAAGCAATTAACCTACAAATGTGCACGTCTCTGGAATGCGGGAGGAAAGCAGAGCACCCGGAGAAAACCCACGCAGTCACAGGGAGGATGTAAAGACTCTATACAGACAGCACCTGTAGTCAAGATCGAACATGGATCTCTGTCGTTGTAAGGCAGCAACTCTACCGCTGCACCACTGTGCCGTCCTTTTGATGGTCTTGACATCACAGACATTGTGGCCGAAGGGCCTGTTCTTGTGCTGTACTGTTTTATGTTCTATGTGCCGTGGTTGTTAGCAACTTGGAATCAGTTGACTCCAAGGACTTTAGAATAAGTCAAGGAGAGCACATTCAGTGCAGTACAGAGTGGGTTGCTGCACTATTCGAAGTGATGTTATTTGTATCCATTGTTAAACCTACGTTAAACTTCACTTTCTCAGGTGGCCGCAAGATCCATTACATCATTTTGATGAAACACAGGAGAGTTTGTCACCAGGGTCCCGAATAATATATGCCTCTCTTTCAAAGGTTAACTGGAGGTTACCGGTTGATCACCATATAGCTATTGGTGAGATTTTGTGCTATCAAATTGTTTGCCTTGTTTCCTGCAGTTCAATAGTGACTACATGTCAAGAGATCCACAATGGCAACATCGGTGCTTGTATTCTACAAAAGGAGGATCTTCCAGGAAGTTTCAGAAATAGCAAAGGAACAGCACTCTGGGGCAACTCCCCCAGAAGAAAAAAAACGGGAAAGCAGACTATTATCTAAATGGTGGCCGATTGGGAAAGGGGGAGATGCAGCGAGACCTGGGTGTCACGGTACACCAGTCATTGAAGGTAAGCATGCAGGTGCAGCAGGCAGTAAAGAAAGCGAATGGTATGTTAGCTTTCATTGCAAAAGGATTTAAGTATAGGAGCAGGGAGGTTCTACTGCAGTTGTACAGGGTCTTGGTGAGACCACACCTGGAGTATTGCGTACAGTTTTGGTCTCCAAATCTGAGGAAGGACATTATTGCCGTAGAGGGAGTGCAGAGACGGTTCACCAGACAGATTCCTGGGATGTCAGGACTGTCTTATGAAGAAAGACTGGATAGACTTGGTTTATACTCTCTCGAATTTAGGAGATTGAGAGGGGATCTTATAGAAACTTACAAAATTCTTAAGGGGTTGGACAGGCTAGATGCAGGAAGATTGTTCTCGATGTTGGGGAAGTCCAGGACAAGGGGTCACAGCTTAAGGATAAGGGGGAAATCCTTAAAAACCGAGATGAGAAAACTTTTTTCACACAGAGAGTGGTGAATCTCTGGAACTCTCTGCCACAGAGGGTAGTTGAGGCCAGTTCATTGGCTATATTTAAGAGGGAGTTAGATGTGGCCCTTGTGGCTAAGGGGATCAGGGGGTATGGAGAGAAGGCAGGTACGGGATACTGAGTTGGATGATCAGCCATGATCATATTGAATGGCGGTGCAGGCTCGAAGGGCCGAATGGCCTACTCCTGCACCTAATTTCTATGTTTCTAAGAAGCGCAAAGGCAAGATGACACAAACGGCCTTCTCCTGCACAATAATTCAATAAAGAACTCTAAAATTGCTGTTTGTTAAACGAGCTATATGAATTCAAATCTACCTTTCTTACCTTAAGCGAATGCTTTTGCAGAACACTGATTAGGGGAGAATCTAACATACATGCCTATTGGTTCGAACCTTTGCTGGTGTAAATGCCAATCTCTAATTTGTTTGTCCGAAGTGGTCCGATGTTTTTGTCTTGTTCAGGTTGAATTGAGAAAGGGGATCAAGTGAACAAACATCTGGTATTGACAAAGATATGAAAACATATGAAACAGGGGCAGGAAGAGAAGATGACCCTCCAATATCTTCCATAAGGTCTGCCATTCAATAAGATATTTGCTGATCTGATCTTGGACTCAGCTTCACGACACGACTTTGGAATGCTTTATGGGCCTGTCCCACTTAGACGATTTTTCAGGCGACTGAAACGATGATGTCAGAGTAGAACACACACACCCATCGCTTCCTTCACCAGCCCGTTATGCAGGTGGGGGACAGGGCAAGTGGGGGGAGCGCTGTCTGAGTGAAATTCACACGGTGCAAAGCCCTGGTGAAAGACATTGTTGCCATAGAGGGATCACCAGACTGATTCCTGGGATGTCAGGACTTTCATATGAAGAAAGACTGGATAGACTCGACTTATACTCGCTAGAATTTAGGAGATTGAGGGGGGATCTTATCGAAACTTATAAAATTCTTAAGGCGTTGAACAGGCTAGATGCAGGAAGATTGTTCCCGATGTTGGGGAAGTCCAGAACAAGGGGCCACAGTTTAAGGATAAGGGGGAAATCTTTTAGGACCGAGATGAGAAAAACATTTTTTACTCAGAGAGTGGTGAATCTGTGGAATTCTCTGCCACAGAAGGGAGTTGAGGCCAGTTCATTGGCTATATTTAAGAGGGAGTTAGATGTGGCCCTTGTGGCTAAAGGTATCAGGGGGTATGGAGAGAAGGCAGGTACAGGATACTGAGTTGGATGAACAGCCATGATCATATTGAATGGTGGTGCAGGCTCGAAGGGCCGAATGGCCTACTCCTGCACCTAATTTCTATGTGATACAGCCACACACCGCGATGAACAGGAAGGTTGGCGCTGTAATTAAGACGGTGGAAGCATAGTGTATGGGAAGGGTTACATAAGTCCATTCAAAGAGGGGATGAGAGGGGAGTAAGAAGCAGTGGAGACAACTTTTAAGAAGCCAGAGATACATGGCAGTGAAGCTCGGCGGACATTAACATTACCGGTCGGTTATCCTTGGTTCTGAAAACTACTGCTTACGTTTTTTTCTTCCCCAATGAGTCATCACCGGTTACAACATACGAGAACCTACGACAACCTTCGATCTCCTGGCAACACATTACCACTGCATCTACGGCACGAGAATTCTTGTTGCTTCCCATGGCGGCTTCATTCTGGTTGCCGCTAATTTTTCAACATGTTGAAAAATTTGTGGCGACCATAATGAGGCCGCGACGTTCCCAGAATGCGGGAACTCCTCACGACCATGAAGGCAACTCCCCGGCAACCACCCGCGAATATGTGGCGGCCGCATAGTCTCCTGCAGTCGCCTAAAAAGTCACCCAAGTGGGACAGGCCCATTAATGCGTTAAAACTGCTTTAAATATGCCTGCAACTTTTGATTTAATGTTACTTAACTTCAAAATGCAATTTTCCCCAATCTTAGATGCCTCTTGAGTTTGAAAATCTGGTTCAGACTTGAAGTTATTCAATGATTCGGCTTCTCAGGGGAAGGCTATTCCATAGAATCGTAGCTTTCAGGAAATAGATTCTCCTCATCTTTGTCCCAAATGGGTAGCCCACCAAGGAAAACCAAACTTCTCAGCATCTTTGTGAAACCTCTCTGAAGTATTTGTACATTCCACAAGATCATCTTTCATGTCATGCATTCGACATAAGGTGAGATCTGCCATGTTGCAACATTCATAGTTAAGTCCTACTTAATAACTGAAATGTCTGAAGAAGGGACTCGACCGGAATCATCACCCATTCCTTCTCTCCAGAGATGCTGCCTGTCCCGCTGAGTTACTCCAGCATTTTGTGTCTACCTTCAACTGAAATATCATGTTTTCCAGCAAAAACTGTTAAAAGACGTTGGCCAAGGTCTCCTGAAGCAAGTGAGATGACTCATGTTAGATTATTCCGCACTTGTTTTGAAAATGAAACACTGCTTTCCACTGACTCATTCCACTGCTCATTGTGATTATTCACAAGCCATCACTTCTGTGATTGACTTAAGCATGAAGAGAATTGTGCATAAAGATGGAAACTTCAGCAAATGGGCACTTCATTTTTCAGTGCTATTGTTATTAACTGCATCCAAAGGGCAATATAGACATTTGTGATAGGGGCTCAAGCATGATATATCTGTTATTAAGTGGGACTTAACTATTAATGTTGCAACGTGGCAGATCCCTCCTTATGCTGAATGCACGCCATGAAAGATCATGCAAATTCTGACGAGAGGTTTCACAAAGATGCTGAGAGTTTGGTTCTTCTTGTTGGGTCACCCATTTGGAATAGAGATGAGGAGAATTTCTTTCCTGAGAGCTACGATTCTGTAGAATGGCATTCCCCAAAGCAGTAGAATCAGTGAGTACCTACAAGTTTGAACCAGATTTTCAAACTAGAAAGGGGTCTAAGATTAGGGGAAACTGCATTTTAAGTAAAGTCCAGTACATATTAAATCAAAGGTACGCAAAAAAAGCTGGAGAAACTCAGCGGGTGCAGCAGCATCTATGGAGCGAAGGAAATAGGCAACGTTTCGGCCCGCCCGAAACGTTGCCTATTTCCTTCGCTCCATAGATGCTGCTGCACCCGCTGAGTTTCTCCAGCTTTTTTGTGTACCTTCGATTCTCCAGCATCTGCAGTTCCTTCTTAAACACATATTAAATCAAGATTTGCAAGCTTATGTAAAGCAATGTTAACAAAATAAAGCAGCCCAACGTCGTGATGTGGAGCTATGGGCAAGATCAGATCAGCACCTCACCTTTGAGACCGAAGATTATGTGTTTGGGCGTTTTTGCCGGTAAGTTGATCACAAAACATAGACATGGCCAACAGTGCTTAGCTGAAAGTGTTTAATGACCTAATTAGCAGGAAGCTGATCAGTGTACTTTGAATAATGGTTTGCTTTCTTAAAGGGATGAACAGTGATAACTGGATTAATAAGTCAATACAAACATTGCTCTTCAAGTTCACCAAAGATGCAATGAAACCAAAGTCCTAAATATAAATGTTTGGGTTTCAATGCTTCATGCTAATTGAAATTGCTGACATTTGAAAAATACTGCCTGAGTTTGTGCATCTCCCACACCAATCAAAGTTACTGAGCTTTACAAAAAAGAAATCCCACCAAGATTCCAAATCAGACTAAAATGTCTCCATAATAACAATTCTGAGTGCAGCTGTTGCATTTTGACGATGCTACCTCCTTCAAGCTGCAAACTAAAACAACAAAGGGTGGTGGATCTATGGAACAAGCTGCCAGAGGAAGTAGTTGAGGAACGGTTATCCCAATATTTAAGAAGCAGTTAGACAGGTATATGGATAGGACAGACGCAAAATGTTGGTGTAACTCAGTGGGACAGGCAGAATCTCTGGAGGGTAGGAATGGGTGATGTTTCGGGTCACGACCCTTCTTCAGACAGGTTTAGAGGAATAAGATGATGGCAGATTTGACTGTTGTAGTTGGGACATGTTGGCCAGTGTGGGCAAGTTGGATCCGAAGGGCCATTTTCCACACTGTATAACTCTACGACTCTATAACAAGATCTTACCACAGGTGGCTAGGACTTATATTTCCAACACACCAGGGCTACCTCATTGCAGTTCTAACAGTCTCTCTCAGTCTTACTCAGACACACACACACATACAAAATGTTATGCAGAACGGATGTGTGAAGTGAAAATTAATTGAAGTAATAAATATCTAATAAAAAATGTTCTCTTTTATACATTCATCCTGCATAGTCGGTGCACCTATGTATTCTGCCCACAATTAGCTTCCCGTCCCTGTTCAGTTTGCTTTGAATCCCCCAGTTTCATAACCTTTTTTATACAGTGCCCTCCATTATGTTTGGGACAAAGACCCATGATTTATTTATTTTCCTCTGTACTCCACAATTTGAGATTTGTAATAGAAAACAATCACATGTGGCTAAAGTGCACATTGTCAGATTTTAATACATTTTGGTTTCACCATGTTGAAATTACAGCAGTGCTTATACATAATCCCCCCATTTCAGGGCACCATAATCTTTGGGATGCAACAATGTCATATAAATGAAAGTAGTTGTGTTTAGTATTTTGTTGCATATCCTTTGCATGAAGTCTGCGATTCATGGACATCACCAGCTGGAGGTGTCTTCTCTACTCTGGTGATGCTCTGCCAGGCCTGTATTGCAGCCATCTTTAGCTTATGCTCCTTTGGGGGCTAGTCCTCTTCAGTTTTCTCTTCAGCATATAAAAGGCATGCTCAATTAGGTTCAGATCGGGTGATTGACTTGGCCACTCAGGAATTGACTAATTTTTAGCTTTGAAAAACTCTTTTGTTGCTTTAGCAGTATGTTTGTGATCATTATCTTGCTGTAGAATGAACTGCCGGCCAATGAGTTTTGAGGCATTTGTTTGATAGCATTTGTCTACACATTTCAGAATTAGTTATGCTGCTCCCATCAGCAGTTGTATCATCAATGAATATACGTTCAGCAGCCATACACGCCCAGGCCACAACATCCCTACCACCGTGTTTCACTGATGAGGTGGTAAGCTTTGGATCTTGGGCAGTTCCTTCTCTCCTCCATACTTTGCTCTTGCCATCACTCTGATATGTTAATCTTCCTCTCATCTGTCCACAAGACCCTTTTCCAGAAATGTGGTTGTTCTTTTAAGTACTTCTTGGCAAACTGTAACCTGGCCATCGTATTTTTCCAGCTCGAGCTAGATAGGGCTCTTAAAAATAGCGGAGTCAGGGGATATATGGGAAGAAGGCAGAAACGGGGTACTGATTGGGGATGATCAGCCATGATCACATTGAATGGCGGTACTGGCGCAAAGGGCCGAATGGCCTACTCCTGCACCTATTGTCTATTGACCAGTGGTTTGCATCTTGCAGTGTAGCCTCTGTATTTCTGGTCATGAAGTCTTCTGCGGACAGTGGTCATTGACAAATCCCCACTTGACTCCTGAAGAGTCTTTCTGATCTGTCAGACAGGTGTTTAGGGATTTTTCTTTATTATAGAGAGAATTCTTCTGTCATCAGCTGTGGAGTCTTCCTTGGCCTGCCAGTCCCTTTGCGATTAGTAAGCTCACCAGTGCTCTCTTTCATCTTAATGATGTTCCAAACAGTTGATTTTTGGTAAGCCTAAGGTTTGGCTGATGTCCCTAACAGTTTTATTCTTGTTTCTCAGTCTCATAATGGCTTCCTTGACTTTCATTGGCTCAACTTTGGTCCTCATGTTGATAAACAGTTATAAAATTTTCCAAAGGTGATGGAAAGACAAGGTGCTGAGATCTCTCTTATACCTGCATTAAGGAGGCATTAAACACATCTGAGCAATTACAAACACCTGTGTCCCAAACATTATGGTGCCCTGAAAATGGGGGGGGGGGGGGTATGTATAAACACAGCTGTAATTCCTATACGGTGAAACCAAAATGTATGAAAATTCCATTTAATAAAATCTGACAATGTGCACTTTAACCACATGTGATATTTTTCTATTACAAATCTGAAATTGCGAAGTACAGAGGCAAATAAATAAATGATAGGTCCTTGTCCCAAACATTATGGAGGGCACTATCTTTAATCTCAACAGCCAGCACATTCACTTTCCCTACATTCCTGCATTTCAGTGCCATTTAATAAGTGTTTGGAGGTTTTCTGAGAAATGGGAAGATTGCATTTGGTTCAGAGGTTCCTATTCAATAGGATTTCATTGGCTGCAAAGCTCATTGAGACTTCAAGGTTATGAAATATGTTATTGCAATATTTTCTTTTTCATTGAAAGGCCATGACTTCTTTTCAATTTGTTCTCTCATGGAAGATATTTTTTTTTTTATTATTTGGATGAATTTTTACTTCTAATTCAAATTTTAATCAAAGCAATATAATTCACTGCCTATGATTAAAATCATTCGACTCCTCACATTAGTTTAGGCAGCAAGGGATGGCAATTATTCTGCTACGCCACTTTTTCAGAATATGTTTCGTATATTATTATATCAGAAACAGAGGCCATTTGGACCATTAATGCAATCCCATTGAGCTACTTACTTCTTTATAACCTCGTCACTCTCACATCTCTATCAGCTCCATCCTGATTCTGCTACTACTCACTTACACAATAATTTTGGGTCAATTAATCCATGAATCCAAATGACTCTGGGTTGTGAGAGGAAACTGGAGTCCCTTGGGAAACCCATTGGGTCAAAGAAAGAAAGTGCAAACTCCACACATACAGTGCCGGACGGAGGTAAGGATCGCACCTGGGGTGCTGGAGCTGTGAGGCAGAAGCTTTCCCTGCTGGGCCACAGTTACACTTTGGTTTCTTTAATGCTGTAGGTTGGTCGCGTCCCTCAAGGAAGCAAAGAAAAAAACATAAAGGAAAATTCTCGCTTTGTTCCTCTGCCTTCTTCAGTGGTACCTGACTTGCCTCTGATCGGCCTTCCTGGTTCAAGGGGCAACTAGAGATGGACAATAAATTCAAGCGCTGATACAGACATCCTGAGTACAGGTAAATAAAAAATAACCAAACAGTAATAGAAACATAGAAACATAGAAATTAGGTGCAGGAGTAGGCCATTCGGCCCTTCGAGCCTGCACCGCCATTCAATATGATCATGGCTGATCATCCAACTCGGTATCCCATACCTGCCTTCTCTCCATACCCCCTGATCCCCTTAGCCACAAGGGCCACATCTAACTCCCTCTTAAATATAGCCAATGAACTGGCCTCAACTACCCTCTGTGGCAGAGAGTTCCAGAGATTCACCACTCTCTCTGTGAAAAAAGTTCTTCTCATCTCGCTTTTAAAGGATTTCCCCCTTATCCTTAAGCTGTGACCCCTTGTCCTGGACTTCCCTAACATCGGGAACAATCTTCCTGCATCTAGCCTGTCCAACCCCTTAAGAATTTTGTAAGTTTCTATAAGATCCCCTCTCAATCTCCTAAATTCTAGAGAGTATAAACCAAGTCTATCCAGTCTTTCTTCATATCCATATCCATAATGCATAAGTGATGCTCAAAAATGAAATCCTCTAATCTACTGCATTGTTGGATCATGTTGATAGTTGATCTATATACCGTAACAAGACACCCACATGCAGATATTAGTGTGTAGCCCATGTACCCATCTGTTAAGGTGAATACTGCACACAGGAGCACAATTTTGCACATGGTAACCACTTTGCAAAACAGAATTTTTGGAAACTTGGTATGGAAACAGTCCAGAGGTAGCATCAGAAATTGAGACTGTTATACGGAGCGGCAGAGGAGGAAACCGCCATATCGTCAGGCCAGGTCGACCCCTGCAACTACAACCCACCAGCGCCGTCACCAGGACAACCGATCTTTATGGCCAAGTTAAGACTATAACATTTTTAACAACTCTGTATCTAGGTACATGTGATAATAAAGTACCATTGTACCATGGTACACTTTCAGGGAAACATAGAATAATAGGTCATGGCAGATCAAGTAAAAACAGTACCCCGTTCCAGCACGCATGCGCGACATGAGCGTTCACGCAGTGCAACAGCAACGAACGGGAGTACAGGTGCTCCCGCTAGGTAAGTAACTTACTCTGAGGTCGTGATTTCCAAATCCTTGTTCTGTTTTGTGCACTCCCAGAATGAACAAGGCAGAACAGGGAAAGAAGGTTGCTCCCCGTTCGACTCCAACGGAACAGGAGCGTTCCATCAGTGGGGGGTGATCGGCGGCACCTGGACCGCACCACCCCGACAGACGAAGAATCAGAAACAGAAGAAAGGAACACACCAATAACTATGGAGGTAGGTGGGTCTGGTTCCTACCAGCACATAAAAAGTGGGGGAACTGTACTAACATGGGGGGAGATTACACCTGTTCATGGAAGCATGGAGGACTATCACAAATGATAGTTATATACTTAACAGTATTCGTGGATACAAAATAAAATTTATTCAAGAAAATATGCCACCAGTTCAGCATGCACCCCAAAGGGTTTTTACCCTCTCAGTAAAAGAAAAACTAGAGGGTCAAGCAGAACTGGTGAGGTTACTTACAAAGGGTATCAATGAGAAATCTAAACATGAACCTTTGGAATTTGTCTCAAATATATTTACCAAAAACAAAAAAGATGGTGGATGTCACATCATCACTGACTTAACTACATTAAATACTTTCGTTAAGTATATACATTTCAAAATGGAAACATTTGTAACTGCCAAACAACCGATTTCCAAAGGATACTTTATGGCAAGCATCGATTTAAAAGATGCTTACTATTCAGTACCTATTCAAAAGGATCATCGTAGATACCTAAAATTTACCTGGATGGGGCCACTATGGCAGCTCAAAGCATTGCCTAATTGCTTAATATCAGCCCCAAGACTATTTACCAAGATATTAAAACCAGCCTTGGCAATATTAAGAAAACAAAAACATATTGTCATGGCATATCTTGATGATATTTTAATAGTAGGCAAAACCATGGAATTAGCTAAATCAGCTGTGTTAGCTACCAAGCAATTGTTTGAAACCTTGGGATTTGTCTTACATCCCGATAAATCTAAGTTGACGCCATCCACGACTATGGACTATCTGGGATTCACAATTAACTCAGTCGCCAAAAGAGAAATCAGCAGAATTGGCACAGACGTGTAACAATTTAATGGTTAGCAATCGACCAACCATCCGACAAGTGGCAAGAGTAATTGGCAAAATAGTAGCAGCATTTCCAGCTACACAATTTGGACCTTTGCACTATCAAAACTTACAAAGAGCAAAGGTGCAAGCGTTAAAACGACATGCAGGTCATTTTGACTGAACCATGAAATTACCCATTGAAGCAATATCAGTGTTACAATGGTGGATAGAGAACATTTGGCATAGTTCCAGTCCTATCATCATCAATAACCCAACGTCCAAGTCTTATATACAGTAAATCCTCACTATAATGGACCATGATGTGGAGGGGGGGATGGTGCCCATTACTGCCGTTTGTCCGCTGTAAGGGAATATCATTTTATGTAGTAGAAACAAATAACTGAACTGCATTGCTGATCAATACACATAAGGACATAAAAGTGCTGGAGTAACTCGGCAGGTCAGGCAACATCTCTGGAGAACATGGATAGATGATGTTCAAATCAGAACCCTTCTTCAGATTGATTCAGTCTGCTGAATTACTCCAGCTGTTTGTGTCGTTTCGCCTTAAAACTAGGCGCTGATGTTGCTGGTCACAGCAGCGAGCCCTTCACCAGCTGTTGTATGGACAGTTTGATACGGCTGTTGTTGTGGCTCACGTTGTAGCCCCCGCCGACAGCGCTTTCTTCAACAGTCACCACAGACACGACACGGTCGGTCACCGTGGGGCTCCCCCCCCTCCCCCTCTCACCTGCTGCTTCCTTCTGCCAGCCGTCACTTTGTCCACACTACCTCCACCGTCGCCTCCACCTGCTTCTCCCTTCACTCTGCCTCTCCCTTCCCTAATGCCGCTACCTCCTCCTTGTTTCCTGCAGTCGTCGACATCTTCCAAGGTAAAGTATGTCGGTGACTGTGGGGGAGAAAGCGGTGGTGGGGGGGTTGTTATCAATGATCTGGAGTGAGGGCATAAGAAATAAGAGATGCAAGATGGCTGATCAAGTGTAGCATTTCCTGCGGTTGCTAGGGAAAGTGCCACTAGAGGGGGTGGTTTGGGTGGGAAGGGACGAATTAACCAGGGAGTTATGGAGGGAGCGGTCTCTGCCTTGATTGTACTCTGAGATTCAGAATTCTGAAGATTCACAACCAAATCAACACCTCCATCCTAAAATGGGTGACGTCAGGTTTTGACCCTTTTCCCCCTTAATCTCTCCATTAAACTAAGTTTCAATTTTGTCATCAATTTGTTTTATACTAGTTGCTGACTACATTACAATTGAACATTAAAAAATAAACCCTAAACAACTACTTTCACATTCACTTCTCTGTAAGAGTTTATTTGACTCCTCATTAATGTTGCTCATTGGCGGTAGTTCATTAAAGTAAAGCCAATGTATTCTGAAACAGTGCATAACAATTAAATGCTTGCAACACAAATGGAGTATCTGTCAGTGTTAGCTGTCATTTCAAAGTGGAAGAACGCGCTTCAAAGAACATACATGAAAGTGGAAGAATTAGAAGTCAGCCATCAGATGCTTTGAGTCTGTTCTGCCATGCTAAAAGAGCTTGTTTATCTTTTAGTAGAAACAAGAAACTGCAGGCACTGTCAAAAAACAAATGTTAGTTGGAAATATTTTATGTGGTGGGTGGTGGGTGGGGGAGGGGAAGGGGGAAACTTTATTTCCTAGTCCCCTACCTGGTCGGAGAGGCGGCTTCCATCCGAGCTGCTTCTTCACCCCTTCCTCGCGGCCTACCATCGAAAGTGGAGCGGCCTTTCCTGTCGGGTTCGGCCGGGACTGCAGCTTCGGCGTCGACACAGCGCTGGGCCACCAACACGGAGCGGGCAATGCCTTACCGGGTCACCGTGCGGTAAGCTCCGACTCCAACATCGAGGAGCTGTGACTGCGGAGCGTCCAGCCGCAGGTGGTGCTGGATTTGGAACGCCGCGGAGTCTGGGATCCTGGGATCCGGGATCGCCAGAGTCGGAGCTTCAGCCAACGTGGCCTGAGGACTATGGGTGCCACAGTCTCCGGGGAGGAAGTGGCCGCTCCAGACATTTTCCAAGCCGCTGAGGAGTGTTTTACCCGACACCGGAGTTCCAGTTTTCCGGCAAGGATGGCCTGAAAACATCGGACTGGCTGTGGAGGCCACAAATAGGCCCCAACCTCAGGTGTTTCATAGAGGAAAAGGACTTAACTTTTTGTTGCCTTTCCCCACAGTAGAACATTTTGATTTTGTTGTGGGGGGACGTTCTTGTTGAATTCTATGATGTGTTGTGTCATTTTTCTGATTTTTAATTTTTCTATGGATGTACGGAAACTTATTTATTTTATTATTTATTTTATGTAAAGCACTTTGGTTTCAACGCGAGTTGATTTAAACATGCTATACAAATACAATTTACTTACTTACTTACTTACAAAGAAAGGATACAAAGAGCTGGAGTAACTCAACGGGTCAGGCAACACCTCTACCCATCTTTACCTCAGTGCCATATTCCTGCACTAATAAGGTCATAAGGAATAGGGGTAGACTTAGGCCATTCAGCCCAGCAAGTCTACTTCACCATTCAATCATGGCTGATCTATCTCTCCGTCCTAACCCCATTCTCCTGCCTTGTCTCCCTATAACCTCTGACACCCGTACTAAACAAGAATCTATCTCTGCCTTAAAAATATCCACTGATCGCACATGATTGTACCCTGCATGATTTGTCTGGAGAGCACGCAAACCAAATTTTAAACTATATCTCAGTGCACACCATAATAATAAATTGCCACCAATACATTCTTAAATTCTTTTAATATCCAAATATCTACCGATCTCTGTCTAGATTACAAGACGTTTATGGGCACCATTGTTCAAGGAAGGCAGCGAGTGTGGAGATTTCATTGCTGAAAGCAAAATCTAGGTTAATTAGTTAAAACAGCACACAGAACTGCCAATGAATACTAAACATGGGTAAAAAACTCAGCTGTTCATATTTTTTGCCACAAAAATTTATTTCTCTGAAAATCTGAACACAAAATAATTGACACATCTATTTTTTTTCAGTCCTAATTATGAACAGTGAGATATTTTACCAGAAACAAACACAGTTGGATTATGGAGACACAATAGGCTGCAGATGCAGGAACCTCGAGCAAAACACAAACAGCTGAAGGAACACCAGAGCATAAACAAACTGTAAAGGGCCTGTCCCACTTGGCCGTCATTTACGTGACTGTCGCTCGCATCTTCATGCGTCAGCACAGTCGTCTGGAGTGCGTGACGTCAATTGAATACCCAGTTTATGATATTTATGGTAATTTTCTAAAATGTTTCTTGAGTGGTTCTAGCAATTGGAAAACTGCAGATGTAATGCCCCTATTCAAAAAAAGAGGTGAATGAAACATAGCAAGCTGCAGACCAAATTAATCTGTAGGAAGGAACTGCAGATGCTGGTTTAAATTGTAGATAGACACAAAATGCAGGAGTAACTCAGCGGGACAGGCAGCATCTCTGGAGAGAAGGGTCTCGACCCGAAACGTCACCCATTGCTTCTCTCCAGAGTTGCTGCCGGTCCCGCCGAGTTACTTCAGCATTTTGTATCACTTATCCGGTTTGCTCTTCCATTGCTATATTGGTATGTAACCTTTCAGGAATTAGTGTGCAAGGATTTCCAGCTCGTTCTGAATACAAACATCTGCCAAACCCTCAATTTCTCATTGCTCATGTGATTTGCCTGTTGCCAAAGATTGCCATCATTCCCATTTCTGAAAATGCTAAATAATTATCCACAATGTACTCTTAAATCGCGCGCACTTATATCCATGACGGGAAAGGTGGGCTGACTGCGCATGTGCGGCACATGGTTACGCACGGGGATGTAATCATGCGTCACCACGCACTACACGTATGAGGTCATGACGTCAGCGTGCGGGCGGAGTACGTCCCCTTGCGTAAAGATACGCCAAGCTGGTGGCGCGCGAAGACTTCGTGCAGCGCGAAATCATGGAGCACCCCACGATACCGCGCGCAACTCAACATTCCTCCACGCCTCTCCATGCGCCCGTCCCGCGCTACCCACACGCTACCCGTGCGTCACAACGCGACAACCACATTTTTGGAGGTCGCGTAAATTGCGCGCAAATGACGCCCAAGTGGGACCCTTAACTCGATAACTGAGTTCCTCCACGAGTTTGATTATTGCACAGTTGGATTATTGGATTGAATTTTTCTTTTATTATAAAATGAAAGAGACTTCAATGTGAAGATAGAGAGAAAACATAAAATCTTTGATCATTGCAGTTGATGAGTACATGTAACTTTACGGTGGTTACCAACAATGAGAAATTGGAGACAATAAACCTCTATTGTCCTTGTCTAGGATAGAGAAGTATAGCATTGTCAGTATAGTACAAAATAAGAAGAGTCATAATGATTGAAAATGAGACCTAAAATATTCACAGTACTTCATTAGGTAAACAGTTAAATAATATTTTCACTTAAAATATTCAATTTGCCGTATAACAAAATTCACGTTTCTTACCAAACAAAAACATTGGAAATATTGTATGAAAATACTTTATCAAATATGCCTGAAACTGTAGCAATAATTTCTGCATGCACTATTAAATCTAAGCCACTTACAGCGCAATTAGAAACATCCCACAGGACCAAGATCAAAGAAGGAAATGCTGAGAATACCAGGCGGTCTTAGAATGTGAGGGAGGAGGGAGAGAAAGTGAGGAGGCGATTCAGTTCGAAAGAGCTGGGGGGGGGATAGTTAGAGCTGAGATTAGGAGAGAGCTGGGGATAGGAGCTAGCTGCATTAAGAGAAAGCTATGGGAGGAGAGATTGAAGATGGAGGAGAAGGAAGCAGGGGGGAGGGAGTGGAGCAAGAGTGAGCTGAGAGTGTGAGGAGAGTGGGGATTGGGGCAGGGGAGAGTAGGGGAGAGGAGGAAGGAAGTGGGGCCTGAGGTAGCATGGTGGTGAGGATGGAGCAGGTTGGGGGAGGAGGAAGTGAATTGGGGAGAGGGGAAAGTGAAAGGAGGAAAATGAGAAGGATATTTTGCTGGAGCATTGGCAATCTCGCTGTATTTTTTCTTGTAAACCAGTAATGGGCTCAATGGTGGGAAGTAGAGGGTGATGGTGGAAGGTTGTTTTTCAGACTGGAGGCCTGTGACTAGTGGCGTGGCTCAGGGATCGCTGAGCCCATTGCTGTTTGTGGTTTGATGGGAATGTACAAGGCATGATTAGTAAATTTGCAAACGAAAAGTGGGTGGTATCATATAGTGAAGATGCTTATCAAAAATTGTTGCAGGATTTTGATCAGCTGGATAAGTGGGCGGAGGTTATTGAAGTTTAATGCAGACAAGTGTGAGGGGTTGCATTTTGGGAAGTCAATCCAGGAGGCACCTTCACAGTGAATGGTAGGGCCCTGTTGTGGAGCAGAGGAATTGAGGAGAGCAGGTACGTAGTTCCCTGAGAGTAGCATCATAGGTAGACAGGGTGGTCAAGAAGGCTTTTGGTACATTGGCCGACATCAGTCAAAATATCAAGTATGGAAGTTGGGATATAATGTTATACAAGTTGTGTAAGACGTTTGTTAGGCTGCATTTGGAGTACAGTATTGTGTTCAGTTTTGGTCACTCAGTTATAGGAAGGATATCGTTGTGGGATGGAGTGCAGACACAATTCACAAGGATGTTACCAGGATTTGAGAGCCTGAGATATAGGGGGAGAGTCGGGCAATCTAGGACTTGGAGTTCCCTTTTCAGAGGGGTGATTTTATAAAGGTGTGAGGGTGATCTTATCGACCTGCCAGATACTGCAACATCATTTAAAACACATTTGTACAGGTATGTGGATAGGAAGGTTTAAAGGGATTTGGGCCAAACACGGGCAGTTGGGACTGGTGTAGATGAGACACCTTGATCGGCATTGGCAAGGGGTTTGTTTTCCATGCTAGTTCCCAATTGAAATTGCATTATAAGCAATTCAGCCGACACGCTGTAAATTGTGTTCCCTAAGCCATCAATTGCATTATATCCAATTTGCAGTATGGAAACGTGCCTTATCGCAGAACTACCTGCAATACCTTTTAGTTACACAGGCTAACTGATTGTATTACTAAAATCTCCTAGTGTTAGTCATGCAGACATAATAATGGCACAACAATTAAAACGGCTATTTCCAGTCAACGTAAATAAACAAAAGCAGGAAGCATTTAACTATTTGGTCCAGGTCTGTGTGGCTTCTCCATCTGCAACCATGGTCAAACGTATTTTGAAGGTGCATTCATCTCACGAAGAAACTAAGCACTTTACAACCTTGGACTTTACAATAAAGGAAGCAGGCCATTCTGTGCTAGGATTCTGAAAGAGCTTTTCATTTAAACTCACTTTAGTGTAATATTAAAAAAGGTCAAATATTTACCCACCACCCAGATAACCACTACTCCCTTAAAAATATCCATTCAAAACTGATACTCGATGCTTATGAACTCCAGAAGTAGTGATTTAACAAGCCGCAGATTTAATGACAGGAAATATACGCAATTTTAAAAGTAAATATGTTTCCCAGAAAGTCTCATCCAAGAAAGATTGCTGGATTCTCTGAAGTCTGTTGCCATGGTTTTCTGCTATCTGCTAGGCAACAGCTAAGTATAGGCCTCAAACTCGAAGCTTTCATCGAGAAACTTTGATAATACTTAATCTTTGTGCAATCCAGGAAAGAATGAAATAAAAGCTGAACTCTTATTCCAGCTGCAGCATAACATAATTATTTTTTTTACTCATTTACTGATTCAAGTCTTGATGTCAAAGCCAGAACTGTTGCCCCACCCCAATTCTAATGAATTGAATACAGACTTTGCATCATCAGTTTGGTCGGCATGCGTGCGTTTACTTCATGGCTCCTTCCCACCTTAGTCTCCTGGAACGTTACAGCACAGGAGGCCATCACTTGGGCCAACGTGTTTTTGTTGACCCGTTGAAAGCACTATCTACTGTAATTTCCAAATTACATAGAAAGAGGCCTTTCGATCCATTAAGTCTAGGCCAGCTCTCAGAGCGCTCCCCTGCTAATTTTCCTTTTACACTATTCCCCCGCTTTCCCACTAACTCTCTCCTAGATTCTATAAATTCAGATTCAGATTCAATTTTAATTGTCATTGTCAGTGTACAGTACAGAGACAACGAAATCCCTACAACTAAGGGCAATTGACAGTTTGCCAAATAACCTACCAACCTGCACTTCATTGAAATATGGGAGAAAAACAGAGCTCCCAAAGAAATCACGTCCAAAGAGAGGTGTGTAAATTCCACACAACGTTGGAGGTCAAAAGATTGAATCTCAGCCACTGAAGCTGCGAGACAATTAGTCCCAAATCTCTTTGATCACAACTCAGCAAATCCCCCTTCCTCAAGTGTGTTTCAATTTTATATGCACAAAACACTCAAAGATGTAATACATGTATGTTCAACGGCATTCTAAAGTTCACTTCCACTGACTTTAAAAAAAAGGGGATCCGTGGGCCAGCTATACCCTGTCAGTGGCGTTGTACGTATCTCAGGGGATGAATTTCTGCACAGAAATTCCACTCAGCAAACATTTGCAGAACAAAACCTTGGAGCTATTAGTGACTGGAATCAACAGCCTTCAAAGTCAAAGTGATACAAAACCTCTGGGAATTGTTTGAGTGGCAGGTTTGATGGAAGCTTTTAAGAAACTCATGGGAAGCATTGAAGTCCTAAGCAGAACAAAGGCAAAATTAAACTTCTAGCAAATGGCTGCATTAGTGGTAACATATGCTTCCAGATGTAAGAACAAGGCACAGCCTACCTGACAGCTGTGCCCGGTAAGCTTCCTTCGCTGGATGATGACTTAGGCCTTGTTTCCACTTCCGTCTTCAGATGTTTTGTCACTCCATGTTCGCCACTCAGTTGCTGTGGCTGTTGCACCTCCTCCTGGGGCTGTTCCTGGTGCTCCTTCAACTTCTCTTCTTTCTCACTCTCACTTTCATTATCACTGTCTTCTCCCAAGATGTCATCGACCTGCCAAACAGGGTTGCATTGTTAAATGAAGTCACCCGCAAATCCACACACTTTAAATAATAATAAAATAATAATAATAATAATAATAATAATAATATCTTTTATTGTCATTGCACATAAGCGCAACGAGATTTGGTATGCAGCTTCCATCCGATGTCATAACATAAATAACTAATAAAATTTAGATTTAGATATCCCGATTGTAAAAAGAACAGTAAAACAGTCAAAACAGTTCAACAGACTAAAGTGCAGATGTGTCTGTGCGACGTGACCATCCGAGGGAGACAGTCCAGGGGGGATGGGGGGCACTCAGCAGGGCCGGTTCAGAGCCGCTATAGCTCTGGGAATGAAGCTGTTCCTGAGTCTGGAGGTTCGGGCGTAGCTGCAGATAGGGGCTGGAGGAACTGCAGATGTTGGAATCTTGTGCAAAAAAGTGCTGGAGTAACTCAGCAGGTTAGGCAGCATCTGTGGAGGGAATGGACAAGCAATGCTTCGTGTTGGGACCCTTCTCCAGACGAACTGGAGATGTTGGAAATCAGAGATTAAAATAAAAACAGAAAATGCTGGAAACACTCAGCGGGTCAGACATCATCTGTGGAAAGGGAACTTGAGTTAATATTTTGGGTCTGTGCTCCTTTGTTAGAATGATACATGTGTTAATGCACCAGCCACCTCCAGTTGGCGTGAGATATTTTCATATTCCTTTTACCCTTTATCTACACATCTATTTTACCCTTGTATCCATCTGCAATGCGTGCCTCAATCATTCCAAGTAAAAAGGAAATAGTGACAGGTCATTGGAGCTTTTCTCATCTCTTCACTCTGTCCAAAGATATCTTACACCCGATAAAATACTTTTGTAGTGACTAGAGCAGTGAATTCTGTGCTCTCATCACTCTGGGAGAAAATAATTTGATTCTTCTAATTCACCATTAGGATTATTAATCCTATTCCTTTAATATTTTTGGCCGCTATTTCCAAACTCTCCTCTGTGCTGCAAGCTACTTCTTCATGTACTTCCACTCAAACTGCTTCAGAATTTATAAAGACCTTCATCAGGTCAACGCTTTTAGTGGAGCCTTTCCTCATAGCTGTCCTTTCTGAAACTTGCTTAAAAGGGGTTGTTGCACCTGCAGTGGCAAGCACCAGGCCTCCCTGTTCTGAATGAAGAATGCATTCACTTTGCACAGCATGGTGGTGCAGCGGTAGAGTTGCTGCCTTACAACGCTTGCGGCACCAGAGACCTTGGATCGATCAAGTCTACTGGTGATGTCTGCACGGAGTTTGTACGTTCTCCCCGTGACCTACATGGGTTTTCTCCAAGACATTCGGTTTCCTCCCACATTCCAAAGGAAGGCATTGCAGAGGGTGGTGAAAATTGCCCAACGCATCACCGGTTCCACGCTCCCCTCCATTGAGTCTGTCCAAAGCAAGCGCTGTCTGCGGAGGGCGCTCAGCATCGCCAAGGACTGCTCTCACCCCAACCATGGACTGTTTACCCTCCTACCATCCGGGAGGCGCTACAGGTCTCTCCGTTGCCGAACCAGCAGGTCGAGGAACAGCTTCTTTCCGGCGGCTGTCACTCTACTAAACAACGTACCTCGGTGACTGCCATCACCAAAGACACGTATTTTTTTTATTCAAATCGTTTGCTATGTCGCTCTTCAAGGGAGATGCTAAATGCATTTCGTTGTCTCTGTACTGTACACTGACAATGACAATTAAAATTGAATCTGAATCTGAATCAAAGACGTACAGATTTGTATGTGTAAATTGGCTTGGCATAAGTGTAAAGTGTTCCTAGTGTGTGTGTTAATGTGTGTGGATCATTGGTCGGTGCAGACTAGGTGGGCCGAAGGTCCTGCTTCCACGCTGTATCTCTAAACTAAAATAAAACCTCCACAATTGCAATCAAGAGCCAAGAAACTACCTGTTTATAGTTTGACATCATTTGAATGCTTTCATTGAGGAATTAATTTCTTCCTGATCTTCCCTTTCCTTGCTGCCAAACAATCATCAATGTCGATCGACCCACTTACAGCCAAATTACATCGAGCAGATCTTCTGCTGCCCCTTTAATTTGCTGGCTTTGGACCACCTTGTAATTCATACATGGTCTGTGGTGCAGCCGTCTGCTGGCAGTCTGTTCCTGGAGGAAAGGCCGGTGCTATACGGTGCAATGGAGGAGCGCTCAGCACATTACCAACTGTGGTCCCAGACTCTCAAACCTGTTGCTTAACCTAACTGTCTGAGAATGCCCAATCTTTGACATCCAGTAACATTTGTAGATTGATTAAATGAATTGAATGAAAGATACAGTGTAGAAACAGGCCACTACTATCCTTTGGCTCCTTCCTCCAAGATAATTAGTAATAATGTGTAGGCAGAGGAGATTCATTCAACTTGGCTTCATGTTTGGCACAGACATTGTGGACTAAAAGGCTTTTTTCAAAGACATCATGTCTTCAAATTCATAAATTTCAAAGACATCATCCTTTTATTTGGCGCGCTGATGTCTACAAGGCTGAGGCCACGCGCCAACTCTCAGACACCTCCTCCTACTTATCTTTGGACCATGACCCCACAGACGAGCACCAGACCACTATCTCTAACACCATCACTAGCTTCATCACTTCCAGCTCCCTGCCCTCCCAAGCCTCCAACCTCATCGTTCCCCAGCCCCGCACGGCCCGATTTTACCTTCCCCAAAACCCCAATCCTGACTGTCCTGGTAGCCCCATTGTTTCTGCCTGTTCGTGTCTGACCGAACTTATTTCCACATACCTCGTGGTTAAATCCCTCCCTACCTATGTTCCACATTTCCACATATCCCCCCTGGTTAAATGCCTCCATACCCATGTTCAAGACACCTCACATGCTCTTCGTCGACTCCAGGACTTCCGTTTTATAGGCCCCCATTCCATCATCTTCACCATGGATGTCCAGTCACTCTACACCTCCATCCTCCACCAGGAGGATCTCAAAGCCCTCCGTTTCTTCCTCGATCGCAGAACCAACCAATCCCCGTCAACTGATACTCTCCTCCGCCTAGCGGAGCTGGTCCTTACCCTCAATAACTTTTCGTTTGACTTCTCCCATTTCCTCCAAATACAAGGCGTAGCTATGGGCACACGCATGGGGCCCTAGCTATGCCTGCCTCTTTGTAGGGTACGTCGAACAATCTTTGTTCAATACATACCAGGGCCCCATCCCCGACCTCTACCTCCATTACATCGACGACTGCATAGGTGCTACCTCCTGCACCCACACACAACTGACTGACCATCCACTTCACCACTAACTTCCATCCGGCACTCAAATACACCTGGACCATTTCCGACACTTCCCTACCATTTCTTGACCTCACTATCTCCATCGCAGGTGATAGACGTCTGACCGACATCCGCTATAAACCCACTGACTCCCATGGCTATCTGGACTACACTTCTTCCCACCCTGCTTCCTGTAAGGACTCCATCCCCTACTCCCAATTCTTCCGTCTACGCCGCATCTGCACCCAGGATGAGGTGTTCCACACCAAGGCATCAGAGATGTCCTCATTCTTCAGGGAACGGGGGATCCCCTCTTCTACCATAGATGAGGCTCTCACCAGAGTCTCTTCTATACCCCGTGACATTGCTCTCACTCCCCATCCCCCCACTCGTAACAAGGGCCGAGTCCCCCTTGACCTCACCGTCCACCCTACCAGCCATCACATACAACAAATAATCCTCCGACATTTTTGCCACCTCCAACGTGATCCCACCACTTGCCACATCTTCCCATCTCCTCCCCTGTCTGCTTACCGCAGAGACCGCTCCGTCCGTAACTCCCTGGTCAATTCATCCCTTCCCACCCGAACCACCCCCTCTCCGAGCACTTTCCCTTGCAACCGCAGGAAATGCTACACTTGTCACTTTACCTCCCCCCTCGACTCCATTCAAGGACCCAAGCAGTCTTTCCAGGTGCGGCAGAGGTTCACCTGCACCTCCTCCAACCTCATCTATTGCATCTAGGTGTCAGCTGCTCTAGGTGTCAACTGCTCTACATCGGTGAGACCAAGCTTATGCTTGGCGATCGCTTCGCCGAACACCTCCGCTCGGTTCGCAATAACCAACCTGATCTCCCGGTGGCTCAGCACTTCAACTTCCCCTCCCATTCCGAATCCGACCTTTCTGTCCTGGGCCTCCTCCATGGCCAGAGTGAGGACCACCGTAAATTGGAGGAGCAGCACCTCATATTTCGCTTGGCCGTTTGGACCCCAGCGGTATGAACATTGACTTCTCTAATTTCAGGTAATCCCTACTATCTCCTCCCCTTCCCAGCTCCCCCTCAACCCTCTGGCTCCACCTCTTCCTTTCTTCCTCCCACCCCACCCCCACTCTCACATCAGTCCGAAGAAGGGTTTCGACCCGAAACGTTGCCTATTTCTTTCGCTCCATAGATGCTGCCTCATCCACTGAGTATCTCCAGCATTTTTGTCTACCTTCGATTTTCCAGCATCTATCTGCAGTTCCTTCTTAAACATCCTTTTATTTTTGTAGTTATTGGCAATTTCCCTTCATATCTGCTCGAATTCTCACTATTCTTTTCCTGTTTCTAAGTTCTACCCATGTGTCTTCACTGGAAGATCCCCCAAGTAGATCTTCAATGAGCACTGTAGTTATGTCCTCCCTGATTATAAAGGAACCTCCCCTCTCCCCTTTTACCTGCATCACTATCTTGCCTGTAACATCTATACCCTGGAATATTGGGCTGCCAGCCCTGCCCTTCTCTCAATCATCTTTCTGTTGTGGCTATAATATCCTAGTCCCTTGAGCGAATCCACGCCCTGTGTTCATCCACCAAACTTGTTAAGCCGCCAGCGTTGAAATAAATAATTTAAACCTCTGGTCTTTCCTCTCTCTTTACCATGCACCTGACTGCCCTGTCTGCTAATCTTGTTCTCTTTGACCTCAGTATTTGACCCCAACCTCTCCTCTGTCTCCTTTCTGCTCCCCCACGTGAATATAGTGTAATCCCTCCTGACTAACGATAGCAAACTCCCTCCCACGATATTGATCCCCTCCAGTACAGTTGTGAGTGCTGTGAGACTAAAATGTACTGACTAATTTATACACTGCTGCTACATTATAACTCAGAATAGACACAAAAAGCCTCAGTGAAATCTACCAACTCAGTGATGCCAATTAGCTTTTCAAATACACTCTGTATAGGTATGTTGCAAAGCCTACCTGAAGTGTCGCTGAAAATCTGTCCCAGCCCGTGTGCGCGATTTTGGCGCCGTTTAGAGGGGGGTGGGTTTAAAACGCGATTTTCTCTAGGCTGTTCCAATCGAGGATGTTCAGCCTAGTTCATTAATAACGAAAAATCGCTGGAAGACCCCGTCGCAAAAGCTATTATTAGTTTTAAAGGCCTTGTATAATAGTTATAGTAGTTTAAAAATCAATCTCTAAACCCGCGACCAACAGGCAGCCGTCAGGGTCGCATAGAGCAGACAACAGAAAGTAGGCTGTTTATTTTTACATTAAAAAGGGCTTCTAAGATCCCTTTATACAAAGTTTAATGTTGCGAGTAGCTAATTTGGGCCCATTATATCCCGCAGTATTTTTCTGGGCATTTGAGGGTACAAATCTAACGCAATGTGAACGTTCTAAACCAGCGCGTTCACAGGAACCCACTAGAAAGCTGATTTAAAATGGACTTTAATTTACAGCAATTGAACACTAAATTCCTTCCATTTGGCCTATAAATTAATGTAAATGAGATTTAAAAATCATGTTTTATTGTGAATTATTTATGAATATTATTTGGACACTTAGGCTATTTAAAAATGTTAATCATTTATTAAGAAATGGATAGATGTTTAGATCTAGTAATTGAAGTTTGAAATTAGCTACACTTGGGTAACTAACTAATTATATGCTTTAATTTCAGGTCATCCAAGTAAGATTATTTTATATTTGTTTCAGAATGCCCAGAACTTTTTAAATACTTGAGATATGAAAGTGAATTAGGTGTCAAATTAAACTTATTTTTATGCTTTATCTGATGGGATACATTACATACTTGATTTTTTAAATCTCAAAATTTTGTAACATTGCTACTCTGTAATAACCAGCTGGGCATCAGCTAGCACACCATCCCAGTTGTTCTTAGAAACATAATAGAAATCTCAATTGTACCGTAATTGTACTATTACTGAAATTAGTGCCATAGAAATCCAAAATGCTTCTCAGAGCTTCCCCACTGTTCTCTGCAAGTTTCCTATGTGTGTTTGAAATGTTCTTTTCAGCAGAACTAACAACGAGACACCCTCAAAGGCATTGTTTAATTGCAAGTTAATGCCAATTCATGCCAAGGACACCCTATGTAAGCCCAGAAGCTGACAAAGCCTACCAGAACTCTGCCGTCACAACACTGTAAATCCATCTTCCACATGGGCCAGTTTTACCATGTTACTTTATTCTGCAATGCTTGTGCACTAGAGCTGGAAAAAGAGGCTGCTTGGCACTGTCCTGGGTCCAGCCCACCCTCACTGTTTCATCAATGTCCCTCCTTCCTTCGCTCACGATTGAACAATGTTCAATTTCATTTTGCAACCCCTCAGCAAATGAAGGAACATATACTGTACCAACATGCAGCACCACCTACACAACCGTCAAGCGTAGGCTGAGAAGCCTCCAATTAGATAGGGGCTGCCAAGGTGCCAGGCAATGTTGCTCTTCACAAGAGAGAATAACCAGTTAGCCATGACATTCAATGGCATTACAAAGTGCTGAGTTCATATCATCTCAGCTTCTTCCCGCAGGCTATAAGACTGCTAAATGGACTTTGCCCCCTGCCAAAGTGTCGAGCACCAACCACCAACCTGGACACACTGCAGCAGAACCACTGCCGTGCCGCTGCCGATCGGAACGCCTGTTGAATGTTTAGTAGAGTGTTAAATTTGTTCATGATATATGTATTTTTATTTCTATTTATTTTTAATGCACACTGAATGGACACTGGTTGAGCAACGTTTTTTTGTTTCCTCTGGGTATGTGAAAACTCAGGAAATGACAATAAAGATATACAATACAATATAATACAATCTGTGTCCTAGAAGGTCACATCTTTAACCAGGAACTGAAATGTCCAGCCACACAACCACATGTCCAGCCACATTATTTCCAGTCAGAAGCAGGGAGTAACTTGCCTCCTACCACTCCAAATGCCTTCCATCGTCTACAAAACACTCAAGAGTTGTGGGATGGAACAGCCTCTACTTGCCTGAATGAGTACAGTTCTAACAACATTCCAGAAGCACGATGCAATCCAGGGCAAAACCGGCCATCTGACTGGCTCCTCATCCCTGTTCCCTAAATATACATTTCCTCTACCAACACACCCAGCAGCTGCAGTGTGACCAATCTAAAACAATGCTCCCAAACTGGTGACCTCTATCAAAATGGGACGGCATGGTGGCGCTGGAGGTAGAGTTGCTGCCTACAGTGACAGAGTTCAATCCTAACTATGGATGTTGTCTGTATGGAGTTTGTATGTTCTCCCTGTGACCACGTGGGTTTCGGGTGCTCCAGTTTCCTCCCAAACTCCAAAGACGTACAGGTTTGTAGTTTGTAATTGGCTTTGGTAAAATTGCCATAACCGGCATGGACTCAGTGGGCCGAAGGGCCTATTTCCGCGCTAAATCTCTATCTCTAATGTCTAAAATGAAGATAATGACAACACCACAAACTGTATATAGACACAAAATGCTGGAGTAACTCAGTGGGACAGGCAGCATCTCTGGATCGAAGGAATGGGTGACGTTTCGGGTCGAGACCCTTCTTCAGAATCTTCAGAAAGGGTCTCGGCCCGAAACGTCACCCATTCCTTCCATCCAGAGATGCTGCCTGTCCCGCTGAGTTTCTCCAGCATTTTGTGTCTATCTTCAGTTTAAACCAGCATCTGCAGTTCCTTCCTACACAACACCAACTACATGCTCCCCGCCAAATTGTACGACATCCTGACCTGGAAATATGACTAATCTTCATCATCACTGGGTCTGGATCCTCGAGATCCCTCCTGCACAAGAGCGGAACTCGCTATCAAAACATGGAGGGGACGGGGGACAGAATTTTTTGGCGGCCGCGCGTGCATGCGCACACTCACACACACGCGCGCACGAGGCTTCGGTGGCTTAATCAAAGACACTAGAGGAGCTCCTCTAGGATCTTTGGGCTCAATCTCAATCTCAACTCTGCCTGTCTCGCCGGGTTAACTACAACCCTGTCTGGACTGACGGGACACCAGCGCTGCTTCTCCGCGCTGGCCATATTTCCCGCAAGCCCAGGCAGGTTAACCTGGCGGGACAGGCAGAGTTGAGCTGGGTTTAGCGCTGTTTCTCTGCGCTGGCTGTGGGCCTGGCGGTACAGCTCCCGTCTGACTCCCGGCCTCTCAGGCCACCCGTGGGGGGGGGGGCAGGGGGGCAGCGCCGGAGACCCGGCCGGGATCGAACCTGGCTGCGGATGAGGTGCAGGTCTGTGCCACATCTAAAATAAAACGCTCTGTGATGAAGGACATCATATTATGTCTGGCCAACACCAATAACATTTTTCATTTTTCAGCAAATGAAACCAATTGCCAAAATGGATTATTGCCTTTGTGGTATCTTTATCAAGACCCTGTTGGTAAAAAGGGAAGAGAATGGAAAGGTCCCATCCTACCCTATTAAGACGCATCTGCACCCCTGCTCCTGCACATTTGAGGAGCAAAAAATCAAAGCTGGACCGCAGTGGTAGTACTGAAAGGATGACCATCACTTTCTTGAGGTGAGTCCTATTGGTGGACTGTGCCAGTGAGCCCACCAGAACTCCCTGAAGAATACAACATTTTAATAAAACGCTCTGGGCAATAGTATCCTAGGACATGCTAGATTGTCCTCTGGCCAACACCAATAACAGTTTTAGGTATTGATATGAACCCAATTGCCAAAAATTTTAGGTTGCCTTTATGGTACACTTTATCAAGACCCTGCTGGTAAAAAAGGGAAGAAAGGATCCCGACCCCATCACTCCATTTTATTAAGAGATGCTGTCTGCACTCCCACTGAGTTACTCCAGCATTTGAATGCAAAAAAATCAAACAATACAACAACAATTACAGTACGGAAAGAGGCCATCTCGGCCCTACAACTCCGTGCCGAACAAATTGTTTTCCCCTTAGTCCCACCTGCCTGCACTCGTACCATAACCCTCCATTGAAGAGTACAATATGCCTACCTGGTTTATCGGGCAATGATATCCAATGAACCTGCCACCAGTCCCTGGAAGCTCTTCCATTGCCAGAGTTTTCTGCGTAGGCTAGTTCCCCCTAAGTTACCCCTAATTTTAGGTAAGTTTATGAAGTCACGCCTCTTGTTTGAATCTTCCCTATTCTCCAAGGGAAAAGCTGGTCCACATAACTCTGATATCCCTATCCATTTTGACCTCTATCGGCCATAGCCAACAATTGGCTCCAGAGAATAAAAACCACTCTGCTATCTGATGTAATTAGTTGTTGCCAGGCAACCTGATAGTAAATCTCCAGTACTCTCCCCCACCCCCTGACATCAGTCTGAAGAATTTCCCGACCAAAATTGTACACCATTATCCATTTTGGCCTCACCAATGCTGTGTGACCCACTGAACATTACTCCAGCATTTTGTGTCGATCTTTAGTATAAACCAGCATCTGCAGTTCCTTATTATTACATGGTATCCTAGGACATACAGATTACTTGCTCGTTTAGTTTGTTGCTCCTTTTGGGATCATGCTGTCTTCTTCTTGGCTGCTATGTTTCTGACAGGGCTTTTGACTTTTTGCTTTGAAAATCCATGCAGTAGTGAAAGGTGCCAAATAAATACAAATCAGAAAAATACCACAAATATCCAGATTTCAACAGCACAGGCACACACAAGGACAAAGCGTTCTCTGCAGGGAGTTAATTATTGAATGGTTAATTAGATATACCCAATATTAGGTTTACACAATTCAGTGCCTCCAGCATTAATATTTCCTTAGGGTTCCATATTAGACTGCAATTACATCGGACACCTTTGACGCTTGCACTGATCAAAATAACCAGTCATCTTTTCATTTGGAACCAGCATGATTCACACAGGAGCAAATAAGTTTACAGTAAAGAAGACTGTACTGCTTTAGTACAGAGCAGCAGAGAGCAGGAACCGATGAGGAGGTTAAGCAGTGGGTAATGTATTGTCCATGTCCTACTCACTGTAAGATAGTTTATGGCCATCCAGTCTATTTGTACTGTTTCTGCTGGGGAGAAATATAAATATGTTTGCATGTCCTCTGAGAAAGTAATATGACCAGAGTTCTTTTTAAGCACTTGTATGTTCTGCTTGAACTGTATAAACTATTTATTAATGACTACAGAACATAAGTAATAAAAGAAGTAAGCTACTTGGCTCCTCAAATCTGCGTCACCATTCAACTTCTGATTTTCCATCTCAACCATTGTTTGGTTCTCATTCGATTACATCAATAACTAGAATCCTATCAAACTCCATTCTGAATGCAATCAAAATTTGAGCCTGCGGTGTCTCACACACACACTAACCACCCCCCTTGATATTATATTAATATTATTCGTTGGCTCCTTTTACCCCTCCCTGCCCTATCTCGAGGGGCAGAGAGAGTGGGGCAGAGAAAGAGAGAGGGAGAGGGGGGAGAGAGAGGGGGTGGATAGGGGAGAGGCGAGGAGGGGGAGAGGCGAGGAGAGGGGGAGAGAGGAGAGGAGAGGAGATGGGTGATGGGGGGGGGAGAGAGGGGGAGAGGGAGGGGGAAGGGGGGGAGGGGGGGGGGAGGTGGAAGGGGAGGAGAGGGGGATGGGGGGGAGAGAAGGGGGGGGAGGGGGAGGGAGAGGGAGAGTGAGGGGGGGGGGTGGAGGGGTTGGAGGGGTGGGGGAGGGGGGGGAGAGGGGTTGGGGGAGGGAGGGGGGAGTGAGGGTCAGAGAGGGGGGGACGTGGGGGAGAGGAGTGGGGCCGAGGGAGGAGAGGAGGAGAAGCGGAGGGGAGGGGGAGGAGGGGGGAGGGGGGAGAGAGAGGGGCGAGAGGTGGGAGAGGGGAGAGGAGGGAGATGGGGTAGAGGAGGGGGAGGGGGGGGAGAATGAGGGGAGAGCACAGACAAAACTCGGCGAGCGGGCGGCGCAGACGGGGGCCGATGCGAGCGGGCGGCAGGCCTCGGCAGCTCTCAGGACCTCTGCTGGGCTGCGGGTGGTGGGCAGTGGTGATGAATGTTATGGAAACGCTCTTTGCGTCGTCATCACTCGGGTTGTTCTCTCGGGAAAATCTAGCCGAGGTGCGAGCGTATTTCGTGTTCAGCAGCTGGGCTGTGGGCGGGGCTTGGCGCTGTGGAAGGCTGGGCAAGTGCTAACCGATAGCGAGTCGGGAGGTGACAAAATGACTGTGAGTCGCGGGGGAGGGGAGGGGGGGGGGGGGGGCTAACGTAACTCATCAGCAGCTTCAATCCAGAAGGGGGGGGGGGGGGGGGGGGGGGGGGGGGAGGGCGGCTGGGCTGCGGACGGATTGGCCGGCCAGTTGATTGTAAGCGAGAGCAGCAGAGGCAAAGTGACGTTATCAGCTCGCTTCAGCTCGTTAGATTTAAAAAATATATCAGATTGTGAGGAATTTGAAGACGTACCTCAGGAAATAATAAATCAAATTTTTAGATGAGGTGATTTTTGAGATCATGAGGTAAATCTCTACCATGAATATGTAAAAATTTCACCGTTACCGCGTCGGGTTTTCGAGGAGATGTGAATCAAAGAAAAAGACTCAAGTAAACAAACACATAATTAAACATCCAAGATCAGACTTTTATAATAATATATAGACAATAGGTGCAGTAGTAGGCCATTCGGCCCTTCGAGCCAGCACCGCCATTCACTGTGACCATGGCTGATCATCCCCAATCAGTACCCCGTTCCTGCCTTCTCCCCATATCCCCTGACTCCACTATCTTTAAGAGCTCTGTCTAACTCTCTCTTGAAAACATCCAGTGAATTGGCCTCCACTGCCTTCTGAGGCAGAGAATTCCACAGATCCAGAATTCTTCGGGTAAAAATCATCTCCTTTGTAAATGGCCAACCCCTTATTCTTAAACTGTGCCTCAAATTTGGAGAGCAAACTGCACACAATCCTCCAGGTGTGGTCTCGCTAAGGCAATTGCAGAAGGACCTCTTTGCCCAAATACTCAACTCTTGTTGTTATGAATCTCTTTGCTCCTATACTTAATTCCTCTTGTTATTTTACATACAACCTGGTAAAATCAGCAGAGCTCACTGAGGCAGTACACGATTGTGGCCACGTTTTGGCACTGACAAAGTTACAAACGTTCACTGAACAGTCCTATCTACTTCATTCTTGGCGGCCTTCCGCACATTCCGATGGCCTTCCTCGCTCTCTGACGGCTCTCGTCGGTCCCCTCCTCGCTCTCCGATGCCCCTATTCTCTCTCTCTGATGGCCCGTCTATCTCTCCGATGCCCCTCTCTCTCTCTCCGATGGCCCGTCTCTCTATTTCCGCTGGCCCTCCTCGTTCTTCGATGGCCCTCCTAGCTCTTCAAAGGCCACCCTCGCTCTTCTAAGGCCCACCTCACTTTCCGACCACCCACCTTGCTTTGGTGGTTGCTCGCAGGTTCCTCCCCTCTCTGGCGGTGCTGGTCCCGTTGACGTCCGCATTGGGTGAGCTGGGCCTACCTGACTACTGGAGGGGTTGGCCCCGCTAGCCAGGAACTCATTACGTGACTGTATGGTGGAGGCAGAATCTCCCATCATACTAAAAAAAGTACCCAGAAGGGAGCACATAAGCAGGCATTATCTGCAAGGCTAGATATCAGGTGCTAGCTCGTGGGATTAATCTAAAACTTATGAATGGTGTACATTTCTATGATTTTCGGGTCCAGGATTGGAGTCACAACTATCCTAGACTGGAGTATTACATTCCAGTGGCGAGGGTCAACGGACCCGCATGAACATTGAATTCTCCCAATTTTGTTAGTCCTTGCTGTCTCCTCCCCTTCCTCAGCCCTCCTGTTGTCTCCTCCCATCCCCCAGCCTTCGAGCTTCTTCTCCTTTTTTATTTCTTCTCCCTGCCCCCCCGCCCCCGATCAGTCTGAAGAAGGGTTTCGGCCCAAAACGTTTCCTTTTTCCTTCGCTCCATAGATGCTGCTGCACCCGCTGAGTTTCCCCAGCTTTTTTTTGTATCCTTGACTGGATTTGTTTTCACTGCATTGAAGGATATTAATGACATAGTCATGTGTTGAAATATATCGGCAATAGTTTCAAGGTGATCTGTACCAAGACAAATCTTTTATAAATTCTAGTCGGCAAAAATGAATGGAAAATAATTTTGACTTCAAATCTAAAATCAACTCTGTTATTCTCCCCACTCATAGCCATTCAATTTGGTTGTCTGTTAGAGTTTATTACAATCCAAATTTGACATTCAAACAGCCAGCCTGTGATATGTGCAAGCTTTATGAGAATCTCTCGGAATAGCAAAGGTGACGTGTTGTGCAGTCACTGAATTTCTCCCTGGAGTCCGACTAAGTTTTAACAGCTTTATTTCTAAAGTTTGAACAAAGGAAAATGAATGCCTGTTATAATATGTTTAATAGTTAGTAACATTGAAAATTAGGCTCAGGAGAAGGACATTTGGCCCTTCAACATTTATAATGGCTGATCTTCTATCTCAATACCAAATTCAAGCTCTTACCCCATACCCTGTAATATTTTTTGTATCTAGAAATCTATCTCCTTAAATATATTTTGTGACATGGCCTTCACAGCCTTCTGTGGTAGAGGATTCCCCAGCTTCACCACCATTAGACATTTTACGTTTTACTTGTAAATATCATGCCCTGTCTTCTGAGATGCACTAGTGTAAAGCAAAAATTAAAAATACACAGCATCTATCCAGCACCTTCATGCATTCCCAATGTGCCTTGTGGCTAATGGAAATATGATCAATATTACATCACATCTTATAGCTTCTTTGAGGCAACAAACGTTTCCCGGAGCGCTTCTAAGGAACAGTATCAAACAAAAAATAATTGATACTGGGATAGTTAAAAAACAGCTGACCAATGATTTAGGCAAAGATTGGATTTTAATGTGAAACTTAGTGAAAAAATGGCAGAAATGAAGAGGGTTATAGAAGGAATTACAGGATTTTAAATGTTAAAGGCAATTGAAAATTTTAAAAAAACTGCAGGTGCAAGAAATCTGAACCCCCCCCCCCCCCCCCCCGCAGAAAATGCTGTAAACGCTCAACTGGTCATGTAAAAAAAAGACCCTTCTTCAAACACAGACTGGTTATGTAATGCTTCAGGCATGGAAGAAACAAGTTCTTCAGACTACCCAATCTACCACACAACCATTTATACGAATCCTACACTAACCCCATTATAATCAGATTCCTACTAAAATCCCTTCTCTAATACTATCTCATATACATACAATTACAATAGCAAATTAACCTACCAACCTGAACACCTTTGGGATGTAGGAGGAAACTGGAGGAAGGCCAGGTGGTCAAATGGAAGAATATGCCATCTCCACACACACAGCACCAGAGATCAGCATTGAACCAAAGTCGCTGGCAACAACTCTGCTAGTTATACCACTCTGCTGCCCCAACTGTGGCTCAGTTGTTTGCATTCTTAACTTCAAGTCAAAGACTTGGACACCACTATTTAAGTTACAGTGTGGCAGAGGATATGATGTAAGGTCTTTTTAAAGAACTGTTCAATCTTCACTATTTAATCTGCACAATCTTCACAATCACCATTGTAAAATGCACAAAATGCAGTCTTATTCTTTATTTGTCTTGTGGAATTTAGCTATTATTTAAATATTTTATGTTGGTCTATGTGCTTCTGATGCTGATGCAAGCAAGATTTTCATTGTACCAGCACCTCACTGTGGTTGTACAGATGGCTAAAATCGATTTGACTTTACTTGAAATGCTTCAGTTTCCCCCCGTATCCCAAAGGTGACGAGGTTGGTAGGTTAATTGGTCACTATAATTTCCCCCTGGTATGTAGATGAGGTGGAATCTGAGGTGAAGTTGGTTGGAAGATATGGAGATCAAAATGGGCCACTGAAATTTTTTTTTGGGGGGGGAGTAGAGATTCTGACCTCTTGGGGTAAATATTTATAAACGCATGAGAAGTTTTTCCCTGGTTGACAATAAACGATCAATAAAAACGCATCTCTATCTGGTTGTACAACAACCTTTGATTAGTATGGGTTAAGGGTTATTAGTAAGTTAAGGGCTATGGAGAGAATGTTGGAGAATGGGGTTAGGAGGGAGAGATAGATAAACCATGAATGAATGGCATAGTCTTGATGGGCTGAATGGCCTACTTCTTCTCCTATCACTTATGACCTTACGACTTGAACACCACAAATCTATGCTGACACTCCACTGTTATGCTGAGGATCTGCTGCACTGTCTTCTAAAACACATTAGCTGATTCTGGCCATGCAAAGATTTACTCTGCTAATTTGCAGTAAAAAATCTTTACAGACACTATTAACACTTGTACTCCAGTCACCAAGCATTCAGCCAGTGTGTCTTTAAAAAACCCCCATTAAAATACCTTCTCATTTATTTAAACTATTGCCCTGATGAATTGTCCCATTAAGCAATCTGCTGCGGCGTTTCTTTAGAAGTCTTGCTTCTTAGTTTAATGATCTATAAATAATGTGCACTTTTGTAATAAATTAGTTTGTATTATTTTAAGAAATGCAGATAATCTTTGCACTTGAGTCAATAAATGGCTTCATAATTTGAAATTAAATCATAATTTAATACTTGGCTTCAATTTTATTCATATTGCATTTAATTATTTCCATAACATTAAACTCCAAATCTAATTAAGTTCAGATATGTTTTGGTTAATTAATAAAATAACAAGGAAAAATATGAGGAGGCAGTTGGAACAGATGCTGTACATTGCACTGACTGAAAGAGCGATGGAAGCAGATTCAACATTAGCTTTCAATAGGGACGGAAAAGCATTTGGTCCACCGGACAATGAATGGGATGAAGAAGAATAGTGGGACTAAATTGATACTCCTTCAAATAATTGGTTGGCGGCACAGTGCGCAGCGGTAGAGTTGCTGCCTTACAGCGCTTGCTGCACCTGAGACCCGGGTTCGATCCTTACTACGATTGCTGTCTGTACGGAGTATGTATGTTCTCCCCGTGACATGCGTTGGTTTGTTCCGAGATCTTTGGTTTCCTCCCACATTCCAATTCGTAGGTTAACTGGCTTGGTATAAGTGTAAATTGTCCCTAGTGTGTGTAGGATAGTGTTAATGTGTGGGGATCATTGGTCGGTGCGGACTCGGTGGGTCGAAAGGCCTGTTTCTGCGCTGTATGTCTAAACTGCAAAATGTGCTACAATTCGATAAGTCAAAACAATCAAACTAACAAAAACAATCTGAAGAAGGGTCTCGACCCAAAACGTCACCCAATCCTTCTCTCCAGAGATGCTGCAAACAGGTCCCGTTGAGTTACTCCAGCATTTTGTTTCTATCTTCAATCAAAACAATAATACATTGAGATAACCCAGCTCTTGACTTACTTATTTCACTTGCACTAAAACAATTTGCACATGTAGACTCTTAATGCAGCAAAAACATCACCCAGAAGGGTTAGGAACGAAGTTGAGACCAAACCATAGACAACGTTTGATCAAAAGTACTAAAGGGAGCAGGAAAAAGTGGAACAATGGGGAGGTTGAATGAGAGAGAATTCTCGAACTTGCAGTCACGTCTAATTAATTATGGCATAGATTGTGAACTAACTGTTTACCCTCGCACAAATTCGCCAGCTAGATCAAACTTTATTGGTTTGACATTTCGAGGAAAAATCATACAAATAAAAGGAAAATTAATTTCAATGCTGCTAAACCTTGAGGCTCACCTCCTCAAATATTGCTTCAGAGTCATTCAGAATTATTTGAGCTCTCTCTTTTAAATTGTAGTCGATTGAAAACATTGCTAGTTATCTAATATTTACAGAAATACTATTATCTGAAGCCCAATAAGAGCAGGTTGTCCTTCTGGGCGACAAGTACAAATTCTATTATTCTGAGATGAGGAATAATATTCCACATTCCACAATGCAAAGGCAAAATGTAAGTATCACAGGGTGAGGGGGTGGATGGGGAGGGTGAGGGGGAGGATAAGGGGAGGAGGGGGAGGATGAGGAGGGGGAGGGTGCGGGGGAGGGAAGGGAGGAGGTGGGGGAGGGAGCTCGCGGGAGAGGCGGCAGCAGCGCGCAGGGTGGACGTCACTCGCAGCGCAGACGAAGCACGCAGAGCCCGCAGCAGGCAGAGCCATCGTGACGTCATCAGCCAAAGCCGCTCGGTTTCTATTTTCAAAGACATTTCAGATTTGTGAGCATTTTCATAAATAACTCGAGACTCGAAGGGCCAAATGGCCTACTCCTGCACCTATTGTCTATTGAAATAAAGCATGATTTTTTTCAGATAAGACCATTTTGGACTCCACGGGATAAAACTCTACAGGAATATGTAAACATTTTCCCATTTGCGCATCCTTTTTTCGAGTAGATGTGATCACACACAAACAAATAAATACACGCACACACACATCCAACTCAGTATTTTATAGTTATAAATTAAGATAGACTATATAATCTAGGCAACACCTGGTTAACCACATCTGCACCCTGTCCAAAACCTCCACATACTTCCAGAAATGTGGTGACTATAACATTCATGGAGTTTGAATTAGTCTGGCTGAACAACTTCTAATCTTGTATGAACTTGAAAAGAAGAAGTGGATCATTGTAACATAGAAGGCTCCTCCACCCAGTAAGTCCATGTTGGCTCCCTACAATCTGCTAAATCCTGTCATAGAAACATAGGGAAGTTAGTGTCGAAATAGCCGGGGCTATGACAGAAATATTTCAAATGTCATTAGAAATGGGAATAGTCCCCGAGGATTGGCGTACTGCGCATGTTGTTCCATTGTTTAAAAAGGGTTCTAAGAGTAAACCTAGCAATTGTAGACCTGTTAGTTTGACTTCAGTGGTGGGCAAATTAATGGAAAAGATACTTAGAGATAATATATATAAGCATCTAGATAAACAGGGTCTGATTAGGAACAGTCAACATGGATTTGTGCCTGGAAGGTCATGTTTGACTAATCTTCTTGAATTTTTTGAAGAGGTTACTAGGGAAATTGACGAGGGTAAAGCAGTGGATGTTGTCTACATGGACTTTAGTAAGGCCTTTGACAAGGTTCCTCATGGAAGGTTGGTTAAGAAGGTTCAACTGTTGGGTATAAATGCAGGAATAGCAAGATGGATTCAACAGTGGCTGAATGGGAGAAGCCAGAGGGTAATGGTGGATGGCTGTTTATCGGGTTGGAGGCAGGTGACTAGTGGGGTGCCTCAGGGATCTGTGTTGGGTCCTTTGTTGTTTGTCATGTACATCAATGATCTGGATGAAGGTGTGGTAAATTGGATTAGTAAATATGCAGATGATACCAAGATTGGGGGTGTTGTGGATAATGAAGAGGATTTCCAAAGTCTACAGAGTGATTTAGGCCATTTGGAAAAATGGGCTGAAAGATGGCAGATGGAGTTTAATGCTGATAAATGTGAGGTGCTACACCTTGGCAGGACAAATCAAAATAGGACGTACATGGTAAATGGTAGGGAATTGAAAAATACAGTTGAACAGAGGGATCCGGGTATAACCGTGCATAGTTCCTTGAAGGTGGAATCTCATATAGATAGGGTGGTAAAGAAAGCTTTTGGTTTGCTAGCCTTTATAAATCAGAGCATTGAGTATAGAAGCTGGGATGTAATGTTAAAATTGTACAAGGCATTGGTGAGACCAAATCTGGAGTATGGTGTACAATTTTGGTCGCCCAATTATAGGAAGGATGTCAACAAAATAGAGAGAGTACAGAGGAGATTTACTAGAATGTTGCCTGGGTTTCAGCAACTAAGTTACAGAGATAGGTTGAATAAGTTAGGTCTTTATTCTCTGGAGTGCAGAAGGTTAAGGGGGACCTGATAGAGGTCTTTAAAATGATGAGAGGGATAGACAGAGTTGATGTGGACAAGCTTTTCCCTTTGAGAATAGGGAAGATTCAAACAAGAGGACATGACTTCAGAATTAAGGGACAGAAGTTTAGGGGTAATATGAGGGGGAACTTCTTTACGCAGAGAGTGGTGGCGGTGTGGAATGAGCTCCCAGTGGAAGTGGTGGAGGCAGGTTCATTGGTATCATTTAAAAATAAATTGGATGGGCATATGGATGAGAAGGGAATGGAGGGTTATGGTATGAGTGCAGGCAGGTGGGACTAAGGGGAAAAGAAATTTGTTCGTCATGGACTTGTAGGGCCGAGATGGCCTGTTTCCGTGCTGTAATTGTTATATGGTTATATGGTTATATAGAAACATAGAAAATAGGTGCAGGAGTAGGCCATTCGGCCCTTCGAGCCTGCACCGCCATTCAATATGATCATGGCTGATCATCCAACTCAGTATCCCGTACCTGCCTTCTCTCCATACCCTCTGATCCCCTTAGCCACAAGGGCCACATCTAACTCCCTCTTAAATATAGCCAATGAACTGGCCTCAACTACCCTCTGTGGCAGAGAGTTCCAGAGATTCACCACTCTCTGTGTGAAAAAAGTTCTTCTCATCTCGGTTGTAAAGGATTTCCCCCTTATCCTTAAGCTGTGACCCCTTGTCCTGGACTTCCCCAACATCGGGAACAACCTTCCTGCATCTAGTCTGTCCAACCCGTTAAGAATTTTGTAAGTTTCTATAAGATCCCCTCTCAATCTCCTAAATTCTAGAGAGTATAAACCAAGTCTATCCAGTCTTTCTTCATAAGACAGTCCTGACATCCCAGGAATCAGTCTGGTGAACCTTATCTGCACCCCCTCTATGGCAATAATGTCCTTCCTCAGATTTGGAGACCAAAACTGTACGCAATACTCCAGGTGTGGTCTCACCAAGACCCTGTACAACTGCAGTAGAAACTCCCTGCTCCTATACTCAAATCCTTTTGCTATGAAAGCTAACACACCATTCGCTTTCTTCACTGCCTGCTGCACCTGCATGCCTACTTTCAATGACTGGTGTACCATGACACCCAGGTCTCGCTGCATCTCCCCTTTTCCTAATCGGCCACCATTTAGATAATAGTCTGCTTTCCGGATTTTGCCACCAAAATGAATAACCTCACATTTATCCACATTATACTGCATCTGCCAAACATTGCCCCACTCACCCAGCCTATCCAAGTCACCTTGCAGTCTCCTAGCATCCTCCTCACAGCTAACACTGCCCCCCCAGCTTAGTGTCATCCGCAAACTTGGAGATATTGCCTTCAATTCCCTCATCCAGATCATTAATATATATTGTAAATAGCTGGGGTCCCAGCACTGAGCCTTACGGTACCCCACTAGTCACTGCCCGCTATTGTGAAAAGGACCCGTTTACTCCTACTCTTTGCTTCCTGTTTGCCAGCCAGTTCTCTATCCACATCAATACTGAACCCCCAATGCCGTGTGCTTTAAGTTTGAATACTAATCTCTTAGTAATCTGTCCTCCCACTCCCACTCCATATAACCATATAACAATTACAGCACGGAAACAGGCCATCTCGGCCCTACTTCTCTGAAAGTTATTTTCCCTCAAGTTAATTGGCCAGACCATCTATCCAGTCTCCCTTTTGACCAACCCACTGAATTATTTAACTTATTGCTAAAGAAATGTTCACACTTAAGGTAGCTGTGGTTTTCACGAGTCATTTAAAACATAAGATTGTCTTAAATTAGTAACCCAAAAATGTGCTTGGAGTCTTCAAAAGTAGTAATATCAGACCACAACTGCAGAATTTTCTGCCACGTAAACAGCAACAATCCTTCAGAGCAAATCTAATGGGGCAGCATGCTGTTTCTTGCACAGAAACACCAAGGCTCTTTAGCTGCTGAGAGTTCAACTATAAACTGCTCAAACAAAATAAAAGATCAGCACCTTGCCCACTGCTGCTTTCAAAACACCACAGGAGCAAAGGAGCCTTCTTCTTCTCATCTCCTTTATCTTATGAGCACTTGAATGCAGACAGAACACCAACCACAACATAAAAAGACACTGCTGCAGATTGGCAGATCACACACTTTTGTTTTTGCAAATGTATAGAACTGTTTAATTTGTCAGCATTTAATTTAGACACGCCAGTTGAAACTTTATACTTCAACTTCAATACTTCTATGTAAGAAGGAATTGCAGATGCTGATTTAAGCGAAGATAGACACAAAAAGCTGGAGTAACTCAGTAGGACAGAAGGAGAGAAGGAATGGGTGACGTTTCAGGTCGAGACCCTTCTTCAGATTTCTGTGTCTTGAACCTCAATACTTCTGTGTCTTGAAACTATTCAGTAGCAGAATCAATGCATCAAAAGTAAGTTACAGGCTGTAAAATACATAGGGCCATGCTGATTTCTGGTAGCCTATCGCTTATCACTTCACTGATGGTGCAGAGTCGAACAGTGCAGGAACTGCACAGAACACATTTATCCTGCTCTCTGTGGAAAGGATGTGAAAGTTCTAACAAGTATGTTTAAAGCCTCATCAATGGTGTTATGTAAAACCTGGGAATCATAATCAATCGATACTGTACATTCTCTCAGGTGTAAAATTCAAATCAACCTGATACAAGCCAACTCAAACTTGAACTGACAAACCTAAGCCAAATTTGGAAACATTGAAAATAGGAGCAGGGGCAGACCACTCTACACTGCTCCAACGTTCAAGATGATCATGGCATTTATTCATCTTAACCCCATATTCCCACCATCTCTGTTTGGAGTGTCATCAAATCATGCAGCATAGACCAGACTCTTTGGCCCAACTCGCCCCTGCTGACCAAAATGCCCATTTTTTACACTCATCCTGATAAACCTTTCTGATACATGTACCTGTCTAAATATCTTTAAATGTTTTTATTGTACCTACATCAACCATCTCCTCCGCCAACTCTTTCCACCCTCTGTGTGAGAGAGTTGTCCTTAAGGTTCCTATTAAATCTTTACTCTCTCACCTTGGAACGCTATTTTTAGTACAGACAGTCCAATGTCATGACACCAGTAGATGTGGTCTGCCCATCAGCTGATGAGATGTTCATCCTTGCCTCTGTTACCTGTACACTTCATCATTCTATCAAGCCCCAGGATGAGATATTATGTACTACTCTGTACGAAACATGCTCATCCAGGACTTGGCTGCATGTGCATTAACTTGCTCCAATCCATAGATACCACCCCCACCTACCCCAAGGCTCTCTGTATGCTAAAATTGGCACCTTTAAAAACATCACCCTGGCTTTAAAGTCTTCCCCCATTCCCGCCTGACCCGGGCCTCCCAAGGTTTCCAATTCTAGCCTTGATCATCTTTGCTTTTCATCTTTCTGCCATTTTTACTCCCTTGATCCAAAAATATAGAATTCCTTCCATCTCATTACACCTCTAAGATTCTTCTCAAGACCTAGCTCTTTGGCTCAGCTTTCGACCACTGACTTGTGTGTCATATTTTGCTAAATTTCTGCTTGACGATCTATCTGTTTAATCACCAAGAAATAGGACAAAAAGCATGCAGTAGACCAACGAGTTCCAATAAATCATACATCAAGACTACATTACTGCATAAAGACAAAGCACTGAAGAAAAAAAAAATCCAGCTTGTGTTGGCAAGATTAACTGTGGTAGTGGTTCTAAGCAAAAGTTGAAAATAATACATATTTTTATGATTATACCCTGCAGAAAACAAATATATTCAGTCTTCGGAAAATACAAAGAAACAACTTTGGATACATCCGACAGACAAGGCCACACAACATGTTTGATGAAGCGTGCACACCCTATAAATGCAAGATGCATTTCCTGCACTGGATGCTAACTTACACCTCTGTATTCTTTTTAATCAGGTATTTACCTCAAGATTCAAGAGAGTTTATTGTCATGTGTCCCAGATAGTACAATGACATTCTTGCTTTGCTTCAGCACACAGAACATTGTAGGCATAAATATATACAGAACAGATCAGTGTGTCCATATACCATTGAATATATAGATACACACATTAATAAGCATCAATAAATTACTGTGTAATTCCAGAAATCATCCAAAAGCAAAATATTACAGAGGCTAAAATCTGAAAGGAAAAAAAAGTTCATCAGCAAGGTAATCACCCTGAAATGTGAACTCTCCACAGATGCTGCCTGACTTACTGAGTGCTTCCAGCATTCTCTATTTTCATGACAGAAATCAGTATATTTTCTGCAATAACAGAGCCTTTATTCGAAACAAGAAATATCTAAAACCAATGACTTTTTTAATGCCCTCCATTCATTTTTTTAGTTTAGTTTATTATTGTCACGTGCACCAAGGCACAGTGAACAGCTTTCAGTTTGTGCGATATCCAGTCCAAAATAAGACTATCATGAGGCTATACATATTCAACTCTAATCTGATGGTTAGGAACATATACCACCTGTCACAGCAGGCCCAACTTCAGCTTATAGTTATATCCCTGCTGGCTACTTTGCTAAGAGCAGACACTATGAACTGGCATGTAATTGGAATATGCCAAAAATGATTGAGTCCACAACCTGTGGAAATAAGAATGATGGTCCCTCATGAAAAGTTGAATCACAACAAAAATATATAATTACACAGTATTCAGACAAGCAAAGCATCCAAAGAAAATGTGCAAGCAAATGAACACTTGCCAATAAAAATAAATATAATCTCAGAGCTTTAAATGACAGCTGAACTTTCCTGGTTTGTATCTGTCATAATCTTAAATAGAGGCGGAATGAGAAATGGAATATAACGTTCTGCAGATCCCACACATGTCTTTTGTTGGCTAATTTGGAGTATGTATTTGGAGCAGGGGAAAAAAGGAAGAGAACTTCCTGCAAATCATTATTAGCACAGGGAAAATTAAAACCAACTTGTAATGTAGTTCATTATGGTTGGCATCATGAGAGTTGCGAAACGTCACGTGTGATAAGATAAAGCTGTAGGCATCAGGGCAACTGTTCCCAGGCTAAAATCATCACTCGTTATCTTCCACAGATACCATTTCAATCCAAACCATTCTTCCCTTACAATTGAAAGCAATGTTAGCAGAGCCTTTAAAAAATCATTTCACTCAGAAGGAAAGAAATGTTCTCATCTGATTATTCAGAAAATGATTGAAGTAACAAGGGGGAGGGGAGAGAGATGGACTATTATTGTTAGAATTGATTATCAGGATGTTGCCATGTGGATGGCAACTGATTATTAGGATGTAGCCATTGCAGGTCAGCATTTAAGACACCCATAACTGGCATTGGTTTGGGGTCAATTGCATTTCAACTTGGGTAAGAACTGCAGGTTGGGTGCAAAGACGTGTGATGCTGATTTCATTCCTAGTTCCACAGGGTAGTCCCCCTGGTGCACTGGTTTCCTCCAATAATGTATTGCCACTATAAATTACCCACAGTGAAGGGTGAGTGGTGGGAGAAGAAGGGCAGATTTCTGGTGGGTATATGAGGGAGAGTAAATTCCAGGGGAGTGATAGGCTTCCTGTGAAAGCAGGCATACACTTCATGAGCCGAATGGCCTACAATATAGTAATAGGCTGGGACAAGGAACCTATGGAAAATTCCCTCCCTGCAAGGACGCTTTGGTCATTCGGATGCCAAGATACATAATTTTCTTTCGATAAGCATGCAAAGAAGCATTGCTTCGAATAACAAGAGTTGCAAAGAATAATTTAGTCCAAGTATTCAATAATATTGATTTCTTCAGTTCAAACGTTAGATCTTTTTACTGATGTATATTCTTGCAATCTGAAACACGCTGCCCAGCTACTGGCCACATTTACTATCAGGCAGCAATTTACAGAAGTTGAGCCCATCTAGAATTGCATTCACATGAAAGCACAAGAAGCAGGAATAGGAGGAGGCCATTTGGCCTCTTGAGTCTCCTTCACCATTACACAGGATGAGGGTTGATCTTCTGCCTCATTTGCTATTTTCATGCTTTTTCTTCATATCCCTTGATTCCACTTGGATCAATCTGTTTTGAATGCAATCATGAACTGAACAGCTACAATCCGCTGGGGTAGAGAATTCCACAAAGCTACCCTTTCGGTGAAGAGATTTCTCCGCACCTCAATCTTAAATGGCAGAGTCCTCATATTGAATCCGCAAATTCTTGATTGTGCCGGCAGGGGATGCATTCTTCTTGTATCTGTAATGTTAAGCCTTCAATTTTAATTTGTTTTTATGTCTCAACGAGATCATCTCTCATTCTTCTAAACACTACAGCACCAGGTCTGGAACAAGTTATAACCATATAACCATATAACAATTACAGCACCAGGTCTGGAAAACGTTCAGTGCATCTTCACTGCATATTCTCGAGCAAATACTATGTAACATTTTGGTCTTTTGTTTAGGTACATGACTAACATTGTACAAAATATTCCAGGTATGGTTCTCACCAAGACCATATATAATTGCATTAAGACAACTAAGAAAGTTCCAGTTATCAACTACAGGAAGGATGGTGAAGTACATGCACCAATCAGCATCATTGGTGTGGAAGTGGGAAGTTTCATATCCTTGGCACAGTAACACCTCTAGTGTACTTCTTGAGGAGACTGGAGAAATTTGGCATGTCTCCAATGATTCGTACAAAGTATGCACCTTAGAAAGCATACTGTCGTGTTGTGTCACAGCCTGGTTTGTAAATAGCACTGCCAAGACCGCAAGAAATTCCATATGCACTCATTCTCCACTTCACGCTGCCTCGGAAAAGAAGCCAACATAATGAAAGACTTGTCCCCCCCCCAGTCATTTCGTCTTCTCCCTGCTCCAATCTAATAGAAGGTACAGAAGCTTGAAAGCATGCAACATCACACTTAGGAACAGCGGCTTCTTCCTTGTAATCAGGCTAATGAACGGTCCGCTCATAGGCCAAGGTTGCAGTCTCAATATCTCAACCGAACTCATTGCGGCCCTTGCACATTTTTTATTCGTACTTTCTCCATAATTGTAAAGCCATAATACCATATTCTGCACACACACACTTGTCCCTTTGCACTATGTGTTGTACTTGTGTAATGACTTGCTTGTACTCATGTATAGTATGATTTGACTGGATAGCACACATACAATGTTTCCCATTGTATCTTGGTACACATGACAAGAAGAAACCAATACCAAAAATATTTTCTTGTACTCAAAAGCTCCCTTTAAAGGCCAACATAGCATTTGCCTTCAAACTGCCTGCAGCATTAACCTTCAGTGATGTGAGGAGAAGAACACTTTGGCTTGATTCCTTACAATACCTGGTAGCAAGAAACATGATTCCTTGCAGTACCTGGAAAAACAAAGTGTTCATTCCATCTTCATATCTTTCAGCTCAGACGTCACTCATCCAACAATTCAACTTCCCACTCCTCTTGAACCAATTTTCAGCTACTCTTTCCACAGCTCCTGTGCCCTATAGCACAATCCCAATCTACACACCCACATTTCTACTCTGCTTTCAAGTGCCTATTTATTCTGTGCAGGTATGATATCTGAAGCTAAGTACCAAACCTATGATTGATTTAAGTCCACCAGCTAAAACTGGATTTTGCCCAATAATGTCTGTCAGGAATTCGACAACTACCTCTGAAAACTCACAAGGATCAGTCACTTAAGCAATGCAAATGTATCTCACACAAGTAGCGTTGGTCTATCTCCTTGCGGAATAAATATTTATTCGCAGAGATATTAATCAGACGGTTCATACTTCCAGCTTGCCAAAAGCTGTGTGGGCGGTTTCATGCTACTTTGCAGTGTTCACCCTATCGTGCTGAGGTGGCAGTCGGTCAAATGAATTGGGGCACAAGATGAAAACCATATTCAGAAAACCAGCTGAGAGGATTAACCACTTAAGGTAAGACAGAGGAGTGGCTAAAGTGGATTTACAAAGATTAGTATGGGTATTACTTCATTATTGTCATGTGTACTGAGACACAATGGAAATCTTTGTTTGTGTGCTATCCTGTCAAATCATATCATACACGAATACAATCAAGCCATTCATAAGTTCAACAGGTGGTTCAAACAGAAAAATAACCATAGTGCAGAGTATACAGTAGTGTTACAGTATTAAAGTGTTACAGTTACAGAGAAAAAGTCCAACGTTTGCAATGAAGTAGGTTGGAAGATCAGGACTACACCCTTGTTTATATGGGGATGGTTCTGTAGTCTGATAACAGTGGGGAAATAGCTGTTCTCAATCTGGGAATACATACTTACAAGCTTTTGTAACTTCTGTCCAATGGCAGAGGGGAGAAGCGAGAATGACTCGGGTTGGAAAAAGGTCCTTGAGTATGTTGCTGCTGTTGTAGATGGAGTTGATGGTGGTGGATTGGGCTACATCCATAACTCCCTGTGATTTCCTATGGTCTTGGGCAGAGCTGTGCTAAACCAAGTCATGATGCATCCCACTTAGATGTTTTTCATGGCGTTTCTGTAGAAGTTGGTAAGAGTTGTTGGGAGACATGCCAAATCTTCACCTTCTGAGGAAGTAGAGGCATGGATACACTTTTTTGGCCATAGTTTCTATGTGCTTAGTCCAGGAACTTGAAGCTCTCAACCATCTCTACTTTGGCACAAAACAAAGTGTTGGAGAAACTCAACCGATCAGGCAGCATCTGTGGTGGAAAGGGATTAAGGATGTTTTGGGTCAAAACCTTCTTTAATCTGAGGAAGGGTCCCCACACAACACGTCATCAGTTTATTCCCTCCACAAATGCTGGCAGACCTGCTGAGTTCTTCCTGTACTTAGTTTTTTGCTTAAGATTCTAGCATCTGCAGTTTCCTTTAGCTCCACTGGCATCAGTGATGCTCAGAGCTGCCAAGTTTTGTCAGAGCATTTCAGTATTCTAGTAGCTGAAAATCAGTATTTTGCTGTGGAAATCAGTATTTTTACACGGTGCCATTTTGCTGAAAAAAGTGTTATTTTTTATGTGCGGTTATACCCATGTCAGAGTACAAGAATGCATGGCTTTGCTACCAATTGACATGTCTCCAGGAACCTTACTTGACAGTGCATCCATTGCCATCTTTTTGTATACTGCTGTTTGAACGGCCGCTTCCTGCTTTTAGCACCAGATTCTGACGTAGAAGCGATTTTGGAAGCCTCCCTCTCCCTCCCTCGCTCTCTCTCCCTCCTTCTTCTCTTTCCCTCCCTCCCTCCACTCTCTCTCTCCCTCCCTCTCTCTCTCTCTTCCTCCACCTCCCTACCACCCTCCCTCTCTCCTTCTTTTTTATCTCCCTCCCTCTCTTATTCCCTCCATCCCTCCCACTGCCTCTCCCCTTCTCCCTCTCCTAACAGTCTGTGATCCATAGCGCTGTAGCCATAGCACTATGTGTAAATCCCATAGCTCTATGTGTAAAGGCAATAGCGCTCCAGCTTGGTCCATCAACCTCAGAACAACCCAAGAGTACTCTACAGCCAAGAAAATCTGTTCAGATCTGTTTAAAAAAAATTACATCCAACAGAATCAGAATCATTTAATTACCCTTTCTTTGATTAATTATAAATATACCAAGGCCTTCACTGTATCTTGAACAATAGCAACAATTATTAAAGTTTAAAATAATGCTAAACTTTAGTAAATGCCCACTTAATAATATTATTCCAAATGTACATTATTGGAAAATAACTTGTCTGTGACCTATTACTTTTATTTCTGTTGGAACACATAGTGGGGAACAAAAACTCGTTAAAACATATTTTTTTCCATCAGCTCATTAACTTTTGATCTTCAACATTAACATTTCAAACATCTCAACGCTGCAGTAGTCATGACCAGAGATGAGAGCAACACTCCCACCACAAAGAGGAATGCGGATATGCCTTGGGGGAGCTCTCCAATAAACCCACGGGTGATTTAGAACAAGAGTTTCATTCATTTCCATGGCATTCTGATGTTCTACTGCAGCCAAACTCAGAAAAATCAATCTTTCGACAAGGAGGCATCAAAGTTCCTCATCTCCTATTCTTCAGAGCACTGAACATCTAATATAAATAATGAAGAGCAGGCAATGATGAATAGGCCGGTAGGAATACATTTGACTTTTGTAAGCAAAACCCTTGAAGAACTTCTATTCACTGAAGACAGGTAGTTAGTTTTCACAGAATTTTATTCGTGGGCTTATATAAGTTGATCTTCAAATTATCTTCTCGGAAGACCATCTCTGGCATTGATTACCCATCCCTAATTATCCGGGGAAGATGGTGGTGGGTCACTTCCTTGAGTGCCAGCTGTTGGATATGACCCTATTGCTTGCCAAGTCAGATGACTATTAGAAGTCATTCACCTTGGCGTGTTCCTGGAATCACACGTAGGACAAATGAAGTAAGGATAATGTCAAGACTAGGCTTGTATTCACTGGAATTCAAGCCTAGAAGGATGAGGGGATATCTTATAGAAACATATAACATTATAAAAGGACTAGACAAGCTAGATGCAGGAAACATTTTCCCAATGTTGGGCGAGTCCAGAACCAGGGTCCACAGTCATAAGTTTTTTTGGCCTTCCATCACAGCAATGTGATGGATGTTTATGTAAAATGTAAATTGTGTTGTGTCTGGGGTCTATTTGTTTGTAATGTATGGCTGCAGAAACGGCATTTCGTTTGGACCTCAAGGGGTCCAAATGACAATTAAATTGACTCTTGACTCTCTTGACTCTTGACTCATAGAATAAAGGGGAGGTCATTTAAGACTGAGGTGAGAAAACACTTTTTCACCCAGAGAGTTGTGAATTTATGGAATTCCCTGCCACAGATGGCAGTGGAGGCCAAGTCACTGGATAGATTTAAGAGAGAGTTAGATAGAGCTCTCGGGGCTAGTGGAGTCAAGGGATATGGGGAGAAGGCAGGCACGGGTTATTGATAGGGGACGATTAGCCATGATCACAATGAATGGCAGTGCCTCCTCCTGCACCTATTTTCTATGTTTCTATGCAATTTCTTCTCTGAATGAGCTCGGTTACAAAAACAATCCAGTAGATTTGCAGTTACATTATTGGTTTTTACTCTCAGCTTTCCTTTCTAAAACTAAATTCAAATTATCATTGTGGCTCATCAGTTCAAGAAACCAATAACTCGTAACTGTTCAGTACCCTGCCTAGATCATTTTCTCAATGCAAAAATAAAAGACAAATACAGATTTAAAATTACTTAAATGTTGATAATCAACAGGGATGAACAGGACATCCAACATTAAATAGAATTACACTCACAATGGAATTTATCTCTGATATAATCTCCAGAATAGGAGGAGGCCACTGAGGCCCTCAAGCCTACTCTTCCATTCAATTAGATCATAGCTGTTATTATCAACTACACTCAACTCTATCAACTTGCCTTTACTTAAATGTGGCCCATGCCTTTGTTTAAAAAAACTTTGATTTCATATTAACAGCTTGCGACTCCGTGAGTTTCTCCCGGTGCATCGGTTTCCACCCATGTTCCAAATATGGACGGGTTGGTAGGTTAATTAGGCAGTGTAATTGGTCCCCTATGTATGTGGGTGGTAGGAGCATCACAGGTTGTTGATGAGGATCTGTTGCAAAGAAATAAGTAAAGGGATGGCATTGAATTCTCTGAGAGCTGGCATAGACGTGGTGGACATAATTAACATCTCCTTTTATATCATGAGATGAATATGAGAATTTCTACTCCAGATCGGAGGAAATACTTTGCAACATCAATCTTGAAAGCCTTGGCTTCACGTATTGGATGGCATCCTCCCCAACTTCAACCAAAGTAAATTTATTTCTCTACCTACCCCATCAATTCCTCGCTCTTACTTTTTGAATTACTGGATTTGCACACTTTGATCTCAGAATTGCCCATTAAAAAACGGCAACATTTGGCCCTCATGATGATCGTTCTCCCATGTGTGATTGTGAACCAACGTTGATGACGGAGTGGTGACATTTCTGACTCAGTAAGGCTTGTGACTAGTTAAGCCAATCTGCCATTCGCAGAGCATTTTAAGTGGAAAAACCGGTTTGGATACTGCAAGAGAATGCATTTAGACAAAACTGGGCAACAAACCAACATCAGGATAAGTAACTAATAAAGGAAAAGATCAGAAGCACGTTCCTGCCAGTCAGCCATCTCTGCTTTGGGTTCTTCACATATCGTTTTGATAGCTCAGAAGTTGATACTATCTGAAGGGGAGCTCCTAGGTACACAACGATTTATGACAACTGCATTCCTTTGTAACCAAGATAAGCAGACATACTGAAAGAGCTTACCTAGTAAATATTATAACTTGTGTAAGAAGAACTGCAGAGGTAAGTTATGCAACGGCTGATGGGATGGAAGGACAAGGGGGACTGCTGTCCTTTTTACAAATGGGGGGAGGGGGAGTAAGAGCGGAGCTGCAGGATATCGAGTAGACCCTAGTGAGGGCCTCATCTATAATGGATGAGGGGAACCCCCGTTTCCTAAAGAATTAGGACATCCTGGTTTAAACCGAAGATAGACACAAAAAGCTGGAGTAACTCAGCGGGACAGGCAGCATCTCTGGAGAGAGGGAATAGATGACGTTTCGGGTCGAGACCCTTCTTCACACTGGTTAGGGATAAGGGAAACGAGAGATATAGACAGTGATGTGGAGAGATAAAGAACAATGAATGAAAGAAATGCAAAAAGCAACAATGATAATAGACAACAGACAATAGACAATAGGTGCAGGAGTGGGCCATTCGGCCCTTCAAGCCAGCATCGCCATTCAATGTGATCATAGCTGATCATCCTCAATCAGTACCCCGTTCCTGCCTTCTCCCCATATTCCCCGACTCCGCTATCTTTAAGAGCCCTATCTAGCTCTCTCTTGAAAGTATCCAGTGAACCGGCCTCCACCGCCCTCTGAGGCAGAGAATTCCACAGACTCACAACTCTCTGTGGAAAAAAAGTGTTTCCTCATCTCTGTTCTAAATGGCTTACCCCTTATTCTTAAACTGTGGCCCCTGGTTCTGGACTCCCCCAACATCGGGAACATGTTTCCTGCCTCTAGCATGTCCAAACCCTTAACAATCTTATATGTTTCAATAAGATATCCTCTCATCCTTCTAAACTCCAGAGTGTACAAGCCCAGCCGCTCCATTCTCTCGGCATATGACAGTCCCGCCATCCCGGGAATTAACCTTGTAAACCTACGCTGCACTCCCTCAATAGCAAGAATGTCCTTCCTCAAATTAGGGGGGCAAAACTGCGTACAATAGTCCAGGTGTGGTCTCACTAGGGCTCTGTTCAACTGCAGAAGGACCTCTCTGCTCCTATACTCGACTCCTCTTGTTATAAAGGCCAACATGACATTCGCTTTCTTCACTGACTGCTGTACCTGCATGCTTACTTTCATAGACTGATGTACACGGACCCCCAGATCCCGTTGTACTTCCCTTTACCCAACGACGCCTTTTAGATAGTAATCTGCCTTCCTGTTTTTGATACCAAAGTGGATAACCTCACATTTAGCCACATTAAACTTAATCTGCCATGCATCTGCCCACTCCCCCAACCTGTCCAAGTCACCCTGCATTCTCATAGCATCCTCCTCACAGTTCACACTGCCACCCAGCTTTGTGTCATCTGCAAATCTGCGAATGTTACTTTGAATAAAGGAAACAGGTCATTGTAAGCTGTTTGTAGGATGAAAATGAGACGCTAGTGCGACTTGGGTGGGGAAGGAATAGAGAGAGAGAGAATGCCGGGGCTACCTGAAGTGAGAGAAATCAATATTCATACCACTGGGCTGTAAGCTGCCCAAGCGAAATATGAGATGCTGTTCCTCCAATTTGCGGTTAACCTCACTCTGACAATGGAGGAGACTGAGGACAGAGAGGTCTGTGTAGGACTGGGAAGGAGAATCCAGCAACCGGGAGATCAGGTTGCTTCATGCCTGCTGTTCCGCAAAATGATTGCCCAGTCTGCGTTTGGACTCGCCGATGTACGAGTCCACATCTTTAACAACGGATACAGTAGATGAGGTTGGAGAAGGTGCAAGTGACCTCTGCCTAACCTGAAAGGACTGTCAGGGTCCTTGGACAGAATCGAGGGAGGACGTTTAGCAACAGGTGTTGCATCTTCTTCGGTTGCAGGGGAAGGTACCTGGAGAGTGTGTGGTTTGGGTGGGAAGGGATGAGTTAACGAGGGAAGGTGTGGAGTTGGGAAAATGCGTCTAGCGGCGGGATCCCGTTGGAGGTGGCGGATATTCCGGAGGATTATGTGTTGGATGCAACGGCTGATGTGGTGGACTAGGGGGTCTCTGTTGCGATTAGGGGGAGGGGGACAAGGGCTGAGCTGCGGGGCACCGAGAAGACACGAGTGAGGGCCTCATTTATGATGGGAGTGGTCAACCCCCATTCCTTAAATGAGGACATTTCGGATGTTCTAGTATAGAACATCTCATTTTGGGCGTAGACGGAGGAATTGGGAGTTGGAGATAATGTCTTTGCAGGAAGCAGGGTGTGAAGTGTAGTTGAGATAGTTGTGGCAGTCAGTGGGTTTGTAATAGACATCAGTCAATAGTCTATTTCTTGTGATGGTGACTGTGAGATCAAGAAAGGGGAGGGAGGTGTCGGAGATGCTCCAAGTAAATTTGAGTGTAGGATAAAAATTGTTTGTGAAGTTGATGAAGTCCATGAGTTCTGCATGGGTGCAGGAGGTAGTCTATGCAGTCATCAATGTAACGGAGATAGAGTTCGGGGATAGGGCCAGTGTATGCCTGGAACCGGGATCTTACTTTGGTAATGCTATTTTTAATTTCCTTATTTACTGTACTTATTTTTTTATTTTTTAAAGTTCAAATTGCACCAAGGAAACAAAACAAATCTGCTAACTTGCCAGAAGAATGAGCAATTCATCTTGACGTCTTATTTTAGGTCTAATTTATGCAAATTACTGGGAAGCTTATTTTATGTGAGAATGATAAATTGCCATCGAATGACAGTGGAATTAATTTACAACATCAAACAAGGGAATTATTAACTATGGCCACTGAGCTATTGACATAGTCGAAATTAAAACACACAGTGGAGTCCTGCGAGCCAGTACAACGTCTAATCAGAGTAATTAAATAGTGTAAGAGTCAGGCTTCCTCGTTGGGTGCCAGTAACTCATTCTGTATCAGGATGCTACCTACGGCAGCTCTCGTTGTTATTCCAGTTACGATCCATTGGCAATATCTTTCTGCCAACATTAAACGGTTACATGAGTCGATTCCAAACGGTATCTGGTGGCAGGCTGGGTTTAATAAGTTGCCTGTGATACGGTTACACTGCATACGGGGAAGATGGCATTGGTAGTGATTTATTATTGTCACTTGTGTCGAGACACCCTGAAAAACTTGCTATCCAGGCATATTGTACCATACATAAGTACAACCGGTCGGGCAAAAGAGATAATAAACAGTTTAGTTTAGTTTAAGCTTAGTGTATTATTGTCATATGTACCGAGGTAGATTGAAATGCTTTTGTTTGCATGCTATCTTGTCAGAGAGGGTGTAGAATCTAGTGTAACAACGCCACAATACGAGTGCAGACTTATAGTGTTGTAACCACATTAAAAGATTGCAGGATATCTTGTCAATTAATGGCACATGGGAAATAATAGGAGAATTGTCCATCAACATAGGCACTCCAGACTAACACCTACCATACTTTAAAATAATTTAAAACTTGTAGCTGACAATAACAGCACCAACAAGATTATCTGAACAAGGGTTCTGACCCAAAAGGTCATTTATCTACAGTATGTTCTCTAGAGATGCTGCCCCCCTGACCTGCTGCATTACTCCAGTACTTTGTATATTTTTCCGTAAACCAGCCTCTGCAGTTCCGTGTGTCAACAAAACTGTTTGTTTGATCTTTCAGAATGGTGCTGTGCACAAGATTTAGGACCCCACAGTGGAATTGCACGTCCCCGGGAACCCGTTAAATCCCGACCTCCGTTACTGTCTGTGTGGAGTTTGCACATTCTCCCTGTGACGTGCGGGTTCCCCCAGATGCCCAGTTTCTTCCCGTATCTCAGACGGTAGTTGGTTGGTTAATCGTTTGCTTCAAATTGATCCTATAGTATAAGTAAATTGTAGAATATAGAGGTAATAAAAATAGTGTTAATAAAACCATAAGTGGGAACAGCTTTCGTCCATTAGAACCCCTCTGGCTTGGTTAAATTATGGCAGATCTGATTTTAGCCACGTCTGTACTTTAATGATTGATACCATGATCCTTAATCTTTAAAAATCCCCAAACCTATTTTTGTCCAAGTATATGCAAAGGATTAGCCCTCATACTTTTCTGTGCGGGAGAGAGAGGGAGAGAGAGAGAGAGAGAGAGAGAGGGGGGGGGGGGGAGAGAGAGGGAGAGAGAGAGGGGGGGGGGGGGGGAGAGAGAGGGGGAGGGGGAGAGAGGGAGAGAGAGAGAGGGGGGACTGGAGGCCTTCCGTGAATGCCGGTTGCCGCGAGAGGTCGAGAGCATTGTTAATATTGGTTGCACCATTGTATTAGAATGACTGCTTGATGTATTGTAACCATTGAATGTTTATGTGTCTTTTGGTACGCTGTAAATGCAATTGCTGAATAAAGTCCTTGGAAAGGAGAAAAAAAAGTGAGAGAGGGAGAAAGAAAGAGAGAGATCATAGACACAAAATGCTGGACTAACTCAACGGGACAGGCAGCATTCCTGGGTAGAACGAATGAGATGTTTCAACTCGAGACCCTGCTTCAGACTGACAGTCAGGGGCTGATACAGAGGTGGCCAAGAACCAGCTCCAAGTGACTCTATACGTTAAACTTTTGAGATACATGCGGACCACTAATCCTGTTTTCTTCCCTCCACATGGTATTGTATTGTAATTAATTCCTATCAACTTCCCCAGATTCTATCACTCACTGACACCCAACATACAGGGGCAAGATTCAGGAGATAAATTAACCAACCAACCCATACGTCTTTGACACGTTGGAGGAAACCAGAGCATTTAAAAGAAACCCCCTTGGTCACAGAGCAAAGATCGCGTAGATAGCACAAAGCCAAGTTTGAACCCGGATGTTTGGAGCTGCAAGGTAGCAGCTCCACCAGCCATGTAGCTCAGCTGTTCTTTCCTAGTCACTTACTTCCCTGTCATTAGCATTCCTTCAATCATATGGGTTTTCAACTGAACCATAAACTTAAACAATTTGTACATCTTTGGGATATAAGTGGAAACTAGAGTACTTGGGGAAAATTCAGACAATCACAGGGAGAACTTGCAAACACCACAGTCGGAATTGAAGAATGTAGGTGAACAGAGGGATCTGGGAATAACTGTGCACAGTTCCTTGAAAGTGGAATCTCATGTAGATAGGGTGGTAAAGAAAGCTTTTGGTGTGCTGGCCTTTATAAATCAGAGCATTGAGTATAGAAGTTGGGATGTAATGTTAAAATTGTACAAGGCATTGGTGAGGCCAATTGTGGAGTATGGTGTACAATTTTGGTCGCCTAATTATAGGAAGGATGTCAACAAAATAGAGAGAGTACAGAGGAGATTTACTAGAATGTTGCCTGGGTTTCAGCAACTAAGTTACAGAGAAAGGTTGAACAAGTTAGGGCTTTATTCTTTGGAGCGCAGAAGGTTAAGGGGGGACTTGATAGAGGTTTTTAAAATGATGAGAGGGATAGACAGAGTTGACGTGGAACAGCTTTTCTCACTGAGAGTAGGGAAGATTCGAACACGGGGACATGACTTGAGAATTAAGGGACTGAAGTTTAGGGGTAACATGAGGGGGAACTTCTTTACTCAGAGAGTGGTAGCTGTGTGGAATGAGCTTCCAGTGAAGGTGGTGGAGGCAGGTTCGTTTTTATCATTTCAAAATAAATTGGATAGTTATATGGATGGGAAGGGAATGGAGGGTTATGGTCTGAGCGCAGGTATATGGGACTAGGGGGGATTATGTGTTCGGCACGGACTAGAAGGGTCGAGATGGCCTGTTTCCGTGCTGTAAATTGTTATATGGTTATATGGTTTATATGGATGTGGAGGTGAGGACCGAAGCTGGGTTGCGGAGGCAATGAGGTAGCAGTATTAGTTACGGCACCGATCTGTAGCCCCTGATCGTTGTCACTGGCCTTACCAATGTCTTGTATTGTTGCTGTAACATGACATCCCAACTCCTCGACTTAACATACTGACTGATAATGAAGGTATCTGACCTTGCATCTCGCCACAGTTCGTCCAGGCCACGTGATCACTAATTTAACCACTACATTTCCACCATACCCTTAACAAAGGAAGCCTAAACCTGCGTTACTGCATAAACTGACACCAAGTCACACAGGGCTTCTCTTCCCAAATAACTCCTTGTACCATTCTGACCTTCAAAGTGAAATGTTACCTGTTTCTTTCCACAAATGCTGCCTGGCATTATTGTTTCCAGCATCTTCTATATTTAGTTCAGATTTCCAACATTTACATTATATGATTTTCATCAACATATATTTCATACAACGTATAACATCATCGGGTGGCGCCATGCGCGGCAGCCTCGCCAGTGGTTTGTCCGTCCTTTCACCCTTTTTGTTATATTTGGTACGTCTAAAAGTATGTTTTTGGAGGTTTCTTAGTCTTTTTTATGTGGGGGGTGGGGAGGGGGAAGAGGGGAAACCGTTTCCCAGTCACTTCCTGGTCGAGGATGCGTCTTTTCTCCGAGTCGCATCTGCCCCCCCCCCCCCCCCCCCCCCCCCCCCCCCCCCTCCCCTCTCGCAGCCTACCAACCTGATTGGCGTGGCCTTTCCTCCAGAGATTCAGTAGCGGTGCAGCACTGAATAACCATCACAGAGCGGGCAATCGCTGTGTTGAGGCTCCGGAGTGTGGGCCTGCTGCTTTAACATCGTGGAGTTGTGGTTTGCGGAGCTTCTAGCCGTGGGCGGCGCTGACTCTAACATCGCGGAGTCCTGGGACCCCTTGCCGGGGGTCGCCAGTGTTGAATCTCCGCCCAGCTCAGCCTGTGGACTTCGGGAGCCGTGGTCTCCGGTAGGAAGTGGCCGATTCGGAAACTCCAAGCCGCTGAGAGTGTTCTTCCGTTCCGACGTCGGAGTTCCGATCATCCCGGCGAGAGCGCCTGTACATCGGGCCGTCCGTAGCAGCGACTGCAGAGGGCTGAAAGGCCCCGACCACGGGTGAACAATGAGGAAGATGACTGAACCTTAATGCTTTCCCTCACAGCGGGAACATTGATTCCGCTGTGTGGGGATATTTATGTTAAACACAATAAATCGTGTATTGTGTTCAAGTCAAGTCAAGTTTATTCGTCACATACACATACGAGATGTGCAGTGAAATGAAAAGTGGCAATGCTCGCGGACTTTGTGCAAAAAGACAAACAAACAAACAACCAAACAAACTACAAACAGAATGTGACAATCACATATTCTTTTACATATTAAATATTGTGGGCGGAAGGAAAAAGGGAAAAAAACAGCAACTTTTTTTAAAAAGCAGTAGAGTGGTTCAGTAAAGTTAGTCCCCGGTGAGATTTACAGTCCTAATCGCCTCTGGGAAGAAGCTCCTTCTCAACCTCTCCGTTCTCACAGCATGGCAACGGAGGCGTTTGCCTGACCGTAGCAGCTGGAACAATCCTTTGCAGAGGTGGAAGGGGTCTCCCATGATTTTATTGGCTCTGGAGTTGCACCTCCTGATATATAGTTCCTGCAGGGGGGCGAGTGAAGTTCCTTTCTTTATTATTTGTATGGCTGTATGGTAATTCAAATCTCACTGTACTAATTAGTGCATGTGACAATAAATATAACTTGAACTTCACCCGAACAGGCATTTAAAATTTTTACCTTTTCCTTAACTCGAAGTATTTTTAACAGCTTCTGACTTAAGACCTCTGCAGCCGTTATCACTTAATATTACCTTTGCATCCAGTAAATTTAGACACGACTATTAACTCAGCTCTACATGAAAATATCTGGTTCATGAAAATATCCCCAGCTCTTTCAAACAAAACAAAGATCCCAGAAGAAAGTTCAGTGGATAATTTAAAAAACATTAACGCTGTACGCACAACACTTAGATACACTACAATTTAATTTGAAGGAAATAAATGATGCATAAATTATTTATCACTAGCATCTTGTGGGAAAAGTACTTCTCATTTCAGGTCATACATCACTCGGGTAAACATCTGTGCAATATGAGAAGGTTTTTGTTTTCACAATGGAAAATACGTATGGACTACACAGGACATACAGATACAGTGCAAATTCACCATCAAATGTGGATCTACAAGTTGCTGCCTCAAAAAGGCAGCCAGCATCATCGGACTCACACCACCCCGACTATACTCCCATTTCACTCCTGCCAACGGGAAAAAGGTTAGCCATCGGGAAATAGGAGCCTGCAAATTGTAACATCACATTCAGGAGCAGCTTCTTTCCTACAACCATCGGGCTATTTCCAACACTACTTCCTCCAAATAGACTCCGAACTGACATTATTTTTTGCACTATTATTGTCTATTTATTTGTCTGCTTGTTCCTTTATATAAATATTGTATTTTTTGTTGTTTATTATGGGATTTGCAGAGTACTATGTTTGTACAGACTAAGTGGCACCCGTTGGGTCCCAGTCACACGGGAGGCCTGGTCTCCCAACGCAACCCATTCCCCAATGCAATATTCCACCACTCACCTGTTCCCCCAAAGCAACGGTGGGAGCGTTCTGTAGCCGGGGGACGGGGATGGGTTCAGGCGGGCAGCGTCCAGCAGCCAGGGGAGGGGGGGTGGGGGGGTGGGGGGTGGGGGGGGGTGGGGTGGGGGGGGGGTGGGGGGGGGGGGGGGGGGGGGGGGGGGGGGTGGGGAGGGAGATGGGGGGGGAGGGGGGTGTGTGGGGGGGGGGGGGGTGTGTGCTAGAGTAACTCAGCCGGTCAGGCTGCATCTCTGAAGAACATGGATAGGTGACGTTGCAGGTAGAGACCCTTCTTCAGACTAGTCAGAGTTACTCCAGCACCTTTTGTTTATTAACCAGTATCTGCAGTTCTTTGTTTCAACATGTAAAGTAGCACTCTGACGTAGACATGGCTAATAAATCCTGTCACTGTGTGTATTGCAATCTTTAACGGTTTCTCCTGCAACTAGAAAATTAAAATAAACAGCATGACGTTCTTTACAGAATAGACTTTATTGATTGTCAGCTTGAAACATTACATTTTATGTATCAGCTCAATCCGAGGGACCAATGATCAACAAGGCCAACAAAAATATCTCCTGGGTTGGGTCTCAAACTATTTATAGACTCGTGATTTATTTTCCATCAATCCATCAGTTCAAGTGGTTCAACACAAGCATAAATCACGCAGATAAATCTCCTCAAGAGCGCAGAGGCAAGGAGAGGCTTTGCACTGATTGCTAGATTCTGACAACTTGATCATTAGTGAAGAACGTTTGCTCTCTGCCATAGCTAGAAAATGTGGATAGTTTGTCCCAGGCTCCTCCAGGCACACGACAAGAACCTGGCCAGCTGCTCCGCCAAGACAATGCAAAATAGAACAAGAGAATAAAATGTGTAGGGAAGAAGGCAGAAATAGTGCAAGAGAGGGTGCAAGACAAAACACCAGAGAGAGTATGTGACAGAGGGAATGCAAAAGAGAGAACAGGCAGTAGAAGATTGGGGGCAAGAAAACAATGCAAATGATCATAGAAAGCACTGCACCACATAATTATTTGGATAGCACACAAACCTTTACTGTACTTTGGTACATGTGACAAAAAAAACTAAGTTCCATCGATCTGGGTTTGATCCCGACTTCTGTTGCCATATAAAAAAGGACACAAGGTGCTGGAGTGGGTCAGGCAACATCTTTGGAGAACATGCATAGGTGATGTTTCTATGTTCTCCAGAGATGCTGCCTGATCCACTGAGTAAGTCTAGCACTTGGTGTTCATTTTTGTAACTCAGCATCTGTTGATTCTTGTGTCTATGTTTTTCTGCTCCAATGTCGTTGTTGCACATTATATGTGATCACGTGGGTTTCTCTCGGGTGCTTTGGCTTCTACCCACACGCCAAAGGTCATACATTCTAATGGAGGCTCCCACACCTGAAATATTATCTGTTTTCCTTTTCATGGAGCATTTCCAGCATTTCCTGTTTTTAATCAACAATGACATTGGTTGGTGGGCCAATATACTTACCTTGGTGTGCAGGTGAGTGGGAGAATCTGGAGTGGGGTGTTGATGGGAATGCTGGGAGAATAGGTCACAGGAACATCTTGCCATAGAGGGAGTACAGAGAAGGTTCACCAGACTAATTCCTGAGATGGCAGGACTTTCATATGAAGAAAGACTGGATAGACTCGGCTTAAACATGCTAGAATTTAGAAGATTAAGGGGGGATCTTATAGAAACCGACAAAATTCTTAAGGGGTTGGACAGGCTAGATGCAGGAAGATTATTCCCGATGTTGGGGAAGTCCAGAACAAGGGGTCACAGTTTAAGGATAAGAAGGAAGCCTTTTAGGACCAAGATGAGAAAATATTTTTTTACACAGAGAGTGGTGAATCTGTGGAATTCTCTGCCACAGAAGGTAGCTGAGGCCAGTTCATTGGCTCGATTTAAGAGGGAGTTAGATGTGTCCCTTGTGGCTAAAGGGATCAGGCGGTATGGAGAGAAGGCAGGTACAGGATACTGAGTTGGATGAACAGCCATGATCATATTGAATGGTGGTGCAGGCTCGAAGGGCCGAATGGCCTACTCCTGCACCTATTTTCTATGTTTCTAACATTTAAGAGGGAGAGTGGGATTGCTCTGTGAGCTAGAATTGACTTGAGTGGCTGAATGGCCTCCGTCTCTGTTGTAAGGAAATATGCAAAGCACGTGTACACAAAAAAAGCAACTAAACTCCCATCAGCATCAAGTATTCCCAAGCATGCAGCTCAAAACCTGATACTAAGTACAAAGCCAAGCTCAGTTTCTCCATCACTGCATTTGTACCAGAAGCGATTCATTAACTTTATACAACCACGTTTGAAGGTATCAATTAATCTTCCAAGCTACGTGTATAAAAATAGCGACAAATTCCATGTTAAATTTAACCTCTTTTCCAAATATAAAACACCTTGAATAATATATGGTTCCAATCACCGCTCATTAATAACCTTCCTGATCCTGCGGATTGATTTTGGGAAACCCATAAAATCTTGTTCTGTGTGGAAGATTGCTAATTCGATTCATTTTTTTTTGCTGAGTGGGATAGCTTGTACCTGGATTTGGATCAATGGTCACATGTGCCAATGCGCAATCAAAGCATTTTCTTACGAACAGTCCAGTAGAGTATCGCCATACCTTAGCACATTAGCAAAGTGTACAGAAGTAGTCCACTGAGCCACATGGAAGATGCACCATATTTTGGCGGCATTTTCAAGTCCACGCTCTAGTTCTTATGAGTGATTCTGATCCAGACAGGCCACAGGCTGCTGCAAGCCTCCAACCATTGCCTTCCTTGGACGCGGATTGACCTGCGAACGGACGTCCCTATCCTTGCCCTTCCACCTTTGTGCCAGAATTATGCTGTCTCCTTCAGAGTTCAAAGTTATACTCAGGCACTGATACTATTGACAAAAGTAAGGAGTGTGTTTATACAGCGCTTCATGTATCTCGCTGCAACGGTGGCACAATGGTTAACAATATAGACAATAATAAGCTGAAGAACCGAGTTGAAATCCTACCATCGCAGCTATGAAATGTTAATTTAATTATCTGGAATTTGTGAATTGACAACTAATCTTCGATCACCACAACAATGATCAGATGTTTGTGAAGGTCACTCGTGTCCTTCAGGCAAGGAAGACTGGTCTCCTTACCTGGTCTGGCCTATGTGTGACTCCTGACAAATATCATTGCTTGACTCCAAAATATCCTCAAATGGTTCCCAGTTGCGCCTGTCTTATCGATGGCGACTTCGAACAGTCCTCGTTCCAACCTTGTACACTGGCACCATCCCCAACTTTCTCCGCTACATTGGCATCTGGATGGGGGCTACCTCCTGCACCCACGCACTTGATGATTTCATTAAATTTACCACTAACTTCTACCCTGCCCATAAAATCATCTGGACCATCTCCGACGCCTCTCTCCCCTTTCTTGATCTCTGTCAACATCACAGTGAACAGACTATCAACTGACATCAACAAACACCCATGGTTTTCCAGACTACATATCCTTCCACCCTGCCTCCTGCAAAGATGTTTATCCCCTACTCCCAATTTCTCCGTCTCATCTGCTCCCGAGATGAGGCTTTGCATTCTTCAGACTGATGGAGTAGAGGGGGTGAAAGCTAGAAAAGGGAGGTGAGGGCAGGGCAAAACCTGGCAAATGATTCTGGTAGACAAAAATGCTGGAGAAACTCAGTGGGTGAGGCAGCATCCATGGAGCGAAGGAAATAGGCAACGTTTCGGGCCAAAACTCTCCTTTTGACTTTTTGGTTTTGGCCCGAAACGTTGCCTATTTTCTTCGCTCCATAGATGCTGCCTCACCCGCTGAGTTTCTCCAGCATTTTTGTCTACCTTTGATTTTCCAGCATCTACAGTTCCTTCTTAAACAAATGATCCTGGTTACAAGTGAGCAAAGAGTGAACGGTAGATGGATGGAGACAAAAGTTAGAGGACACAAGGAGACAAAAGCCTTCTTAAGATCTTACCTGAAATATGACAGCTCTGATAGTGCATCTCTCCATTAGCACAGCACCAAGTGTCAGTCACAGGTTTAGTGCCAAAATCTTTGAGGTTAGGCTAACCCTTCTCAATACTAAATCATGACCGGACATTTAGGAAGTGGGGGAAGTTTCAGTCTCATGTTTAAGTTTGTGAGGGGTAAAACATGCAGAAATCTGGCTAGTGTAGAAGGGAACTGAAGATGCTAGTTTAAACTGAAGATAGACACAAAATGGTGGTGTAACTCAGCAGAACAGGCAGCAGCATCACTCGAGAGAAGGAAGGGGTGATGATTCCGGTCGCGACCTTCCTTCAGATAATCCGTAATGCACTGTTTGAACGGCTGATGTAAGCAGATTCAATAGACACTTCAAAAAGGAACAAGATAAATATTTGAAAGCAGAGAAACTTGCAGTGGGCTGTAAGTGGAGCAGGGAAGCCAATTAGACCTGTTTTCAAAATTTGATGGTTGAGAGGCACAACATCCTCCTTCCCCGCTTTATGGCTCTGTACTTGTATAACTCATGTTTAGTACCGTGCTTCATAAGCAGCTTCGAGAATACACCTATCTGGCCAACAAATATACTGAACGTTTAGATAACTGGAGTAGCACATTGGCGCTGCATGCAGAAGAGGCTACCTCCAGCTCCGTCCGACAAGCTGAGTTCAAACCTGACTGCCAGTGGTGTCCATGTGGAATTTGCACGTTTGCCCTCTGATCGCGTGGATTTCCTCCCACATCCCAAAGATGCACAGGCATGTACATCTTCCAAATCTGAGGAAGGACATTATTGCCATAGAGGGAGTGCAGAGACGGTTCACCAGACTGATTCCTGGGATGTCAGGACTGTCTTATGAGGAAAGACTGGATAGACTTGGTTTATACTCTCTAGAATTTAGAAGATTGAGAGGGGATCTTATAGAAACTTACAAAATTCTTAAGGGGTTGGACAGGCTAGATGCAGGAAGATTGTTCCCGATGTTAGAGAAGTCCAGGACAAGGGGTCACAGCTTAAGGATAAGGGGGAAATCCTTTAAAACCGAGATGAGAAGAACTTTTTTCACGCAGAGAGTGGTGAATCTCTGGAACTCTGCCACAGAGGGTAGTTGAGGCCAGTTCATTGGCTATATTTAAGAGGGAGTTAGATGTGGCCCTTGTGGCTAAGGGGATCAGGGGGTATGGAGAGAAGGCAGGTACGGGATACTGAGTTGGATGATCAGCCATGATCATATTGAATGGCGGTGCAGGCTCGAAGGGCCGAATGGTCTACTCCTGCACCTATTTTCTATGTTTCTATGTTTCTATGTAGACTGAACAACAAATTGCCCCCAGTGAACAGGTGGGTGACAGGAGAATCGGGTGGAGGGGGCGTGGTAAGATGGTGCACATTGACACAGTACATTGAAGGGTAGTGTGGCTCTAACCTGCAGCTGGGGAGAGAAGGAGTGAAGAAAGCCATGCACAATACTCCTGTGATTGACTCCATGATTTAAGTTTGTGAATTGATTCCAACCTTCAACCAGCTTTTATGATCTGCCTCCTCATGTTGGCGTACATGCATCCTACTAAACCATTAATAAGCAAAAAGCACAGCCAGGCTTTCAACATCATCAATGCCATTAAAATAAAAACAGGTTGTGGTTTCTTGTTGAGACACTCTGACAGAAAATGCAAGCCTGACATTTTTGCCTCGCAGAAGCACTCAATTGTAGCTTTCCAGCTTTAATACAGAAAAGTGCAGTAAAATTACAGACGGCCAAGCAAACTTCTGTAGGCAGGAAAATGGAAAAAAGCAGGACAAGGGAATTGTGAGGAAAGGCATCAATTGATACAGAATCTTTCCCAGGCTCCAGAATCTGTGATATTTTTCAAGATTCAAGATTCAAGAAATTCATTGCCATGTCAACAAGTTGATAGGAATGTGTCTTGGTTCGCTCTCAGACAAATACAATACAGTACAATACAACCACCACATACACCACAATAAATAATACAGACAATACCGTACTAAGGACAATATATACAGGAAGGGCAGTACCCAGCAGCGTCATATTAAGCGTAAGTGCAAGTGCAAAAGAAAGTGCAAAGTGATTAGTGCAAATTCAAATATCTGATGGCTTGGAGGTAGGTGCTGTCTCTGAAGCGAGATGTTTTACTTTTAATGCTTCTATATCTCCTTCCTGATGGGAGGAGATTAAAGAGGTAATGTGCCGGGTGAAAGTGATCTGCTATGATTTATTTGGCCTTTCTGGTGAGTCTTGTTGAGTAAAGTGATGTCACTGAGGGAAGTCTGCTGCAACCGATGATCTTAGAAGCTCGGCGCACTATTCTCTCCAGCCGAACCTTATCCTGCGAGGTTGTGTGACCATACCAGACAAGCATAGAGAATGCGAGTATGCTTTCCATGGTAGACCTAGAAGTGGGTCATGGCTGGTCGACCGACCCTGAATTTTTTAAGCTGCCGCAGGAAGTAGAGTCGCTGGTGGCACTTACTGATTATAACCATATAACCATATAACAATTACAGCACGGAAACAGGCCATCTCGGCCCTACAGGTCCATGCCGAACACATATTTTTCCCCTTAGTCCTACCTGCCTGCACTCGTACCATAACCCTCCATTCCCTTCTCATCCATATAGAAACATAGAAACATAGAAATTAGGTGCAGGAGTAGGCCATTCGGCCCTTCGAGCCTGCACCGCCATTCAATATGATCATGGCTGATCATCCAACTCAGTATCCCGTACCTGCCTATCCAATTTATTTTTAAATGATACCAATGAACCTGCCTCCACCACTTCCACTGGGAGCTCATTCCACACCGCCACCACTCTCTGCGTAAAGAAGTTCCCCCTCATATTACCCCTAAACTTCTGTCCCTTAATTCTGAAGTCATGTCCTCTTGTTTGAATCTTCCCTATTCTCATAGGGAAAAGCTTGTCCACATCAACTCTGTCTATCCCTCTCATCATTTTAAACACCTCTATCAGGTCCCCCCTTAACCTTCTGCGTTCCAGAGAATAAAGACCTAACTTATTCAACCTATCTCTAACTTAGTTGTTGAAACCCAGGCAACATTCTAGTAAATCTCCTCTGTACTCTCTCTATTTTGTTGACATCCTTCCAATAATTGGGCGACCAAAATTGTACACCATACTCCAGATTTGGTCTCACCAATGCCTTGTACAATTTTAACATTCCATCCCAGCTTCTATACTCAATGCTCTGATTTATAAAGGCTAGCATACCAAAAGCTTTCTTTACCACCCTATCTATATGAGATTCCACCTTCAAGGAACTATGCACGGTTATACCCAGATCCCTCTGTTCAACTGTATTCTTCAATTCCCTACCATTTACCATGTACGTCCTATTTTGATTTGTCCTGCCAAGGTGTAGCACCTCACATTTATCAGCATTAAACTCCATCTGCCATCTTTCAGCCCATTTTTCCAAATGGCCTAAATCACTCTGTATGAGACTAGTGTTGAGCTCCCATGATAGGGATTGATGTATGGTGGTCCCGAGGAACCTAAAGGAGGTGACCCTCTCAACTACCTCGCCATTGATGAAGAGAGGGAGGAGGGGGGTGGCCCTCTTTCTGAAATCAACAACCAGCTCCTTAGTTTTTGAGATGTTAAGTATGAGGTTGTTGTTCTCACACCACCTTACTAGCTCCTCTACTTCACTACGGTAAACGGTTTCGATGTTATTAGTAATAAGACCTGCCACAGATGTGTCATCTGCAAACTTAAATAACAAGACAGAGTCAGAGTGTGAACAGCAAAAAGTGTGCTCACAGTTGAATGTATGGGATATTTTGACTGGATAGTAGGCGAAACAAAGAATTTCACTGTATCTTAGTACTCCTGACAATAATATACCAATGTGGCGTCAGCCTAAACACAGGCCACTCATGCACGAACCCGCGTCAGGAGATACGAGGGCGGGCACGTGACGTCATGGGCTGGAGGGAGTGTCCTGGTACTGAAGATCTCTCGCCTCGAGACCTTGAGGGGGAGTCAACTGGTAGCTGAGCCCGAGAGAACAACCTCGCTCAGCTACAGCAACAACGTAATATAGTTAGCGCACCAACCTAACGTGTCACCACTGAATAAATGATTATTTGAACCGGCCTGACGCCTCACCTTTATTCACCATGTTTGGTGCCGCTACACCAATACCAATCACGCTGCAGCTAATTTGTTCACAACCTGCTCCCATAAAAGGCAATAGAATGTTATCTACAAAATAGGTGTCAGGGGTTACAGGGAGAAGGCTGGAGAATAAGGGAGATATAGATCAGCCATGATTGAATGGCAGAGTAGACTAGATCGGCCCGAATCGTCTAATTCTGCTCCAATCGCTTAAATCGCTGTTACATGCATCATCCAGACATTAAGCAAGAATTGCTCACTTTACAATTGATGGAAATGGTATTCACGGTACTAGGACTCATCAATAATGAGCTTGCTCAAAATAGCTGGGCGTAGTTACGTTTATAAGCTCTGGCACTGGCTTCTGTAATCATGTCACAATGCACTCAATTCCTGCATTTGTCATATCTAATTTGGATTAGGATCCAATGGTCAAACATTCAGCTTCAGTCTAGTTCTAATTTCTTTATGTTTTTTCACATCTCCACATTCTTCCACTCTCACTTAGTTTGTACAATCGACCATAAAAACACCAACCCCAATCGTCTACTTTAGCTCTTCCCCAGTAACCGTGTGCACGTTACTCCATCACGGGAAATAGACTAATGACTATTACAAACCCACTGACTCCCACAACTATCTCGACTACATTTCTTCCCACCCTGTTTCCTGCAAAGACTCTATCCCCTACTCACAATTCCTCCGTCTACGCGCATCTGCGCCCAAGATGAAGTGTTGTATACTAGGACATCTGAGATGTCCTCATTCTTTAAGGAATGGGGGTTCCCCTCTCCTATCATAGATGAGGCCCTCACTCGTATCTCCTCAGTACCATTCAGCTCTGCCCTCGCTTCCCCTCCCCCTCCCCTTAGTCGTGACAGAGACAGAGTCCCCCTAGTCCTTATCTTCCATTTCATCAGCCGTGGCATAAAACACATAATCCTCTAAAATTTCCGCCACCTCCAACGGGATCTCACCTCTGGCCACATTTTCCCATCGCCACCCCTTTCCGCCTTCCGCAGAGACCATTCCCGCCACAACTCCCTGGGTAACTCATCCCTTCCCACCCAAACCAACCCTTCCCAGGTGCCTTCCATTGCAACTGCAGAAGATGCAACACCTATCGCTATACCTCCTCCCTTGACTCTGTCCAGGGATCCCAACAGTCCTTTCAGGTTAGGCAGAACCTCCTCCAACCTCATCTACTGCATCCGTTGTTCAAGATGTGGACTCTTATACATCGGCGAGGCCAAATGCAGACTGGGCGATCGTATCATGGAACACCTTCACTCAGCCCGCCTGAACCAACCTGATCACCCGGTTGCTGGACACTTTAATTCTCCTTCCCATTTCTACACAGACATTTCTGTCCTCGGTTTCCTCCATTGTCAGAGTGAGGCTAAATGCAAATTGGAGGAACTGCATCTCATATTTCGCTTGGGCAGCTTGCAGCCCAGTGGTATGAATATTGATTTCTCTCACTTCAGGTAGCCTCATCCTTCCCTCTCTCTCTATCCCTACTCCACCCAAGTTGCACTAACTTCTCATTTTCACCCTACAAACTGCTGGATGGATTATTAGAACTGCTGGGTTTTCACCCATTTTCACCCTACAAATAGCTTACAATGGCCTGTTTGCTTTATCATTGTTACATTTTTGCATATCTTTCATTCATGGTTCTTTATCTCTCCACATCACTGACTATATCTCTCGTTTCTGTTATCACTAACCAGTCTGATGAAGAGTCTTGACCCAAAGTGTCACCCTTTCCTTCTCCCCAGAGATGCTGCTTGTCCCGCTGAGTTACTCCAGCATCTGCAGTTCCTTCTTACACAACTGTGTGCACGTGTTGGACTCTGCGATGTGGACTACAGTCCAGGCTTCTCCTCAGTTCAGTACTCCCCTGAGGTAGCTACCACTTGCACCCAGAGACTTCATGGGGGTCACACAGACTGGGAAAAGTGCCCACTGATCCTCATGGAATAGAAGTGGGACCATCTATCTCAGTGGGAAGAAACAGCAACCTACTGAAGAGACATATATGCTAATCGTACTTTTAGTTAATTTTAATGTAGCTGATTGTTTCTGAACATCTGCAAATGGCATAGTCGCTCACAAACATTCAATTTGAAACGCACACCACCAGATTCGGAGACCGTTTCTTTCCAGCTGTTACCAGGCACCTGAATCATCCTACCACAACCAGCTGAACTACTATCTACCTATTTGATGACCCTCGGACAATCCTTGATAGGACTTTGCTGGCTCTACCTTGCACTAAACGTTATTCCCTTATCATGTATCTACACACTGTAAATGGATCAATTGCAATCATGTATTGTCTTTCTGCTGACTGGTTAGTACGCAACAAAAGCTTTTCACTGTACCTCAGTACATGTGACAATAAACTAAACTGAACTGGCTTTGGAAGGACCTCATAGGTTATCCAACTTGTTCTGGGGATGAAGGGGTGAAACCTAACACTTGTGCCGAGTGATGTAACCAGCCTTGAGGCACAAGGCCCTTTGCCCCATTTGACTTTTATTTTTGCCACACTGGAACTATACTTACTGAGAAGTTAGAAACTCTGCTGTACAAGATCTTGGCAAGCTAACCAATAATTCGCAAGATATTCATTAATTAATCTGAAATTTTACATTTTCAACTCCTGTAATTACCTCCCACACAATGCTGAGATGGAATTACATGGTTCCTTTAGTGCAATAATGAATAAATTAAAAACACAATTCTGTCTTTTGCATTTGCTCATTAAGCAGCATAAGCGATTGGCTTGAATGGTTACAGAAACGACATGTTATTTATCCATGAGTACATTTATGAGGAAGAGACTAAGTTAAGCAGGCCTCAATTTTGACGTTCAGTTCAGTTCAGTTTAGTTTATTGTCACGTGTACCGAGGTACAGAGGAAAGCTTTTATTGCATGCTAACCAGTCAGCAGAAAGACAATACATTTGTTACAAGTTGCTACAACTCCATGGTGGTCAGGAGTGGTGCAGCAGGTGGAGCTGCTGCCTCACAGCTCCAGCGACCTGGTTTCACTGCTGACCTCCAGTGCTGTCAGTTTGGAGTTTGCAAACTCCCCCTGTGACCGTGCAATGCTTTCCCGTTTTCTTCCATGTCTAAGACCTGCAGATTGGTACGTTAATTTTCCACTGTAAATTGCCTACAGTATGTGGGTGAGTGATAGAATTTGGGGAGAGTTGATGGGAATGCAGGGAGAGTTAGATACAAGGAAAATTAGTGGGAGAGTTCCTCTGTGAACAGGTATAGACTCGATGGGCCAAAGCAGCCATTCTTTACTATAAGGAAACACGGATATACAGAAATGACCCTCCTTTTTCGATTTAGCGATCAAATTCTATGTTGCAATTACTGTGGTCATGTGAGTATCCTAATATTAATCTCTCTACCTCTGGTGGTCATTCCTTCACGTTTCAAAGTCCTAAAAGTGCTGAAATTCTCTTGTTAAATCTCTCCACCCTTTTTTCTTCTCTTACAACCTGGATGTCCCACTGAGATGTGTGGTCACCTCTTCTCCCACTTCCTTCTGTGGCTGAGCATCAGTCACTGTTTGACGGTAGCCAGAAAGCTCTTATAGAAACAGCTGGAGGTTCCTTGGGGAACCATTGTTTAGCTTATTTTAGAGATACAGCGCAGAAACAGGCCCTTCAGCCCACCAGGTCCGCACCGACCAGCGATTCCCACATATCAATAATATCCTACACCCACTAGAGACAATACTTACACATACATCAAGCCAATTAAGCTACATACCTGTACATCTTTGGAGTGTGGGAGGAAACAAAAGATCTCGGACAAAACCCACGCATGTCACGGGGAAAACGTACAAACTGCGTACAGACATAGTCGGGATCGAACCCGGTGTCTCCAGCGCTGCATTTGCTGTAAGGCAGCAACTTTACCGCTGCGCCACCGTGCTGCCCTGCAACTGTAATTCTATAATACAATATTCTGCAATCTGGTATTTTCCCCTTTGCACTAGTGTTGTTCCCATATATGGCTAAAATGTACTCATGTCAAGTAGGATTTGACTGCATAGCACGCAAACAGTTTTTCACTGTATCTTGCTACACGCAACAATAATAAACCAACACTAAACCAATCTGCAGTACATGTGTCAGAATTCAGCATCTACGTATGGAAGTATGAAATACACTGCAGGCCTGCCGCAATGCATCTGAACACCCATTGTGTTCTTGCACTCAGCAAGGACCAGGGCACTCCATAACTTGCAAAGCCAAGGACAGGAGTGGTGGATGCCCTTCATACCTGGCCCCTCTCCTTTGCATCAGCTGCCACTATTGAGGCCCAGACATGCGAATGTGGTCACTGACCTTCACTAAGTGTTTTTTTAAACCGTATGTTAACCAATATCAATGTTTCTAATTAATCCACGCTAATCACATTTTTTAATTACTTTTTTTTAAACAATATCGCTATTTTTTTAAATGTTTTTCGGCTGCTCCGAAGTGTTTCTGAGACAGAGAAGGGCTTTGGTGGGGTTAGTCCCACCCTACTGAGCTTTGATCACCCAACATGGAGGTGGACAACTGTCATGAGACCTCTCTGGACAAGTTGTCTATTTTCACAACCAGAAGCCATTGCCGAGGCTGCAGCATGGCCACTGCAAGTCAGTCTACTCCTGGACCTGGCCATGGAGGACCATTCACGGTTCATGCAGTGGGCTAGCAGTAGGTTCACTGAGGTTGCATTTTATGCCTACTGATGCTTGCTAGGTCGCTAGAGGAGTATTCACAACCAGAAGCCACTGTCGAGGCTGCAGCGTGGTCACTGCAAGGAGGATAATATAACCTTCATTATTTTTTGATGCTTTAATAGATATTTTAAAACACAAAATGGTGGATTCCAGGCTTACAAAGACCGAGCGGTCAGTAGAATGGCGGGGAGGTAGTGTACAAGGGGTTGGAGCTTTAATTGCCTGCCAATCCGTCACGGAGCTTAGACAGTTTCACTGCATGAACTGCCGCAACAACACCACTATTTCATTGAGACCGCACACTTGCACAGGTTAGTGCAACACCACGCCTCCCATAAATGGCCAACGTAAGGCATGGGGCAGGGTTCAGCCTGGTGATCCCTCTGAGATATGTTACCACATTAAAAGCATCATTATTTAATTTGCAAATGCACACACTGTCACGAGAAAATTGCAAATGCTGCAATTCCCAGCAGCTCCAAAATGACAGACAATTTTGCTTCAGTTTAATTCTTGGGTCCCATGACAATGAATTTTTCAGGATCAAATCCATCCTTTTATTTTTAAAGGATTGCTGTGATGCGGCATTTTCTCTTTTGCAGGTTAGAAATAACTTTCTCGGCGTCCCACTAAAATGCCTACAAATCTCAGGGTTCTAGCACTCCACCTGTCAGGTCCCTGCAAATGGTCAACTATTCACAGTTGCTAAATGATATCCAGAGCAAGTACCCGCATACATCTGTCGCAACGCCAGCAAGACCTTCGTCTTGAATTGTCTTCGAGGACAAACTTCAGCTTAGTGTTGCCAAGATGCCAAACAAGAAATTGTCGTGGCAAAACAAATGTGATGCTAATCAAGTTGCAAGTTTGAAGAGTAAAAAAAAAAAAAAAAAAAATGCTGGAAGAACTCAGCAGGATCTTGAAAAGATCAGAAAAGATGCTCAACGTTTCTGGGTGAAACCCTATGTTGGGACTAAGATGCATAGGAAGGATAACCAGTGTATAGAAATGAGAGGGAGGGTGAGTCAGAAGATAGTAGGTCATGGGTGCAACTAGATTGGGCGGGAAGGGAACTGTTGGGCAGATGCAGGCAGGTGGGGTGGCTGTGGGGGAGACAGTGGTAGTGTTGAGTCAAAATGGCAGATGACGAGTGAAAGTGGGTGTGAGGGGGATGATGGACAAATTGGTGGGGGGGGGGATATGTTAAGACAGAGGCAGGTAGGTGACAGGTGAAAACAGGTAAGGGGGGGATAAAGATTAGTCAGGTGAGGCTGTGTGGGGAAGGGGAGGATAGAGACAGATGCTAGTAGCTTTAGATAATAGTAGCAGATAGCTCGAAGGTTTTAGAAGACTGCTATCTTCAACAACAAAGCCTTAATACAGTAGAGATGCAAGCAACTTTGCACACCAAAGAAAAATAAAGTTTCAGTAAAAATTATATCTTTGTGCATTGTAAAGCAGTAATACGAGGCTAGGACAAACAACCAGCAAAAATCAGTTTTAAAATTTGGGGAATGTGGAATCAAATGCCTCCATTTGCTAATGATTAGCAACCTCCTTGGTGGCATTAGATTTCCAGATCCTGCAGAGAATAGAAGATAGCAGTCAGCAGCAAGGTTTGGTTGCTGTCGAGGTGCCAACTAGTTATTATAATATATTGTAAAAATAGTTGTAAAAAAAACATCAAGGTATTAAAGAGAACCAGGGCAGGACAGGGAAATGGAATTCAAGTGGAAAATCTGCCATGATCTTAATCAACCGTGAAGCAGGTTTGAAAGGAAGTATAGCTTCTCTCATGTCTTAAGATCTTATGAATATCTCAACATTGTCAACCACATTGGGAGCTAAATCATCTGTACTTAGACTTCAAATTTAAATGCAAACAGATATACAGACCCACCCCATTAATATTTCCCTACTAACATTTCTTAATCAAAACAAAACTGTGGTTGTAATACTATATTCTGCACTCTGGTCATTTTTCTCTCTCCACTACCTGTTGTACTAGCGTATTGTACCTAAGTATGGTATAATTTGACTGGATAACACACAAAAACAAAGTTTTTTACTGTATCTCGGTATACACAACAGCAATAAGCCAATACCAATATTAAAATCAGTTTTGTGGGAGGCATGGGCCTTCCTATATTTAGGCACTACTATTGGGCAGCCAATGCTACAGCTCTGATTTACTGGCAATGGGGATTCCCAGATGAACCTTTGGATAATAATAATAATACCCCTTCGTGGCTAAACATTGAAAACACAGCAGTGAAAAATTCCTCCCTCTGTACTTTGCTTTTTTCCAAAACAGAATCCCCACATAAGTTGGTTGGTGAGAACTTCATTTTAAGAAATTCTATTCGAATTTTAAATCAGATAAGAAGTTTCAGTACATTGTCAAATGTGTCTATTCACACCCCCATATGTCACAACCATTCCTTTTTGCCATCACAGACGGATGGGGTGTTTGCTGTCTGGAGGGACAAGGGCCTTGCGACCCTCAGAGATCTATATATTGACAAAAAGTTTGCTTCGTTTAATCAGCTGAAATCAAAATTTAACCTTTCCAACTCTCATTTTTTTCGCTATCTCCAAATTAGGCACTACGTTAAAGATCAAATTGCAAATTTTCAAACCATGCCTGACAGTTGCCCACTCTATGAGCTCCTGCAGCTTCCTCCAGACTCCAAACATCTAATATCTCGCTTTGTGAGTCTATTCACCACCTCTGTATCCACTACCCATCTGAAAGAAGCCTGGTCTACTGAGCTGAATTTCGAGGTGTCTGACGACATTTGGAATGAAGGTCTGACCAGAATCCAAACTTGTTCGATCAATGTCAGGTATAAACTGATTCAGTTTAAAGTCATCCACAGACTCCATTACTCAAAGACCAAATTACATCGAATCTACCCTGCTATTTCTCCATTATGTGACAGATGCAAAAGTGCAGATGGTTCTTTAACACATATTTTCTGGCTCTGTCCTCATATACAAAGATACTGGTCTAAAATATTTAAGTGGTTTTCTGGGGTCTATGGAAAAGATATTCTCCCTGATCCAGAACTAGCACTTTTTGGATGCTCAGAGACTTCTTTGTACTTCACGTCTGAAGAACAACAAGCACTGATGCTTGGTATGGTGACAGCCAAGAAAATGATCCTAACAGATTAGAAATCATCTACACCCCCCTGCTTCGAAAAATGGCTCAATGACATGATAATAATCATACAGATGGAAAGGATACGCTTCTACAACTCCAAGGTACCAAACAACTTTTTAAGTGTTTGGGGACCATTTATCAACCATCTCAAAGTCCAATAATTTGATCATTTCATATTATCTGCAGTGATGTAGTCCTGTGACCTTTACTTCTGCTTTTGCAATGCATGACTGTGTAGCACCATGTGGATTGTACCAATACTGTTATGTCTGGCGGCTTTGTTTTATTATTTTATTTTTTTTTAATTATTTTTTTTTCCTTCCTTTTTTTTCCCTGTTGTCTTTTTCAGTTTTTTTATTTATTTTTTGTTTTGTTTGTTTTTAAAAAATTGTATAAAATAATAAAAATATTAAATACGAAAATCAGTTTTGTGAATATTTTTTAACTCACATTGAAATCCGGATCTTTTTTTTAAAGGAAGTGAAAGTGGAGTTGATTTGTTTGCATCACACTGCATGTATTCAATTTTAGACACTTGCAAGTTAGAATGTACAGCACATGCACACACAGATTATAAATCTTTTGGTTTTAGTATTAGAAAATATATATATGGTTGATCACTTAAACCTTTTATGATTTCAAACCCAGCTCTGAAATTAAATTGTGACATCAACTGCTTGGCACAGAATTTCTGAAACAAATCACTGCACAGAAATTTGCTGAAAACACATGTCCCACATAAGAGATTAGCATACAAACTTAAAGAACACGGTATTGGGGGTTCAGTATTGATGTGGATAGAGAATTGGCTAGCAAACAGGAAGCAAAAAGTGGGAGTAAACAGGTCCTTTTCAGAATGGCAGTGGGGTACCGCAAGGCCTCAGTGCTGGGACCCCAGCTATTTACAATATATATTAATAATTTGGACGAGGGAATTGAATGCAACATCTCCACGTTTGCGGATGACACGAAGCTGGGGGGCAGTGTTAGCTGTGAGGAGGATGCTTGGAGACTGCAAGGTGACTTGGATAGGCTGGGTGAATGGGCAAATGCATGGCAGATGCAGTATAATGTGGATAAATGTAACAAAAACAGGAAAGTAGACTATTATCTAAATGGTGGCCGATTAGGAAAAGGGGAGATGCAACGAGACCTGGGTGTCATGGTACACCAGTCATTGAAAGTAGGCATGCAGGTGCAGCAGGCAGTGAAAAAAGCGAATGGTATGTTAGCATTCATAGCAAAAGGATTTGAGTATAGGAGCAGGGAGGTTCTACTGCAGTTGTACAGGGTATTGGTGAGACCACACCTGGAGTATTGTGTACAGTTATGGTCTCCAAATCTGAGGAAAGACATTCTTGCCTTAGAGGGAGCGCAGAGAAGGTTCACTGGGATGTCAGGACTTTCATATGAAGAAAGACTGGATAGACTCGGCTTGCACTCGCTGGAATTTAGAAGATTGAGGGGGGGATGTTATAGAAACTTACAAAATTCTTAGGGGGTTGGACAGGCTAGATGCAGGAAGATTGTTCCCGATGTTGGGGAAGTCCAGGACAAGGGGTCACAGTTTAAGGATAAAGGGGAAATCCTTTAGGACCGAGATGAGAAAATTTTTTTTCACACAAAGAGTGGTGAGTCTCTGGAACTCTCTGCCGCAGAAGGTAGTTGAGGCCAGTTCATTGGCTATATTTAAGAGGGAGTTAGATGTGGCCCTTGTGGCTAAAGGGATCAGGGGTATGGAGAGAAGGCAGGTGCAGGATACTGAGTTGGATGATCAGCCATGATCATATTGAATGGCGTACTCCTGCACTTATTTTCTATGTTTCTATGTCAGGGATCCTTTGCCAGTTCAATAGCGGAATCCGGACTTGAAATGTTACCTATATTGTTTTCCATGGATGCTCCATGACCTGCTGGATGTTTTCAAGCTGCCTGCTTGAGCATGTCCCATTTGCTTGCATTTGGCCAATAGTCATCTCAACCTTGCCTATCCATGCAACAGTCCAAATGTCCCACAATTAATATTTAACACGTTTTTGGAACATCAACACCAGGTGGAAACACAAGCCTTCAAGGAGAGAACATGCAAACTCCAAAAAAGGTAGCATCTAACGTCACAGTTGAATCCAAGTCCCCATCACTGAATGCTGCGTCAACATCTCTCTCATTTCTCCTCCTTCCTATGAGAAACTATAAATTATGCCTTTTTGGTCACAGAGTTTTACAGCATGGAAAAAGACCCTGTTGCTCATCCCGTCCATGGTGAACAAGGTGCCTGCCCGAGCTAATCCCATTTGCCAGTGTTTAGTTCACATCCACTAAACATTTTCCATCCATGTACTTGTCCAAATGTATCGAACAGTTCCATCTACCCACCACCCTGTGTGTGAAACATTTGCCCCTTAGCTCCCCTTTAAATCATCTTAACCTCTGCCTTCTAGTTTTAGACTGCCCTACTTTGGTAATAAGACTGTGATCATCCAAGTTATCTGTGCTTTTATATACCCCTCATCTCCTTTGCTTCAGAGAATACAGTCCGAGCCTATCCATTCTCTCTTTATAAATCAAACTCTCCAGTCCTGGCAACAATCTCGTGACTTTTCTCTCAACCCTCTCCACTGTAATCATATTCTGCCTATTATAGGGCGACCAAAACTACACATAATACTCCAACTGTGGTCTTACAAGGTCTTATACAGATGGAATATGACGTCCCACCTTACGTGTTCAATGCTCTGACCAATGAAGGTAAGTGTGCCATATGCCTTCTTCACCATCCTATCTAAATGTGTCACAAATATCAGGGAACTATGCACTTGTACTACATAGTCTCTCTGTTCTACAACTCTACCCAGGATCCCTTGAGTCATGGTCTGGTTTAACTTCCCATCTACCTTTTCTTTGCCCATTTTCTCAGTTGATCTCGATCCTGTTGCAAGTTCTTCAGTGTCCACGACATTACCAAAGTTGGTGTCATTCACAAACTTACTAATCTTGCCTCTTGCATTCTCATCCAAGCTGTAAACATCAGGGACCCAGCATCAATCCCTGCAGCACATCATTGGTCACTGGCCTCTAATTTGAGAAACAACCCTCCACTTCCACCTTCTGACTCATTCCACAAGGCCAATTTTGTATCCAATTTGTTAATTCACACAGGATACTATGTGATCTAACCTTGCAAATCAGCCTACCAAAGATCTACCTTGTCAAAGGTCTTGTTAAAATCCACAAGGGCAACCTCTACCATCCTGCCTCTTCAAAAAAACTCAATCAGACGTGTGAGACTTGATTTCCCACTGATAAAATCATGCTGGTTATTTTGAATCAAATTTCCTTTCCAAATGCAGATAGGCCCTCTCTCTCAGAATGTCCTCCGGTAACATTTCCACTATAGATGCTAAGTTTACAAATCTGCAGCTCCCTGGCTTATCCTTGCAGGCCTTCCTAAATAAAGCCACAACCATAGTCACTCTCCAGTCTTCCGGTACCTCATTTGTGACTAATGAAGAGAGAAACATCTCTGAGGGAGATACATGAAACTGCAGTTGCTGGAATCAAATCAAATCAACCTTTATTGTCATCTTGCAAAGCAACAATTGTACAGTGCAAAATGAGAAGACGTTTCCCAGGGAATACCGGAGCATCGCACATAAAACTTAAACATTTCACACATAATAACAGTAAAAACAATCCAGTCCCTGATGAAACAGTATAAATAGTTAAAAGCAGGTAAAACAGCAACATTAAAATACAGTAAAAACAGTCATTAAAATGTCCAGGGCAGCTGATTTGAGTGGCCAGTGCCAGAGTTATTAAATTGTCAGTGCAAAGCCGCAGAATCAGGTGGAGTGACTGTTTAGCAGCCTCACAGCCTGTGGCAGGAAGCTGTTTAGCAGTCTTGTAGTCCGGGCTTTGATGCTACGGTATCTCTTGCCTGATGGCAGGAGATCCAGGTGTGTGTGGAGGGGGTGCAGTTTGTCCTTAGCAATTCTCAGAGCTTTTTTCAGACAGCGGCTCTGGAACAGTTCTTGTACCTGAGGGTAGGGAGACGCCAATGATCCTCTCTGCTCCCCTCACTACCCTCTGCAGAGTCTGAGCAGTTGCAGTTGGAGTACCACGTATTTATGCAGTACGTGAGTACAGACTCCACCGTACCCCTGTAGAAAGTCCTGAGGATGTTGGTGGGGAGTGAGGCCTGTTTGAGTTTTCTCAGGAAGTGCAGTCGCTGATGGGCTCGTTTGCCAATCCCAGTGTTGTTCCTGGACCAGGTGAGACTGTCTGTAATTTGCACTCCGAGGAACTTTATGCTCTCCACTGCAGTGCCACTGATGTTGAGGGGTGTTGTTTTGGCTGCGCCCTCCTGAAGTCGACAATCATCTCCTTTGTTTTGTCGACGTTTAATGCTAAATTGTTGTTGCCGCACCAGTCCACTAGTTGTTTCACTTCCTCCCTGTACATTGATTCATCATCTCCGCTTGAGCAAACAAAAAGTGTTGGAGGAACTCAGCGGTCAGAAAAATCTCAGGTCTACAGCAATCTGTGGATACACTTGACCCAGCTCTGGGGATTCATTATCTTTATGTGCCTCAGGATTGCTAACACATCCTCTTTTGTAATGTCCATATATTTCAGCTATATGGACATTACAATGTCCAGTTCTATTCATAGAACTCTTGCTTCTATGATGTTCTCCACAGTAAATAGAGACGAACAGGTGATGTTTCGGGTTGGAACCCTTTATCTGACTGCAATTTATTGCAGACTGCACAAATTACCATTCTGAAGAAGGCTCCGAACTGAAACACCACCTGTTCCTTTCCTTCAGCGATGCTGCCGACCAGGTTGCTTAATATTACCAGCCTCGCCCTTCACTCCAACAGGAACAAGTTGGCCCTGAACTCTCCCTATCTCACTTTTAAAAACCTCCCACTTGCCAGACATCCTTATACCCTGTTGACAGCCTCTCCTAATCAACCTCTACACGTTCCAGTCTAATACCATTAGTTAGCCATGTCCCAATTTAGGATTTGCAACGAGAACCAGTTCCATGTTTTTATATAAAAACATAGAAAATAGATGCAGGTGGAGGCCATTTGGCCCTTCGAGCCAGCACCGCCATTCATTGTGATCATAGCTGATCGACCTCTATCAATAACTCGTGCCTGCATCCTGCCCATATCCCTTGACTCCACTAGCCCCTAGAGCTCCATCTAACTCTCTCTTAAATCCATCCAGTGACATGGCCTCCACTGCCCTCTGAGGCAGGGAATTCCATAAATTCACAACTCTCTGGGTGAAAAAGTTTTTTCTCACCTCAGTCTTAAATGACCTCCCCTTTATTCTAAGACTGTGGCCCCTGGTTCTGGACTCGCCCAACATTGGGAACATTTTTCCTACATCTAGCTTGTCCAGTCCTTTTATAATTTTATGTTTCTATAAGATCCCCCTCATCCTTCTAAACTCCTGTGAATTTAGAAGTCCTAGTCTTTTCAATCTTTCCACATATGACGGTCCCCCCATCCCAGGGATTAATCTCGTGAACCTACGCTGCACTGCCTCAATCACAAGGATCTGCTCATTCTAACTTCTAAATTTGCCTCAACTTTCTTATCTGCGACATCACTACGATCGGTCTGTACGCCCCTAAAAATATTTCCATGATTATTTTAAAATTATTAGAATGGTAGCCACGGATCCCAAAGTGCTTTCCCACTGACATTTAGGCCACTTGTCGAGCCTCATTTCCTAAGAAGAGGCAGAGTATCGCTGCCTCCCCAGTACTGCATCTTCTTATTGTTTGGGAAAACCTTCCTGGACCCACTTATCAAATTGTGTTGCATCTAGTCCCAGCAGATTCTAGGGGAATTAAAATCACCTAATATTATAGCCCTATTATTCCTACATCTATCCGTGATCTCCCTACATATTTGATCCAAATTCCCGCTGGCTGTGGAGGGATCTACAATGAAATTTAGTGAATGGTATGTTAGCTTTCATTGCAAAAGGATTTGAGTATAGGAGCAGGGAGGTTCTACTGCAGTTGTACAGGGTCTTGGTGAGACCACACCTGGAGTATTGCGTACAGTTTTGGTCTCCAAATCTGAGGAAGGACATTATTGCCATAGAGGGAGTGCAGAGAGACGGTTCACCAGACTGATTCCTGGGATGTCAGGACTGTCTTATGAAGAAAGACTGGATAGACTTGGTTTATACTCTCTAGAATTTAGGAGATTGAGAGGGGGATCTTATAGAAACTTACAAAATTCTTAAAGGGTTGGACAGGCTAGATGCAGGAAGATTGTTCCCGATGTTAGGGAAGTCCAGGACAAGGGGTCACAGCTTAAGGATAAGGGGGAAATCCTATAAAACCGAGATGAGAAGAACTTTTTTCACACAGAGAGTGGTGAATCTCTGGAACTCTCTGCCACAGAGGGTAGTTGAGGCCAGTTCATTGGCTATATTTAAGAGGGAGTTAGATGTGGCCCTTGTGGCTAAGGGGATCAGGGGGTATGGAGAGAAGGCAGGTACGGGATACTGAGTTGGATGATCAGCCATGATCATATTGAATGGCGGTGCAGGCTCGAAGGGCCGAATGGCCTACTCCTGCACCTAATTTCTATGTTTCTATGAAATCCTATCTAAGTGTGCACAAATGTATTATTTCTAAATTCTACCCACTCTGCTGGTTTACCTGCCTGGCACTGACAGGCACGCGAAGGCAGGGAATGGAGGGATAGAGACCTTGCACAAGTAGCTGGGACTAGCTTAATTTGGCATCACTGGTGGTGCAGATAATGAGAGCTGAAAAACCTATTCTACGCAGTCTCAATATCCTCTCTAAGTACGGCTGTGATGATTCCCTCTAATTAATATTGCAACTGCCCCTCCTGTTACCTCCACCTCTGTACTATCTGAATCCTAGAACATTGAGCTGCCAACGCTGCCACCTTTCAACCACGTTTCAGTAATAGGTGTAATATTTCATGTATCTATCCGTGTCCTGAGTTCACTTGTCAGGGGTCTTGTATTAAAATAAATGTAGTTTAGCCTATCAATCTTTCCTCGTTCCCTGTCCTGCCTACAGGACCTGCTCATTTTAACTTCAATATTTGCCTCAACTTTCTTATCTGCTACATCACTACGATAATCGGAGTGGCGGCGCGGCTCTGGCTGCAGCGGCTCACCGGCAGTCCCGTTTGTTTGTGTTTTTTGTGTTGTTTATTTTGTTTTGGTTAGTCTAGTTTTTGATTTTTAGTTTTGGGGGGGCGGGGGGTTGAAACGGAGTTTGCAGTCTCTCCCTGCGGGGGAATGCGACCTTTTTGTCGTATTCCCCTTCTCTGCCACCGTCTGCGCTGAGGCCTAATGGAGCTGACGACCTCGAGGCTCCGGAGGCAGAGTCCGTCAGGACTCGCCCTGAGCTCGCTCCCGTGAGGGTGGTCCGGCTCAGGGCTGGAACAGTGCTCCCGTGAGAGGTTGTGATGCTCCCGTGAGGGTGGCCAGCCTGAGGGTGGAACGAGGCTCCCGTCGGAGCGGCCGAGCTCGGGGAGGTGCGGCGCTCGCAGCCCGAGGGAGAAGCGACGCCCAAGTCGGGGCAGCCCGGTCCGGGGGAGGTTCGGCGCCCAAGTCGGGGCGGCCCAGCCCGAGGTTGAAGACGGTATGGTACTCACGTGAGGGTGGCTGGGACGGTGGTGGCCTGAGTCCGGGGTTTGGCCGCGGGCCAGCGGCTGCGTCTGCAGGACTGGTGGGCGGCAGCTTCAACCGCCCCGGGCCGCGGTGTTTGAGCCGGGGGACTGTTATAACATCGCCCGGGGGGTATCGCCTCAGCGCAGAGGGAGAAGAGGGGGGAAGAGACTGCAGACCTAAGATTTTTGCCTCCATCACAGTGAGGAGATGCTGGGTGGACTCACTGTGGTGGATGTTAATATGTGTTTATTGTTGTTTTTATTGTATTATATGTATGACTGCTACAATTTCGTTCAGACTTCGGTCTGAATGACAATAAAGGCTATCTAATCTAATGGGTCCGTACTCCCCTAAAAAAAACTGTTTAAACCCACCTGAGTAGCTCCAGCAAATTTCCCCACCAGAATATTAGTCATCCCCCAGTCCAACCAATCCCTCTTAGAAACATAGAAAATAGGTGCAGGAATACGCCATTTGGCCCTTCGAGCCAGCACCGCCATCCAAAATCAGTGCCCCCCTCCTGCTTTCTCCCCACATCCCTTGATTCGGTTAGGTCTAAGAGCTATATCTACATCTCTCTTGAACACGTCAATACAATTGACTCGGATTAGATTGTGTAATTATATGGTAAGCATGTTAACTGTCATTTCTTAGTGAACCAGTAAAACCGTGGAATTCCTTGACACTTTGTAGTTGCTATAAAACGCTAAAATCTTACAGTCTTTGTTCAAATGCTTTACTATAGGCTTGCCACAAACCGACACAAGGAAATATCAGGAAAGTTTGGAGGTACATCTCCATTTGTCTGAGGTCTCAAGCAAATTACTCAAAAAGGTTGCAAAATCTTGGTTAGTGATATAACATCCTATGGACTGTTTTATTCCATTCAGTTAAGTGTACAAATTCCAAAGTCAATATCGGACCGTTTTTCCCTGATGTCTTTCAGAGGTGGGTATGAAACAGCACAGACTGCATGTTTAAACACAAATATCACCAACAAACAACACTACAGAATGTTTACTAGTATTAAATAACAAGGTTATCTGCAAAGGCACACTGTTCATATGTCGGCATCTAGAGTGTGAATTAAATCAGGCTCTTCCCCTCCCTTGACAGCAGGGAGTCTCACTGTGCCACTCTACTGCTCACACTTCAGATACTTCAGCTTTTCTGGCTCTGTGTGCTGTGCATCACCCGTATCTATCGGTCAATGAATACTCTTAACACTCTTGCAACAGCCAGTGCGGCAACAAATATCTTTGGTCAAAGATTGGGCATGGGTAAAAATAATTATGGAAAACATCAATTTCACAAAGATCCTAATCACCAACTTTAACACACGAGTGTGTGTATTCATACTGTATGTGATAGGAGCAGAATTAGGCCATTTAGCCCGTCAAGTCTACTCCGCCATTCAATCATGGCTAATTTTTCTTTCCCCCTCAACCCCATTCTTTTTCCCATAACCCCTGACAACCGTTCTACTCAAGAATCTAGCAATCTCTGCCTTAAAATGTTCTATTTGGTGAGTTTAGATGATTTTACAATATATTTGAACAGTCATACTGAAACCTATTTTTAATTTATTCACTGTGTAAGTGTACAAAAGTCTCACCAACCCCCCTCCAATCTAACACGTAAACAGGAAAACACAATTTCATAGATTTTGCAACAATGAAACATCTTGGGTTGTAACTTAAAGAGATCCTATTAAAAGCTCAGAATGAAAAAAGGAACATGCTTATGTAGACCATGGATAGGTCGTTGCCAGGTTGCAACTGGATTCCATTCCTGAGAACTGATTGTGACCCAAACAGTTCACGTCAGAAATGAGATTGCTTTACAATCTATTTAAATTAAAAACCTAAGCCAACCAAAGGCATCAACTGTTCTGATTTCTCAGCAAAATGCAATGCTATTCCCACAACCATGTTCCCACATGGCAGAAGATGACTGAAGTCCCGCAGCAGCCAGTAGATTCATCCCGCCTTTCTCCAAAGCGCTTATTTGGATGTATTAAGGACCGTACATAAATCGGTCATTCATAACCAGGGAGGGCTGGCCGGTGTGGGCAAGTTGGGCCGAAGGGCCTGTTTCCACACTGCATCACTCTATGACCTGTATTCATGATATACATACAATAGAAAATTGCTTCCCCAAATCTAGAATAAAAACATTTTTTTTTTCCATTATGTACTTTTTTTCTGCATCTGAGAGCAGTTTATTATTACGTTAGTTTGACCCTCACAATGAAAGATTACATTGAATTGGGAATTCAAATTCTTCTTTGACTTTAGACTTTAGTACGAAGGATGATGCGTACAAATTAGCCAGAAAAAGCAGCATACCGGAGGACTGGGAGAAATTCAGAGACCAGCAGAGGAGGTCAAAGGGCTTAATTAGGAAAGGAAAAATAGATTATGAAAGAAAACTGGCAGTGAACATAAAAACTGACTGCAAAAGTTTTTATAGATATTTGAAAAGAAAGAGATTAGTTAAAACAAATGTAGGTCCCTTGCAGTCAGAAACAGGTGAGTTGATCATGGGGAACAAGGATATGGCGTGTTCCCCTACTTTGGTTCCGTCGTCACTAAGGAAGACATAAATAATTATCCGGAAATAGCAGGGGACCGCGGGTCAAAGGAGTTGGAGGAATTGAGTGAAATCCAGGTTAGCCGGGAAGTGGTGTTGGGTAAATTGAATGGATTAAAGGCCGATAAATCCCCAGGGCCAAATAGGCTGCATCCCAGAGTACTTAAGGAAGTAGCTCCAGAAATAGTGGATGCATTAGTAATAATCTTTCAAAACTCTTTACATTCTGGAGTAGTTCCTGAGGATTGGCGGGTAGCAAACGTAACCCCACTTTTTAAGAAGGGAGGGAGAGAGAAAACGGGGAATTATAGACCAGTTACTCTAACATCGGTAGTGGGGAAACTGCTAGAGTCAGTTATTAAAGATGGGATAGCAGCACATTTGGAAAGTGGTGAAATCATTGGACAAAGTCAGCATGGATTTACGAAAGGTAAATCATGTCTGACGAATCTTATAGAATTTTTCGAGGATGTAACTAGTAGCGTGGATAGGGAGAGAACCAGTGGATGTGGTGTATCTGGACTTCCAGAAGGCTTTCGACAAGGTCCCACATAAGAGATTAGTATACAAACTTAAAGTACACGGCATTGGGGGTTCAGTATTGATGTGGATAGAGAACTGGCTGGCAAACAGGAAGCAAAGAGTAGGAGTAAATGGGTCCTTTTCACAATGGCAGGCAGTGACTAGTGGGGTACCGCAAGGCTCAATGCTAGGAGACTGCAAGGTGAGTTGGATAGGCTGGGTGAGTGGGCAAATGTTTGGCAGATGCAGTATAATGTGGATAAATGTGAGGTTATCCATTTTGGTGGCAAAAACAGGAAAGCAGACTATTATCTAAATGGTGGCCGATTGGGAAAGGGGGAGATGCAGCGAGACCTGGGTGTCATGGTACACCAGTCATTGAAGGTAGGCATGCAGGTGCAGCAGGCAGTAAAGAAAGCAAATGGTATGTTGGCTTTCATAGCAAGAGGATTTGAGTATAGGAGCAGGGAGGTTCTACTGCAGTTGTACAGGGTCTTGGTGAGACCACACCTGGAGTATTGCGTGCAGTTTTGGTCTCCAAATCTGAGGAAGGACATTATTGCCATAGAGGGAGTGCAGAGAAGGTTCACCAGACTGATTCCTGGGATGTCAGGACTGTCTTTTGAAGAAAGACTGGATAGACTTGGTTTATACTCTCTCTAGAATTTAGGAGATTGAGAGGGGATCTTATAGAAACTTACAAAATTCTTAAGGGGTTGGACAGGCTAGATGCAGGAAGATTGTTCCCGATGTTGGGGAAGTCCAGGACAAGGGGTCACAGCTTAAGGATAAGGGGGAAATCCTTTAAAACCGAGATGAGGAGAACTTTTTTCACACAGAGAGTGGTGAATCTCTGGAACTCTCTGCCACAGAGGGTAGTTGAGGCCAGTTCATTGGCTATATTTAAGAGGGAGTTAGATGTGGCCCTTGTGGCCAAGGGGATCAGAGAGTATGGAGAGAAGGCAGGTACGGGATACTGAGTTTGATGATCAGCCATGATCATATTGAATGGCGGTGCAGGCTCGAAGGGCCGAATGGCCTACTCCTGCACCTAATTTCTATGTTTCTATGTTTCTATGGATCTTATAGAAACTTACAAAATTCTTAAGGCGTTGGACAGGCTAGATGCAGGAAGATTGCTCCCGATGTTGGGGAAGTCCAGGACAAGGGGTCACAGCTTAAGGATAAGGGGGTAATCCTTTAAAACCGACATGAGAAGAACTTTTTTTCACACAGAGAGTGGTGAATCTCTGGCATTCTCTGCCGCAGAGGGTAGTCAAGGCCAGTTCATTGGCTATATTTAAGAGGGAGTTAGATGTGGCCCTTGTGGCTAAGGGGATCAGAGGGTATGGAGAGAAGGCAGGTACGGGATACTGAGTTGGATGATCAGCCATGATCATATTGAATGGCGGTGCAGGCTCGAAGGGCCGAATGCCTACTCCTGCAGCTAATTTCTATGTTTCTATGTTTAGATGTGCAGCATAGAAACAGGTCTTTCGGCCCACCGAGTCAGCACCAACCAGTGATCACATCTATAACTGCCACAGTCACCCATGGTGTTCCTCAGGGATCGGTGCTGGGGCCACTGCTTTTTATCATCTATATTCAACCTCTTGGCAATATTCTCCGTCATTTTGGAATCAATTTTCACTGCTACGCCGATGATACACAACTTTACCTCTCCACAAAACCAAACACCTCCCTTCCCCCAACTGCCCTCACCACCTGTCTTCATGCTATCAGCAACTGGATGTCACTCAACCTTCTAAAACTCAATGGAAATAAAACAGAAATCATGCTAATTGGCTCAAAGTCCACACTCTCCAAAACCCACCCGTTCACCATTTCAGTTGATGGCTCACCCATACCCACCTCCTCCCATGTCAAAAGTCTCGGCGTCATTCTGGACAGTACACTTTCCTTTGGCCCCCACATCAGCAATATCACACGCTCTGCATACTTTCATCTCCGCAACATCTCCAGACTCCGCCCCTCCCTCTCCAAAGACAATACAAAAGTCCTCATCCACGTTCTGGTCACATCCCGCATCGATTACTGCAACGCCCTCCTCACTTGCACCTCCAATAAACTTCTTCATCGCCTCCAATGCATTCAGAACTCTGCAGCCCGGATCATCACCCGCACCAGATCATCGGACCACATCACACCCATCCTCACTCAGCTCCACTGGCTCCCTGTGCACCACCGGATTAACTACAAGATTTTACTGCTGACCTTCAAAGCCCTACACCACCTTGCTCCCCAATACCTCTCTGACCTGCTGCTACCATACACTCCTTCCCGGTCACTTCGTTCCTCCTCAGCTGCAATTTTAACTGTCCCCACATTTAGACTCAGCACCATGGGTGCCAGAGCCTTCAGCTGCTCTGCCCCACGTCTCTGGAACACTCTCCCACCTCCCATCCATCACCTGGACACTATCGATCAATTCAAATCACAACTCAAAACACACCTGATTAGATTAGCATACCCGACATAACTTCCACCATGTTCACCCTGATTTTAATGACTTAAAATGTTTTTTTTTGTTGTTTTTTTTGTTTTTAATCAACTTGATTTTAATATTGATAAATGCATTGTGATTTTATGTCCTGTAAGGTGTCCTTGGGTGTCCAGAAAGGCGCCAGCAAATAAAATGCATTATTATTATTATTATTATTATCAACCCGTACACTAACACTATTCTGCGCACTAGGGACAATTTACAAAAGCCAATTAACCTACAAACCTGTACATCTTTGGTTCCCTCGCATTCCAATAAAGCTGTCATCCTCTCATGACCTAGTGCCGTCCTCATTTTATATGCTCCTCAACTGCTTTTGTGAGTGTATATCTCAAGTCAGTCCAAATTATTCAACTTTTAACCCTTCCTTAGATTAAGAAAGCGGACAATTCCTGAAATCCGAACTTCAATCTTATCATGGCCCAGTGGGCAGAATTCACCTATCTGTCAGAAGGTCATGGATTCATGTCCACACAGACTCATAAACCAGGCTGACTATCCAACAGTGCTGTAATTTGGACATATCATCTTTTGGATAAGGTATTAAACCAAGATCCAACTGCTCTTTCAGCTGGATATAAAAACATTCTGATAGCATTTAAAGAGGATCAGGAGCATCATTCAATATGTTTTTAGCCACATGTATTTCTTAATCAACATACTAAAACATTCTATATTTCTGTCCTAGGACTCCTCCACGGCCAGAGTGAGTCCCACCACAAATTGGAGGAGCAGCACCTCATATTTCGCTTGAGTAGTTTACATCCCAAGATATGAACATTGATTTCTCCAATTTCAGGTAGTCCCTGCTTTCTCCCTCCTTCCCCTCCCCTTCCCAGCTTTCCCACAGCCTACTGTCTCCACCTCTTCCTTTCTTTTTTCCGCCCCCCCCGACATCAGTCAGAAGGGTCTCGAACCGCTCCATTGATGCTGCCGCACCCGCTGAGTTCTCCAGCATTTTTGTTCTACCTTCGATTTTTCCAGCATCTGCAGTTCATTCTTAAACATAACAGAACCTCTATCATTTTTACACTGTTGTTTATGTAAGTTCTCTGTGCACATTATGAGAGCTCTATTTGGTACCTGACTTTATAAAGTGATAATGTAGTGGCCAAACAATTGGAGATGAAATATCAATGAAGTTCAGTAACCACACAGCTGTAAGTGACTGCGAGTGAGCCTCTACACACAATTTGAGTATATGTCAGCTCCATTCAAACTGGAACAAATAGAAAGCTCATTAAAACTGGAGCAATATCAAGCCAAATTTGATAGCGAATGGCACAAAAATGGAAAATCTTGTTCCTAATCACCATAAAATGCAAAATGCAAATCCACAGATACTGATAAACAGTGGTATCATTTGCTCGCACAGATTTGGCAATGGCTCTCCTGCCCATTAAGGGAAATATTTAAGAGCTATATGATTTATTAATGGGAACAGATGTTGTTACACTCTCCCAACACTTGCCCAACACAATATGAAAACATAATATGCACGTAAATGAAAGAGAAGCATGGATAATCGAGAAATATCACCACTTAGTTTAAAACAGGAACATTAAGGAAATCGTGGATGTCCAGACAAGTTTTATCAATTAATTTACAGGTTAGAATAACTGGAAATGATGAACGTCAAGAATAAGTGGAAGCTCTTGGAATATGTACGAGAACTATAATTGGGCACCGTTTGGTACATGCCTGATTAGCAATTCCTTAGAAATGGAAAATATACAAATACATTCATGACTAGACTGCGGTAATGAGCAATCATCTACATCTTGAAAACAAGAATTAGGCATACTGAGATACAAACAATAGCTGAAGACCTCATGTTGTCTCTCCTCATTACAATGTGACACAATGAATTATGCGTGATTTAGCAAAATAAGCAAATCACTTTGAAATGTTTGGGCAGGTAGTTACAAATGTGTGAAAGTCTGCGCTCCAAAACCTCAAGTATTTTTCCAATATTTATATACAGCACCAATTACATAAAACCACAGTAAACAAACAAAAAGGAATCACCCTTTTAACAATCAAATGCACAGCGGTTAGAATTTTCACATTGGCACACTGAGCTTTTCACAATGGTACTTAACATTGTGATCCAATGTTGGTTTAATCTGAGGGTACCTGTTAAAAGAATGGTGACAAACACCGTTCTCAATGCTGACTATTTAGCACCCCACACCCCGAATCTATGAGCCAGAGGGTGAGGGATGAGTTAGCATGTCACACAAATTCATCACCTGCAAAATCTAACTAGCTCCAGGGAAAGGTTGCAATAACAAAGAAGCTTCACAGACAACATCTTCTAACGCTGCTTTATGGAACTGAAGGACAGACTGGGACTATATTTTTGAAGCATCCCCTTTATTTAAAACGCATTAGTCCTTTATGTGCATGTTGACAAAGCCTCCAAATGGAAAATAGTTTCCAATATTGCAGCTGATGTTGCCCCGACATTTTAATTAGTGACTTTTGTCAAGTTTAATAAAAAGACAAATTTCCAATTGTTGCAGAACTCATAGAACAAAGTATTCCATTGTACGTGAAGCGTGATTCCTCTAAGAATTGTAATGTCAAACTTTACAATAAGGACCAAGCTTCACGATAACTTCATTGGTTGCACAACACTTTGGTGTCCCTGAGATTGGGGAAAAGGATATATAGCTTACTGGAACTTAATCCAACTCGATCTGGTACATTGACAACTGCACTCACCTACTCCATATATGGACTGTTAGCCAAGACAATTTCCATAGCCATTAAACCGAATGCGCCCTGGATACGGACAGGAGGCAAGTCTTTTTATTTACACCAGCATCTCTGATTCTTACAGATGTTTAAAAACATTAAACCTGTTGCAAGTAACTTGTAATTATAAGGATATTGATTAAAACAATGGAAATGCATAGCAAAATCATTAAAAACATTAATATAAATAACTTTCCTTTTTCTTCCTAATCACCAAAGCGTCAAGCACCATTTAAATGAATAGGGATGCTGAATGTACACTAGACCAGGCTCACGTTGGATTGGAGAGGATGATTTAGCATAGTGACTGCGAAACCCAGCATGTACAGACTCTACCACTGGTACGTAAAAGTACCTAAAATGTTGGCATTTCACTTTGGATCCAACAGCCAGGACGTGTCAGGTTTAGTTTCCTACTTCAAAAACCAATCTAGATTCAAAGTGCTGGAGTAACACAGCGGGTCAGGCAGTATCTCTGGAGAACATGGATAAGGAACGTTTCAGACCGAAAACGTTGCCTCTCCATGTTCTCCAGGGATCCAACACTCTGTGTCTTCTTTTATAAACCAGCATTGCAGTTCCTTGTTTCTACCAATCTAGATTTGTTCCCTTTTATCATCATCAAAGATAACGAAGAGGTCACTTGTGTAAATGAGGAAACGGGGGGAAATGAAAAATTACACTCAGGCTTTCTAACAGTGCTTTGCCAATCTCCTAAATGGTTCAGGCATGAAATGGATAACTTGGACAGGTGGGGGTGAAGATGATGAACACACCAGGCCTACGCACCTTCAGATAATTCAATGTTCCTTTCCAACATAGTACTTTTCTAGTATATATAATTTTAAGACATCAGCAGAATGGTAAGAACAAGAGGATTCGCCTCATTAATACCACTTTAATCTCAATGAATGTCAAGCATATTTCTTAATAAACCAGTGAAGTGATAGGTCACAGCTTGGTTTTAGTTTTCCCAAATGAATAATTAATCATCATCTTCACCCCCATCTGTCCAAATTATCCATTTAATGATTATTCCCAAATTAATGATGTGCTCTTGGGTAGAATTATATAAAAACTTAAGAGACCACTTACGCTTAAACTTAGTAAGACTTGAGATGAGCAGCAATCCTCTCTAACATTGGAAGTGGTGACCAGCTCTGCATGAAACTAAATGCCATTAATCTAATTGACAACACGCCAAGATTCAACTGTTTTAATAGCTCGAATACTGAGATACATCATGAGTAGTAATTCAAATGCAGTTCACATCACCTTGTGAAAATAAGTGACAGCCACAGGATACAATCCACAATGACTGCTGGTGGCAGCTTTGTTGTCAAGAATAGTGTTGATGCTTTGGAGGGAACAGAAAGCCTGCTGACAAACTAATGTTGCGCTCATGATTTGGTATAAAATTAGTCCAGTAACCTGCACGTACTTGGGACCTTTTATGGAGGAGGGCGAGTAATGCGAAGATGAGGGATAAGTGTGGGTAGTCTGAGGGGGTGATCAAACGGCATAAACAGTATGGTGAGGGTTTGGGAGGGAGGATAGGTTCAAAGAAAGAGGAAATTATACTCATTGCAGGAAGTTAGAGAATGGAGGACATGAATCAGGACAAAACCAGAAAGGGACCTTAATCTGGAATTGACAGAGCCAAGAAGTCTGGAAGTGGGAAAGGCATGGTTCTCCATTTCAGCAACAACTGGCATAGCAACAACAAGCATAGAGTCAGAAGCTCAGCTCTGGGTCAAAGTTTGTACAAGATCTCTTCCGTTAGGGATGGAAGTAGAATCCATGGAAAAGGTACAGTGTTTGTTGAGGGTACAGGACAATGGCTTTTGTCTTTCATTGGTTAAGAAGCCTTGATGAATCCCAGCTTTCATTTCTAGCACCGTTTAAAAATTATATGGTTGATGAAATGTTCTATCATTTAAAAATAATGAATGAGAACCGTATTCGCGTGGGAGTGCTGCATCGACGACTTTGCAAATATATTTTCTGCAGCACAACTTTGGTAGCATGATTCATTATAATCAAGAGCTGTGCAATTTAAGCTGTTGAAGCTATCCTATTATACGAAAGTAAATATTTTGCTTTCACAAGGAGCCTGAAGTAATTACAGCTTTACAACTGTGGAGTGGGCGCACAGTGGCGAAGCTATCAGAGCTGCTGCCTCACAGCTCAGAGACTGGGGTTCATACCTGACCTCCGGTGTTGTCTGTGTGGAGTTTATATAATATGCCAGTTACTGTTTGGTTTAGTTTGGTTTATTGTCATGTGTTCAGATGTACAGTGGAAAGCCTTTTTGTTATATGTCCAGTCAGTGAAAAGACTATACATGATTACAATCAAGCTGCCCACAGTGTACATACAGAGGAAAAATGGAACAACGTTTAATGCAAGATAAAGTCCGGTAAAGTCCGATTAAAGACAGTCTGAGGCTCTCCAATGAGGTGGATGGTAGGTCAGGACTGCTCTCTAGTTGGTGATAGGATGGTTCAGTTGCCGGATAACAACCGGGATGGAACTGTCCCTGAATCTGGAGGTATGCATTTTCAAACTTCTGTACTTCTTGCCTGATGGGAGTGGGGAGAAGAGGAGAGACTGGGCCTTGATTATGCTGGTGGTCTTGCCAAAAACTGGCAAGCGTAAAATGTAGATGGAGTCAATGGAAGGTTGGTTTGCGTGATGGTCTGGGCTGCGTCCACAACTCTGCAATTTTGTGGTGCCTTGGGTAGAGCTGTTCCCAAACCATGCTCTGATGCATCCCGATAAAATTCTTTCTATGGCACATCTGTAGAAGTTGGTTAAGTTTTTGGGACGTGCCAAATCTCCGAAGCCTTCTAAGAAAGAAGAGGCATTGGTGTGCTTTCTTGGCCATTGCTAAGTTGCGCGCTTCTTGCGAGTTTCTTCCACTCTGGTTTTCTCCCAGAACCCAATGATGTGCAGGTTTGTAGATTCATTGAGTTTACAGCATGAAAATGTTGGTCCATCTGCCCATCGTCCATGACAACCACGGTCCCAATCTATGCTAACTTTTGCCTGCATTTGCCCCATATTGCTCCAAACTTTTCCAATCCATAATCCTGTCCAAATGTATTTTAATTACTGTCATTGCAGTGGTTGATAGGTTAACTGGCTCTGTAAATTGTCAAGTACATAGGTAAGACGTAGAATCTAGGGCGAGTTGATGGCAATGTGGGGGAAATAAAAGGGGATTAGTGTAAATGGGTGTTTGATGATCAGCATAGTGTCATGGATTGATGAGCCTGTTTCTGCGCTATACGACTAACAATTCAAAGCCTCCAAAACTCATAATAACAGGACTGGCTGCTGAAAGGATTACAAACACGATGATTGAAAAGGAGGTTTAACTGGAGTAACATATAAAATTTACAAAATTGTTATACCTGAGAAATCTTCTTTCTTAATTCAGACAAGGCTCTATGCATTGCCCTGGCCTTAACCTTTTATGTTACAAATATTACAAACTAAACGAAAAATGTTCAGCAGATAAGGCGACATCTAAAGTCAAGGATACAGGAATAGGCTGGTGGCTGTGTGTGCACCAGTCTCCCCCCCATTAAACAAAGTCACGCACAGGCATCCTCCCAAAAGAGGACAGTCATACTCGTTTTGAGTGACCGCTGATGATGATGATGATGAGGGATGGGCAGACGGGCAGTTTAAGTCAGTATCTAGGTCGGCACAGACATCGTGGGCCAAAGGGCCTATTCCTGTATAAGAAAGCACTGCAGATGCTGGTTTAAATCGAAGGTAGACACAAAATGCTGGAGTAACCGTCTTATCCTACCAGTGGCTCAGCATTTTAACTCCACCCTTCCATTCTCAATCTGAGTCTGCTTTCCTGTTTTTGCCACCAAATGGATAACCTCACATTTATCCACATTATACTGCATTATACTGCATACCACATTAACCTACCGGTGGCTCAGCCTCCTCCATTGTCAGCCCAGCCCAGCACAAATTGGAGGAACAGCACCTCATATTTTGCTTGGATTGTTAACACCTCAGCGGTATGAACATTGACTTCTCTAACTTCAGATAGCCCTTGCTTTCTCCCTCCATCCCCATCTCTTTCCCAGTTCTCCCAGTAGTCTTACTGTCTCCAACTCCATTCTATCTTTGTCCCGCCCCCTCCCATGACATCAGTCTGATGAAGGGCCTCGACCCGAAACGTCGCCCATTCCTTCTCTCCAGAGATGCTGCCTCACCCGCTGAGTTACTCCAGCATTTTGGGCCTATTCCTGTGCTGCACGGTTTGATGTTCTATCCGTGGAAGGAGAAACAGTCAATGTTTCGGATCTGAATCCCTTTCGCAAAATGTTGACCATCTCTCTTCCCATTGATGCGGTCTGGCCTGCTGAGCTTTTCCAGCATTCTCAGTTTTATTTCAGATTCCCAGCATCTAATGTTGTTTCGATTTTAATTTACCGAGTGAAACTGAGTTGACACATCAGACAATGAAGAAGGTCTTGGCTCAAGTGCTGCCACAAAGTTGTTCAACACATCGGCGCGGACTCGGTGGGCTTGAAGGGCCTGTTTCCACGCTGTAACTCCAAGCTAAATAAAACTTAACATAATTGGCCCTAATGCACACTGGAAGCAGAGCTTGCTCAACAGACAGAAAACCAGTGCAAGTTTGAGAATTAGGCTTATCATTAAAGGTGACAGCAAAGAGATTTGGACCATCCAAAACCAGAAATATAATGGAGACACAAGGAACTGCAGATGCTAGAATCTTGAGCAAAACACAAAGTGCTGGAGTAACTCAGGAGGTCAGGCAGCATCTGCCAAGGGAATGGATTAGTGACGTTTCGGGTAGGAGCCCTTCTTCAGACTCTGAAAAAGAGTCCCAACAAGAATCATTGACTATCCATTCCCTCCACCGATATGTAGAAAGGAACTGCAGATGCTGGTTTAAACTGAAGATAGACACAAAAAGCTGGAGTAGCTCAGCAGGTCAGGCAGCATTTTTGGAGATGCTGCCTGACCCGCTGAGTTATTCTGGCTTTTTTGTGCCTACCCTCCACAGATGTGCCTGACCTGCCAAGTTACTGCAGCGCTTTGTTTTGTACCAGAAATACAATGTTTGAAATGTAATTATCTTCCCTATAAATCTTGCAATTCTGTTTCTCTGCCCACAGCTGCACAAATTGAGTGATGAAATCAAGATGACAGCCAAAAGTCAAACTTGTTTATAGCATTTGGCTCATTCCTCATGCTGTTCATGATTGCAGCATCTCGTAAGATTCTTCTCGGTTTAACCACTTTCCTCATTCAATTACTGCATTCCTCATCTACTGAGTTATCTATTATGACAGCACTTGAGAGGTGAGAGATGACTCCAGCCAAGTAGCTCACTTTGAACCATGATCTGAGCCTCCATCTGCCACTGAGCAACATCACAGGCACCTCTGAAATATCTAAACACAATTCATTCAGAAACTTGAGCTCAATGGACTTAATTATAACAGATTTATGAGGCCCAGAATTTCATCCATGTTTTGGTAAGAACACAGCATTGTCCCTTCAGTGCATTATTCCTTATCTCTTACATTGATTCCATTGACTATATCGCAATCAGTCAGATATTTGTACTTCTAGCCTTTGATGTTTTGTGTCAGTTCTTAAATAGTCCAGGTAAAATGAATCCGTCCCTATGAAAAGGTCCCAAATTTTACAAGCGTTGTTACAAGATCAATTCCTTTTTTTTAAAACCACATTTTGATCCTAAGTACAATTTTTTTTTTAAGCAGAACATCTGCAAAATGTGATGGTTGGTGTCAGCTGTGCCTCCAGGGGAGCACTCACGTCCGAGTCAGAAGGTTGCGAGTTCAAATCCGGGACTCGTTAGAAAGGGGCGGCTGTTGGAATCAAGGATCAGTTTTGACTCACCTCTTTGTCCATACTCTCCAAATCCTCCTTGCAGAGTGTGTAGAGAGGCATCGTCTCGGACATGCTGGGCTGGCGTTTCCGCCCTGCGGGGCGCGATGGGCCAGGCTTTTCGTCGCTCTGGCCGGAGTTCGGAAGCTCATCTTCATCCAAGATGTGGTGCTGGTGAGGCTGCACAACCCTGCCACAAAACAGAACACACAACCCAACTCAACCTCGTTTAAGGCACATATTCTGCTCAGTAAGATCCTGATTTGCTTTGTTGTGGTAAGAGCAAGGGTCAAATCTTTTTTGAATACAAGAACATTTCCAGTTTTATTGACTTTGGTCACAAAAGTAACTTTTAAAAAACCCTGGCGTGAAATATTTAACAAGGCCCAATATATTTCCTTTAATAATTTACAGTATCGTGGACCCAACTTAATTGTGATTTAATTGAGTGGGGATATAGAGAAGCTGAACTCCATAAAATTTGTCTGGGGAATTTATTTGAAATAATGATTCATCCTCCTAGAGCCAAGAGATTCAAAACATATTACTGTAAAGGCTACTAAGCTCAATTTAACATGTTTAATATGCACTGTTAGAAATCTATAATGTTAAATCTAAAAGTTCTCTAAAGGGCATTCAAACTTCTTTGTAAAATCTTCTGACCATCTTACAAAATGAAAATGGCCATCAAATGTACTCTGCAAATCAGGTCAGGGGATAAAAGATTCCACGGAGATTGAGTAATTACATTAAAGTTCTTGCTTGCGTCAGAGAACAGATGGCGTAAAGGGGAAGATGTTACCAAGATCCAGTTAAGGAGATGTTCTGTCACTGGGATCTTAAAGGTAGAAGGCAATGAAGAAGAACTCAGGGAGATAATTGCAGATGTTTGAGGAGGTTTAGTGGCTGAAAGCAAAGACCCCAATAGATGAAAAGGACAGGGTTTGGCCAAGTTTAGGTTTAAAGATACAGCATGGAAACAGCCCACTGAGTCCATGCTGACCATCAATCACCAGTTCATGCGAGTTCTATGCTATCCCATTCTTTCCCATTCACCCATTGCGCACAAAGGGCAATTTACAGCAACCAATTAACCTACAAACCTGCACGTCTTTGGGATGTGGGAGGAAACCCGAGCACCCGGAGGATGAAGGGTTCCGACCTGCAACGTCACCCTTCTCTCCACAGATGCTGCCTGACCCACTGAGCTACTCCGGCACGTTCTGTCTATCTTTCGTATAAACCAGCACCTGCAGTCCCTTCCTACACACCTGGAGGAAACCCACATGATCACAGGGAAAGGCAAACAGACTCCACACAGAGAGCACCCAGGTCAGGATCGAACCTGGGTCTCTGGCGCTTTGAGGCAGCAACTCCACTGTGCCACCCTGTGGTTACGCCATGAAGTGTGGTGGGTAATGTTGGTCAAAGTAACAGAGAAGCAATGAGGTCAAAACTGTGCATATAAATCTTACATTTGTGATATTGCACAATTACATAGAAACATAGAAATTAGGTGCAGGAGTAGGCCATTCGGCTCTTCGAGCCTGCACCGCCATTCAATATGATCATGGCTGATCATCCAACTCAGTATCCCGTACCTGCCTTCTCTCCATACCCCCTGATCCCCTTAGCCACAAGGGCCACATCTAACTTTCTCTTAAATATAGCCAATTAACTGGCCTCGACTACCCTCTGTGGCAGAGAGTTCCAGAGATTCACCACTCTCTGTGCGAAAAAAGTTCTTCTCATCTCGGTTTAAAGGATTTCCCCCTTATCCTTAAGCTGTGACCCCTTGTCCTGGACTTCCCTAACATCGGGAACAATCTTCCTGCATCTAGCCTGTCCAACCCCTTAAGAATTTTGTAAGTTTCTATAAGATCCCCTCTCAATCTCCTAAATTCTAGAGAGTATAAACCAAGTCTATCCAGTCTTTCTTCATAAGACAGTCCTGACATCCCAGGAATCAGTCTGGTGAACCGTCTCTGCACTCCCTCTATGGCAATAATGTCCTTCCTCAGATTTGGAGACCAAAACTGTACGCAATAACTGTACGCAATTAAGGACGCATTTACTGCTTTAAATTGCAACTTTCGACTGATATGCATTATTGAATCTATGGTTAGAATATTGGAGCATTGCGGCTGGCATGAACAGTTTTTAAATATTCCCTTATGCTCCAAGAGAAATGAGAACCATCTGCTGAAAATAATACATCCACATTAATCTAAAACACACTGTTGGAAAAACTATAAACTATTTGAAATATATTCACTCCATTTAAAATGATACATAGATGCATGGACAATAGGTGCAGGAGTAGGACATTCGGCCCTTCGAGCCAGCACCGTCATTCAATGTGATCATGGCTGATCATCCAAAATCAGTACCCCGTTCCTGCCTTCTCCCCATACCCCTTGATTCCGCTAGCCCTAAGATCTCTATCTAACTCTCTCTTGAATGCATCCAGTGATTCGACCTCCACTGCCTTCTGAGCCACAAATTCACAACTCTCTGTGTGAAAGAGTTTTTCCTCAACTCAGTTCTAAATGGCCTACCACTTTTTCGTAAACTGTGGCGTCTGGTTCTTGACTCCACCAACATCGGGAACATGTTTCCTGCATCTAGTGGGTCCAATCCCTTAATAACTTAATGTTTCGGTCATCATTCTAAATTCCAATGAATACAAGCCCAGTCTATTGTGTGCAGTTTTGGTCTCGAAACTTGAGGGAGGTCATTCTTGTTATTGAGGGAGTGCAACGTAAGTTAACAAGGTTAATTCCCGGGATGGATGAGAGGGGATCTTATTGAAACATATAAGATTATTCAGGGTTTGGGCATGCTAGAGGAAGGAAAAATGTTCCCAATGTCGGGGGAGTGCAGAACCAGGGGCCCTGGTTTAAGAATATGTGGTAAGCCGTTTAGAATGGAGATGAGGAAAAACCTTTTCACACAGAGTTGTTAGTGTGTGGAATTCTCTGCCTCAGAGGGCGGTGGAGGCTGGTTCTCTGGATGCTTTCAAGAGAGAGAGTTAGATAGAGCTCTTAGGGATAGCGGAGTTAAGGGATATGGAGAGAAGGCAGGAACCGGGTAGTAATTGAGGATGATCAGCCATGATCACATTAAATGGCAGTGTTGGCTCAAAGGGCTTAATGGCCTACTCCTGCACCTATTGTCTATAGTCAGTCACTCCAGATGAATCATATTGAGCTGTTCAGTCATTTGGTTTTACAATAAAGGATTAGAAACCAATTCTTCCTCTTATCCCTGTTTTTCCATTCATTTAAATTATCACAAAACTCCATCAAATGGATCCCCACCATTCCAAGTTACACAATCTGCATTAGAGTGCAGAACCACTACACTGACTTGAATAAAGGCATATCTGTTCTCAGGCACTAGGCTACATTGATATTGATTGAGATTAGAAAAGGGGCTTTAAAAACAAACACAAATTAGCCAAAGTTAATACCAGCTTGTTATTGTGCAATGTCACGTGGCAAATTATTTGTCACGCCAGGAAGGGCCAGGAAGGAAGGGGGGAGGTTCCTGATGAGAGGCTTGGGAAGGACTGACCAGTCTCACTAGATAAATGGTTGTGACTCCATTGAGATGTGACAAATGCTGTGTGAACCAGCAACAACGGCAATTTTAGGGGAATCAACTCCTGAGTTCTTCCACCTGCCATGCGAAGAAGTGTTCCATAACACCACTGATGGGGGAACTAGTTCATATTTCCAACCCCCACCCCCCCTTTCCCCAAACCCCCACTCACCTCACTAGCCCCAGGTTCTCTAAACACTGGAACTATTCTCCCTCACTATCAGTCCCCCTCGAAATACTCAAAGGTCAAAATATCCCCAAAACATCCAAAGTGCATGCGTCACATTGTTTCTCCTCCAAGCACTGTTTTATCCATACATAGTACTCATTATTTTTGGCTCTGCAAGACTTTATGAATCGAATGAAAGACAGACATGTTGAATTAGACTGTGCTCGAGAACACTGCGTATGTGCATTGCAATACTTTTGGTGTTGAGCACTGAAGTCGCACACAATTTCCTAACGATTACAGTAACCATCAGCGTTTGCTAATTTTATTTTGTTAGTGGATAGTAAGGTCATATGGAGCTGAACCATAAAAATACATGTTAAGTTACTACTGTTGTTCAGTTAAAAGGATTAACATAAATATTCATTGTCCCAATAGATTATCTTGAATACTCTGCATCATGATGATTTCTACATAACTTTCTTCCCTTTAGGAATCAGACAGCCACTGACTAGACTTTGTTTTTAATAATTACCGAAAGAAAAGCTGTCAATAAGTTTATTTTAGATATTGGCACCAGTGCAATTTACGAAAACTGCACAAGCTAGTTAATATTAACATTGTAAAGCTGCAATTTTTAATTATCACCTCAGAGTGTTCGTACCCATATTTAAACATTAAGCACTCTTGATGCTTGAAGTATTTAAACTAATCGTTTTGCTAGTTGTTTTCATAATGCACTGGCCATGCCAAAGCAGTACTTTTATGTGTTTAACCCATTTTATAACACCAGATGAATCAATATAAAATAACATCTGAACTGCTAGGGCTTGCATTAAATTTGTTTCATGAGATCATAAGGCATAAGAGCAGAATTAGGCCATTCTACCCATCTAGTCTGTTCTGTTATTAAATCATGGCTATTCTAATTCCCCTCTCAACCTCATTTTCCTGCTTTCTCCATGTAACCTTTGACACTCTTACAAATCAATAGTTTATCAATCTCCGCTTTAAAAATACTCAATGACGGCCTCCATAGCCGTCTGTTGCAATGAATTCCAAATTTACCATCCTTTGGCTGAAGAAAATACTCCTCATCTCCATTCTAAAGTTACGTCATTTTATTATGAGGTTGTGCCTCTGGTCCTGGGCTTTGCCACTACTCGAAACATCCTCTCCAAATCCATTATTTTCATTATTCTGTAGGTTTCCGGTCTATGCAGAGGTAACTAATACACTTGCTGCCCATACCACTAACTGCTGCATTACCATGATGGCCCTCAGAGGAATCTTTCCATCTTTATCTCTCTTTGTTCCTTCAAAAGAGAAGTTAAAAACTCTAATTCTATGGCCAAGATGTTACCACCTAATTTATCAGCTTCTTAAAAAGACAAAAATGCTGGAGTTACTCAGCAGGTCAGGCAGCATCTGTAGGGAACATGTTTTTGGTCAGGACATTTCTTCAGACTGTTGTTCTCCACGTTCTCTGGAGATGCTGCCTGTGCTGCTGTGTTACTCCAGCTCTTTGTGGGGGGTTTTTGTAAAGTAACATCAGCATTTCTTTGTGTCTATATCAGTTTTTAATGTTGGCTGAGGGCAAGGTTTTGTTTGAGAATGCTCCTGTGAAGGTTTGGAACCAATTCGCTATTAGGTTTAGCAAAAATGTTTAGGTAGGAATTTTGAAGGAGATCTGAGGGCTGTATTTTTTTATATACAGAATGGTTAACTGGGACACGCTGCCAGAGGAGGTGGTGGAATCTGATATAATTATTATGTTTAATATGTATTAAGACAGACAAATAGGAAAGGCACAAAACGATATAGACCTAATGCAGGCAAATGTGATTAGTGGAGATGAGCAAAAAGATTGGTGTGGTCATGGTGGTAGCAGTTTATTTCTGTGCCATACAATTCTATTGAATGTTTTACATGGATGGAAGTTATTTTGTTTAGCTCCCAGATTTTCATAAACGCCACATGGTTGATGAATTCCCTCTAGCTAAGTTGGCCTATCTCACGTGAATGCGACAGAGTTTAGACTGAGCTTTGAAATGGCCTATTCATGTGCAGTTCAAGGGAAAATGTGAACAAGCAATACATCCTGTATACATCCTGACCCCAACTGCAATTCATGCTTCCCCCCGGGTAGAAAAAGATCAAAACTGAATGTGAACAAAGTTAGATTGGCCTGAAATTTCAAGAAAAGTTTTCTTCTATTCATCCAAAACAGACTGAATTTACTCAGCAAAGCTACTAAATGTCAACTCTATTACAGCAGTAGACAAGTAACAATTGGACCAGACACTGAGAATTTAAACTTACAGGTGTCACAGATAGTAATTTCAGCAGAACAAATTCACTCACGTTTTATTAAAGCCATTACAAATAAATGATTAGCTCTTCAAAATAAATTATATTCCATGTCAGAAACTCATCTGTGATTAAGTTGCTGCATCCAGTGACCTCCGTACTTACTGCAAGAAATGTGCTTTGGCGAATGACAATTAGAACAAGTTATTGTCTATCTCATCAACAAAATTGATCGACCACTTTGCCAAGCGCCTGCACTCTGTCCACGATGGCCAACTTGAGCTCCAAGCTACAAGTCATTTCAACTCCACTCCCCATTCCTACACTGACACATCTGTCCTGTTTCCTCCACTTTCAGGGCAAGGCCAAAATAGAAGAGTACCATTCCAAACATCATCCGTCCATTCCCTCCACAGACTCTGTCTGACCCGCCGAGTTCTGTCAGAACTTTGTCTTTTGCTAAAGCAACTTCATATTCCCAAAACGTATATTAAATTAGAATTTTCCACATTCAGCTAACCTACATCCCCTCCGTTCCTTCCGCCCTCCTGCTACCCATTAACCATTCCATGCTTGGATTCACCTATTGCTTGTCGCTCCTGACTCATCCTTCCCTTTCAACTCCTTCTACTTGCCATCTCCCCTCTACAGTCGCAGTCCTGATGCAGGGTCGCGACCCGAAGCACTGACTATTCCTTTGCCTCCACAGATTTTGCCTGACCCACTGAGCAACTTACTTTTAGCTTCAGATACCAGCATCTGCAGTCTCTTGCATCTTTCATTCTATCTCTTCTGTTCTTCATTTAATCGGAGAACATAAATTGTGAATCAATGCTAGATTACTCCAGACAAAGGAACGGGCGAGGTTATGAAATGCAAGCAGTCACTGAATGTTTAGGAGGCTAAATCACAATCACTGAACTGCAAAGGGAAAAAGGTCATGCTAATCCCACTAGACAGGGCGGAAACGGCAGCACGCTGGCACAGCGGTAGAGTTGCTTACTTGCAGCGCCAGACACCCAGGTTCGACCCAGGCTACATATGCTGTCTGTACGGAGTTTGTACATTCTCCCCGTGACTGCGTGGGTTTCTCGGAGACCTTTGGTTTCCTCCCACACTCCAAAGACATACGGGTTTGTAGGTTAATTGAAGGTACACCACAGTGGGTGCAGCAACATCTATGGAACAAAGGAAATAGGCAACGTTTCGGGCCAAAACCCTTCTTCAGACTAATTGGATTGGTAGGAATGTAAATTGTCCCCTGTGTGTGTAGGATAGTGTTCACGTGCGGGTCGCTGGTCGGCGCGGACCCGGTGGGCTGAAGGGCCTGTTGCCGCACCGTATCTCACAACTAAACTAAACGAAACGTCAAACTCTGGTGACAGTGTGTCCTTGAAAGTGTGGACCAAAACTAAACAGAGCAGCTAAACCACAATAATGCAAATAAGCACCAGATATCCCAACATGCAGTCATCTAACAGTTTGGGTGTGGGAGGGGTAAAGATTCCAAACCCAAAGTATATATCAGCCACTCTGTTATGATCACTGACAGTAAGGCTATAACTTATTTTGTGATCAATATTACACTTCGCTGGGCACAACATAAAACATTCCGACCACAATACAGACAAAAATGAGACACAAGAGACTGCAGATGCTAGAATCTTGAGCAAAACACTTTATGCTGGAGGAACTCAGTGTTTCAGTCAGCATCTGTGGAGGGAAATGGACAGGCAACATTTTGGACTGATTGTAGTAGAGGGGAAGATTGGGGGGTGGGGGGGGGGGGGGGACGAGGGGTGGCGTGGAACAAGTGGGAGGGAGATGGATATAGCCGATAGGGGTTGGATTGGATTGGCAGATGGCTTGAGTGAGTGCCAAAGGGGACAAAAGGGTGTCAAATAACAAGAGGAGTGAAATGTAAAGTCAGCGGGAGGGAGATAGTTGGAAGGGGACGGGGGAAGAGAGGATAAAAGGGAAACAAGTGTACGGAGGAGGAGAAAAGAGCAAGGAGATTTGGGGGCTGGAAGATAGTGGGAGAAAAGAGGGAGTGGGAATGGGGATATTACCAGTTTTTGAAATTGAAGAATTCCAAGTACAATGTAGGAGATCAAGGAATGGGAGGGGGAGTTAACAATCAGGAGAACTAGCAGGGTTTGGAGGGTAGAGTGCTAGTGTTTGGTGAATTGATCATCCATTGGCGGTCTGCTAGTTTTCCCAGTTGCTAACTATTTTACTTCTCCCCCCCCCCCCCCCCTCCCATACCAACCATCTTTGTCCTTTGTCCCCTCCACTGTCAGTGTGAGGTACTACACAAACTGGAGGAACAGTACTTCATATTCTACATGGGTAGCTTACTACCCAACAGTACAAACATTGAATTATCCAATTCAAGTAATACCCCCTATCCTCCTCTTTCATGTGCTCTTCCACCCCAGTGCTCCCACCATCTCCAATCCCCACCCCGTCACCCTGCTCCATCTCCCATCCATCCACAAGTTCCTCATTTCCCTTTTATTTCTCCGCTCACCCTCCCCACTGACTCCTTCCACCTGAATTCCTCCCTCTGGCTTTAGATTTCACTCCTCTTTTCTCCTAATCTGACACCCTTTCACCTCCTTTGTTACTTGATCCACTCATCTGCCAATCCAGTCCCCATCATCTGTATCCACCTATCACTTGCTAGGCTGTGTTCTGCCCCCCACCTTTCTTTTCTAGCCCACTCCCATTACAATGTCAGAACAAGGGTCCCGACCCAAAACGTTGCCTGTCCATTACCTCCACAGATGTTGTCTGACCTGCTCAATTTCTCCTGCACTTTGTGTTTACAGAAATAATTAAAAGGGAATGGTCAGATACAGGCAAGGTAGTGGCCAAGATCACCCAGTGACCAGCAGGCTTTCTGGATGCATAATTCCTGGAACATGGAAATGTACAGGACAGATGTAGGTCATCATCCATGCCTACCATGATGTTCATCTGGGGTAATTCCATTTGCTTGCATTAAGTCCACATCCCTCCATACCTTTCATATCTAACTATCTAAACAACTATATTTTAAATATTGTAATTGTGCCATCTTCACTACTTCCTCTGGAAATCCATTCCAGATATTCATAATTCTCTGTGCAAAACTTCTCCCCCTCAAATCTCCTTTAAATTTCTCCCCTCTCACCCTAAACATATGGCCTCTAGTTCTGGGAAAATATTCTCACCTTCTATACTTCTCACAATTGTATAGTCATAGATTCATGTAGCTTGGGAACAGGCCCAACTTGCCCACATCAACCAACATGCCCCAACTACACTAGTCCCACCTGCATGCATTTGGGCCGTATCCCTCTAAACCTATCCTATCCATTTACCTATCTAAATGTTTCTTAAATTTTGCAATAGTACATGTCTCAACTACCTCCTCCGGTAACTCATTCTATACACTAAGTGTAAAAAAGTTAACCCTCAGGCTTGGACAAAACTCAGATCATTAATAACCCACTATCTGTTATTTGCACTTTATCAGTTTATTTATTCATGTGTGTATATATTTATATAATGGTATATGGACACACTGATCTGTTTTGTAGTAAATGCCTACTATGTTCTGTGTGCTGAAGCAAAACAAGAATTTCATTGTTCTATCAGGGACACATGACAATAAACACTTGAACTTGAACTTAAATCTTTCCCCCCTCACCTTAAATATCCTCTGGTTCTCAATTCCCCTATTCCGGGCACAAGACTGTGCATTTATCCGATCTATTCCTTTCGTGATTTTGTACACCTCTACAAGATCACCCCTTATCCTCCTGAGCCCGAATGAATAAAGTCTTAGCCTACTCAACCTCTCCCTATAGATCAGACCCTCGAGTTCTGGCAACATCCTGCACCCTTTCCAACTTGACAATATCTTTCCAATAACACGGTGACCAAAATTGTTAAAAACCTCAGCCTCCAATGTTCCAGTGTGAATCAACTTAATGGCCTGTCGCATTTGGGCGACATTTGCGTGTCACGCAGGCGGCGCGCAAAGGTTCTGTGAAGCCCAAAATCCTGGAGCAGCGCGCGCGAACGTGCGTCACTGCCTACGCCACCTCGCCTCACCATGCGCGCCGTGAGTCGTGACGCGTAAATGATGTTGCGCAAATGACACCCAAGTGGGACAAGCCCTTTAGTCTTTTCAATCTCTCCTGACAATTATGGGCCTCCATTCCATGCAATAATTTGACTGTATATTAAAGACCCAATTTGGCAAAGAGGTGACAAGGGAAAAAATAGATAAACTGAAAGAGAAAATTATCTGAAGTTAAGAGAACAAGCTTGACAACTTCACTTTGGAAATAAGATGAAGCAGAACAAATTGAATACTGCAGAAGGTTGATTACAATCCACAGGGGTTAAAACAGCTTCAAGAGCATGCCTTCAAAACCATGGCTGTTGCAACTTGCAAGATGAGTAACACATATTAGTTCATTTATTTCCCCATAATCATGCTTCTTGAGAGTCAGGATTTCTCAGAGATTAAAAGTGCTTCCAAACAATACACTAATCATTGCGACAAATAAGGTCACAACACACAATTAATCAACCTCACAGTTTACAAATATACAAAGTTACCTCCCAAAATAGCAATAAGAGCAGCAATATTGATTCTTCCGTCACTGGTGGGCCAGATTAGTCTAAGAATATAAAATACTAGCCCTATTCCTGTGAGTGAACACTTTTTCTGCACGTCATTTATGACTTTGAGCCCCCCTTTCCATATTACTCCCATGCTGATCTGTATACAATTCTTTCGTTGAGAACAGACTTTGCCATGTTGAGCCACTATCTACCTCTGATGTCCCTCGGACTATCCTTCCGGACTTTGCTGGCTTTACATAGAAACATAGAAATTAGGTGCAGGAGTAGGCCATTAGGCCCTTCGAGCCTGCACCGCCATTCAATATGATCATGGCTGATCATCCAACTCAGTATCCCGTACCTGCCTTCTCTCCATACCCCCTGATCCCCTTGGCCACAAGGGCCACATCTAACTCCCTCTTAAATATAGCCAATGAACTGGCCTCAACTACCCTCTGTGGCAGAGAGTTCCAGAGATTCACCACTCTCTGTGTGAAAAAAGTTCTTCTCATTCTCTTTACCTTGCATTAAACGTTATTCCCTTTTCATACTCTGTAAATGGATTGATTTCAATCATTGATTGTCTTTCTGCTGACTGCACACAACAAAAAGCTTTTCATTGTACCCCCGGTACAGGTGACAATAAACTAAACTGAAACTGAAACTAAAAGTTAAATAACTCATTCCATCATCAACAATTCATTCACTGTTCTCTTTGCTAATATGGAAGCCAACATCTGTTCTAGTTGCCAACACAGGTCATGCATCAAGGTCAAAGAGAAAATGTGTGAAGCTGCCAACGGGGGAACCAATTTCAAAATTCCCAGAAGATCACAGGCAGTGAAGTTCGTGCACATTCCACAGTTCTTCTTCTCACTCGACACCTGAATTTATTTTTTAAAAAGCCCCCTGTCCAGTCCAACCTGAAAATGAAATACGAGTTCTTGAGCATATCCACCTGCCGATCCCTGTCACCATGTGCCCACCAATGTGATTTTAGGTCAGTCACTTCAGGGCTGATGTCATTCCCTGCGCAACATTTCATAGACAATTAGATCAAGTTGTAGAAGATAAACACAAAATGCTGGAGTAATTCAGGCAGCATCTCTGTAAAGAAGGAATGGGTGACGTTTTGGATAGAGACCCTTCTTCAGACCCCGAAACATTTCCTTTTCCTTCTCTCCAGAGATGCTGCATGTCCTGCTGAGTTAAGGGGCTGTCCCACTGCGGCGACCTAATCCGCGAGTTCAGAAGAGTGTCTTCGACCTTCAAGCTCGAGGGCACTCGCCTGGAAAACCTCGAGCTGGATCGACCGTCAGCGATGAAACCGCGAGCTGGGTCGACCAACCTAGCTGAGGCCGTGAGTATGCGGGAACTTCCCTCGAGCATGAAGGAGAGTTCCAGTGACCTCATAGGACCTCCTAGGACCACGTGTCGACCATGCTGCGAGTTTGAGTCGAGGGCAAATTCACCTAGAGTCGCAGATTAGGTTGCCGCAGTGGGACAGCCCCTTTACTCCAGCATTTTGTGTATATTGTCGGTGTAAACCAGAATCTGCAATTCCTTCCTATCCATAGATCAAGTTGTCATAAGACTGTCCGTCACTGGTTTCTCCTGTGGTAATGTGTCCTTCACAGTGTGATGCTGGAGTGACATTCCACACAAGCAAGTCTGATACTTGCCGCTGCTTTTTATGGCCCATGACTTCACCCTTACCTTCACCCCAAACACCTCCATGGTGCCACCACTTTGATTGACTGTTGACCATGACATCCAACTCTTCCTCATGGCCACACATGAATTCCACAGCTCTTTCCCTTGTCACAGCAGAGCGCCAACCCATCCACTGGTCACTTCCACACACTCCTCAACTCTTCCCCATTTCCTCACTCACCTCCCTCAACCCCAAATACTCATAACCTCTCTCCCTGCAACTACCTATGTTGCTCACTTCCCAAACACTCAGCTCCAGTTATGGTCATTGACCCCTCTCTTTTCTTTTCTCTCCTCCCCCTCCCCCCCCACTCATATGCTATGGATGTATTCCAGGTCTTCCTTGCTGTAGCCCCTGCATTTTTTTACTGCATTTTCCCTGTAGCTGCAAATTGTATTCTGTACAGTTTATTTTCTCTTACGCACTACCTGATTGAAATTGCATATGGCATGTTCTGCCTGGACCTCAATGTACCTCAATTAATGTCACAACAATAAACTATCACCAATAGCAAAGCCCATCTCATGAGCTTATGGGGATGCATTAATACTAGGACATGATACGTGGTAAATAGGGGAAAAGGGAATTACGCTCATGTTAAGTTAATGTTTCTTTCCTAACTCTCCAATGACACCCAATTTTGAGGATTCAGCAAAATAAAAGCATTACTGGCAATGACATTCAGCATGTGAGGACAAGGGCCATTTGCATCCAATTCAAATTAATTAAATTGGCTGCAATGAATAAAATAATTTACTCATAGTTCAAGAAGCAAAAGAGAGTTCCTTTAATTAATCCACTAATTAGTGATTGGAAATGCAAACGGAATATCAATAGTTTGCAAATAATGTTACACAGCTCAAATTCACATTTTCCAGTGATCTTTTAAAAAACATTTTAAAATAAAGATTTATATTTCCGAACCATTTAGTATTCAACCAAATCTATGCATGTAAATCAACAGATTCTTTAACAACATCGTTCATCCTTCAAAAGGTCACAGAGAACTCCAGGTCAACCCCAGAGGAGCAGATGGACAAATGGACTTGCTTCAAACCTTCTAGCAAGTCATCAAGCTTCGCTGTTTCACTTTCTGGGTCAAAGCCAATTGTTCTCCACATTATAAACCCTCACCACAGCGTGGCTGAGACTGAGAACGCAACGTGGAGAACAATACTTCCAACTTTTCAATTACATCCTGCAACATTTTGCAAAGACTACTTCTTCATTTTGGACAAATGTTCAGAGGGAATATTAGACTGCAATGCAACAAATGATATTTGTGAGATTGGCAGTAAGGATTTGCTGGCTGTCGTTAAGCAGAGGAAAACATAAACCAGTCAGCTCCTCAGTCTTTGAAATAACCCTCCAGAGTGTTCCTTTACAAAATGATCCATCAACGTAATCACTCTCCTCTACTCCTTTCACTGATGTGCTGGCAGCAACTGATAGCACTAATTCTGTTTAGCGTCAGCTGGAGTTTTCTGGGACAATTACCTGAACGACGATTGTTCCCCATGAACCGGCAACTTCACAGGAGCTGCTGGCGGTTGGATGTATGCGGATTGCCTGTTTCCCTGCGAGTCCTTCCGGATTAGTTTCCCAGTGTTAGGATCGTAAATGCGGACATCCGGCCCAGGCTGTGCCTTCGGATGAATGGGAGTTGGATGAAACAGCGGTGTTTGAAAACCACCTTGTAACTCAGGGAAACTTGCAGGGCTGTTGGCTCTGTGGAAAAGGCAGACACATGAGTATTAGTAAATGATGATAAACCAACGACATCCATTTTTTTCACCGAGTCCGTGCCGACCAGCGATCCCCTACACCAGCACTATCCTTCACACTAGGGCCAATTTACAATCTTTACCAAAGCCAATTAACCTACAAACCTCTACATGTTTGGAGTGTGGGAGGAAACCGGTGAACCTGGAGAAAACCCAAGTAGTCATGGGGCAAACGTACCAACTTTGTCCAGGCAGCACCCATAGTCAGGATCGAACTCGGATCTCTGGAGCCGTAAAGAAGTAACTCTATCACTGCACTGTCTCTGAGAAATAGCTCAGGGTTTGGGGGAAAGTTTTGATTGTGACCCTGACAACGACTTGGTAGCGAGAGGGACATGAGTGACAGCCCAACATTCCAGGGTTTTGATGTTTCCGATGTGATAGAGAGGGAGGAGTTACATTACTAATCATAAGTATGTCAGCTGCACTCAGAGAGGACATACTGAAGGGTACGTCCACTGACGCAATATGGGTAGAGCTCAAAAATAAAGAAGGTGCAATCATTCTGATGGGCTTGTGCTACAATCCTCACAATAGCCAGCAGGAGATAGAAGAGAGATGTGGACAAATGTTAAAGATGCAAAGCAACAAGGCTGTCGCAGTGGGCGACTTTAATTATTAATGGGACTACCCGAGTGCAAGAGGTTTGGATGGGCCAGGCGTCTCCAAGAGGGTTGTTTGAAACAGTATGTGGATAGTCCAACTAGGGAAGAGACCTTGCTGGATCTTGTACCAGGAAACAAGCCTGGCTGGGTGACTGACATTTCAGTGGTAGAACATTTTAGGAACAGTGATCACAAATCCTCAAGTTTAAAAGAAAGCCACAAAGTGCTGGAATAATTCAGGGCGTCGGACAGCATCCCTGGAAACAAAATATAGGGGACACTTCGGGTCTGGACCCCTCTTCTGACGGATTGTGGGAAGGGAGGGGAGGATAGCTGGAAGAGAGGAGAGGCAGGACAATTTGTGGCAGGTGATAGGTGAACACAGGTGAGGGGGAGGTTCGGTAGGCAACGGCCAGAGATGAAAAAAGGTGTGAAGTTGAAGAGTTAGAATTGTGAAGCTAAAGTAAGGAATGTAGATGGAGGGAAGGGAGAGGGGAGAAATAGTCAAGGCGAGGTGGGACCCAAGGGAGTCCCTGTGATTGCTTGTTTTCCTCCCACATTCCAAAGACCTGCAGGTTTGTCAGTTAATTAGCTTCCGTAAATTGTTCCTGGTGTGTAGGATAAAACTAGTGTATGTGCGATCATTGGTCTGAAAGGTCTGTTTCCACGTTGTATCTCTAAAACTACAACTAGGGAATTGGATCACGTGCAGGCAATTGGGATTAGACAATAGGTGCAGGAGTAGGCCATTCGGCCCCTCGACCCAGCACCGCCATTCACTGTGATCATGGCTGTTCATCTACAATCAGTACCCCGTTCCTGCCTTCACCCCTTATCCCTTTAACTTGGTGTCTTGCTCGGCACAGGCAAAGTGGGCTGAAGGGCTTGTTCGTGTGCTGTACTGTTAATGTTCAATGTATCTAAATTCAAATTTTATTCGCACCTCACTGAGATGATTAAAGCTAAGCTGTGAGCCCGGTTTGAATAATACATCCAATGTTTCTGTACTCTTAGAAATATTTGACACCATGTCAGAAAGAGAGCTCATTAATATCTCAAGATGCTATTTGGAGCTCGAGAACTTGCTAAAGAACTTAAAAGGCAACAGTAATAGCATATCTGAGGAAGCATAATTGAGGTAGTTACATGCAGCAAAAGTTATCCATTTTTAATCTCTAATAGATATGAATGCTTTCTTTACCACCCAATCTGTATGAAGCCTTTGAATTACTAACAAGTATTATTAGACGCCATACTTTAAATGAAAAACCCATTCAAATAGCTTATCACCTGTGCTAGGAGCTTCCATCGGTTCCTGAGCCATGACGGCATCGTCATCTTTCCCAATTGCTCCAGGGCCTGTAATATCAGACATTATGTCCGATGAACAGCCTTGGAACAGCTGCAATTTTACCCAGATATAAATCGGGAAGACAGGTGTCATCTTCACACATACCCTCCCGTCATCACTTACCTAGATCATCTTTAATATCAACACCGTATTCAAAACATGCATCCTGTGTCCCAGACTCATAAAATACATTCCTTGCTCCTAAATCAGCCACGCTTGTGCTATAATATCACATCTGCTGTAATCACCTCCAGATAAAGAGCAATACAATATCATAGACCTGGATACGACCTTGACTTTGGGTGCTGCCTGTGTGTAGTTTGCTCATTCTCCCTGTGACTGCATGGGTTTCCCCTGGCTGCTCCCCTTTCCTCCCACGTCCCAAAGAAGTGCAAATTTGTAGGTTAATTGGCCTCCGCAAATCACCCCAAGTTTGACAGGAGCAGATGCTAAAGCGGGATAACATAGAACTAGCGTGTACAGGTGATTGGTGGTTGGCGTGGACCCGGTGAGTTGAAGGATCCGTTTCCATGCTGTATCTTTCTTTCAAATCAATCAATCAATCATTTTAGCTAATCCATCATTCCCCTGACTAGCACACACAATCCAGGTCAACCATCCTATCGTTTTAAGGATAAGGGGGAAATCCTTTGGGACCGAGATGGGAAAAGCATTTTTCACACAGAGAGTGGTGAATCTCTGAAACTCTCTGCCACAGAAGGTAGTTGAGGCCAGTTCATTGGCTATATTTTATTGGCTGTGTGGAACGAGCTTCCAGTGAAGGTGGTGGAGGCAGGTTCGTTTTTATCATTTAAAAATAAAATGGATAGTTAAATGGACGGGAAGGGATTGGAAGGTTATGGTCTGAGCGCAGGTATATGGGACTAGGGGAGAATATGTGTTCGGCACGGACTAGAAGGGTCGAGATGGCCTGTTTCCGTGCTGTATTTGTTATATGGTTATATGGTTATATTTAAGAGGGAGTTAGATGTGGCCCTTGTGGCTAAAGGGCCAGGGGGTATGGAGAGAAGGCAGGTACAGGATACTGAGTTGGATGATCAGCCATGATCATATAAAATGGCGGTGCAGGCTCGAAGGGCCAAATGGCCTACTCCTGCACCTATTTTTCTATGTTTCTATTCATGTCTTGGCTCATTGCTGCCCCAGTTAAATCTTGTATGCAAAGTGTTTCACTGTGTTTTTCTCTCTCTTGTTCTGTAGCCCATGCAGTTTGTAATTTCTGGGAGAAGCTTGCCTTTTTCCAACAATGATCCCTTGTCCTCTCTCACTTCCTTCACTCGACCTATTTTCTATGTTTCTATGACCTACCAACAACCACAAAACCTTGATCCCACTGGAGCTCGACCTCCATCCCTAAAGATCCTGCAAAAACATAATTTGCCCTCCCTGAAACCAGACTCACCATCAGCCCTTTCCAACACCTCCCATGCTCAGCATCCTCCTTGAAGTCTTGGAGGCATGTGAAGCATTCTCACGATTTTTTTCTACATTCAAAGTACTTTGTAAAATGCTTGTTGTTGGTTACCTTTGCGTTTTGACGTACTCTTCTATCAGTGGGAATAGTTTTTCCTCAACTCTTTCCCAACGTTCTAGAGAGCACCATAACCAGTCCGGGTTTACCACGTGAAGATGCTTCGAAGCTAATGCTTGTCGAACTTTCTCAGTTCCTGTGAGGAGAACACAGTTTCTTAAACACAAGCAGGCAATACAACTGTTGCATTCTTAGCAGTAACCATGTAAATTTGAAGTGTCCTTTTTGTTATGGTGCCAGGGGCGTAACAGACATCCACCAGCTCACTGCTAATGCAATGCATGGGCTAATTAACCCAGACACCATCATATGATAACTTCTACAAGCCATACCAAAGAAATATAAGATGGTCCAGACCTCACCAAAGCTACAGATAGAAAAGTTGTAATAGCTTCATCAAGCTACCAAAATATGGGCCATTTTATATCAATAGGGCTAAACTTAAAGTTATTCAATGTGACATTTTTTTCCATTTTCTTAAAGTCATCTGATTTTAGTATGCTGCTTCTTTTGTAATTTTACATTTTAATAAGTCCTTCCAACTCTTTTCAAACTTGGCTTTGGCTGTCTGGATGTGCCCATATGTCAGTGAAAATCAATAGACTACAAGGATCTTTATAATGTCCTGGTTTATTTTGTATTGTAGCTCTAGACACATCTTTGGGTGAACATATTGTTCCTGGATGGAGTACAGCATAGATTTTCCAAAATAACACCTGAACTAGAAAGGCTAAACTGAGAAGTGATTATGCTATCTGTCCACAAACCCCCAGATGCAGCCCTCAACAAGACCCTATACACTGCAGAATTTACCCCTGTGCTTGAATCCTCTTGCAATAAAAAAACAATTTGCTTTCATCATGGCTTGCTGCAGCAACATGCTGGTTTTCAACCAGGTTCCTTTAAGCATCAACCTTACTCCATCTCGCATCATTTTTACCCAGTGTAGGGGAATCAAGAACCAGAGGACATAGGGTTAAGGTGAGAGGGGAACCTGAGGGCAACTTTCTCACAGGGTATATGGAAGGAGCTTCCAGAACAGACCCTTTGGCCCAACTTGCCCACACCGACCAACATGTCCTATCTCCTCTGGTCCCACTTGCCTGCGTTTGGCCCATGCCCCTCTAAACCTATCCCAGTATATGTTGGCCCATATCCCTCTAAACCAATCCTATAGGTAAACCTATACCTAGTATCCTAGGTGTAGGAAGGAACTGCAGATGCTGGTTTAAACCGAAGATAGACACAAAATACTGGAGTAACTCAGTGAGACAGGCAGCATCTCTGGAGAGAAGGAATGGTTTTGTGTCGAGACCCTTCTTCAGACCTGAGGCGTTCGAGCCCGAAACAACACCCATTCCTTCTCTCCAGAGATGCTGCCTGTCCTGCTGAGTTACTCCATCATTTTGTGTCTGTCCTAGTATCCTAGGGATTTGAGGTAAGTACCATAACAACACCTAAGAGACATCTGGATAGGTACATAGACAGGAAAGGGTTAGAGGTTTATGAGACAAATGCAGGCAGGTAGAACTAGCATAGATCTTGGTCGGCAGGGCAAAGTTAAGCTGAAGTGCCTGATTCCAAGCTGCATTACTCCGTTACTCTTTCATTTAAAAATTGTGTCTATCTTCTATTCCTTACACCAATTTGCAGCACATTTTTCCCACATTATATGACATTTGGCATGGTCTTGCCCACACACCTGTCTTGTCCATATCCCCATGGAACATCCTTACGGCCACCCTCCCTACAATCCCAGCTAGTTTTGTGTCAGCAAAGAGTTGAGAAGGTACGGCATTTGGTCCCCTCACCCAAACACGGGCAATGGAGGAACCTGAGTGAGTCTTTGAGTCTTTTAATGCGCTGCGAACTGCTGTGCAGTTTTTATTGCCAAGTTTTATCATACACCGTTCAACACCTCTAATTTAAAATTTGTTTTTAATTTGTAGAAAGAAATTGATAAAGGGGTTTAGGGAGAGAATTCCGGAGCTTCAGGCCTTGGTAGCTGAAGACATGTCTGTCGATGTAGGGCAATGAAAATGGGTGGTAATCATAAATATAGAACTGGAGAAATGGTTCTGAAGATCCTGGGGCCGATGAAGAAAGATGAGCCTGTGGACAGATGGGAAACATGGCGGCATGGATCAATAGGGAGCCAGTGTAGATCAAAAAGCAGAGGAGTCAATGGGGTGCCAATAGTTAGTGCATGACCCACCGAGTTTTTGGATAACCTCTTGCCAACAGGATATAGGGAGGGAGAACAGTCAAAAGTCCATTGAAATACTCAGGTTTTACCATGACATTGGTGCAGATCAAGGTTTCAGCAGAGATGTTAAAGAAGGGAAGAAATTAGGCTGGAAAATATTGCCCTCATGGCCTTCAACTCTTCCTAGGTGCAACCCATCCAAATTAAAAATGGCCCCCTTAATCATCACTACTTCCCATGGCCTGGTTTTGTTAACTTGAATGCACAAGAACGAAGGAGGCTGCAGAAAGTGGTGGACATTGTTTGGTTCATCACTTGTATTGACCTCCCCATCAAAGGGATCTGTAGGCAGCCGCCTCAAAAAGACAACAAATATCATAAAAGACCCACATCACCATGGGTATGCTCTCATTTTGCTGCTACCATCAGGAGGAAGGTACAGGAGCCTGAGAACCGTGACGTCAAGGTTCAAAGATAGCTTCTTCCCATCAACCACGTTGCACAACCCTAACTCTGCAACAATCTAATATAGACTTTTGAAATGCTGCCATTTAAAATGTGGAAACAATGAACTGCATATGGTGGTTAATACAAAAATAGACACAAAGTGCTGGAGTAACTCAGCAGGTCAGGCAACATCACTGAAGAACATGGATAGATGACGTCTTGACCTAAACACATCTCTGGGTGAAATTATCTATCCTCAAATACCCCGAAACCTTTTTACTCTTCAGCTTACAGTAAATTGATGCCTTCGGGCTTTAGATGTCTCTGTTACGAGAAAGGTCTCGCATCATCCACCCTACACCCCTCATTTTTTATGTCCCCATTCAGCTTGATCCCCTCTAAGGGAAACAAACCCCCCTGTTCTCATCACTCAAGCGCTCCATCTCGTCATAGCCTGGTAAATCTTCTCTGCTTCATTTCCCGAAAGATAATGTACTTTTTATAAAGTGTTGACAAGAATTGCACACAATATTCCAGCAATGGCCTCTTCAACATTTTATACAGCTGTACCAAGACCTTCCTGCCCTTATATTCCATACCCTAGCTAATGAAAGCCAAGACCCTGTACGCCTTGTTCACCACTTTATCTATCTGTGCTGCCATCTTTAGAGATCTATAGACTTGTACACCGTCTCCCTGCTCCCCAATACTCCTTAGGGCTTCACCATTCATGGTCTATGCCCTATCCTTAGTGGATCTGTCAAAATACATCATCTCACACATACATGGCAGGATTAAATTCTATCTATCATTGCTCCATTCAATTTACCAGCTGGTAAATGTGTTCACTAGCCCAGGACTAGCCTCCTCACTCTCAACACCACTGCCAATTTCTGTATCACCTACCAACCTTATTCTCCTACAAGTCGCTGATGAATATGGCATGTAATAAGAGTCATAACCAATTGTTGCCAGTATTTTGTTTTTATTTCAGATTCTTCTCCAGTTTGTTTTAATGTTTCAGTCTATTTCTTGCTTTGTCTTGCCTGCATTATATTCTGTGTTAACAACGGGTACTAATCACACTGAAGAGTCAGGAAGCAAAGAAAAATGTTAAATTTGTCTTCCAAGCATGAATCGTGCCTGATGTAAAAGTTAGAAAGATCACCAGCTTGGATTATTCCCTTGTTATCACTGTAGAATGTCTTCTCTTCTGATGCATTTGAGGAAGACAGCATCGATTTGATGTTCTGTCAATATCCTGGTCTTTCATACCAAAGAAGCATTGCTTCTCACTCAGAAGAAGAAGGCATCAGTACACGTTTATCATGACACAACGTACTTTATTGTACAGTCGACGGCATTATTCACAGTTCACAGGCCACCAGTTTAGTGATCCATGTATTGGGTAAGACTGTCATTGAAAAATAACAAAATTATAATGGAGATTAACGAGTCTGTCCGTTGGCAGAAATCCCGTGGGGGGAGGCAGGGGGCCGTGTCCCGTGTCCCGTCCTTGTTTTGAGAGGTTGGGGACAATCCTCCCCCATGTTTTGTGAAATATGTATTTTGCAATCAGTTCCCATCCGAGTCGTGGCCGCATGCATGGTCAGCTGGCTCAGACTCTGAAAAGAATTAGACCCTGGAAAGAAAAGACTCTGAAAATGTCATCCTTCGTTAATGACAAACGCTCATCCATTCCATATTAATTACAAGCTTTGTAAAGCATTGTGTCGGGTTCAATGAGTAGTGTACTGCAGAACAATTCTCGTTGTTTATCACTTCATTCCTCTGACTGAGACGGAAACGATGTGTTAACTGTCCCTGTTATCTGCTACATCGACATGCATTCCTTAATCCTTAGTAAATATAATTGTGTGAACTGACCTTGCTTCAAATATGACGCGTTCCTTTGAATAAAATTAACGGGAGAAGTTCTTAAAACTCTGATGCGGGTACATATTACAGAGACCAAATGCTTTCTTTATAAAGCAATTTTATTAACTAATTGACACCCTCTATTTTTACAGCTCACAATTGGGAAAAAAAAATGCTTAATACATCCAAGCATACAAAGTTTTAGGTTGCCTATAATGCAGATCATTTGTATATTGCTTGGTTTAATAGCTTGGTTTCCATACCACACATTATGGGCGGCGCGACTCTGGTCAGCAGCGGCCTCTGCAGTCTGTCCGCGTTTTATTATTTTTCTGTCTGTGTTTTTATGTAGTTTTTGTTATTTTTTGTTGGGGGGTGTGTGTGTGGGGGGGGGGGGAACTTTTTAAATCTCTCCCTGCACGGGAGACCCGACTTTTTCTCGTTGGGTTTCCGTTGTCGTTGGGGCCGCAACGAGGAGCGGCCTCCAACAGGAAGAGACCGGGGACTCTGGTGCTACGACTCACCGTCACCGTCGCGGGGCTGGCCGAGTCCGGAGCGGGTGGAGCGGTGGAGGAGCGCTGCTGCTGCTGCTGCTGCTGCTGCTGCTGCTGTTGCTGCTGCTGCTGCTGCGGCCCGACCGGAGAGTCGGAGGCTCCAACGACAGGTCGGTGGGCGACGGCACCGGGAGCCCGCGGCTCCCTGGAGGGAGACCGCTTTTCAGGGCTCTCGCAACGGCGACTTCCCCCGCCCGAGTTGCGGGGTTGAAGAGCTCCTGGTGCGGGGCCTACATCACTGCCCCGCGCGGCTTGGAATGGCCGCGGGACTCTGTGAACGCACGCTGGGGGCACTAACAGCAAGACCTGGTGTGCGACCTCTGCACCACCCGGCGTGGCTTTAATGGCCGCGGGACAATCGCCATCGCCAGCCGGGGGCTTTGACTTTGACTCTGATATGGGGGGGGGAGAGTGCAGTGGAGAGATAAGTGTATTTGGCCTTCCATCACAGCGATGTGATGGATGTTTATGTAAATTATGTTGTGTCTTGGGTCTATGTGTTTGTAATGTATGGCTGCAGAAACGGCATTTCGTTTGGACCTCAAGGGGTCCAAATGACCATTAAATGTATCTTGTATCTTGTATCTTGTATTTGAAAGTGTCCTGTCCTATATTATGTTGTCCAGTGTATGTTAAATCAGGGGTACAGATCTGTACTAGTTAACTCATTCTAACGGCCCCACAGTAGAAGCATCCACGTCGCGGGGCTGGAAACTGGAAGAATCATGAGCTAATTACCGTCCACAGGGCCCACGGCTGAAGCCTCCAAATTCTTATGTGTGCACGTGTGTGCGCGCGCGTGTGTGTGTGTGTGTGTGTGTGTGTGTGCGTGCGCGCGCGAGCGTGCGTGTGTGTGTGTGTGTGCGCATGCGTGTGTGTGCGCGCAAGCGTGTGTGCGTGTGCGAGCATGCGTGCGTGTGTGCATGCGTGTGTGTGTGTGTGTATGTGTGCATGCGCGAGTGTGTGTGCGTGTGTCTGTGTGTGCGCATGCGTGCGTGTGTGTGTGTGCGCGGCCGTCAAGAAAGTGTGTGGCCCCCATGTTTTGATAGCGATTTCTGCCCATCTATGAATTATCTATCTAATCTTACAACATCTATGAATTAAAATTGCATCTCCAGTAAGTGGTAGATTGATATCCTAGTAAAGGCATGTCCAGCACCAATTCACCAGCCATGTCGTTCATTCATTGCTGTAAGATTACTCACAAAACAGTGAACACAAAAAAAAATCAATATTCTCCCAACAACCTTCCTTTGCAAAACAAGTAACTTACATCGTCTGAGATGGGTAAAATATACCCCAAAACTAGATGTCAGCAGTATCTCCTTAAACTTTTCTTCTATGATGCTTGGGAAGATGATTTCAATCTTTCACTCCAAAGATTCAACAGATCAGGCCATGATGATAACTCAAATAGCAACACATTCGGCTGATAGTCACTATTGTCAAAACTGATATAGGCGATACTTAGAAAGACATGTAACATCCTAAAACTAAAACCAATCCAGTCAGTGATATTCAGACATCCCCAGCTCATCATTACTCTGAAGTATTACCAATTATATCCTACATTAATAGTTGCTCAGTGGTTCCATGGCAAGTGCAGCGAATAGAACCGTCACCACGCTGCTCATGCAGCCCTGGTTCAATTCTGACCCCTGCTGCTGTCTGATTCAGATTCAAATTCAGATTCAATTTTAATTGTCATTGTCAGTGTACAGTACAGAGACTGTGTGTACAGAGTACAGAGTCTGTGTGGAGTTTGCATGTTCTCCCTGTGATTGCGAGGGTTTCCCTTTTTGTGAGGTCCATTTTTCTTTCACAACCCAAAGATGATTGGGATAGTAAGTAAAATGATTGCTGAGATTTGCCCCCCGTGCGTAGATGCGTGGTGAAATCCAGAGTTGATGAGAATTTGACAATACAATAGGATAAGGTAGTTTCAGTGTAAAAATGGGTGCTGGATTGTGCATTCTCGGTGAGTCGAAGGGCCTGTTTCTATGCTGACTCTCTCTACAACTCCTGCATTCAAAACAGAGAGTTGTGCCCACTACACCGTCTCAAACACAAAACTCCCAATTGACTTTCTCGTTCAGTGCCTGGGCTTCACTGTCGGGATCTTGGTTGTCAATAGGCCGGGAACGAGTGAGTACGAGTATTTGAGCCACCGCTTTCAGGACAGAGCCAAGGCAATGGACCGTAGGTACACCATGTTCGTGAGCTCCCGTAACTAGGGTCCAGTGCTCCGGGTGGCGTCCTCGAAGGGGCGGGATCCATGTGAACACGTGATTTGACGTCTGCCATCCGGGGCGGAATCTATGTGAAGACGTGATAGATGTGGCCCGCCATCCGCTCCCAGACATGCGTCCTGGCCCCTATGCAGAACAAGTTTGCCGACCCCTGTTCTAAATGGTAAACTAAAAGAATACCAGATATTCAAGTCCTTTTCACAGTGAATCATGCAGCAACAGCCATATAACAGCCTCACAATAAACTGGACTCCTCTTTAACAGTCGTTTGGGATTGAGGATGATTTGCTTCCACTTTAGTTCAGTAATTCTGAGATGCATTGCATGCCAGTGACAGAATCAGTCTTACACAGATGGAATAGATATCTGATCAGTTGGATGGGTGGGTATTTTCTCCAAGGAGGCTTTTGAGAATATTTCTCAGTCCATCAGCTGATCTTTTGCCACAACAAGCAGTCTGTTGGGTATAGAAATGACTGGGCCTGTCAACAAAACCAACCAACCAAAAACCAATGCTGGAGAAACTCAACGGGTGAGGCAGCATCTATGAAGCTAAGGAATAGGTGACGTTTCGGGTCGAGACCCTTCTTCAGACTGATGTGGGGTTGGAGGAGGGGGGCGGGAAGAAGAAAGGAAGAGGTAGAGACAGTGGGCTGTGGGAGAGCTTGGATGGGGAAGGGAAGGAGAGAGAAAGCAAGGACTACCTGAAATTGGAGGTCAATGTTCATACCGCTGGGGTGTAAACTAGCCAAGCGAAATATTTGGTGCTGCTCCTCCAATTTGCGGTGGGACTCACTCTGGCCATGGAGAAGGCCCAGGACAGAAAGGTCAGATTCAGAATGGGAGGGGGAGTTGAAGTGCTGAACCACCGGTAGATCAGGTTGGTTATTGCGAACTGAGCAGAGGTGTTGGGCGAAGCGATCGCCAAGCCTGCGCTTGGTTTCACCGATGTAAAGCAGATGACACCTAGAACAGCGGATGCAATAGATGAGGTTGGAGGAGGTGCAGGTGAACCTCTGCCTCACCTGGAAAGACTGCTTGGGTAAAGAGGTAAAGCTACAAGTGTAGCATTTCCTGCGGTTGCAAGGGAAAGTACCAGGGGAGGGGGTGGTTTTGGGTGGTAAGGGACGAATTGACCAGGGAGTTACGGAGGGAGCGGTCTCTGCGGAATGCAGAAAGGGAGGAAATGGGAAGATGTGGCAAGTGGTGGAATCCCGTTGGAGGTGGCAAAAATGTTGTACGATTATCCTATGTATGTGAAGGCTGGTGGGGTGGAATGTGAGGACAAAGGGGACTGTCCTTGTTACGAGTGGAGGGGATGAGGAGAGCCAAGCTACGGGATATATAGGAGACCCTGGTTGTTATATTCTTGCATATTCATGTATATGTTAAGTGGTGTTTAATATAAGCAGGGAATGGTGGGTAACAAAACTCTCTCGTGATCCAGGCAACCAGGATGACCTACCGATATTCACAGGTCATGGTAGAACATCTGGAACTTATCAAGTTCTCACACGACTGAACTGCCACAATGTCAAACTGTGACAAAGTAAATGTGCATTTGCGCAGTCAGAGGTGGTCTACATTGGACACAAAGTAGATATCAACGAACATCGCCCTGTGAAGGTGAAAGTGGAAGCAATAGTGAATGCTCCAAAAGCCAACAATGTGTCAGAGCTACGATCATTCCTTGGGATGGTGCAACCCGTGTAACTATGCACGATTCCTTCCAGATTTAGCAACTGTGCTAAAGCCACTACATCATCTGCTACAAAAAGTTGTGAAATGGACATGGGGAAAGGAACAGCAACGTGTATATGACATCTGCAAGGAAAACCTGACAAGTGACAAACTCCTTATCCAATACGATACAACACGCGAGATGAAACTTGCTTGTGATGCTTCATGTTATGGTGTAGGTGCAGTCATCTCCCATGTAATGAATGACGCACAGGAAAAGCCTATTGCTTTTGCATCCCACACCCTATCATCGAGTGAACGCAACTATACTCAGATAGAAAAGGAAGCACTCAGCATCGTGTACGGAATCAAGAAATTCCATCAGTTTCTTCTCGGCAGACCATTCACCCTAGTGCCTGATCAAAAGCCACTACTACTAGGTATGTTACCTGAATCGTGGTTAAGAATCTGCCCCACCCCGTGTGCGCGATTTTGGCGCTGTTTAGAGGGGGCGGGTTTAAAACGCGATTTTTACTAGGCTGTTCCAATCGAAAATGTTCAGCCTAGTAAATCATTAACGGAAAATCGCTGGAAGACCCCGTCGCAAAAGGTATTATTAGTTTTTATGGCCTTGTATAATAGTTATAGTAGTTTAAAAATCACTCTCTAAACCCGCGACCTCTCGCAGCCCCAGGGTTTTATAAAGCAAACAATTAAAGGTATGTACCTTATTTTTACATTAAAAGGGGCTTCTTAAGAACCCTGTATATAAAGTTTTCTATAGCGAGTAGCTCATTTTGGGCTCTTTATATCCCGCAGTATTTTTCTGGGCATTTGAGGGCGCAAATTCAGCGCAATGTGAACGTTCTAAACCAGCGCGTTCACAGGATCCCACTAGAAAGCCGATTTAAAATGGACTTTAATTTACAGCAATTGAACACTAAATTCCTTCCATTTGGCCTATAAATTGATGTAAATGAGATTTTAAAATCATGTTTTATTGTGAATTATTTGTGAATATTATTTGGACACTTAGGCTATTTAAAAATGTTAATCATTTATTAAGAAATGGATAGATGTTTAGATCTAGTAATTGAAGTTTGAAATTAGCTACAATTGGGTAACTAACTAATTATATGCTTTAATTTCAGGTCATCCAAGTAAGATTATTTTATATTTGTTTCAGAATGGTTCAATCTATGATAACTGAAAATTTCATTCAGTTCTCTTAGTTTTTAAGAAGGTTATCGGCTTTTGACTGTCCATGATCACAGCTTTTTTGTTATGTCCATAGAAAATCAATAGGGAACAAGATGCTAATTTCCGAGTATGAAAATGGCCATAACGTTTTTATTACTTGAGATATGAAAGTGAATTAGGTGTCAAATGAAACTTATTTTTATGCTTTATCTGATGGGATAAATTGCAGACTTGATTTTTTAAATCTCAAAATTTTGTAACATTGCTACTACTACTGCTACATGGTCCCAAGTTAGCTATACCTTCCATGGCGGCATCAAGGATGCAGTGCTGGGCAATTGTGCTGTCCCAGTATGAATACAAGGTGGAGTACAGAAGGTCCAAGTGCAACGCAGTTGCAGATGCGTTGTCCCGGTTGCCCCATGAGAACTCTGACGTGGGAAGTGAGAACTGAATCTACACACTACAAGTTGTAGATGAAGACTTTCCAGTGACTGCAACAGAAATTGCAGCAGAAACAGAGAAAGACGCTGTGCTGAAGTTGATCTATGAATAGACATTAAATGGTTGGACTGAAATCGATAGCGGATTGAACTCAGAGCTGAAGCCTTTCCATAATCGACACCATGAATTATCATGTGAGCAGGGATGCATTAAGTTACAGAGTGGTTGGACCAGAGTCTTTAAGAAACAAATTTATGAATGAACTTCATGCCGAACATCCTGACATAGTAAGCATGAAGTCAATTGCCAGAAGTTTTGTGTATTGGCCTGGTCATTGACATCGAGTCACTGGTGAACAAATATAGCATCTGCCAAAATTGCTGGAGTAAACCTGGTGATAATCACTTTCTGGTACTAGTAGATAGTCATTCCAAATGGATTGAGGTTAAGCATATGGGGGTCAAGTGCAGTTAGTACAGACAAAGAAACAGATTCCTCTGGTCAAAGTCAGGGTACTAAAACAGAGTCAAACAAGCGCACTGTTGAGTCAACACCAAAACCTGTTACACCTGTTTACTGTTAGACGATCAGGCAGGATCCGTAAACCAGTAGTCAGATTAGGTTTGTAAGTTAAGTAACTCACTGTATAGGTAAAGTGAAAATGTGTAGATATGTAAACTAAATATATTACGTTTATCATTTAAGATTTCATAAATACTGGTTTAAATCGAGTATCACAACAACAAAATTGTAACTGAGTACTTCGATTTAATACTTAAAAAAAGGAGAGCAGTGCAATGTATTCATAGATATTCATGTATATGTTATTGAGTTGGTGTTTAATATAAGCTGGGAATGTTGGGTAATAAAACTCTCTCTCGTGATCCAGGCAACCTGCGTGTAAGTTGTTATTCATTCTGCCGTTCGGAATATACACTGGTGAGAGCCTCATCTATAGTCGAAGAGGGGAACCCCCGTTCCCTAAAGAATGAAAACATCTCCGATACCCTGGTTTGGAACACCTCATCCTGGGTGGAGATGCGGAGTAGACGGAGGAATTGGGAGTAGGGATAGAGTCCTTACATGAAGCAGGGTGGGTAGAAGTGTAGTCCAGCTAGCCATGGGAGTCAGTGGGTTTGTAGTTAAGCCACTGACTCCCATGGCTATCTGGATCTACTAGTGCAGAAGAAAAATGTTTAATTCAAACTTATTTATCTTTGCAGAACTTGGTTTTATAATCGTTTTGTGACACACACGTATTAAACAGTCATCACCTCTGCACTTTAAAGGAATTAAGTGTATGTGGTATACATAAAATAGGTCTGATTATATAAAGATTTGTAAAAGGAAAAGCTTTTTGAGGTTGTCGGTAAGGCAACAGAAATGATGAATCAGAGTGTCGAAGTGAGATTGACTGATTGACCAAATGGTTCCAGCACAACAACCTGGCTCTCGATATCAGTAAAACCAATTAACTGATTGTGGACTTTGGAAGAGGAAGGATGAGGATCCACAATCCTGTTGACGATGGTGGAAAGAGCCAAAAACGTCAAATTCCTGGGCGTGCATATTTCCGAAGATCTTTCCTGGACCCAGCACACTGACGCAATTATAAATAAAGCACATCAACGCCTCTACTTCCTGAGACGATTACGGAGATTCGGTATGTCAGAGAGGATTCTCTTGAACTTGTACAGTAGAGAGCATATTGACTGGTTGCATCATGGCCTGGTTCGGCAACTTGAATGCCGAGGAACGAAAAAAAAACTGGAAAAGGTTGTGAACACTGCCCAGTCCATCACAGTCTCTTACCTCCCCACCATCCACCACCAGGGATTTATTAGAGTCGCTGCCTCAAAGGCAGCCAACATCATCAGAGACCCACAACATCCTGGCCACACACTCATAAATAAAAATGTGCACTTTCTACCAAATAAGCATTTACCACTATGATCAAGAACAAAAAACACCTCTCTTGCGTTCTTAAAGTTCAAAATTGGCTTCTGTATATTTTAATGTTTTAGACCAACATGAAAAGAAAAATAACAAGTGCAAATTGAATCAAGCCAGCTTAGATGCACTTGCTAATGTAACGAGATGTTAGATCTCTGACAACCTCCAAATATCATTCTGTTTCCCTTCTTGCATTTGAACTTTAATTAGAGCCACAAATCTTCGCTCCAGTCACCTTAATTTCTTCAAGGAGCAATGGGAGCTTTAAATCTTATAACTGGCTCAATGTATTGGTGCTGGTGAAGACCGCATGCAACTGTCAACAGCCTCTTTACAGCCTAACAGCTGCAGTGAACAGTTCAGGAGCTGATGAGCTTTGCTCTCATTCTTGAAGATCTGTGATTTTCCTCAAAAGGAATATAATCCTTCAGTATAGAAATTGAGCAGATGCAAAAAAAAATTTCTGTCAAACTGTGCTTTGTTAGAATTCCAATTTGGAATTGGGCACAAACTTTATTGAGCAAAAAACATAGTTGGTAGTGAAAGTCGAGCAAAACAAAAAATAAAAAATAAACTGTTGGAGGAACTCAATGGATCAGGCAGCCTCTGTGGAAGGAAATGAGCAGTTGATGTTTCAGGCCAAGCCTTCATGTGGACTGAAAATTTAGAGGAGATACAACGGGTATAAAGAGGTAGGGGTGGAGCAAGCGCTTGCATGAGATAGGTGGATCCATGTACCAATCAATCCCTCGTCCCCAGGTCCAACTGTTGCTTGCAACCTTGGGTCATTCCCCTCTCCCTCACATATTTTTATCTCCCTTCTATTCTTTCAGTCCAGGTGAAGAGCCCCAACCCAAACCCATCTACTGTCCGTTTACCTCCTCCAGCCAGTGCCTCTCCTCTTGAGATCGTCAAGGACTTTGCTTTTTTGCTTCTTGTTTAACAACACTCTTATCCCAGCAGTCAATCAAGTGAAGTTTGGCCGCACTCCCTCACACATATCTTTCGTTAGGGAGACCAAAATTGTACACTGTTTGAGGGTGATGTCACGAAAACCCATGTAAGGCAATCTCAATCTTGGACTCAATCTCGATGGGCTGCTGGGTTTCTTCTATTCAAATCTCACGTCAAAAACCTCGGCGTGATATTTGACTCAGCACTGAAATTTGACAAACAAGTCAATGCCGTGGTAAAAGCTAGCTTCTTTCAGCTTTGGACGATAGCTAAAATAAAACAATTCCTCCACTTTGATGACCTCGAAAAGATCATCCACATATTTATCTCCTCCCGCCTAGATTACTGCAACTCTCTTTACACTGGCATCAGCCAATTTTCCCTGTCCCGCCTGCAATTGGTCCAAAACGCCGCAACGAGACTCCTGACGGGCACCCGAAAAAGGGACCACATCACCCCGATCCTGGCCTCTCTCCACTGGCTCCGTATACATTTCAAGACCCAGGATCTATGCCTACAAAGCCCTCAATGGGTTTGCCCCCTCCTACATTAAAAGTCTTCTCACCCACCACTCCACCTCCAGGTCCCTCAGATCGGCCGACTTGGGGCTGCTGAATATCCCGCGGTCTAGGCATAAGCTTAGGGGCGACCGCGCCTTTGCGGTTGCAGCTCCTAGACTGTGGAACACCATCCCCCTTCCCATCAGAACTGCCCCTTCCATTGACTCCTTTAAGTCAAGACTAAAAACTTATCTATACTCCCAAGCCTTTCCTGACGTCCACTGAGCGAGGGCTACATGTATATATGTATGTAGTTTGTTTGTTTATACTATTCTTATAACAAATGTAAAGCACTTTGGCCAACGAGAGTTGTTTTTTAAATGTGCTATATAAATAAATGTGACCTAGAAACATAGAAATTAGGTGCAGGAGTAGAGGCCATTCGGCCCTTCGAGCCTGCACCGCCATTCAATATGATCATGGCCGATCATCAAACTCAGTATCCCGTACCTGCCTTCTCTCCATACCCCCTGATCCCCTTAGCCACAAGGGCCACATCTAACTCCCTCTTAAATATAGCCAACGAACTGGCCTCAACTACCCTCTGTGGCAGAGAGTTCCAGAGATTCACCACTCTCTGTGTGAAAAAAGTTCTTCTCATCTCGGTTTTAAAGGATTTCCCCCTTATCCTTAAGCTGTGACCCCTTGTCCTGGACTTCCCCAACATCGGGAACAATCTTCCTGCATCTAGCCTGTCCAACCCCTTAAGAATTTTGTAAGTTTCTATAAGATCCCCTCTTGACTTGACTTGACTTCTGGCTGTTCCAGTTTCCTCCAATATTCCAACAAGACATGGGTTGGTAGGTTAAGTGGCTATGCTAAATTGCAACTTGTGGAGGTAGATGGTAGAATTGATGCGAGTTTGAGGAGAACACATTCAGGAAAAATTAGTGGGAAATAGGATTGCTAAGTGGGTATGGAATCAAATGGGCCGAGTGGAACAAATGGTGCTCTGTCACAGGGAAGTGAGCAAAAGTGAAGAATATTTCCTAAATTTTGCTGCGTAAATTATGAGGAAAAACATTTTCTCTCCCTTATCCTTCTTATCCCTTAACAGCATTGATGTGCAGTAGGATTGAGCGGTTTGAGTACATTGCTCCCAGAAACTTACAAGTAGATGAAGCAGTAAAGGCAGCAGATTGGGGCATTGAGTATAAGAGTCAGGAGAGCATATTACAGCTTTATAAAACTTTGCTTAGGCCAAATGGAGTACCCTGTGCAGTCTCCCCATTGTAGAAAGGATATGGAGGTTTCAAAGAGGGTGCACAACAGGTTTACCAGAATGCTGTCTGGAATAGGGAATATTAACATAAGGAAGTTAGACAGACATGGATTGTGTTCTCTGACATGTCAGAGGCTGAGGGGAGGCCTGATGGAAGTATATACAAGTATGGGAGGCATAGATAGGCTAGATAGAACCTTTTTCCCCTTGTTGGAAATGTCTAGAAGGCAAAGCCTTAAAGTGAGAGGGGAAAAGTTTAATGGAGATGTACTGGTCAAATTCAGTTTTCTAAACTGAGATTAGTATATGCCTGGAACATGCTACCAGGGTGGTGCTGGAAGCAGATCGTGGTTTTTAAGAGGCTTTGAGCCAAGCACATGGACATGCTAGGAAAGTGGATGACGTGTAGGCAGAGGAAATTAGTTTACCTAGGTAGACACAAAATGCTGGAGTAACTCAGTTTGTCAGTCTCCCTACCTGCTTCCACTACCTGCTACCTCCGGCAACCACCTGCAACCTCCGGGAACCTCACGGAAACCTTGGGTGGGGCGCAAAGTCTCCAGAGGTTTCCGTTCAGGTTTCATAAGTGGGACAGGGGCATTAGGCAGCAAATCTACTGCTGAGCCACCGTGCAGCGCTGTAGTGCTCTATGTTCATTTTTTTCCCCCATGTTGTGGCATCATGGTATTACCCATTGGAACTGGAGATGAGAAGCAACGAGATCAGAGGCTATGATCTGCAATGTGACAGCATTCCCCTATCCACTGCCAATGTCTGATCTACTGAAAGTTTCCAGCTCTTTGTTTTTCTTTTTGATACCCATCAACAAGATTTTGTTATGATTCACTAATTGCAACATTAACATTTTTCTACCAATGTAATGGGTGATAAGTGATAAGGTTCCCTATTGCTTACTGTTCATCGAATGAATGTCACACATTGGGATGGTAATGTTTTTATAAATGGCAATTCAAAAGTTGATAATTAAGAGGCAGGCTGTTTAATCTTGTAACTTTTGTTTGAAAGGTAGCCTCAAATAAGGGTGACTTGCTTTCTCCAGTGCATGAAATCTAGAGATTAGAAATACAAAGATGTGCATCATTCTCCTCCTTGACAGGTTCCACATATCACCTGTCTGCCCCAGCCATACCCCTCCATCACACTTTTATTCTAGCTATCTCCTCTCTACATCCTCAGTCCTTTTGCCTCCACAGACACTGATCAACCGACTGAATTCTTCCAGTGTTTCGTGTGTTTTGCTCCTGACCATAGCACCTGCAGTCTCTCGTCCCCACGTCGTGTTATGGTCATATATGACCCATTGGAACTGTTGAGAACCAACTCAAAAGTGGGCACAAAATGCTGGAGGACCTCAGCTGGTCAGGCAGCATCTTTGGAGAGAAGGAATGGGTGACGTTTCAGTTCAAGACCCTTCTTCAGACCCAACTCAATTCAGGTGAGAGGTCATGAGTCTGAAATATAGCACCATTCCACTATCTATAATAATAATAATAATAATAATCTTATTTATATAGCACATTTTTAGTCAACTTACATTGACCCCAAAGTGCTTCACATAATTACATTACATTTTACACACAGGCAAGATGGGTGAAGTGTCTTGCCCCAAGGACACAACGACAGTATGCACTCCAAGCGGGATTCGAACCGGCTACCTTCCGGTCGCCAGCCGAACACTTAGCCCATTGCGCCATCTGTCGTCCCACTGTAGCCAATGTCTGACCTACTAAATATTTCTAGATTTTTCTGGGGGTTTTTTAAGGGGATGCATAGTGCCACAATGGTAAATCTGCTGTCTCAGTGTGCTGGAGACCCGGGTTCGATCCCGACTATGAGTGCTGTCCATACGGAGTTTGTACGTTCTCTTTGGGAGTTTTCCAGTTGCTCCGGTTTCCTCCCACATTTCAAAAGACGTGCAGGTTTGTAGGTTAATTGGCTTCTGTAAATTGCCCCTAGTGTGTAGGACGTGAAAGTGGAATATACTAGAGCTGGTGTATGGGTAATTGATGGTCGGTGTGGACTCGGTGAGTCGAAGCACCCGTTTCCTCGCTGTGTCTCTAAACTAAACACATCAATCACAAGATATTTTTGATTCACTAATTAGAACTTTAACATTTTCTACTAACATAACGGGTGACATGAAAATTACAATTAGGGGCCTGCTTATCCTTCGTCTGACAAATGTCACACATTGGAATATTAATATTTTATAAATGGTCAATCAATAGCAATTAAAAGGAAGGCTGGTTCAAACTTGTAACTCGTTTTTGAAAGTAGCCTCAAATAAGTGTATAACTCTTGCTTTCTCAGCTTACTGCAGTTGAAGAAATCTAGAGATTAGAAATGAAAAGAAATGCATAGTCTCCTCCTCAAATGGTCCCATTATCATGTGCCTGCCCCTTTCTTACTCCTTCATCTTATCTCTTTGTACTAGCTATCTCCCCTCTCCATTGAGTGCTGATGCAGGGTCTCAAAATGAACCATCAACTCTCCCTTTGCCTCTGCAGATGCTTTTCAACCCACCAAGTTCCTCCAGTCCCTCCCCCCCCCCCCCCCCCCCCCCCCCCATGGCATCTGCAGTCTGCTCTCTCTTGTCTCCATTGGTTCACACACTGCATTAAAAAAAAGCAGCAATAAAGGATGATGGTCAAATTGAGTTAACGCTCAGCAGACTATATTTTCTTTTCTTTTTTTTCTTCTTTTTTTTTGTTTATTTTATTAGAAGTTAATACAGTACAAAACAGTACAGTGGAACCTAATTTTAGGTGCCAACTATGTCATACCGTAATCCATTCTATGTACAACCTCTAGTTTTATGTTATGAAAAGGAAGTAAGCAAGACAAGAAAAAGAAAACAATAGAAAGAGGAAAAAGTGGAAAAATATATGGTAGAGAGTAGAAAAACGTGAAGTGTGTATATAAAAAATAAATAAAATAAAATAAAAAGTGGAAAATAGAAATAGAAGAGAAGGCCCCTTAAAAGAGAATTTTTCAAATCTGTATTCGGAGATATAGATCTATCCACGTCATGAACTGAAATCAGCAATCTTTACGGTACCGCTGCATCACATGATTCCAAAAAGTTGATGAAAGGAGACCAACTCCTTAAGAATTGGTTATATTTATCTATTAGTCGGAGTCTCATTTCTTCAAGGCGTGCTATGTCCATCATATTCCTAATCCACATTTTAACAGTTGGTATGGTTGTATTTTTCCAAAATTTAAGTATCAATTTCTTTCCAATTATTAACCCATAATTAAAAAAAACATTTTGGTCTTTATTTAAATTGGTATCTTCTCCTATTATTCCAAATATAATCCATTCCGTATTTTTAAAAAGAGACAGCAGACTTTTGACAAGAGGTCATTTTCATTGTGAACGCTTTACTGTGCAGATGTAGAGACGGTAATCTTGGAGAACAAGAATCCCATAATGGATTCATCAACAATTTAGATCCCAGACAAATGGCATAGAAGTAAGTTATCCTCAACCCCAAAGGATGGGGGAGTTTAAAGCTAGAGGCCATTAATTTATAAATGCAATAGAATATTCAGAAAAATTACCGCCCAGAGAGTACTTATCATGGAGAACTTGCTCCTAGATGCCACGACTGAATATACCACTTAGCTTTGAGAACTCTGGTGTTAGGGAATTTAAAGATTCACAATCCTGAGAAAATAACTTTCTTCCTGCGTCAGTCCGAATTCTTTAAAAATCAGTGGGTCTGAATACGGTGGAATGGGAAAGGTTATCATCTTTTATCTACAATAAGGGACTACTCTCCCTGCACTGGAGACCCGACCTTTTCTCGTCGGGTTTCCGTTGTCGTTGGGGCCGCAACGAGGAGCCGCCTCCAACAGGAAGAAGCCGGGGACTCTGGTGCTACAACTCACCGTCGCCGTCGCGGGGCTGGCCGAGTCCGGAGCAGGTGGAGCGGTGGAGGAGCGCTGCTGCTGCTGCTGCGGCCCGACCGGAGAGTCGGAGGCCCCAACGACAGGTCTGTGAACGGCGGCACCGGGAGCCCGCGGCTCCCTGGAGGGAGACCGCTTTTCAGGGCTCTCGCAACGGCGACTTCCCCCGCCCGAGTTGCGGGGTTGAAGAGCTCCTGGAGCGGGGCCTGACACCACTGCCCCGCGCGGCTTGGAATGGCCGCGGGACTCTGCGAGCGCACACCGGGGGCTCTAACACCAAGACCCGGTGTGCGACCTCGCACCACCCGGCGTGGCTTAAATGGTCGCGGGACAATTGCCATCGCCAGCCGGGGGCTTTGACTTTGACTCTGACATCGGGGGGGGGGGGGAGAGTGCAGTGGAGAGATAAGTTTATTAGGCCTTCCATCACAGCTATGTGATGGATGTTTATGTAAATTATGTTGTGTCTTGGGTCTATGTGTTTGTAATGTATGGCTGCAGAAACGGCATTTCGTTTGGTCCAAATGACAATTAAATGTATCTTGTATCTTGTATCTTGTATCTTGTACTATTTAAAAGGTAGAAACAAGGAATTGCAGGTGCTGTTTTACAAAAAAAAAAAGTGCTGGAGTAGCTCAGCGGCATCAGGCAGCATCTCTGGAGAAAATGGATAGGTGAGAGGATCCCAACTCAAAACGTCACCTATCCGTGTTCTCCAGAAATGTTGCTTGACCCACTGAGTTACTCTAGTCCTGTGTCTTTTTTTGCTGCTATTTCGCGGTAAAATATGGTGCCCATTTAAATTTTACACTGCATCTTTTAGGTTTGTGAGATTTTGGAACTGTTTTCCTAAAGGCCAGTGTGAGTAGAGGCTTTGAGTAAATTTTAAAACAGAAATAAATGGATGCTTGATAAGCAAAGTGGGGGTGAAATATTCCCGAGGATAGGTAGGAATGTGGAGTTGAGGTTGTGGTTGAATCAGCCACGCTTTTATTGGAAGGCACAGCTTTCTGTAACCATGCTCTGTAATCCCAGCACTGGAGGAAACATCCTCAGCATCCACCTTCAGGCACCTTTAGAATCTGATATGTTTCAACAAGATCATCTCACATTGTTTTAAACCCTAGTAAAGGCCCAATCTTAATTAACAAGGTATGAAGTTATTTTTCTTTGAACCAGATATTTCTGTTCAGGGGGAATAGATAATACTTATTCATGCCCTAGGAAGTTTGGATCTAAGAGTAAAAGTACCTAGACTTGTACCCTGCAGATGCAGGAAGATTGTTCCCGATGTTGGGGAAGTCCAGGACCAGGGGTCACAGCTTAAGGATAAAGGGGAAATCCTTTAAAACCGAGATGAGAAGAACTTTTTTCACACAGAGAGTGGTGAATCTCTGGAACTCTCTGCCACAGAGGGTAGTTGAGGCCAGTTCATTGGCTATATTTAAGAGGGAGTTAGATGTGGTCCTTGTGGCTAAGGGGATCAGGGGGTATGGAGAGAAGGCAGGTACGGGATACTGAGTTGGATGATCAGCCATGATCATATTGAATGGCGGTGCAGGCTCGAAGGGCCGAATGGCCTACTCCTGCACCTAATTTCTATGTTTCTATGTTTCTATAATGCCCTTGGTCCACCTTTTCGCATCGTCACCTGTTGGAATCAAAGGCAAGGGTGACGGAAATGCTGGCCTGTTTTGCACATCCGCTTTCAACAGAACACACTGACCATACACAGGATTTATGATAGAGTCTAAAGAAGGGTCCCGACTCCAAACCTCACCCATCCTTTTTCTCCAGAGATGCTGCCTGACCCGCTGAGTTACTCCAGCACTATGTGTCTATCTTCAGCTTGTCTCTCCCTACATTTTTATTTGTGAGTGGCACTACCTCTCCCTTTGTGTGATCTGTCTTCCCCTGTCTTTGTGTGGTCTGGCATTCTCAGAGTCATAGAAAGCTTCTATATTACAGAATTTAAAAAATCTTCTATATTGCAGATGGATGTGGGCTGACTGTATTCCATAAGTGTCAAAATTCAATAATATACAGGGAATGGATGACAGTCATCCAAAGAGAGAGCTGGTTACACTAGTTGCTTTAACACATACAGTGCCCTCCATAATGTTTGGGACAAAGATCCATCATTTATTTATTTGCCTCTGCACAATTTGAAATTTGTAATAGAGAACATCACATGTGGTCAATGTGCACATTGTCAGATTTTAATAAAGGCCATTTTTATATGTTTTGGCTTCACTATGTAGAAACTACAGCTGTGTTTATACATAGTCCCTGGATTTCGGGGCACCATACACAGCAATGTCATATAAATGAAAGTAGTTATGTTTAGTGTTTTGTTGCATATCCTTTGCATGCAATGACCGCTTGAAGTCTGCGATTCATAGTCATCACCAGTTGCTGGGTGTCTTCTCTGGTGATGCTCTGCCAGGCCTGTATTGCAGCCATCCTTAGCTTATGCTTGTTTTGAGGGCTAGTCCCCTTCAGTTTTCCCTTCAGCATATAAAAGGCATGCTCAATTGGGTTCAGATCGGGTGATTGACTTGGCCACTCAAGAATTGATCATGTTTTAGTTCTGAAAAACTCCTTTGGTGCTTTAGCAGTATGTTTGGGATCATTTTCTTGCTGTAGAATGAACTGCCAGCCAATGAGTTTTGAGGCATTTGTTTGAACTTGAGCAGATAGGATGTGTCTATACACTTCATAATTCATTATGCTACTACCATCAGTAGTTGTATCACCAATGAAGATAAGTGAGCCAATACCTTCAGCAGCCATACATGCCCAGGCCATAACACCCCCACCACCGTGTTTCACAGATGAGGTGGTATGCTTTGGATCTTGGGCAGTTCCTTCTCTCCTCCATACTTTGCTCTTGATCACTCTGATATAAGTTAATCTTCTTCTCATCTGTCCACAAGACCTTTTCCAGAACTGTGGTTGCTCTTTGAAGTACTTCTTGGCAAACTGTAACCTGGCCATCCTATTTTTGCGGCTAACCAATGGTTTGCATCTTGCAGTATAGCCTCTGTTCATGAAGTCTCATGTGGCAAGTGGTCATTGACAAATCCACACCCGACTCAAAAAATAAAGACTGGAGGAGAGACTAGGTGCTGAGAGCTCTCTTGTACCTGCATTAAGGAGGCATTTAAACACACCTGAGCAATTACAAATGGAGGGCACTGTATTTGCCCTGGGATATAACTGCAACTTGCAGCTAAACATATTAGCTCTCCAAATGGCTTAGAGTATACAGAGACAGCCGTGCTAGGGAGATAAAACGGTCCATATCTCGGCTGCTGGTGTCTGCTAAATTATCTGTTTGATTCAGTAATGTGCATGAATACAAGTCCTTACAAAGCTTTTATCTCGATGGGGATGAAACCATTGTGGCCTTTTGATTCTGCAATGCGATTAACGTGCTATTTTAAACTGCAAATGGACGCATCTGATGAGCTTTTTAGCCCTGCCTGCACTCCAGAAAGCTAATGGCTTTCCATCATGTATGTTAATTTGATGCAATATATATAATTTGATATATATGAAGAAAGGCTTGTGGGCTGGAATTGAAGTATTAAAAATGTACGAAAGAATTTCAGGTCTCCCACAAACATAAATTCTGCCGGTTGCTTGGAACATACATTAGGTGGACCAGCAATTACAAGGTGATATAGAGTTGCAGATGCTGGAATTTGGAGCAAAAATAAAACAAGCTATTGGAAGAACTCTGTAAGAAGGAACTGCAGATGCTGGTTTAACCCGAAGATAGACAAAAAAAAAACGGAGATCTTCAGATCTGAACAAGTTTTTCAACCCGAAACGCCTCTCCAGAGATGCTGCCTGTCCCGCTGAGTTACTCCAGCTTTTTGTGTCTATCTGCTGGAAGAACTCAACAGGTTGAATAGCATGTGGAGGAAAGTAATTCCTGACATTTTAGGCCACAAATCTGCATTAGGACTGACAGCGCAGACAGGAGATATCCACCATAAAGATGGAAAGAGTGAGACGAGGACTAGGAATGAAAGAGATTCACATTTAGGCTCCATGCAGAGATAACACAATAGCCAGACAGAATTAAGATGATTAGCTAATTGTCAACAAGCTTGGTAATCATCCTGTTGTAAGTGATTGAGATTTATTTCATGCACACGATTTGTATGCGACCATACTCTATTCACTGCATTTTATTCCAGACAAATCAACTGCTGTTGTTGCGAGAACTTGCTGCAGTTAAATTTCCCCCACTACTTGGATAGACCAAGCAGGTGCACTGTAGGGGCAGATCTTCCACCATCCCTTGTTTACCCATCTCTGCACCCTGGACCACACTGTTCCATCCAGCACGGACCTGGACGCAGCCTTCCACCAGTACACAAGCTCACAGAACATTGGAGAGGGGCAAGGCCTCTCCCATTGCAAGGATGTGGATGCACTGACTGGATGAAGCATAATAAGGCCCTTACCCTAGATCTCCAACTTCATCTACTTTGTCAACATAGGTCACTCAACTTGAGGTCCCTCAATGAGATTGCCACTCATTCCCCTAAGCTCCAGGGAGAACAGATTCAGTTTTACTAACTAATCAGTTCCCCTCCACTAATTTAATCATCCACCTCGCAAAACGTGTTCGTACCATGAACAATTTATCTTTTGATTCAAACTCCACTACTTGTGTTCTAGTCTGAAGAAAGGGACCCAAAATGGCACCCGCGAAGCTGCCTGACCCATTGAGTTACTCTTGCACTTAGCACTCTGGGCAAGATTCCAGCATTTGCAGTTCCTTGTATCTCCTTCTCATTTAATCTGTCTTGTTTTTTACAAATCAAAACGAGGCACTCTCATGGCCCCTTTGCTATGCCTATCTTTTCACTGGCTGCCTGACCCGAGGTACCTCCGGCAGTTTTTATACTCCAGTTTCCTGACTCTCTCTTCATAGATCAAATCCCTCATACCATATTTCAATTTGTTAAACCTCAACTACATCTTTCCTTATGTAGACCATACCTGTATACAACACTCTAGGTACGGCTTTTTGCCAGACTTATTTACTCTGATAATAAGGTAGACAAAAATGCTGGAGAAACTCAGCGGGTGAGGCAGCATCTATGGAGCGAAGGAAATAGGCAACATTTCGGATCGAGATCCTTCTTCAGTCTGAAGAAGGGTCTCGACCCGAAAAATCGCCTATTTCCTTCGCTCCATCAATGCGGCCTCACCCGCTGAGTTTCTCCAGCATTTTTGTCTGCCTTCAATTTTCCATCATCTGCTGTTCCTTCCAACATACTCCGATAATAAAATCTTCTATCAATAAATAATAAATATAGTGTTTGTCTTCCTAATTGCAGATATGCACTGCTGGAAACGTCTAAAAAATGATGGGTCAGGAAGGTGACCCATGCACTGACAGTACACAGTATGGGGCCTTAGTTAGACCAGACCTGGAGTATTGTGTGCAATGTTGATCTCCAAATTTGAGGAAGGGCATTCTTGCTATTGAGGGAGTGCAGCGTAGGTTCATGAGGTTAATTCCCGGGATGGCGGGGCTGTCATAAGTTGATAGAATGGAGCGGCTGGGCTTGTGCACTCTGGAAGGATTTGAGGAAAGAATTTGAGGAAGAATAAGGTGTAGGCCACTTAGAACGGAGATGAGGAAAAGATTAGTGGAGACGGAGAACCGCTTTCTGCAATCTGTGAAGTCCACAAGGTGAAGGTGCTGTAGGGTTGAGTGCTCCAGGATGAGGGCAATGATAGAAACACAGAAAATAGGTGCAGGAGGAGGCCATTCGGCCCTTCGAGCCAGCACCGCCATTTATTGTGATCATGGCTGATCATCCCCTATCAATAACCCGTGCCTGCCTTCTCCCCATATCCCTTGACTCCACTAGCCCCTAGAGCTCTATCTAACTCTCTCTTAAATCCATCCAGTGATTTGGCCTCCACTGCCCTCCGTGGCAGGGAATTCCACAAATTCACAACTCTCTGGGTGAAAAAGTTTTTTCTCACCTGTCTTAAATGACCTCCCCTTTATTCTAAGACTGTGGCCCCTGGTTCTGGACTCACCCAACATTGGGAACATTTTTCCTGCATCTAGCTTGTCCAGTCCTTTTATAATTTTATATGTTTCTATAAGATCCCCCTCATGCTTCTAAACTCTAGTGAATACAAGCCTAGTCTTTTCAATCTTTCCTCATATAGTCCCACCATCCCAGGGATCAATCTCGTGAACCTACGCTGCACTGCCTCAATCACAAGGATGTCCTTCCTCAAATTAGGAGACCAAAACTGTACACAATACTCCAGATGTGGTCTCACCAGAGCCCTATACAACTGCAGCAGTGATGAACCACTGTATATTTCCACATCAGAATAACACACGATTTTGAAGGGAAGCTGCAGCTGGTAATGATTCTCTGTGCCTGATGCCATGGGTCATCTTGGTGGTAGATATCATGGGTTTGGGAGGTGCTGGGAAGGCCACTAGGTGATACTCACTGCAACTAGAGTGCAATAGGAGTGAAAGCCTAGGATGATGAATGGGATGCCAATCGTGTGGGCTGCTTTGGCCTGAATGATATCAAGTGTTGAGGGTGAATGGAGTTGAACGCTGGTGGAAAGACTTTGAGATGACAGGAGACAAATCACTCACTGCAGGTTACTCAGCCTCCGGTCTGCTCTTGAAACCGCAGTATTTATGTGGTTGATTCGCATTAGTCCCCATTGCCAATAGTTTATACTACATTATATTCGTTTTGCAGCCAATTTTATTTATTCATTGGATGTGGACATAAGTGGGAAGATGAACATTTATAACCAAATCCTCATTAGCCTTTGGCTTGTTGAGTCATAGCAGAAGACAGTGGATCATCCATATTGGTGGCAGCTCACATAAAGTCGATCAGATAAAGGCAGCAGACACCCTCCCTGAAAGATGCCCTCAGATGGAATTCTGCCATCTCATTTCCACTTTTACCGATTGCAGAATTACTTAAATGGCTTGACTTTAAAGTGTCCAATAACCTCGGTGAGATCTGAACCCATTTCTTTGCATCAATAGTATAAAGTTCAATATACATCAAACAACTTCACCACCGTATGACTGTACATGTGCTTGCAATAGTTAAAGTCACTGAACGCTGCCCACATTACATTCCCAAGTCTTCTTGACTATTTGCAGGCTTGTGCTCTCCAAGTCTCAAGTCAAGTCAAGTCAAGTTTATTTGTCACATACACATACGAGATGTGCAGTGAAATGAAAGTGGCAATGCTCGCGGACTTTTGTGCAAAAAGACAAACAACCAAACAAACTATAAACACAATCATAACACACATATACCTTTACATAATAAATAATGGAAGGAAAAACGTTCAGTAGTTAGTCCCTGGTGAGATAGGCATTTACCGTCCGAATGGCCTCTGGGAAGAAACTCCTTCTCAACCTCTCCGTTCTCACCGCATGGCAACGGAGGCGTTTGCCTGACCCTAGCAGCTGGAACAGTCCGTTGCAGGGGTGGAAGGGGTCTCTCATGATATTGTTGGCTTTGGAGTTGCACCTCCTGATGTATAGTTCCTGCAGGGGGGCAAGTGAAGTTCCCATAGTGCGTTCGGCCGAACGCACTACTCTCTGCAGAGCCTTCTTGTCCTTGGCAGAGCAATTCCCAAACCAGATGGTAATGTTCCCGGACAAGATGCTTTCCACCGCCGTTGCGTAGAAGCACTGGAGGATCCTCGGAGACACTCTGAATTTCCTCAATTGCCTGAGGTGGTAAAGGCGCTGCCTTGCCTTACTCACCAGTGCTGAGGCGTGTGATGCCCATGTCATATCCTCGGAGATGTGGACTCCCAGATATTTAAAACAGTTCACCCTATCCACAGGATCCCCATTTATCCTCAATGGAGTGTACGTCCTCGGATGATGTGCCCTCCTAAAGTCCATGATCTGCTCCTTCGTTTTTTTGATGTTCAAGAGGAAGCTGTTATCCTGGCACCAGAGTGCTAGATCAGCCACCTCCTCCCGGTAGTCCTTCTCGTCGTTGTCTGAGATCAGGCCCACCACCACAGTGTCATCAGCAAACTTAATTATTGAGTTGGAGCTGAACCTAGCCATACAGTCATGTGTGTACAGGGAGTACAATAGGGGCGATATAACTCATAGAAGGCCATATTCTTGTAGTCTAACGTGTATTTTTAGTTAACGAAGCATCAATGCACAATATGTTCCTTTCATTTAATAGCATACGATCAATTCACAGTTTTGAGGCATGTGGTTAAGTGTAACGAGGTATTTAATTTTTGACCCTTGTCCTTTATGAAAGAACAAAAAAAGCACACAGATTTCTCTTTACAATTCAAAATGCTGTAGAACCACATTGTCCCAGTGAGGAGGATGAAGGGATGATGCCAGAGCATGGCGAGAGGGAGGGGAGGCGGGTTAGAGAGGCCCCCCCCGTCAGTTCTCTGCTCTTACCTCCACTCACTCTGCACGTTCCTGAAGACATATCGGAACTGCAGCGTTCTCACGAGACTTGCCCACAATGGAGACCCTGGAGACGATATCGAGACCTGGTGGCACTGTAATTTCAAATAGGAATGTCCAGTGGGCCATCAGGTCTGTTTGTACATGGAGCATCTCAAAAGATATTTTAGTAATAATTAATTGTAAAAATAATGCATTTCCAGATCAAAGACGAGGGATCTATTATCACACAGTGCCTCAAATGAGTTGCCATGAAAACTTTGGTGTAATGTCCCTACCCAAAGTATTGACACTGCTTTCGCCAATTTCCCACTGTCCAAAATTTAGTGTTCCACGAAAGTTAAAGCAATTCAAATTCACCTTGCCTACTCTGCTTGTCCTTCCGGCTCCTCCTGTGCTTCCTGAACCTTTCTTGTGTAAATTCTCCCACGATTCCCCCTAACCAGCCATCTCACAAACTTTCTCTTCTCCCAATGTCTCAAACAATGACAAAGATGTTCTGTTTCTCTCCTTGTGTTTCTCATCCTGTGCTCCCCCCCCCACCCCATTTCACATTTATTACCTCTACATTCGTCTCCACTTGAACAGAACTCTTACATACATACATAGCATTTTCAATCGTCTATCTATTTGCTGAGCTAGTCTACTGTTGTTCTTAAAGAAAAGGTGTGACCTTAAAAAGCCTTGCTGGCTTGCCAATCAATCTCCAGCATCCGTGAGCTCGACCTCTTTCAAACCCTCCTGCCTGTTTCCAAACTCGCAGCATGGAGCATGACCTTGATGATCCCTTCTTGGGCCAAGCTTCGAGTCAAACAACACGATAAATTTGCAACACTCAAACCCTTCCAACCTTTTACGCCGCCTAGTTCTGCAGCGACATCCAGAACAGCAATCTTCCTGTCATTCTACATTCTTCAAATCCTCGTGTACATCATCACCAATGATCTCAATTCCTTCCACCGGCTGGGCCTAAAGCTTTGCAATCTCCTCCTTTTTACCAGACACCCTTTAAAAAATGGATGTAGTGACCATGCCACCCATTTCCATATCTTTCTCTATGAGCTTTCCTTCAACTTCTCTCTCTCTCACTGCTCCCTTGTGAAATGGATTGGAAGGTTTTCTCTTGTTGGAAGCATTACAGACAACACACTATTGTAAGTTTGCAAACACTAACCAGTGAAGTAAGTGACAGGAACAGATGGTGCGTCTTTAGACACACAAACCACATTGAAAATCTGAAGTGTTAGGACAGGAATGAAATTCATTTCCAAAACTTGCAGCGCACATAAATGGGGAGCCTTGTCATGTAACAAGGTGCAGAATTAAGAGCCGGAACTAGTAAGCAGTGCATTCCGAATGTTATTAACAATTAGAACAGAGCAGCCCAACCCAACATGTAATGCTTAAAATAACTAATCTTAATTCCTCCTCCATTAAAAATGTAGCTCAACAAGGTAGACCACAGTGCACTTACCAGGACGAGCAGCAACTAAGTGAGTTGTCCTGTTGGGATCTTTGGGATTCAAAGATAAGGTTTTGCTAACCTTGGCTCCAAGGGCTGTGGCATGATACCACTCTCTTGTCTTTTCCATGGGGTAGTTTGTTGGGTAGAGTCCACTGAATATTATTCTCGTGCCTTCAAGTGCCTTGCTCTTCAGTTCTGGAACAATCTTCCTCAGATCAGGCACTTGTCTTTCCTTTTCGAGATACTTCTTATACTGGGCATAATACTCAGTGTGGACTTGGTTGAGGATCATTTCCAAATGAACCAAATGGTCATCCTCATCTTGGTCCTCCTCCTCCTCCTCCTCTTCCACATCCATGCTTTGATCCAGGGACTCGCCCATGGTCACACCAGACTGTTCGCTGTTCTGAGATTCAGTCTCAGCTTCTTTCTTGTCGGTGCACCCGTTTCCCACATCACCAAGCACGTCTTGGACAGCATCTGACTCGGGCTCCTGATCGGCACCCTTACCCCGCGTATCGCTCTCCAGTACATCAAGCACCTTCTCCTTCTCCGAGTGGTTACGTTTTTCCCCCTTTCGCTGTTTCCTCGTCTTCTTCTTTGTCGCATTCTTCTCGCTGTCCAAGCTGGGGGTGGGCGAGGGGGAGGTGGAGCCTTGTTTTCCCTCCTCCGGTTCACTTTCACTGTCACTCGACAGGTCAATGTCAAGCTCACTGCTACCTGCTGCTAAAAGACTTTCACCTTCCTTGGCAGACTGTCCCAAGCTGCTCTCCACTGGTGTAACTCCACACTCTGACGACTGTTCAGACTCTTTTGTTTTATCAAAAGCATCAGTACTATCAGTTTTTGTGTGGGAGAGGCTGTCATCACATGAAGGTATCCTTTCATGTATTTTTTTATGTAAAGCGTTTGCACTGGAATCGCATTCTAATGATTCAGCACATTTTAATGATTCATCCTTAAGAATACTATTGCTACCATTCTGCTTCTTGGAACACTCCAGAAGACCATTACTCTCCTCTGTTGTCTCCGTTCCCTCACCACACCTGTTGCTTGTACTGTCAGCATCAGGTGAAATGGTCACTGGCTGCTCCAATCCTTCTGTGTGCTTTGAAGAGTGGTTTACTGCAGAACAGAGCATGAAAAGAAACAAAGTTAGAAACTCTTATAGGATTACCAAAAGCATGGCCCAAATCAAAAGTAAAAACACACTTTGTGCTTCAAATCAACCCAACATCGACCAAATCTCTTCTACTGGAAATGCAAGAGACCGCAAATGCTAGAATCTGTGGCAAGTACAGAGACGGCCAATATCACCTAGGACACACCACCTTGGCCATGCTCTTATTTTGCTCCTCGCATCAGGTAGAGAAGGTACAGGTATCTGAAAACCATGACCATCAAGTTCAAAAATAGCTTCTCCCCAACAACTATCAACATTAAACATTACACAACACTAACCTCTGCATCTATGAACTCTATGGGTTGTGTTTTTGGCAGCACTACAGACTTCGATTATAACACTATTATTATGGATATCTATTATTTTTTAACTTTTTAATTATGCTGCTTTTGGAAAAGATGGATGTAAAGGCCTTTTTTTTTGGATTAATTTGAGAATGTAACATTACAAACATGGCCAGCATTTATGAGCACTCTCAAAGTATCCGAGGACCCAGTAGATTGTATCATTCTCAAGGCTGATAAGACTCAAGTAATTGCAGAGGGACTAGAAACACATATAGGCCACACTAGTAAAACCATTGGATTTCATAATGCATATTAAAGAGGGTCTTTGTAACAACCCAGAATGCTCATCACCATTGATAGTGGCTTTTAAATTCTAGAATTTATTAAATGATTTAAAATTCCATTGTGAAATTTAAATTCCAATAACTTGACTATAATCCTAGTTGACCTTTTAAAATATGCTACAATTGCAGCATGCTACATTTGTTGATTAAGACTCACCCCTCTTTTTCACTGGTGCATCTTTTGATCCCGGTGGAGCGTTGATATCTCCTGTTCCTTGAAAATAAGTGTACTTTTTAACCACTATTAAATTGGGTGCAAACTTCCAGACATCTTCCCGATCATCAATGATGCAAACCATCGAATCGCCACATGGAAAGAGGTTTCTAAATTGACGAATAATAAAAAAAGAAAGCCAAAGTATAAATCAAAGACTGGAGATGCTGGCAAAGTGAAATGAAGCACAGAAGATGCTGGACATTGTCTGCTGGTCAGGTCGTGTCTGTGGGAAAGGGAAACAGATCTAATGCTTCAGGTCAACGGGCTTTAATTGGAATGGCGCTGATGTAAGGACGACAGATAGCACAATGGGCTAAGAGTTCGGCTGGCGACCGGAGGGTAGCCGGTTCAAATCCCGCTTGGAGTGCATACTGTCGTTGTGTCCTTGGGCAAGACACTTCACCCACCTTTGCCTGTAATGGAATGTTACGGCGGCAGGCGCGGGCACACCGCGACGCCCTGTGTCTCCCTTTCAAGGGAGAGATGCTAAAATGCATTTCGTTGTCTCTGTACTGTACTGACAATGACAAAAATTGAAATTTCATTTTTTTTTTAAACTCATCAATCGGAAGTCGATATAGTCCCTTCAGATCAGGCAGCATCTCTGGAAAACAATAGGTGACGTTTCGGGTCGAGACCCTTCTTCGGACCTGAAACATCACCTATTCCTTTTCTCCATAGATACTGCCTGACCTGATGTGTTACTCCAGCATTTTGTGTCTATCTACGGTTTAAACCAGCATCTGCAGTTCCTTCCTACACAAGCTGAAGTGCTATCTCCGTTTATCCCTCCATAGATTTTGCAAGACCATGTGAGTATTTCCAACTAAAGCATGAATGCTGGTTTGTAATTTGAAAAGTTTCAATCCTCCACTGACATCCTCATCCACTTTTATAAAATGTTAATTAAAGTAGGCAGCTGAGAATTGACTGACATTTTGAGGGGCATTGCTCAATATTTTCTGTAACACTTGGAAGCTCCACGCTTGCAATGAGTGAGTTTGCTTCTGGTTCACTTATGATGAGCAGAAAACCAGAGGAAATGTGTACAGTTTCCATTCTCACATTCTGCCAATTAGTTGTGACCATAGGCCAGCTTATTTATACCACTCCATTGGAGTAAATGCTGCTCTTATTGTTAATTTCATATTAATTGTTGACACATTTAATTCCACCTACATTAATTACAGTGCAACGGCTACAAAATGACTGCATTCTACACATAGCTTTAAAAATCAGCAGCAATTACTCAGTTTACAGCACTCTGGCCACTAGAAGTTTTCAATTTCAGATTCCACTCCAGCGAATTAAATATAAACATCAGTGCATTGAATCATACAGCACTGAAACAGGCTACCCGGGCCAACTTGGCCAAACTATATACAGTAGAAAGAGTGCCTTGCTCTGGAGGAGTTATATTTCAGATGGGGATCAAATCCAAAGCACCCATCTACCTTTACAGATGACTGTAAATAACTAGTGAGTATTTCAAAGAAGAGCAGAGGAAAGTGCTTGACCAATATTAACAAAAAAAAACCCCAGATCATCTGTTAATTATCACATTGCTGTTTGGGCAAGTGCGTTTGGTGGCAATTGACTGTCATGTGTCTTATACAATAGCAGTAACTAATCCTCAAAAACTACTCAAGCACTTTGGGATGCTTTGAAATGGATATGGCCAGTTTTATCAGCAATTCATAGATGAACTCTAAGCTCTGAATGACTTTTCAGCACCAACTGCACTTTCTTTTATTTCCTTAATATATACAAATCTATTATATAATCGGAAACTGAGCCTCCAAAACGTCCCTTTTGTGGGGAATTCCAAAGACTCACTTCCTTCTGCGTGAAGACGTTTTCACATCTCAGAGCTGAATAGCCAACTCCTTATTTTGAGACTTGGAAACATAGAAATTAGGTGCAGGAGTAGGCCATTCGGCCCTTCGAGCCTGCACCGCCATTCAATATGATCATGGCTGATCATCCAACTCAGTATCCCGTACCTGCCTTCTCTCCATACCCCCTGATCCCCTTAGCCAGAAGGGCCACATCTAACTCACTCTTAAATATAGCCAATGAACTGGCATCAACTACCCTCTGTGGCAGAGAGTTCCAGAGATTCACCACTCTCTGTGTGAAAAAACACCACTTCAGATTCTGGACACTCCAGCCAGGGGATTTTATCAGGCAACTGAACCATCCTACCTCAACTAGAGAGCATTGGTGAACAACTATCTACCTCATTGGTGACCCTCGACTATCTTTGATCGGACTTTACTGGCCTTATCTGGCACTAAACGTTATTCCCATATTATGCATCTGTACATGGTGAATGGCTCAATTGGAATCATGGATTGTCTTTCCGCTGACTGGTGAGCACGCATCAAAAGCTTTTCACTGTACCTCGGCACACGTGACAATAACCAAAACTGAAACTGAACTCCAAATCTACGTTTAGAATGCTGCGTGTTTCAATGAGAACACCAGATTTGCAGGCATAGGTTGTGGTAGACAGTCAAAACTTTTTTTTTTTCAGGATGGGAATATCAAACACTAGAGGACATAGCTTTAAGGTGAGAGGGGCAAAGTTTAAAGGAGATGTGCAGGGCAAGTTTTTTTTTTTTTTTTTTTTACACACACATAGACGGTGGTGAGTGTGTGGAATGATAGTGGCATTTAAGAGAGTTTGGGATCAGGACATGGATAT